>NC_137898.1:20648783-21248783 GCF_963455335.1 Martes martes
GGCAGCCGGTGGGGGAGGAGGGAAGTGGTTCAGCAGCTGGCAAGGTCGGCCTGCCTTGTCCCCACCCCAGGCAGCTCCCCCTCCCCCAGGCCTGGATGGGGGGGGGCTGGCCTGTGGTCCTCACTGGGAGATTTCCTTTGTTGGTCTCCCTCCCGGCCTCCCTGCCTCTGCTTCTCTCCCAGGCCTTCCTTCCATTCTCTACTGTTCTCTTTTGGTCATTTATACCTTTTCCCCAGAGTCTTTCTGTCCTCTCATCCCTCTTCCCCTCATTCCTTTCTCCCCACATTTCCTTTCTTCCCGCCTCTTATCTTTCTTTCCTGTCAGAATCCTTCCCCTCTCCCTGCCCTTTTGGCTGTCTACCCTGCACTGTGGAGTGCCCCACTCTCTGGGGGCTGCCCCCCTGCCGCGGGTGGGGCTGGGACAGAGCACATCCAGGAGCAGCCTGGGTGGAAGGTGACCCTGCTGGCCTGGGGCTCCAGCTCTCCCCCAGATGGGGACAGGGGCCTCTGTTCGCTGAGCTCCAACTCCATGCTAGCCACCAGGATAGCACTGAAATTTACTGACCTCACCACAGATCACTGAGGCTGGTGACCATTATTCCCACGTTATAGCTGGGGAAACTGAGGCACACAGAGGCAGGGCTGTCAGAAGTCACACAGTAAAGGCTGAGAGCCAGAAGGTGGGCAGCCCTCATTCCTGACCTGGGCTTGCTTCTCCAGCCCACCTCGGATTCATCCAGCACAAGCCCAGACCGTGGGGGATGCTTTTCAGACCCCCCTCACTGAGGCACCCCTGAGTTGCCCTGGGCTGTGTGCCTCCTTATAGCCTCGAGCTTAGGAAACCTCACGTTTTCTTACTGCAGGCGTCTTCCTGGGTGCTGGGTGTGTCGGCCTCAGCAACACCACATTCAGCCCAGCTGCTAACTGGGCTGGGGTGTGGGGAGCATGCACAGGGCAGGGTGCACAGGGTGGGGGGTGCTCAGAAGGTTCTGGAAATGTGGCTTCTTAAGAGGACTGGTAGATCCGGGCTTGCTTATTTTTTAATAAACATTTCTTTAAAATATGTATATGTTTTAAACATGATTTGAATGTACATAGTATGTTTTCCAATAAAAAGTACACATTAACAAATTAACATAAAAAGGAAAAAAGAAGCCAGGTCCTTGCTGAATGCCCAGGGATTGACTCTGGACCTATTCCTGGCACCGGTCCCGCTGAGACCTGCACAACAGCACCAGGTCCTGAGCAGCCACAGCTGGTTCTTGGGGTATGGAGGGGGTGACCCCTAGAGGGAGGGGACCAGACAAGACAACTGGCCTCCCCACCCCCATTCTGGACCCTCCCCACTCACCCGGAATCTTTGACAGAGGCCCTGGCTCCATCTCCTTTGGGGAGAAGTGGGAGTGGGGCGGGTCTTGGAGTGTTTGTTTAGGGACATCGTGTTCTTACCATGGTTGGGTTTTTTTAAAAATGTGCCTACAGCTGGGGCGCCTGGGTGGCTCAGTAGGTCAAAGCCTCAGCCTTCGGCTCGGGTCGTGATCCCGGGGTCCTGGGATAGAGCCCCACAGGCTCTCTGCTCAGCAGGGCCCTGCTTCCTCCTCTCTCTCTGCCTGCCTCTCTGCCTACTTGTGATCTCTGTCCATCAAATAAATAAATAAAATCTTTTAAAAAAAAATGCGCCTACAGCTGACTTCATCTCTGGGATGGCTAGGGCGTCAGCAGCCAGAGGGCAGCCTGGACAGGAACTGGGGGAGAACAGGTAGACCAGAAGCCCAAAAAGGCAGGTCCCGAACAGCCTTGGGACCACCTTTCCCCTGACTTTAAGAAGAGACAAGGAGCACCTGGGGGGAGCCGTGGGGAGCACTCGGGCAGCAGGCATTCATCCAGCCTGTTAGTGACCTCGTAGGGATTTCCACTTGTGAGTCCCTTTGCATCTCCCTTTAAGTATTTTCCTGCCCCTGAGCTTGGCACCTGATCTGCCTCCAGCCTAGGACCACCTGTGGTTCTTCTGAGGTCAGACCTCATTCTAGAGGTCTGCAAACCACGCCCCCTGAGCCGGCTTTCTCTCAGCTTGGCTTTCCCTCCCTGTGGCTGCCTAAAGGAAGGGCCACCTCTCCACACCCCTGTTTGAGTCACCCCATTGTCCTGCTGGATCAATGAGGCTTGCTGATCGCAGGATAGAGCGGTGTAGGTTGCCTTCCGACAGGCATCTGTTGTCTTTAAACAGCAAATTCTGTTTTCCGTTCGCTTTTTTGCAGCTACAGCAGAAAATCCCAATGGTACTTTTAAAAAATTGGATTTACCTAAGCTTTTGGAAGCGGTTCATTTATTTAGCATGTGAACTCTATACTCCCAGAGATAGGTTAATCCCAGCCATTGTGAACACTGGAGAATGATTTCTGAAATGTAGCCAAGCCGGAAAATGTACCATTTCACCAAAAGAATAGGGTTTGGCTTTCTGGTTCTTTTTCTTCAGTGAAGCTTCGTATAATTTTAAGTGGCCTGAGTTTTGATTTCCGAACTTTTAACCTTGTGGGCTTTTAAACTTTAAACTTTTAACCTTTTAACCCTTTGAAATGGTAAAACTGAAATAGAACAACATCGGCTTGGTCAATAAGCAAATTCAATTTGAGAGCATGAGGTTAATTTTCATTTCCTTGGTTTTTGAATGCCAAGAAAAGCAACACAAGATTTCCTGCTTTTTAATTTCCCAGATGATTTATAGATTTGGCAACAACACTATTTATGGGGAAACATCAGAAGAGAATAATCTTTCTGCATTAACAGGAGGAATTTCGAAAGACATCATGCGATGGATAGTCTTCCTGTGTTTGTGGTCAGATTTCTCCCGACTTGAACCTTGCAAGGGACTCCCCCGCCCCGGACCCCGTGCTTTTAGAACAGAGCGTGAGCTCCTTGGGGGTCCACAGGTCCTGGCTTCCATGGAGACTTAAGTTCTGGCTTCCATGACCCTTCTTTGCTCATCTGCTGACCCCAGCACTCTGTGCTCCTGTGGATCGAACTTTTCTAGTTTCCTAAACAAAACTGGCCCTGTGCTCTCTCCCTCCTGGTGCTTTGCACGTGCTCTTCCCTCTGCCGGGCTTGCTTACACCCCCGAACTCACTGCTCATCAGTCTCTCCTTGCTCAGCCTACAGGTCACTTCTTCCAGGAAACCTTCTCTGACACTCCTGAACGAGTGCGTGATGCACACTGCTGCTCTGCTCAGACAGCTTCCCACACGGTCCCACGTGTTCTCTATCACAATGCTTATGATATTGCTCGGCAATTCCTCAGTTTCTCGTCTGTTTCCTTCACTAGACTCTAAGTTCCTGGGGGCAGGCGTCATGTATTTTGCTCACTGCTGGATCCCTAAGGTCTGCTATGGTGTTTGACACATGGTGGGTGCACAGTTAGGGCTGGGGGAATGAATGAATATATGGCCAGGATCGGATCGATCTCCACCAAATGCTGGTGTCACGTATCTTACAATTTATCATCCATAGTTCTTGGATGGCTTTCTCTTAGTTTTTAATTTGGTCATTCACTCCTCCATCCGCTCAGTTATCTACCCATCTCTCTATCCCTTCCTCCCTCCATCCTCCCCCCTCCTCCTTCCCTCCCTCCCTGTATTTCTATGGCTGGCAGAAACAATGAGGTTGAAGTTATAGTAAGTCTTAGGGAAAGAAGAAAACCAGGATGTCTGATGTTAATGCCCGAATATAGATCAGACTCAGAAAATTGGAACCACATTGCATACACACCTAGGCAGGGAATACCAGAGAAATGGATTACCCAGCTAAAGTGATTCAAGTCTCACGCAGGCATAGTGAGCCCATAAATACAGACTTTCACTCCCCGCCCCACCTTCCTCTCTTTTTCCTTTCTCGCTTCCTCCTTCCTCCTTCTTCCCTCCTTTCTTCTTTCCTTCCCCAAGCCTTTGTGGAGATGTTTTTCTGGGTCAGGCCTTATCCTGTAGACTGTTGAATCAGACCAGTTTTCAGCCCTGAAGATGCTCTGAATGCACAGGGGATCCTAGAGTAGGTACTAAAAATGATACAAAAGGCACTAAGTGTTCTAGGCCATGAGAGAGGCTGAGGTAGGGCACCTGGGTGGCTCAGTGGGTTAAGCCTCTGCCTTCGGCTCAGGTCATGATCCCAGGGTCCTGGAATCGAGTCCCGCATCGGGCTCTCTGCTCGGCAGGGAGCCTCCTTCCTCCTCTCTCTCTCTCTGCCTGCCTCTCTGCATACTTGTAATCTCTCTCTCTGTCAAATAAATAAATAAAATCTTTTTTTAAGTTTTTTTTTTAATAAATAAAATCTTTAAAAAAGAGAGAGAGAGAGGCCGAGGTAGTGTTTCCTGAGAACCTGGAGGGAGGTTGCATGGAGAAGGGGATATTTGAACTGGATCTTGACGGATGGGTAGGATTTAGATCCATGAGAGAGAGGGGAGAACGTTCTAGAAGGAAAAAATTAAAGAAGCAAAGGCACAGAGGTGGGATAAATCAAGGCAGGTCCAGGGAATCTGGCAGTCTGGGGGGAAAGGCAGTGGGAAGAGGACACAGAGAGAGTTTAGGAAGGGGCTTGGTCCAGATCACAGCCCCTGCCTTGGTGGCCAGCTGAAAACCATAGACTGGGTAATGAATTCATCTTACATTGCCTCTTTGGGGCCTATTGTCTCTTCCCTGGTGGTCTATGGTAGCACTTGGCCTGCTCCACCTGCCGCCAGCCTTGTCTGTCCTGCCTTGCCCCTGTAGGTCACAGACTCTCCCTAAAGGAACATATCATGGTGCCCCTCCCTTGCCTATAGTCCTCCATGGCTCCCTTTTGTCCTGAGCATAAATTCTAAGCTCTTTGTCTTGGACTGCAAGCACCCCCACACACCCCCACACACTTTACTCCCCCTGAGCCCTCCTAGGCTTCCTGGGCTGCTTTCATTTTCTTTAACGGCTCCTTCCACGTTCCTCTGCTTGAGATAGCCTTCAGCTCCCACGGCCCCCATTGGTGCGGGACCCCCTGCAGATTCTGCAGGCTGGGGACAGATACCAGAGTCCTTGGGGACGCTCTACCCCTTCCACAGGACCACACCTGTTGTCACCTGTTTATCTGGTGTCCCCACTGGACCTGGAGCTCCCAGGAGGAGATTGTGGGGCTCTCTCTGTTCTGTGGCTATCCCATCCCTGGCTCCGGAGTGCCTGGTGTGGAGCAGGCCCCACATTCCTGGGGTCCAAGGGCAGGACCTAGAAGGCCTTAGACTGGTGGGGGTGGGGTTCCTTTCCCCTCCCCCACCCCCGGTCTCCCCGTGTTCCCAGAGGCTGGAGGAGGCCTTGGGGTGCGGAGGGGCAGCTGTCACCACGGCTCAGCCTGAAGGTGTGAGGGGGACAGTTGCACTTGGGGGGAGGCCCTGGGAGGTCTGGCAAGCTCTGAGGCTTCCTCCGGGCCGGCAGGGATAGAGGGTGAGACTGGGACACCTCGCCAAGCAGCAGTCAGAAACCGACGCTCGGAATCTGGGTGGGAGGGAGCCACCTCTGGGGAGATCTGGACGAGGAGCACCTGTGACTTTGGACTCTGCATCCATTTTGCCCTTTCTCCCAGTTTCTCTAGTTATTTTTCCAGCTAGACCCGCCTGGGGCTATTTCTGCTTCCTCCTTGTTCGGCTGCCTGAGCAGCCTTGTGGCTTTAATTGGCCCATTTTCTGCATGCTGGAAAGATGTTTCCCTCCTTGTCCCTCTGCCCACCCCCCCACCACTCAGGAGACCTGAGAGTAAAAGCTAGAAGTGAAGCTAATTACGGAGAGAAAGCCAGACAGACAGCCCAGGAGAAAGAAAGGGGCATGGAGACAGAGACAGAGAGGCAGATGGACGGAGAGGTGGGGACAGAGACAGACAGAGGCAGGGCTCAGCAGAGGCGACACAAGAGAAGAGTGAAGAGGCTGGAGATCTAACACAGAAAGAAAGGCAGGAGGTAAGAATGAGGGAAACACGGAAGGACAAAGAGACACAGAGAAGCAAACAGATGGATTTGTGTCCCTATTGAGTGATAGGAGAAAGAGGCAGCCCCCAGGGTGGGGGGGGGCAGGCCTCGAGGTCGGGGTGGTGGTGGGGGGGGCGGGTGGCAAGCATTGGTACAGACATCCCCAGCAAGCATCGCACTTCTCTGGGCCGGAGTGCAGGGCAGGGAAGACACATCACAGAGTCTCCCATCTGCAGGGGATGGATGGCAAGGAGGGCACCGGCACCTTGCTTTGTCAGGGGTAATGTCTTACAGAGGTGCGGAGGGAGGGAATCATTACTGGGAGTTGTGGGGCTTCGAGGTGGCCAGCTCTCTCTCCTCTTGCATTTTATTTTATTTTGTTTTTTAAAAGATTTTATTTATTTATTTGACAGAGAGAGAAAGAGATCACAAGTAGGCAGAGCAGCAGGCAGAGAGAGAAGGGGAAGCAGATTCCCCACTGAGCAGAAAGCCCCGTGCAGGGCTCGATCCCAGGACCCTGAGATCATGACCTGAGCCAAAGGCAGAGGCTTAACCCACTGAGCCACCCAGGTGCCCCATCCTCTTGCATTTTAAATGAGATAGGGTGGCGGTGGGCAAGGCTTCCCGCCCTTCCTTGTTGCTGATTCCCGAAACAAACATTTACTGACTCCCTACTAACCGTGCCCAGCCTCCTCTTGGGGCTCTGCAGATACGAGGTGATGGAGGGAAGCGGCTGCCCTCCTGCTCGAGGCCCTGCTGACATCAGGGGGTCAATGTTTAGTGTCTACTGAATATAGTGTCTACCGAATATACAGAACGGAGGAGAAGCGCCCCAGCCACCTCCACTATCCCCTGTAGTGGAGGGGACTCCCCAGAAGAGGGAGTCCCGTCCTTCACCTGGGGCAGTCAGGGACAGCTTCCCAGAGGAGGCAACACGGGAGAGAGCCTTGCAGGCTTTCCCGAGTGGAGAAGGCAGGGAAGGTGTGCCAGGTCTGAGGGAGAGGAGGAGGGTCTGGAATGGGGGAGGGAGGCCCATGGGTGAGTGGTCCTGTGCTGGGTGGGCCCGGCCCGGAACCCACGGCCACAGAAGCCTTGAAAAGAGCCCTGTGCGAACTCTGAGACCAGCTCATCTAGGGGTCTCAAACTCAGGGGCTTTCGGGGGCCATAGGAGATAGCCGGGGTGAGACAGTAGAAAATGGTGGGAACTGGGCATACTGGGGTGCACCTTCAAATTGCAATTTTTTTTTTTAGATATTTATTGAATACACCTCAGGGAGTGGTGGGCAGGACAGCAAAGGAGAAACTGTCTGCCAATTCTGCAATTTTTTTAAAAATAAGGCGTTGTTCAAAAGAAATGGCTAGCCAGGTTGGTCCCTCTGTCCTCACTAGGTACTGACCTCTGACCTCACCCTCCTGGAGAAACTGGGGCCCCGGGTGACCAAGAGACTTGTCCAGGCGTGAGCCCCTTGTAGTCATTATCTAGTTGGGTTAACACCCTCCTTTACCAGGCCAGGAAACAGTCTCAGAGAGGTGAAGTTGCCAGCCAGAGATCACACAGCCGCAGGGGGAGGGGGAGCCGGCCACTTCCTCAGGCAGCATTCCTTTCAGGAAAATGACTCAGCCCCTTCCAGAACCAGCTCCCGCCCTGAGGGAAGTAGAAACCCAGGAGGAGAAGGGAACCGCTAATTGCCTGAGCAGACTAATTGGCCGTGGGAGGGGGAGGTGGGCCGAATGAGAGGGTAAGAACAAGCAGGGGGCGGCGGGTGGTGGGGCAGGGGGGTTGGACAATGAGGCAGCCTCAGGGGAACGCGTGCTCTGGCTCAGGGACTCAGCTGAAGGATACCCACAGCCGCCAACCAGCTGCTGGGCAGGGGCCTGGGCCTGGGGGGGGAGGGGGAGGGGGCTGGGACGGTTGGGGGAGGTTGGGGGTTTGGGGGCCCTGCTCCGCCTCTAAGGCCCAGATCCCGCCCCCCACCCCCCCCACCCCCGCCTGGGGCCTGCTGAGCTGCTGATTACCTGCCAAGCTGGACTTTAGAGAATAATCATCGCAATGAATAATAATGTCTCCCACCAGCTCTGAGCTTTTAATGTGTTCAGCTACTAGCAAGCAGCCTGGTCTCATCTGGAGAGAACGGGCAGTGGGGTTTGTGGCTGGCCCCAAGAACAGGAAAAGAGTCCAAAGAGGTCAAAGACAGCTGCGTTTACCAACCTGAGCCTGTTTCTGGGACTGTAAGGAGACGTTGTTCTCTGCCCCATGTATCGACCTCTCCCATGCTCTCGCCCCACGCCTCACCCACCACCCACATACTCATCCTTACAGTCCAGACCCACAGAACTGTTGGTCTAGCTTTCTGAGGTCTCAGCCTTTGTTCTGCATCAAGTGCCAACCTGTTCCAGGCTCAAGTCTTCCCTGTGAACTGCTCTGCCTCCTACAAAACCCAGTACCACCTTCTCCGTGAAGCCCTCCTGGATTATCTCCCAACAGGGTTAATCACTCCCTTCTCCGGGCTGCCACTGATCTGTGTACATCACAGGAAGATAGTCTATCTTCGCCTGTCTCTCTTCCCTTCCCCCAGGTCTGGAGCTTCCTTGAGACCAGGGAGACTGGACCTTACCACTGGATTCCCAAAGCCCAGCACAAGCCCAGCCCCCAGTAAGTACTCAAGAAATAGTTCTTTGAGCCAGGGGTCCCACCAGTCTTATGGGTGGCATTTTCTATGTCTGTTCCCTCCAGTAGCCTGGGAGCCTCTCGGGGGCAGGTCTGAGCCCTGCTTGTCCTCACATACAGTACTGGAGCGGAGGGAGTCTTCAAGAAGGGCTGTTGGGTAGGTAAGTGGACCAAGGAATGGTGCTTTGTTCATTGTGAAGCGAATCAAAGTAGAAGGAAAGACAAAGGAAGGAATCCCTAGATGGAAAAGTGGATGAACCACCATTCAGAGTTTGTCCTTGAGGGGGAGGGCCTATCTGCCTGCTCGTCTGCACGCAGATGTCTGCGTTTGTGTATCTGGGTGTCCTTTGCGGGACTGTGTGTGCGGGCAGGTCAGAGTGTAGCTGTGGTTTGCTGGCGAGCGCGCGTGTGTTGCTGTGTGTGG
This sequence comes from Martes martes, assembly GCF_963455335.1. Lineage (NCBI taxonomy): Eukaryota > Metazoa > Chordata > Mammalia > Carnivora > Mustelidae > Martes > Martes martes. Next base: position 20,657,845 of record NC_137898.1, read on the forward strand.
TGTACGGGTATTACTGTACTATTGGGTGTGAGTGGCATGTGTCTAGAGTTGGTGGGTAAGTCGTGTGCGTGTAACTGTACATGTGTCTATGGTTTGTGTGGGGGTGTGTGCCTACATGTGTGAGTGTGTGTAGGCGGAGTGTTGCATCAGGGTTTAGAAGACAAAGTAGGAGGGAGAAGAAAATACAGAACTTGCGATTGTCAAATGACAAGTGCAGACAGCAAGAACGCACAGGTGTTCCCAGCAGACACCTGCGCACAGACCCCACAAATCCCATCCCCAGTGTGGACTCCATTCATTCATTCCTTGCTCCCCACTGAGCCCTTGTGGACTCTGCTGGGTTCCCACTGGTTGCTCGGGACCTGATGTGTCTCCTTCTCCCAGGAGTGCTGTTCTCCTGGGAGAAGACAGACAGTAAACAGTCACAGGAGCGCAAGTGCAATCAGGACGGGGGTGGGGGGCGGTGGTGTGGAAGCACAAAGGAGGGACCCCTATGGCAGCTGGGAGGTCAGAGCCATTTCCCAGAGGAGGTGCCTTCCCAGCGGAGCCCCAGGACAACCATCTGGCACGTGTGGCTGCCATGGGCCTCCATGTGGGTCTCCCTGCCCCTCCTCCTGTCGCTGGAACCCCCGCCTTTGCGGGCACCTGCCTCACTCCCGCTGTCCACCCTCCCAGCAAGCCCCACAGGGAAGAGGACTGTTCTAAATAAGGAAAGGGAGAAAAGGCCAGGGCTGAGCGAATGTGGAGGGCTCCTGGCACTTCCTCTCCTTGGCAGGACTTGGGCCACAAGCCCCCGGCTTCTGGAGCAGTGGGCACGCTGGCGTGGACGTGTTTGCGTGTGTTCAGCCTGGCTCTTAGCCTCGCTCCTGGAAGGCAGAGGAGCATCTGCCATGGTCTCCCCCTGCCCTAACTCCCCAGCAGGGCCGGGGTGGCCGCTAGAGGCTCAGGAGGCTGGACAGACTTGCAAATTCGACAGCCAGTGTGGACCAGAAGCCCGATGTGGTTGACAAGGGCAGCTGGTCAACCGACCAGACACTGGGAGAGAAAAGATCAGGCTTCTCTGACTGATATAATTTTAAATACTTATTCACAGGCAGGCCTAGAATTCATTTTTTTTTAAATTTCAGGGAAAAAAGCTTGATAGAATAAATGTGATGTAATACCTGAGGCAGAATCCTGAAGGCTTTCAGTTTCCCTCAGCGCCCCTGTCTCTCACTGAGCCCCTACCATGCACCTGGATCCGTGTGGCACCCACAGAACTGGGGAGCCGTGACCCCCAGGGGGACAGGGCAGCCCTGAGGAGACTCAGGCCCTGGCCTGGGCTGCAGACCAAGGGCAGGCTCCGTGTGCTTGCAGGAGGATCTGGACGAGCTTCCTGGAGAAGGTACTATTCGAGCAGCGCTCTGAAGGAGGAAAGATGTTTCTGAGGAGGAGATCAGCATGTTCAAAGGCCCAGAGGTGGGACTAGACAGAAGTTATTCAACAATAGTAAGCAGCACCTTTCGCCCAAATATGGGCCAGTCCAGGGAGGCGTGAAATGCAGCAGTGAACGCAAATGGGAGGACCTCATGGCACCTCCGGGCTCCGGTCTTCTGGGACCTGTGGTGTGGTCTTGCTCCGTTCCGTTCTCCTCTGTGTGAGCCGGTTTGTGGCTGATAGAACCAGACAGTGGAAATGGGGCAGCCGGGACTGAGATTTGGGGTGTGCTCGTCCCTGCCTGCTGTGCCAGGCGGCACAGATGCTGGCCTTTAGCTCCTGGGGAGCTTCTGTGCTGTCAGTGTTGAGGCTGCGTGATGTGGTGTAGAAGGGCTCAGGCCAGGTTCAGACCCCAGCTCAGCCCTACGCTGACTAAATCCTGGTACAAGGTCCCTAAGATTTTTCCGCCATGGAGACAGCATGAACTCTCATCAGGGTGCCGTTGTGAGGGTTCAGCGAGCTCGTACCAGGCACGGGGTCCCTAGCCCCGATCCCCACTCCGGTGTTGCTGCATATGGGGCTCGAGGCAGCCACTGTCCCTGGATAGCTGCTTTACCTGGTTTAACCGGCTCTCCCCACTGGAGATGGGGACAGTGCGTGCGGGAGATGCAAAGTCGTTCCTGGGGTCTCAGTGATTAAGCAGAGCAGGAGTTCACCGTCCCCTGAGTTCACTGTTCCCAGAGCTTGAGGCATCGCAGCGAGTTATGGGCACGCACTTGCTGGGACAATCCTCTAAGTGCTCAAGATGGAAACTCTGTTGTCCCGCTCTGTGAAGGGGCGAGCTGATCTCTGGTCCCTCCCAGCTCTGCTGGCTGTGACTGTCACCCCCAGGGCTGGCCCAGGAGAGTTAGTTAGTCCTGGCCGTGGGGAATGGTCACTACCCCTTGTCTCCGGCACACAGTCTGTCTCCCCCATCCTGGGGCCTAGTGTGTCTACAATCTCTGCTGCACAGCTCCTCCCTGTGCTCTCCTGGGCCCTTACCGCCACCCCTTCTCAGGAGCTCTGGCTCCAGCCTGGGGTCTGGGAATTCTCAGGGCAGACTGTGGGGCCCCTCAGGGGACCTGCTCCGGGCTCTGGGTGGGCCAATTCCGGCAGCCTACGTGAGCCTTCCGGGACACTCTGGAGCCAGATGGCCTGGGTCTGAGGGGCCTCAGGAGAGACGAGGCCTCCTGCTTTGCAACCAGAACCTCTTCCAGATCTGCCTTGGTGCTCCTGGTCCTTGGGGACAAGACCCAAGGAGGAGTTTCCAAGGTGTGGTTCAAAGCCCACCTGCCCCAGAATCACCTGGGGCTGGGGGAGGAGCAGGCTCATGAAACATGCCATTCTCCCCACCTTTCAAGGGCGAGTCTGGGGTGGGGGGACCCTGGTGAACTGGGAATCCGTGTAGTAGCAAGCTCCCCGGGTGAGCCCTGTGCATTCAGGTTGGAGAAGCTCGGGGTCTGGGGGCAACAGGGTTGGGGAAGCCCTCGGTATCAGGAATCCTAGTACAGTTTGCGTCTCAATGCCCCACTTCCTGGAAGATGCCAGGGAGTCAGTTTGTCCCGATGAGCAAGCCTGTGGCTGAGCCTTCTCTTCTCCCCAGCTGCCTACACTGCTCACACATCCCCGCAGTTTCTAAATTCAAAATGGGGCCATTTGAGCTGTGTGTCAACTCTCTTTCCCTAGGCACCAGCCTAGGGAGGCTGCCCACTGGAGAGGCGTCTGGGGTCCCCTTCTTCTGAGACTTACAGGCAGGGCACGAGGAAGGCACGGGAGAGCCCGCCGCAGGCCAGGGGTGCTGGCTTTCCTGGCCGAGAGCTTGCCCCTGACTTTCTGGACCCAGCAAGGTTCTCCTAAGCCGCTTTCTCCCAGAAGTCCTGTGCTATTCCCCCACCCCCGGTGACAACTGGGATGCCAGTGGGCTCACCTGCTGGGGGACACCTGTGGTGGGCCCTGGGGCTGGTGCTGGCGTGAGGTGGGGGAGTCTGACACCCACTCTGGCCCCTGCAGATGGTCCAAAGCTTTACTCACTCAGCAAGCATTCCTTAACACCTGCTGAGCGTGGCTTGCTGTGCTGGGTGCTGGAGGGGGGAGGGTGGGGGATGGGGCACTGTTTGGGGGCGTAGAAAGAAATAGAAGACTGGGGGAGTGGAGAAGCCCACATGCAGGTTTAGAACAATCACTGAGCAGACTGCCAGGCAAAGCGAAACACACTCATCTAAATCCAGGCTGCACACTTGTTCGGCAGGCCCCGGGGCGGGGGGGCGCAGGGGTGGGTGAGGGGTGGGTCTCAGAGGTGTAGGTTGTATGCTGGGGTGGAGGGGCAGGAAGGAGGCAGGGCAAACAGGACTTGAGTTCTAGTCCTGTGGCTCCCATGCTCTTGCTGCGTGGCCTTGGGAAAGTCCCTTACCCTCTCTGAGTTTCCGTTTCCCACACTCCGGTCCCTTCCCCCATCTATAGGCTCTGGAAAATGGCAGACTTAAACCAAGCTTGCCTGACACCAAGTGAGGGATATGGCTTCTTGATCATCAGAGTAGATTCTTGGCTGAAGGTCTGATAGATCAGCCCAACAGGCAGTATAGGTAATGGTTAGAGACCCTGTGATTTGGGGCCACAGACTTCCATGCTAAGCCAGCTCCATCACTGACATATCAATGCCCCCCTGCGAAGTGGGCAGATCTCCAGCATCCTTGCGGGGAGGATCACATGATAGTCTGGCCAGGGCTGGGCACCCAAGGACGGGCACCCAAGGACGGGCTGGAGGCCTGTGTAGTTCATCAACGAAGTCCTGCTTTCCCCTGTGCTTTTATTCCTCGTTAACTGCAATATCTCTTTTGGAGAGGGGGATTTCAAAGAGGATGAAAGTGGAGGGAGGTCTCCTTCTCAGAAACACAGCATGGAGGCTGGGGTCTGAGGGGTTCCAGGACGAAGGGGCCAGGCACAATGCCCGGCAGGCAGTCAGCTCTTCCCACAGCTCAGAGGCTGTGTTCATCCCTCCGATTCCTCCCTGGCCCATCTGCTGCGGACTCCTTTCCTACCTTCCTCTTCTGCCATGCTAGCTTCCTGGAGACAACTCGTGCCCTCCGTTTGGCCCAGTGTCTAGCTGAGCCTTTCCCCACAGCAACCTGCTCTTGGGCTAAGCCTGATCCCTCTCCTGATGGGGCTGCCGGTAGTTTAGGAGCTCTACGCACAGTGTCTAAAATTAGAGACCCATGGGGCACCTGGGTGGCTCAGTGGGTTAAAGCCTCTGCCTTCGGCTCAGGTCATGATCTCAGGGTCCTGCGATCGGGCCCCGCATCAGGTTCTCTGCTCAGTGGGGAGCCTGCTTACTCCTCTCTCTCTCTCTGCCTGCCTCTCTGCTTGCTTGTGATCTCTCTCTGTCAAATAAATAAATAAAATCTTTAAAAAATAAATAAATAAAAATAAAATTAGAGACCCATGTTCCAAATCTGGTTGCTCTTAACCGGCTGTGTGATCTGGGACACGCCGCTTCACCTCTCTGTGCTTCAGCTGCCTCCTCCATTAAAAGACAAATGAACCCCCATCACCATCGGGCTCATAGAGATGAAATGCACTGGTGCGTATAAAGCACTTCACACGTCCTAAACCCTCCATCTACCTGTTGCTCTTCTTGGGGTTAAAGCCCGGGGGTTGCTGGATCTGTTTCCTTACCTTCCACAGAGCGGTCTCCCTGCCTGGACCAGTTGTGAGTACGTGCTCTAAACAGAAGGTGAGAGATGAGGCGTCCGGGGAGAGCCTGCCTGGATGTCTTCAGCGTGCTGGGCCTACGGGTTGTCATGGAATGAGGCGCTCACTGATGCCTGCAGGGCCGCCTGGCCCGTACCAGGACCCAGGGTGCAGGGCACCAGTGAGGGAGCCTGCTGGTGGGAGGCTGAGCTCAGCAGGGAGGGCTCTCCCCGAAGGAACAAGCGTGGAGCAGGCATGAGCAACAAGCAGCTCGAGCCAGACTCAGCAGAGAGAGAAGAAGGCGGCGGCACGTGAGACTTAAAATTCTTCCCCTGTTCTCTGCATCCCCTCCCTCTTCTCCCTCCAGGCTCCCCGCCCTCCTCGGAAGGAGAAGTGATCTTACCAGGACCCAGCAAAAGACAAAACCCAGTCGAGGAGCATTTTACATAGATGTCTTGAAGAGCTGTTACATCCTAAGGGTGCAAAAGAGGGAAGATTCCACCTACTTCAAAACTCCTGACTTGGGGTGCCTGGGTGGCTCAGTGGGTTAAGCCTCTGCCTTCGGCTCAGGTCATGATCCCAGGGTCCTGGGATGGAGCCCCACATTAGGCTCTCTGCTAGGCAGGGAGCTTGCTTCCCACCCCAGCCCCCCACCTGCCTCTCTGTCTACTTGTGATTTCTGTCTGTCAAATACACAAATAAAATCTTTAAAAAAAAACAAAACTCCTGACTTAAAGGATAAATACGTGTACATGGGGTCAGAAGCGAAACATGCAAATGTAAGCATGTGGTCAACCTTGTGTGAGCATAGCCAGGTGAGGGAAGGGGTGCGAGCATTGCCAGGCTGCAGAGATCGGGCCAAGGAGCTGGCGACACACAAGCCCTCGTGGGTTTTTCGGTTCTTTTTTTTTTTAAGCCCACGAAAGAGAACCTGGAAACAGGATTCTGGAAGGCCCTCAGAGGCACCAAGAATCCAGTAACATCCGAGGGGAAATTTCCTACCCTCAGCAACCTCAACCAAACGGCCCGTAACTGCCTCCTTGGCGGGGAGGGTAGGCAGCCCCAGTTAACTGGGGTCACAGTTTTTCTTAGTGGGTGCCTGTCTTCGAACTCCAGGAGGATTTGGGGTCACACGCAGACAAACTTAAGGGAATCCAAACCACAGTATTTTATTTCCTGTTCTGTGCTTACTTGCAATGCTAAGATAATTTGGCCCATTAAAGTGAGAGTCTCATCATTCTAATTTAAAATATAATCGCGTAATTAACTTCAGCGCTTGAGTTTAAGCTGGAATCTTTCAAAGCTTAGGCTCAGGGGTAGAATATTTAAGAAAACTTTAGGTTCACCACCTACACTCCTTGAATTCACTGGATGTGAAAAAATTAAGATCCAGGGAGATTTCCTTAAAACTTAAAAACAGGCAGATGGATTAGAAGGGGAATTAACCGATGACTCCAAGAATTTTTTGGAGCTGTCCCCTTACACTCGGAAAAGCCCCACAGCCCAGGGATCCAGAACCGGATGGAGAATTCTAGCATTGTTTAGATCCCAGGAGCACCCCTGCTCCCCCTTACCTCCCCTTCTGGTCTCTCCCCCTCCAGCAGAAGCCACTCACCCAAAACATTAAGTTTATAAATGCGACATGGATTGTTTGAGGCCCGCGTAATTACTCAAGTTTGTAAACAGGGCTAAGTCATTCAAAGACTTCTCAGAAGGGGTTGCTAAAACCTGCTCCAAACAAACAAGACCCACAAGCCGACTGAACCAGCTTTGGAGTGAGCCAGGGTTGAGAGAGGTCAGCTGAAAAATTGAACTCTCGTTCAACTCAAAGTAAACCTATGAGTACATAGTCTTTTCTGGGCACAACCACCACTTGGGAAACGGTGCCAAAACTTCAATGGGCTCGCCCAAGTCCGGTTCGAAGTTAGAGTCCCAAGTCCTGAAGGAATTTTCCTCAAATTACCACCGCCATGTCTAATTACTTGCCTCAGGGGGCGGGCGCATGCGCAATAGCCAAGGCTTCCTTGAAGGATCTCGCTTTCTTCTTGAAATGACATTAAATTGCCTCTGACCTACTTCAAAGTGCTTCAGATCGATGGTGTGACATATCTTTTATGTTACTTTTAAATTGTGCTTGAGGGCAGTTAGTTAAAGCCAAGAGGAGTACAGACTCTGGGGATGGATGGTTAGGATCCTTCTAGAATCTCCGCAGAATTCAGCACTAGAATACAACTGCGTCTGCCTTGGGTAGATCTTCCAAGCAGGAAACATTTCACCAGAGACCAGGGTCTTTGTGGAGTTACGCGGTGGGTCGTTTGGGATCCCCACCACCCTCGTTAGTTAATATGTAATGTGGGTTTGCTAAGAAATGTGTGTGTGTGGCCACATTTGGTAGGAGGTGCACTTTTGTTGTAACTTCCCCTAGCTGGTCAGGTTGTGGGAGAGGAGAGTCTGAGTTCCTCTCTCCCTCTACCTTTAAGAAGTTATTGGTATTGATGGAAGCAAGTCCAAAATTTGTGGATGACTCGTGTGGTTCAGCAGAAAAGCCTGGTGGTGGTGGGATGCCAGGGAGCGGTTGGGAGACCTACCTTGAGGTGTGAATGCCCTCATCCCACCCCTCACTGTGACACCCCCCCCCCACTAGCTGTCGTCTGCTCCAGCTCTGAGTGACAGCTCTGAGTGGCATGCGCATTTGGGTCTTAGCTCCCTTAGGCTATGAAAACTTACCCCGGGGCTCTTCCCCTCACCCCTAGCCAATCCCAGCCAGGACCTGGACATTGGGGCTGGGATGGGAATTTCTCTTCCTTATAGTGGGTCTGGGGCTCCTGCTAGACCCACCTGTCTTCTCCTCCAGTTTGATGTCAAGCATTGTACAGCCCACATCTCAGCGATAGCATCCAGGTTGGCTGGAGGGGTCAGCAATTTCCTCTCAAAGTGCTCCTTGGAGGTCCTTAGGAAAATGGCTATCTGGAAGACAAGACAGCAGGTACTTAGCGCAGTGCCTGCCCATCCCACCCGACTTCCTTCCTCCTCCCTCCCTCTCTCCCTTTCTTTCATCCAGAGTGCAAAGCTCTCTAGCCCCAAATTAAGTATGAGTCAATCACACATCCATTTCATAACTTAATTCTCTGGGACCCATGTTCAGCTATAATAGATGCTTTTTCTTCCTCGACTCTCCCCTGCAACAGAACAGCTCAAACTGGGGCTTGCCTGAAGAAGACATCCCCTTGGGGTCTAAACCCCCAAGCCCCCTCCAGGCAGCCCCCAGCCGCACCAACAGTAAAGCCCCTCCCTGCACCCCTACACAAATCTCCAAGAGCTTCTAGAACATTCTAGACCACAGCAGGAGCAGCCTGTCCTTGAAAAGCTCCCCCTCCCCCCACTACCCTTGGAGGACTCCTACCACTCTGACACCCACAGGCGTTCTAATAGTTTCCTTCCCCCAGCTGAGCCCTGGGCTAGGCCAACAGGGAGGCCTCCATTGTCTTCATATCCGCACCCATCTGCTGGCCTCCTCGCCCTCTGAGCCAACCAGACAATCAAAGTCATGACGCTAGCAATTGGTTCCTCGGAGGAAAACAACTCACACAATATGGGGAAGGCAGCTGGTTGCGGAGTAAAAAGGTAGGCCAAAGGGGGTGCTATTTTTGGAACAATTTTCAAAGGTAACGTGTAAATATGGTCCTTTCGAGGGCTCTTTCCAGAAGACAATGAAGGAAGAGATGTCAGGTTAGTCTGGAGTCAAATGGCTGTCGAACGAGCTCTGAGGGTCAGGAAGGTGTTTAAAAAGGCCTTTTATTTGTGCCCAGCATTTCTGTGGCACCAGGACAAGGCTCCCCTGCTCACCAGGACTTGGTCTCCTGTCTCCCACCTCTCCCTGCACCCAGGCGCTCCTTGATCTCAGGACTCGGATCTGCTGGGAGGTGACAGTAGACAGCCCCTCCTTCCTGCCTCTCACACATGCCACTTGTCCAGTGGCCGCCCATCCTGTCACTCCCTTCCTAACCTTAGGGGTCACTTTGGCCACAACATCCATGCTTCCAGGGTCTTAGTAGGAACTGGGCATTTTAACCCATCCAGCTGGGGCTCAGGCTCTGCTCTTTGACACCGTCCCTCCCTATGGGTTCTGTGAGATTTCCTTAACCTTTTAGGATGTGGCAGAATTCAGGATCCTAAAAAGAGCATTGGTTTGGGGTCAGAAAGTCCTGGTCCCTTGAACTCATTAGCTGTGTGACTTTGGGCCAGTCACTTAACCTCTCTGAGCCTCCGTTTCCTCATTTGAGATGTGGAGTTTTGGGGAGTCCTCCTGGGGGTTAGCTCGCTCATGGACCACATCAGTTTCTGCTCAAGACACGGTGGTCCTTCACCCTGTCTGCCCACCTCCCCCTAACCCCTTGCTAGGTGCGGAGGGATTAAGGGCCCAGGGCTGCCTGGTGAAGCTGAGCCTGGCCAGCTGGCTCTGATGCTCGGGCTGCAGGGCAGGCACGGCTGAGGGCCGTCTCTGCCAGCCACACCGTGGGCTCTGTTTCTGTTAGAGCCGGAGAGACCCCCACCCCAGAGTGCAAAGAGTTCCCTGCGTCTCCGCCTCACTGTGGGAAGCAGCCCAATCCAGGGGACCCCAGGGCGGAGGTGGGGGTAGGGGTAAGCATTGCAGTCAAGGATGTCATCCTTCTGAGCCAGGAGCTGTCATTAGTTGTTCTGACCCATAATTGGGCTGTAACTACCCTCTGACCCAAAGATGAGTTTGGGGACCGTGATTATCCGTGATTAGCCTCTGCGTGCCTCGGAATGCTGATTCCACACTGTCCTCTCTTCTCCCGCCCCAGCCCTTCCTGAGGCGCCTGGAGGAGCCTGCCAGAAAAACGCAGACAAGAGCTTCTTGCTCAGATACTGCCTAGAAAGCTCTTGCCTCCACTTGGCTAAGCCTACCCAAGCCCTAGCCCACCGCCAGGCAATGGGCTCAACCCCGTCACTCTGGTTCTGAGTGGCAGGTGCCAGCATCCTTCCTCTCCAGCTAGGGAGAGACACAGGCTTGCACAGAGTAAAGTTGGCCCAGGGCAGGGTGGCCTGGTGGTGGAGAGCGCAGAGGGAAGGCAAGCCGGTCTGGGATCCCACACCGGCCGGGCCACTTAGTAGCTGTATGGCCTTAGGCAAGTAATGAAGCCCTTCTGGGCTTTTCTCATCTGTGAGGTGGGAGACCTGCCTCACCAAGTTGTGGCGAGTATTACATAGGCCGATAGGTCATTCGCCTAGGCAGCTGGTCGGAGCATCTCCTACGTGAAAGGTATACCTGCCTGCAGAGGGGAGTAGGACACAGGCCTCGGCTCCAAAATGCTTTTGTGCTGGGGAGACAGAATAGACATGTGTATTAATAAAGCAGTTCATTGGGCTGCCTGGGTGGCTCAGTCATTAAGCATCTGCCTTCGGCTCAGATCCTGGGGTCCTGGGATCGAGCCCTGCATTGGGCTCCCTGCTTGGTGCGAATCCTGCTTCTCCCTCTCCCACTCCCCCTGCTTGTGTTCCCTCTCTCGCTGTGTCTCTCTCTGTCAAATAAATAAATCTTTAAAAAAAAAATAAAAAAATATAAAATAAAGCTGTTCATGGGAGCCTCAGTTGGTTAAGCATCGGATCCTTGATTTCGGCTCGGGTCATGATCTCAGGGTTGTGAGATCGAGGCCCATGTTGGGGCCCTGCGCTGGGCATGGAACCTCCTTAAGATTCTCTCTCCCTCTGCCCCTGCCTCCCACCCCTCCAAGGAGCAACCAAATGCCATCTCTGCCTCCCTGCCCTTTTGCCGACCTGCTTAGCCGTCTCCTGAGGCTTCCAGCTTGCCGCTTCTGAGAGCAAGTTGTTGGTCAATTGCTGTCCAGCCACTGCTCAGAGCACAGCTGATTTGCTGACTGGGTAGGCTGGAGGCTGGAGAGGTCAGAATGAGAGTCAAAACTCAGGCTTGGAAAGCTGTCTAGGGCAACCGGCTCACCTGATACTTCAGTCTCTTCTGCAGTATCTCTGCTGGTGTACCTGCAGGGATGGGGAACTCACCACCTTTAAGAGTAGCTCATTGCCTGGGAAAACCCTCCGTCTCAGGAAGTATTTCCCGAGCAAGCTGAACGTTGCCTCCCACTAACTCGCTAACTCTGTCTGAGCCTTCCCTCAGCTGCAGAGATGCGAAGTGCTCGGTGCCTGCTCTGTCTCGGGGCTCAGGAGCCCCCAGGCAGTCGAGCAAGAGCTTCACCTCTGCTCCTGGAGCTGTTGCCAAGGGAAGCTCCTGACTCCGGGGGAAGCACCTGCCTGATGCTCTCTTATCTGAAGTCTCAGGGTGTCCATGAGCCCCTCCACCTGGGGCCTTTCCCTGCAGATCCTCTGAGAGGGCTCGGGACCACACCACAGAGCCTGCAGACCTTTGAAGTCACTGCTTGTGCAGCAGGCCTGGGCTCAAAGAGTGATCCACACTCACTCTGAGCACTGTCCCCTCTGCTTCCTCTTCACAGCTGTCTCCTGAGACTCGCAGGATGATTCTCAAAGGAGCTGCAGGAGTACTACTGAGGAGTCAGCTTCCAGGCTGCCTGGGGCCTAGGAGAGAAGAGCCAGAGGTAATTTTCTATCACTGTCTTCTCTGCCTGGGGTGGGTGGGTCCCCAAAATTGAGAGCTCCCTTTTACTGAGCAGTAACTCTTTGCCAGCACTGTGCTAAGCAGGGCTATTAAGCACAACTGTAGAAGTAGTGCTCTGCTCAATTCCCTGGAGTTGTGCAGTGCCCAGCATGAACACCCATACATGGTGGCACTGTGAGCACTTTGCCTGCTTTGTCTCATTTGTTCTTCACAATAACCCTATGAGGGCAGTACTATTAGGATGCCTAGTTTATAGATGAGGAAATGGAGGTATTGCAGAAAGATTGTGTAACATATCCAAAGTCAGAACAGTGAGGTAGTGGCCAAGTTGGGATTTAAGCTTTCAACTCCAGAACCAAGGTCTTGACCACTGTGCTCTCATTGCAAGGAGTCACAGGCAGAGTGTTCACGGTACAGATCTTGAATTTGGGCTTGCTTCAGCCCCTAGCTTCATCCTTACTACCCTATCGACCCTGTCTGTCTTTGGAAAAGTTACTCTGAACTTCTGTCTCTTCTTCTGTAAAAGGGGAGAAGTGAGTCCTACCTCACACAACTGTTGGCAAGACTCAAAGAGACAGTACACAGCAGAGGAACTGGTGCTGTTGGCCTCTTAGAGAGAGAGAGATAAATAGTGGCTTAAAAACCCACACTGTCCAGAAGTTTGGGGCAGGGCTGGGGGCCACCCCCGGGCAGTATCAGACTGCCCATACTCAGCAGCCTAGCAGGTCAGAGCAGAGCCCAACGTCCACCGCCTCGCTTGACTTCCCGGCTCTGCCCTCCCTGGGGGCCACTGATGGATTTATTTTGGAGATGGCCGGTGACAGGCCAGCAGCGGGACGCTGCAATTTTGCCTTTGGCAAATTGTCTCCCGCACGGTGAGATCAAGCCTCTTCCAAGGCAGGATGTAATCATCACAGTGTTAGCATCTGCCTTGTGAGAAGAGAGGCGCTCAATGGGCTCCGGGGGGCCCTCTGAGCAGAGGAAAGTGAGGGTACAGCGACAGGGTGACGGGCTGCTGACTGGGGCTTTTCTGTTGCCTTGGAGTTGCCGCTCTAGGGACAAAGTGGAAAACAATGGGGCTGAATGGCCCCACCTTGAAAAGACTGAGCTGTAGATTTACAAAGAGGAGGCTAGCCTCCCCACACCCACACACACCCCACGCCCCCAACATACAAAAACACACGCCTCTGCACAGGCACCACAAAGCCTCTATCAACCAAGACCTTGGGATTCAGCAGGAATTCTGGGAAACAAGTTGCTGGCCAAGGGGGACACGGGTGGGGCTGTTCCAGTTCCTTCCCACGGGTCATCCTTCCACCAAGTCTAGTGAGGCGGGCCCAGGAGGACAATGCCAAGAACAGGGGTGCCAATAAGAGGCCCACCTCCCGGGCTCTCTGGGTGCGTGCTGTGCCTATCCGAATCCAGGCAGCGGTAACAAGCACAGAGACCGCAGAGCAAGAGAAGTGTCAGGAGCTGGGGGAGGGGCAGGGGGGATGAGAACGTGCGTGTGCATCCCTTTGGGTGGCAAGGACGCAGGGCCTTGGAGTGGGCCCTTGGCCTCAGCCGTCCTGCTGGATCCTCCAGTGAGGGGGTCCTTGAAGTCAGGGAGGAGTCTCCTGCTTCCCCCGACCCACACCAGGAAAGAGGAGAAGAGGTCACTTTTCTGTGTCCCTACATACTTCCTGGGACAGACACGGCAGTAGACATTGACGTTCAAACTCGTATCACTCTGCACTGGGCTTTATGTCTTCATGAAGCATTTGGAAGGCCACGAGACCTGCCCGGATGCCATTGAGACGTTGGATGCTGAGGAAACAGAGCTGGCCGGGCCAGGGCTCCGAGAGGAATATGAGGGGTTCCTCATCGCATACACTCAGTTCAGGCTGATTCCATAGAACAAACAATGTCTGACTGGCTTTTTTGGTCTGTTTTCTTTAAAAGAGGCCCTATCTGAAAGTGTGTGTGTGTGTGTGTGTGTGTGTGTGTGTAACAGAGACAGAGACAGAGACAGAGATAGCCTGGATCCTAACACTGTTTGAAGCTGTGGTGTTTGGCCCCCTGGTCCCGGAGTAAGGCTGTGGAAGGAGCTGGTTGGTTGCATGTAGGATTCGTGTGATGGGTACAGGCAAAATTGGGAGAATTGGGGGTGAAGAAAGGAAGAGGCAGGCCAGCTGAATGTTTCAAAACATGGGTTTGAGGGTCACGCTGGGCCACCGTATAGCCTTGGCAAGTCACTTCACCTTCTGGGTCACCTGAAGTCATCCTTTGCAAAATGTAGAAAATAAAACTTACTTTCAAGAAAAGTCACTGTGAGGATTGAATATGGTAATCTATGAGAATATTCTGTTCGGTGCCCTGATAGGAAAAAACAAAAGAAAGAGAAAAATAAAGGAGCGAGGCTTTGCTTTACAAATATGTTTGTATTAAGAAAAGTCACCCTGCATTCACAATCCTTTGGTGTATATGCCTCTCGTGTACTGGAATTCAGGTTGGTCTAACTCTGACTTACAAGCTCCTTTTCAGTAATGGCAGAGACAGAAAGCATGGATTCAGCTCTTGCAGAAGGCCAGATTCTGCTTCAAGAGTTTGGCTCATATCAACTCAATATCTACCTGAGTAAGTGCAGTTCTGTCTTCATGTCGGACCCCCAACTTCAGCCTCAAGTGGACAGATACACCTCTCCTGCTGGAAGACTGGGAGACTGAGGGTCATGGGAAATGGTGGTGGTGGTGCCATGTGCCAGGTAGTATGGGTGGCAAAAGTGTGTCCACACATGTGGGCACTGATGTAGAAGGCCACCACCATGAGAGATGAGCACAGACGTGTCAGATTCTGGGCACACTTGCCAGAGCTCCGAATTACCAATGACTGTGACATTGGCTTCTCTGCCTCAAGTGATGGACAGACCCCAAGGTGACCCTCAGTGACATCTTGCCTCCTGGTGTCCATACCTTTGCCTAATCCCCGCCTCTTGAGTGTGATCAGGACTAATGACCTGCTTCTAACCAACAGAATATGGCAAAGGTGATGGGATGTCACCGCTGCGATCATATTTCGCCCTATAAAATTCTGTCTTAGCAGACTACAGAGAAAAAAAGTTTTTCTGGCTTTGAAGAAGTAAGCGAGCATGTTGTGAGAGGGCTTACGGAAAGGGCCATCTGGCAAAGAACGTCAGTGGCCTTTGAGAGCTGAAAGTGGACATTAGCTGACAGCCAGCCAGGAAACAGTCATCTCAGTCCTGGAGCTACAAAGAGAAGAACTCTGCCAACAGCCTGGAGGAGCCTGAAGCAGACACTTCCCTAGCTGAGCCTCTGATGAGACTGCAGCCCAGGCCACACCTGCAGGGTGGGAGGAGACCTTGGACCAGAGGACCGGGCTAAGTTGTGTCTAGACTTCTGATCTGCAGAAACTGAGATAACAAATGTGTGCAGAATGGAAAGTCTCTGTATTTGTGGTCGTTTGTCACAAAAGCAGTAGCAAACGTAAACTCTCTGGAAATTCCAGTTTTGGAGAGACCGAGAGAGTAAAAATCTAGGCTGGCTTCTTCCCTCCATGACTCCCAGCCCCTGGCCTCACCAGGGAGGTGAATTAGATAAATAGCTGTAAATTGTTCTGATATCCTGGAGAAAAGCACTAATGCAAAGTTTGGTGATTATATCATCAAAGTGGCTGTTGGAGTCATCCAAAAAGCAAATCTAATGAATTGGGTGAATAGAGGTTTGCAAATAGAGAGTCCTTGGCGAATGTCGGAAATTAGGAAGATTTCCATCATAGGTGCTCATTTCCCGTGATGGGTAATTATTGAGGCAGAACAGGATCTGCAAAGCAGCCTCTTCCTGGGTCCTAACAATAGGCATAGAAAGATGAGGTTAATAATCCCTAATGAGGAAGATAACTGGAGCTGGTGTCTCAAAGGGTAATTGTCATCCCCAAGGACAGCAGAGCGTCCTTATTAATCTTTCATCCTGGGACCAAAAGTTCAGATGGTGTGTTTTCTGAAGGTGGCACAGCATGGGACAGCCATTCTTCTTGCCTGTAGGGAAGGTGGCAGCTCCCACATCATTAGACGGGTATTTTTCCACTTCTCCTCACAGCAGAAAAATTTGTATGTAATTAATAGAGTGAGATGGTCAATATCTTCAACTTTGGAATCAGATCTGACAGACTGAAGTTCAAATCTCATCTGTATCTGTATCACTATATCAGTTAGCTCTTGCTGCATAACAAGCAACCCCGAATTTAATAACTTAAAGCAACAAGCATTTATATAGCTCACAAGTGTGCAGATTGGCTGGGAAGTTCCACTACTCTGGACTCAACTTGGGTGATCTTTGTTGGGCTGGCTTATGAATCTGTTTTTAGTAGTTCAGCTGGAAGTATGGCTGATCTTGGCTGGCTTCAGCGGGGAGACCTGAGCTGATCTGCTTCTGTCCCTCATGGTCTCTCATCTCCCAGCTGGCTAGCCTGTGCTTATTCACTTATTCATTTGAGTTCAGCTATCAGAACTCAAAAGAAGAAGCAGAAGTTTGCAAAGCCTCTTGAGGACAAGTCTTAGGACAGGTGAGCCTCACTTCTACTGTAATCTACCCGTCAAAGCAAGTTATAGAAACAGCTCAGATTCGTGGACTGGGGAAATCATGTCCACCTTTGTATATAGGGAGGCTATTAACTGGGGTCAGCAATGTTTCTTCCCAAGGAAGCACTGTTCCAAGAGTAGCAAGAATGGGCAAGCTCAGATGCACAAACCCTAACCGAGCCTCTGCTGGGTCATGTTTACTGAAGCCCCATTGGCCAAAGGAAGTAACATGGTCAACCACATTCAGGGGTGCAGAAATACACACCACCTTTCCATGGGGGGAAGAATTTGTGGCCATTTCTGTCCTTCTAAGTGTTACCTGGGAAAATCTTAACCATCATTAAAGTGAACCCCAGACGAGGCAAATGTGGAAAAATCTTGACAATTGTAAAAGATGAGAAGACAGCGGTCAGCAGGTTGGTCGACAGGGAGTCAGCATTAGCATAGGAGTCTGTGTACCCACATCTCACCCCACTGTCCCGGGTCTTTTAGCCCCTGCACAGTTGTGGCCCCGCCCTGGGCCCCATGCATGAAAGCAGCACCATGCGGAAGAAAATGGCTATGATCCACACAGGGAGATTTATGTTTCCTAGTGGCCACATTTTTTTTAAGAGGGTAAAAAGAGGCAAGTGAAATTAATTTCAATAATATATGTTACTTAACTTAATATGCTTCAAATATTAATCACTTCAACAAGAAGTCAATATAAAAATTATGACTGTGGTGTGTTTTTTACATCTGAAGTCTTCAGGACCTGATATGTGTCTTACACGTACAGCCCATCTCAGTTTGGACCAGGCACATCTGAAGTGTTCAATGGCCACACGTGGCAAGTGGCTACTGAAGTGGGGTCCTGCCCTGGCCCTCCTCTAGCTGCACCTCTTTCATGGGATGAGGAGTCCATAGACCCAAAAGGATGTACCTGTTTGAAATTCACGTCTTCTGTTCTTAGACCAGATTCTAGGTACAGCAGACCCCAATACCCCAGACAGGAGTTCAGGGTGGCTTCCAAATCTCCTTCCCCAATTCCACCCTCCAGACAACTGTCCTGATGCTCACCTCTAGGCCCTGGGAGGCCACGGGATGACTGTCAGCTGGTGGGATGTGTGGTCATTCTTGGATGCACATATGGCTAGGCTCCTTGCAATGAGGGACAGACGAAGCTGGAGGTGGGACGAGAGGAAGGCAGGACACTTTGATCCAATTGTTTCCACTAGTACCCTTGCCCCACCCCTTCTGGTGTTGGTGGGCATCACCATAGCCTGGAGGCCAGGCAGGAATACGGGAGCCCTCCCTGGTTCCTCCTGCCCCCACATCTAATTCCATTGGCAAGTCCCATTGATTCCACCTTCAATATAATCGATGTCCATTATTCACAGTAACATCGTTCCATAAAGTCGTGCAAATCCTGGGTTAGTGAATACTGTCACCCTTGCTCCTAGGGGGAACACGGTTAGGTTCCTGTGAGCCTCTGATCACCACATGTTCAACCACAGTCTGCACACAGTTTTGTTTTATGTGTGTTTCTCTTTAAAGACATCTTATTTAATATACATGGATTGACTAACCTTGAACTCATGGCCAACAGTACTCTGCCTGAAAGCTTATCTAACACAAGAATTTCCTCATAAGACACATCACAGCTTCCGTGTGCTCAGGAAGAGTGGACAGAACTTCCGCTGGAGGCGATTTTAAAGAACAAGAGCACCGACCAAAAGCCCAGAGGCGAAAAAAATCGGCACTAAATAGACTGCAGAAAGACACTCGCTTACAGTATGAGGTAAAGCAAGAAGGCAGATGATCCCCTTGTTTGACCTCACCTGGGAGCATGCACAGGGGCAACTCGAAAGTTTTACAGCTCTGCACATGTCCGTGAATGACCATGAAAGCACTGCAAGCATTAGTTTGGGACTTAGAAATAAATTGTAGCAAGTAAGTGAATTTGCAAAAATGGAACCCGGGAATGACGAGGAATGGCTAAATACTTTCGCTCTGTCTCTTTCCCTTAGGCCAGCGCATCTCTGTCCCGGGGAAAGGTGGAGCCTCCTCCTGGCCCGACTCCCTGTTTGCAGGATTGATGCGCCAGCCTCCATCACAGAGTATCAGCGCAGTATCCAGAGTTGTCCTTCTGAAAGGTCAAACCTTCCATTCTGGTCACTCGGGACTAAGTGTGAATTCCTCACTGTGGCCTGCAAGGCTGTCCTTGCCCTTGTCCTCTGTGGACATCTCAGGCATCACCCGTGCCCTCCCCCTCCCTCACCTCTCTCCAGCCACACACTTGCATCTTCTCCTCCTGACCCCCTCCCCTAATGAGGCTCCCACCTCTCGGTTGTTTCTCCAGCAGGGCTACTCTCTGAGTCTCCTCTCTGCTTCTCATGGCTTGCAATGCCAAGATGATTTATTGTGTCGCAGGACAAGGGCCAGAGCTCACCCTGGCTCACATGGAGAGAGTGGAACTGACCCTTGGGTGGCAGACACTTGATGCCTTCTCCAGACCCTGGAAGGCATGTTGAAACAGCAGAAATACTTGACATCCAATGCTGAGACCCAAGACCTTTGCAGCTGCAGGGTTCTGTGGCCTTGGCCAAGAATCTGACCTCTCCCTGTGGGAAAACACACATTCTCAAATTTAGAAACCATAGGGCTTTATGATTGCAAACAGCACATCCTTATAATTTTGAAATCTTAGCATCTCAGGGGCTCCACCCAAGAAACCGATCCCCTTCTCTTCCTCTGAAACCCTCTTTTAGATAAGTACCATGTTTTTATAATTATGGAGCTGCAGGATTTCATGGTCCACCCAAGGATCTGACCACCCTTCTCAGACCCGCATTTGTTTATGAGGCCACAGACCTTTGAGACCCCCACCCAAAACCACACTTGGGAGAAACACCATCGTCCTAGAATGATGGACCTCACGGAGCAGCATAAAGAGATGTTCTTGGCATTGTACACCATTTGAAATAAAAACACAAAAAGAAGCCAGAACATCCCCGTGGTGTATACCCTGTGCCTGTAATTACAGAAGATTCGTTATTGTGCCCGGCCAAACATGCAGATATCCAAACAGTCGCAGGGGCAGGACGGATGATGTTTTATTCTCTACTTCCTCAACTTTTTGTAGTATTGCTGACTTTATAATAAAAACTGTGACCAAAAGGGGGAAAAATGCTTTGTTCCTGTCTACGGGCTGGTGAGGGTGATTTATCAGAGTTTAATAGCCGAGTTACCTCTCTGCCCCGGGCCAGCTGACCTTCTGGAAAATCACCGAGATTTATCATTATTAAAAAATTGATGCCCCGGGTCCCACTGTGGTGCATGTTCGTTCTGCGCAGTAATGGATGAGGGTGCCAGTAGAGGCCGGGTGCAGACGACGCGTCTGTCTTCTCATGCACTGCCACGGGGCAATTATGATCCATTTCCTGGTGGGGACCAGCTCGTCCTGGGTGATGATGTTAGCCCAGGAGGAAGCTCTGCCCGTTTTTTCCCAGAAGTGGCTGGAAGTGGGGAGGAGGGCTGCCCTCTGGGAAGACAGGAGGCTGCAGATCCAGGGAAAAGGAACCAGGAAGTCCATACCTGGGCCCAGGGAGGGAGGCTCTGGAGCAGTGTTTCTTAACTGGGGGTAATTTTACTCCTACTAGGGACCTTTAGTAAAGTCTGGAGACTTTTTTGTTGTTGCACTGGGGACAGGGTTCTCCTGGCGTCTGGTGGGCAGAGGTCCGGGATACTGCAGTGCCCAAGACAGAGAACCTTCCATGGCAAAGGATTTTCCTGCCCCAAATGTCTCTAGTGCCAAGGTTGAGAAAGCCTGCCCTAGAGTAAGGGAGGGCTTCGTTCCTCTCAGTAGGTCCGGGGCTTTGGGCAACAGTCAAGGTCCTGATAAAGAGTGGGGCCTGGTACAAACAGGTGCTGTTGGGGGCAGCTGACACTGAGCAGGGAGGGAGCTGGAGGGGCAACTTCTTTAAGTTGGTTCTAGATAAGGCTTCAGGGCTGTAGCTTGCTGGGCCTCCTAGTTTTGACAATTCCCTTACCCCCTTCCCACCCTACCCCGCCACACCTGAGGAATCATTCTCTATCCTCCATCAAGTCCTATGTTTTGGTCCTCAGTGCATCTTTCATGCTGTCCCTGAGCATTTTCTTCCCCAATTTCCACCTAATGTAATAGGATC
The DNA here is from genome assembly GCF_963455335.1 of Martes martes. Lineage (NCBI taxonomy): Eukaryota > Metazoa > Chordata > Mammalia > Carnivora > Mustelidae > Martes > Martes martes. Next base: position 20,678,345 of record NC_137898.1, read on the forward strand.
CATTCCTCAAAACTTAAATGCCACTGCCTCCATAAAGTCTGCCCTGATTTCCTCTAACTGTGCCAACATCTGTAAGTCCTTTTCTTTCATTGGGTAGAAGTAGGGAATTCCTTCTGGGTTGGATAGGGGAGGGCATAGTAGGGTACCATAGTTACATACCCAGACTTTGGTCTGGTGTATTCCGGTTTTGCTGTTTGTTACTTAGCTGGTGTTAGACACGTTGCTTTAAACTTGCTGAACTCAGTTACTATAGATCTGAAATGGGGCTCAGTCACTGTTGCTGAGAAGATTGACTGCATTAAAATGAATTTGCAGAATTTAGCAGTGGGATGGAGAAACCATCGGAATGAATCCTTACCACGCAGTTCTTAAAGACTGGGTATTGCTCTCCAAGCTTCATCTTCTCTGTGGGTACCAGGCTTGTCCTTGTCCCCACTTTCCAGATGGGGAACCGAGGCCCAGAGAGGGTGAGCAGCCTGCCAAGGTCACCCAACCTGTGGTGGGTGCTGCCTGCCATCTGCGGAGGTTGGAGGTGAATGCTTCCCTTTCCTGGGCTGCCCTGGGTGATGACAGGCATGGGCTCTTGGCGGATCCAACTGTTACTTTCTTTTTTTTTTCTCTTTTTTGAAGATTTTATTTATTTATTTGACAGAGAGATAGAGAGTACAAGTAGGCAGGGAGAAGCAAGCTCCCTGCTGAGCAGGGAGCCCGATGCGGGGCTCGATCCCAGGACCCTGGGATCATGACCTGAGCCGAAGGCAGCCACTTAACTGACTGAGCCACCCAGGTGCCCCCCAACTGTTACTTTCTAAGTGCTTAGGGCATGGCTGGCTGGCAGGCTGGCTGGCTGATACACATACTGCCAGGTCTCCATTCTGCTGTTCTCCTGATGGACCTTTGAGATCCATACATTATACAACATTTTAAAGACGAGAGGTTATATGGAATTTCAAGGTCATGTAGCAAGTAAGTGGCAGGGCCAGGTTCAAAGCTAGGTCTGTTGGCTCCAAAGCTAACACTATTGTTTTAATGACAATAGCCTTTTAACTATCACAAATGGATAAAAACAACTAATATTAGCATGGACCACATTACAAGTACTGTGCTAAGTACTCTACAGGGATAACTTACAGCTTCCGTGGGGTTGTCCCCCATGGATGGATCCGGAGCCCGATTCTTGCAGGGAAAGTGACATTCCCAAGGTTCCCAGACACTCCGACTCTTATATCCCGTGGCCTGCCAACCTCCTGGAAGCTCTCTGTCCCATGTCAGGGACTCTGCACCCACAGCTGGGCTCCCGCCCTAGAAGTCTTTAGTGAATTGCACTGGCCACACAGCTTGCCCTTGGCAGGCCCAGTCCTGCCCTGGGAGGCTGAGCTCAGCTGGTCCCTAATGAGCATCGCTGGGGACAAAGGCAGCTGGAGCTCCTTGTTCGAGGCCCTGTTGTGGGGACAAAGGCATGAACTGATGCGTTCTCTGTTCTTTTGTACTAAATAATTGGCTTCAATTACATCGGCTGGATGGAGTGTGGCACTTGGAGGAACGTGGAACTTATGAAAATGGAGGTCCGAGAGTGCAGAGCCAGGAGGAGGGGCTCTGATGGGCTTGCCAGGGGTCCATCCTCCCCAGCACTTACCCAGAGCTTGGGGGAAGAGTCTTAACTTAGCTTCTCCCAGTTTCCTCCTCTGTAGAATGGGGAGAGGAAGAGAGAACCTTTGACCAGGGGTTCTCAAATGGTTCTTGGCAAAGCTCTGGGTGTCTAGGAGGCTGGGCAGGACTCCGGGAAGATGCCCTCTGTTTAGCCAGAACAGCTTCTTCCTTTTTCTGTTTTACATATTAGGCTGATACCCTCCACATTGGGTTGAGCAAAGGATCCCTAGACAAAAAGGAAAAAAAGTTTGAAACTAGACAGAGAATATTTAGGTTCCCTCCCAGCTCTAGAATTTCCAGATCCCACCTTGAGGTTTGAGGGTCTTTTTGTAGAGGGATGGCCTACTTCTCATTTTGGCAGGCTTTGTCGAGGTGACCTGATCTGCTAGGGCCATGCTCTGTGATCCTGAACTCTACTCTCTGCACTGGAGGAAAGAAAGATGATGGTGATGGTGATGATGATGATGATGATATGGTGGTGATGGCGATGATGGTGATGATGGTGATAATGATAATGGTGGTGGTGGTGGTGATGATGATGATATTGGTGGTGATGATGCTGACAATGATGGTGGTGATGATGATGACGGTGGTGGTGGTGATGGTGGTATTGATGATGATGATGGTGATGCTGGTGATGACAATGATGACGATGGTGATGATCATAATGATGGTGGTGATAGTGATGATGATGATGCTGGTGATGGTAATAATGGTAATGATAGTCATGATGATGATGGGGATAATAATGATGGGGATAACGGTGATGATGGTGATGATGGTGGTGGTGGTGGTGATGGTGGTAGCCATGACAATAACATTAGGACTAACCTTTCTGTGTGGCCCCACATGCCCTAGCTTAAGCAACCAACTTGCACTCTCTTATTGAACCCCAAGCCCAGTGAGGCAGGTGCAGAACTGCCCTCACTTGCTGGAGATTCATTAACAGGTATTTACTGAGCTCCTACCATGTTCTAGGTACCGTGAAAAACACAGCAATCCTTGCTCTCATTGAGCTTATAATCTAGAGTGGAAACAATAATAAAAATCATAAATAAGTATGACAGGAAGATCAAGGGGAAGGGGCTGGTGGGCGGAGGGGTGCAGTGGGGGTTGCAATGGAAAACCTAGTGCTCAGGAAAGGCATCAGGAAAAGGTCAGATCTCAGCATAGATTTGAAGGAGACCTGTGCGTACCTGAGCCAAGTGCTCCTGGCAGAGGAAACAGCCACTGTAAAGACCTTAGCATGGAGTGTGCTCCAAATGAGTGTTTGAGGAGCACTGTAGGATCGGTGTGACTGGTAGGGTGGGCAAAGGGGGCAACGACAGAGGAGCCACTCTCAGGACCCTCTGGCTGGGCTTCTCTGGCAGAGCCCAGGGACAAGGTTGGGCTCTATGGTTCAGAGGAGGGACCTGGGCTTTTACCTTGAGTGAGATGGAATTTCTGGAGGCTAGTATTTGGGGCAGAGAAGTGACACGCAGGGATCGCTCTGGAAGGGGAAGGGGGAGGAAGTGAGGAGTGGTCAGGTTAGGGACACATCCTGAGGTAGAACCAACAGGAAGTGCTGAAGAGCTGGCGGGAACACCAGCGCGGAAGGAAAAGGAAGTTGTCAGAGGTCATCACTCCAGGTGTTGGGGTCAATGGTGGGAAGGGGATGTTCTCATTTTCCGAGATGGGGAAGTATGGAGGTTAGATGCCTATCAGCAGCGGGGCAGAGATAAGCAGTGAGAAGTTGGGTACGATGCTGGGGGTCAGGGCACAAGTCTGGATGTGGTGTTTGCCACGGTATCTATGGTATTTGTCTTTGCGATCCCCAAGGAGGTGGCTGTGGACAGAAAAGATGAAGACAGGGCCCTCAGAGGTTAGAGACTAGCAGGGGAGGGGGAGTAGTAGCGGGTGAGGAGGGCCGCAGCCAGGAGGCAGGGAACCAGGAGCATGGAGACCCCGCAAAGAGGGAGCAAACGGCGTATGCTGTGAGCCCAGGAAGAGGATCCCAAGAAATGACACATGAGAGTGATTATGGTGGAACTTGTGGGGACAAACCTGATGCCGGCGGGCACAGGACAGACTGGGAAGAGTGGCAAGGGGGTTGGCCTGCCTTTGCCGACGTGGCCCAGCAAGTCTTTCAAGGAGCTTCGTTCTGAGGGACAACCCAGGAAACAGATGTGCGGGGTTCGGGGCCATGGGGCATGGCCAGGGTTTTGGGGGTCGTTGTTTTAAGGTAAGAGAAACTCGAGCGTATTTATAGGCTGTTGAGGATGACCCTGGAAAGGGGGAAAAACCAATGATGCGGAGGCAAGGGAGAAGAATTTCTGTAACGGTGTGTTTAGTGGGCGAGAGGGGCTGGACTCTGAGGCTCGACTCAGGGGTTGGTCTTAAATAGGCTACACAGAGAGAAACTGAGGCCCAGGGAGGTGAGGGGACTTGCCCAAGGACCCGCAGGGACGGAGCAGTCTGATGTCAGGGGCTGGTTCTGTCACCACCAGATGTCCTTGACTTCCCTGCTCAGAGCTGGACCCCGAGGCTAAGGGGGCTTATCAGGGAGGGCCCATGGGGGCTCCCCACACCCAGAGCAGGGAGAGGCTCAGAGGCAGCAGCCGGGACCCCCGCTTCCTTTCTGCTCAGTAGGCTCCCTCCGCCAGCCTCGCGGGGCCAGAGGAATCCTGAAATTCCAGGGCTGGTGGTTCCCAAGAGTCCCCAGAATCCACAGAGAAAATGGCCAACACTTTGGATTGAGTCTATCCAACAAAACTCAAACCAGGCATTTGAACTGGCGTGACGCAGCCTGGACTGGTTACTGTGGGACACAGACGTGAGGACACACTGCTGTCCCTCCCCACAACCCCAACCCCCCAGGCTTCTGCTTGAAGGAAGGGAGCCTTGGTTCCCAGCCTCGGGTTGGGATTAAGGCCAGCGAGGGCCACAGACACAGTCAGTGACACATAGGTCAGACTGCCCAGCCCCCGGCCTCGAGGGAGGATCTGTCTGTGGCTTTCAGGTGTATTTGTGGAGTTGTGACATGGCTAGAGCACATGTCCCATGTATGTTCACGGGTGAGCTCGCCTTCATATTATCCGCAGACACGTATGTGCTTGTGGTATATGAGTCAGCCAGGGACTACGGAACTCCTGAGGGGGACAAGGGGCCACATTCCGTGGCCTGCGGGGGATGATCATTATTTCTCTCCCTGCTGCGTCTCTAGGCAGCTCGGGTTCAGCAGATCGTTGCTCGGTTTGATCAGGCGTGATTCCTGGCTGGGCACTGGACTCAAGCCAGATCCACTGGTTTTCTGCTTTTACTTGGCCTGGTACTGCTTGGGGCATGTTCTCCAGAGAGCAGATGGCTGACGCGCGGGAGACCGAGCCGAATTATGTAAGCACAGAACATTTCCATTGGCCTGATTGAGTCACGAGGCCAGGCCCAATCTCCTGGGTCAGGAAAGGATGTTTCCCCTACCAAGAGTCTACGACTAAGTCCCGTGGCAAAAGGTGTGGATATAGCATTCTTTTTTTATTATTCTATTATTATAATATATATTTTTATATATTATTATTATGTTATTATTAGTTTTTAATTTTAATTCCAGTGTAATTAACTTGGAGTGATAGTAGTTTCTGGGGCACAGTATTATGATACAACAAATTTAGACAGTGCCCAGGGCTCATCATGGTAAGTGTGCTTGCTCTGGAGTCCCCAGTAGGGCAAGATGTGGGTGTGGAATTCTGTACGGGCAGGAAGGGAGCTGGAGAGCCGAGACGTTCCTCCAGTCTTCCACAGTGGGGAGTGCTATGCTTACATATATGGGGGGAAGGGGGGCACTGACAGCAGCTTCCTAACCCCATCACTGTCATTGTCCTCGCTGACCGTGAGAGCGGCTGTCCTCCTGCCATTTTGGGGTAGCTCCCTAAAACCGCCAGCCCTTCCCCAGCTCTAGTTCCCACTGGGCTTGGGGACTGAGTGATCATTTTCGTTCTTATTTTTAGAATTTTTCGAAGGAAGGAGGGAACCTTCTGGATGGTCCTTGAGGCTGTAGAATCCTATCAGTATTGAGCACGCTGCACCTGGTAAGCCCGAGCCCTGCCATCAGGCCAAGGGTGACTTGGAGCCCCTCACCTTTCTCTACCCGCCCTGCCCTCCGGGGTGTCCAGACCCGGGCCTGGCTCAGCCCAGGCAACTGCCGCAGGGGAGTCTGGAAGGCAGACAGGCAGTGTCATCCCAAAGGAGTCCTTGCGCAAAGCTGGTCTTTGGGCCAGGAGGACCAGCCAGCGGCCCTCCTTCCTCCCCAGGGTTTCCGCAGGCAGCTCCCCTGTACAGGGACTGAATGTTTCATCTCCTTGCTCTGCAGCATTGATGCTTTGCAGATCTTCAGGGACAGTTGAAACATCACCTTGCCCTTGGGGGTTCAGCCACGAGTTTCTGGATTGGCACTTTTCTTTCCCTGCTCTGCGCTCCCACGGATGGGCTTCGCCTTGGCACTGGGATGAGAGCTGGTAGGTGGGAGGGTTAGCTCCCGCACAGCGCCTGGCTCCGAGTGCATGTTCCTCAGACTAGGGAGGAGAGGAATTGGGGCCAAGAAATCTCTCTCACCAGGGGGACAGCCTGGTTCCCATGACCGGAACTAAGATAAGGTAGGCTACATGTAATGGAATATTAGCCAGCTTTAAAAAGAAAGGAAAGGCTGGCAGGAGTTACAACATGGTTGAACCTCTAGGACTTTAAGCTAAATGACAGAAGCTGGCACAAAGGGATGAACACGCAATGACCACAGTCATGGGAAGTGAGCTGGAGCAGTCAGATTCACAGAGGCAGAAAGGACCGTGGCAGTTGCCAGGGGCTGGAGGAGGAGGGGATGGGAGTTAGTGTTTAATGGGTACTGAGTCGAAATTTTATACAATGAAAAGAGCTCTGGAGATGGACGGGGGTGATGGCTGCTTGGCCCTGGGTGCACTTGATGTCACCCAACCTTACACCTGAAAATGGTTCAGATGCTACAATTCATGATGGGTGTATTTTACCGCAATAACACTAACCAACAGGAGGCAAAAGCCAGAGGAGCTACTCACCCCAGGGATACACAGCCACCGGGAAGTGAAGCATCAGTGAGAGCCTACGCTGGGCGAATGCCACGCTGGCACTCTTTCCCCTGGACTTTCCCGTGAGCTGCTGCCTTGACAGCAGGAGAAAGACCCCGGCAGGCATACCAGCCAGTGGCCAGGACAGCATAGCCGGCCCAGGACAGAGCTCTGGGGGCACGGCCCCACCTCTCCCCTCTGACATGGAACAGGTCGCAGCCTGAGTCCTTGCCACCCTGCAGGACAGAGATTGGAAGGCAAGCACCTCAAGGGGCGGGTGTGAAGACGAGATGAGCTCATGTTCCCAGCACGGTTCTGGGCCGCCGGGCGGAGTTAAATAGATACACAAATGATGCAAAATCAGTGCCACCAGCTGGGCCCTGGGAGAAGAGTTTGCTCTGTCCACCGTGGGAGTGACTGCAACGTCTCAGGATGGATCTCAAAGTAGGTGTCATTTGTGTGCAGGGTAGAGAAGGTTTCAGAGGTCTTGAGGTGGGGCTGGCATTCCTGGTGGAGGTTACAGCTGGAGTAACAGTCGGCAGGTGGGGGTGTCTGACCCCTTCTGAGAACTGCAACGAGGCTCATGTGATCGGAGTGGAGGACCGAGGGTAATCAGTGGGTTCTTTGATTTACAAATCACAGAAACTCAGCTCAAAGGGAATGTTTTGCTCATGTTATCAGAAGAGTGATGAAATGAGCTTCAGGCATGGCTGGATCCAGGATTCCCCCTTCCTTGTCCCTTCTCCTCATCCTGCTTCCCTGGCACTGGCTTCCTTTTGAGATCACTGAATGGCTCAGGTCTTCCTTCTCTCCTGCTTCAACCTTAGTTGGAGAAGAACATTTTGTTCCCGGGAATCCCAACCAAAGTCCCAGGGTTGACCCTGATCAACCCAGCTTCCATGGCAAGCCATCTCCAGGCAAGCTCAGGGCTACTGTCTGAACTGGGGCTTGGACCCACCTCTAGATCTTGGGCTTGGAAGATGTCAGCCCTGCCTGGACAACACGGCTGAGAGTGGGGGGTGTTGGCAGTTGCTCAAAGGAAAGCTAGGATGGTATTTCCAGAAGAAGGGATGGGTAAATGTTAATCAGGCAAAAATACCAGACATCCTCTACAGGTAGCAAGAGCTAAGGCTGCAAAGAGAAGCCCTCCTCTCATTCATACCCACCCCCAACTTTTCCTGCCTCCCCCTCCTGCTCCAACAAGATGTACTCATTGGCGCCTCGTTGGTTCCTCTCCGCACATGTTCCCAACCTCCCTGGATGCTGGGCGTAATCTCGTCCCCATGAGAGGTGCCAGCAACACCTTCTGGAAACACAGCGTCTGCCAGCTGCCACCCCCCACCCTCGCTGTGGCTACATAATTGGAGTCAATGGGGATGGGTGGCTGGTGGTGTGCAGGTCTCAGGATGACCCATTTCTCTAGCTCCCTCCAGCCTCCCCCTCCTGCCTCGGAGATCTTCGGCCTTGGAGGGGGTGGGGGTAGCATGCGACGTTCTGGCCCAAACCCACCTTAATCAGGTTTTTGAGCACAATCCCAGCAGGCTCTTGGTGGCTCTGCTGATATGCCAGTGCCAAACATAGAACAGGCCTAGCCAATCCCACCCTTAATTCTGTAATTTGCTGGAAATCAGATGATAATGCTAGCCTGGGGAGACATAATTTGTGATAACCCGGCCCGGCCCCTGCTGGGTTTGGTCCAAGATGACATCAATGGAGAGAAGCGTGCCTGTGGCTTCAGCCCCCTTCTCCGCATCATGTTCCCTTTTTAGCCTTTATTCTTGGTCCCAGTGGCCATCTGCTGCTGCCGCCACTCTCCCCTCCCCCCAAGTCCCTGAAAAGCTCGCTGGGGCCAGGAGGAAACGGGCCGGGAGGAAACGGGCCAGTTACTCATTCATTCACCCTACAGATCATTGTTGAGCTGAGCTGGTACTGCGTGCGCGCGGAGCCTGGGAGGTACTGGGGACAGGGACAGGACGTCATGAACAGGCCCCAGGCACCGGGACTGCGGTCTAAAGCAGGGAGGAGAGACCGGCGTCACTCTCAGGAGGATCTGAGGTTACAGGGACAAGACTCCCAGGGTAGCAGAGCTGGGAGGGGTGTCGGGCACTACTTGGGGGGCTGAGGGGACAGGGCTTCCGGGAGGAGGAGAGAGCTGCCCCAAGCAAGCCGCTGACTGTCCAGAGCTCTTAAGGGACTCCTGGCCCCTTGACCACGGCCATGGGCTCCTGTCCCGTCCCGAGGCTGAGGGCCAGGGTCGGAAATGGTCATGTCTCTCCCAAGAGGTGTGAGCACGTGGGTGCTTCAGGCTTTCCTTCTCTGCCTTCCCCACCCCCCACCACAACTTCCTGAAATAGATTCTGTTCGTCTCCACGGCACAGATGGTTACGGCACCCGCTAACTTGGGGATGGGGCCAATCGCTGGGGTACAGCGGGGAGCCAAAGCTACCCTGCAGATAGGGACGGAGGCATTTCACATGTAAATGTTGAATGGTATCTGTCTGTCATGAAGGCAAGGGCCTGGGCGGTGGGAAATAGCAGGGGAGCCAGCTGACTGGGGGAGCGGGGGCGGGGGGCGGGGGGAGAAGGGAGCCCCAGCAGGACGGCTGGAGGCCGGAGGGGAAGGGGAAGAGGGTGGCTGTGAAAAGAACCAAGTCAGGACCAGGGCACCGCAAAGGCCACGGGGGTGGGATAATAAGGGGCGAGCGTGATGCTGGGTGGGGCTGGGGAGTGGGTGGGCCTAGACGTGGGCCCTTGAACTTTGTGGGGAGCAAGGAGGCGGCTTCCAGGCACCAGGATCTGAGGTCACACTGTCAACCTGGCTCCAGGCCTGCACGCACATTACACTTGAGTTTCAGATCAACAATGAATCATTTTTTAGTATAAGTGTGTCCTAGCTTCTCCAAGCTTACGCTAAAAAAAAAAAAAAAAATTCGCTGCTTATCTGGAATGTAACTGGTGGTATCCTGTTCTGGTTTTTTGTTTCTTTGCTATACCGAGCCACCATTTGTGGGGAGGTGGAGGCCACCCCTGTGCCTCCTTGGGGTTGTCCTTGTCACCTCTCGGGCTGATGAACCAGACGACTAAGACGGCCTGCCTGTTGTCACCCTTGCCTTCTGCTCTGCCCCCCTTCATCCCGTTCTCCGGGCTTCCCACGGAAGGAATCAGGCAGGACAAAGGGCCTCCTGAAGCCACGGTCAGGAGCAGGGGAACCATTGTGACCTGCCAGTTTTAGGGCCCCAATAGGTCCCTTCCATCCTGCCTTTGAGCCTTTGCCTGGGTCGTCCCCTCCGCCTGGCCCTCTGTCGTCCGCACACCGGCTTGTGGAAGGCCCAGCTCGTCCCCGCTGTGTTGGTGGTCAGCTGCTAAGCTCCCATTGTGCCCGACGCTTCATATGTGATTATCCCTGTCACCTGTGGGGTGGGCTCCTTTCTCGTCCCTGTACAGATGGGAAAGCCAAGATGCAGAGAGGCTGGGTGACAAGGATGCAGACCGGGTCCCAGTCATGGGACTGCCTCACCCTCCTTGCTCCTGGAGGGGCCAGGGCAGTGCTAAGCTCAGGCATGGACTATTCCTGTTCTCAGGCCGCATAGACTCCACATCTTTCGTTTTCCGATTATAAACCCGTTTCCTGCTCTAACTAGCAGGAAGCAAGTTTTCCTGTTTCCTTTTAAAATGTCCAGCTTGATTTTTTGTTGACTCCTTGTTCCTGAGGCTGGTGCAGCAAGACAAATAAAGAATTCTTGATTAAAAAAAAAATAAGTAAGTCTGCTATCCCCTGCGTTTTGAGGTTTTTAGCATCTTGAGTAATTCAGGCTGCTTGGCCTATGGCTAGCACACCCCATTGGACCCTGGGCCTCGCCCCTCTGGTCCATGAGAGGTCCTCTTGCCTTTGCTTATCGGCAGTCCCAGCCCATGCCAAGCGCTGCCTGGCACTGGGCATCTCAGAGTCTCCCGGGTTAATCGGGCTGATTGGTTTTAATCAGTTCCCTGCTGCCAACAAAACACCAGGGAGCCAAGTGGGGGTGGGCAGGGGAGAAAGTCTGATTCACGGGGCACGGCCTCGCTGTGTGAGTTGCCGAATGCTTACCCACTCTGGGCCGGTCTCCTCATTCATGTAAATGGGAGGCAGACAACGTGATTCTGTGATAATAGAGGCATTCATTCATGAGGGTTTTCTGGGCACTTACTTAGTGTGCTAGAAAATGTTTTCAGCCCTGGGAGATGCCCATGAACAAAAGGGACAAGGCTCTGCCATCATAGGCTTATATTCTTTGGGGAGACAGTGAGGCTATGGCCCTGTACTGCCCACAGGGGAAACCCCTAGCACGGGTGTCTAAATATAAAGGAAATAAAATGAAATCAAGTTGAAAATTCAGCTCTAGGTCAACTGGATGGCTCAGTCAGTTGAGCATTTGACTCCTCATTTTGGCTTAGGTTATGATCTCGGTGTCGTGAGATCAAGCCCCACGTCGGGCTCCACGCTCAGCGGGGAATCTGCTAGAGTCTCTCTCTCTCCCTCTGCCCCTCTCCCCACTCGTGCTCTCTTTATCTCTCAAATAAATAAATAAATCTGAAAACAAAAAAGAAGGAAAATCCAGCTCCCCCATTACGACGGCCACATTTCAAGTGCACAAGCCCCTTTGTGCATCAAGGCACGCCGGTGAGGGCTCATACCCACCATCACGGGGGTTCTGCTGGGCAGTGCCGCTGGAGACTGACAAGGCCTGTGCCCTCCGAGGGAGTGAGGACAGCTGGAGTGGACAGAGCCGAGCTTTTGGAGAAATGATAGTCAGGGAAGGAAATATTTGAGCTCAGGTCTGGCCTTGGTGAGGAGTGCTCCCTAGGGCAATCTGAGGGATGACTTCCCCGCAAATGCAAATGCAAAGGCCCTCGGCTAGGAGGTTGGCCCACAAAAGGAGAAGGGAGTCCAGTGCCACTTGAGTGCATTAACCTGGAGAAGAGGGATAGGAAGGGAGACCTGTCAGGGGTTTGGGGCCGAATCATTTGGGGCCCTGCTGGCCACAGGAAGGACTTCGGCACGATGGGAAATCATTAGCTGGTTTCCAGTTGGGGAGTGCCATGGTCTGGTTCACCTGTTAACAGGATGATCCTGGCTGCTATGTGGGGTGAGAGGTCAGGGGACAAGCCAGAGGCTGGATAGAAGGCTGATAATCCCAATAATTATCACCAGACAGTAGCCATGGGGGTGGTCGGATTCTGAAAATGCATCGATGTGGAGCATCAGTCTTGCTGATAGATGAGAAGAGCAGCATCGTGGAGAACCCAGGGGTTTCTGCCCTGGGGGGGGCGTTCAGGCGGGAAAGGATGCTGGTGGGCAACCCGCGAGGGAGCCAGGGTTCTGTATGGGCCAAGTCAAGTTCAAGATATACATAAGACATCCAAGTGGAGGTGTTGGTGTGCTGTGGTCTAGCTGAGTCTGAATACCAGGGCCGGAGTCAGGTGGCATGATTAGTCTGGAGATAGTATTAGTGACCTAGAGAGTGTCACAGAGCAGTTTGGGTTTAATGCAATTACCGTCGTTTTTCGAGTCTGCTTCATGTCAGGCATACTATTACCTACCCTATCCTATTCAGTCCTGAGTCAGCTCCAAGATGTAAGCCTGATCACTTTCATCCTACAACTGAGAGAAAGGAAGCTCAGAGAGGTTAAGAGTCTTCTTCAAGGTCATACAGGATTTGATCTGAATCTATCCGGTTTCAAAGCCTTCATCCCCTCAGTGGTCCAAGGAAAGTGGTCATGTGTTCTGAATTCTGACCGGAATGGGCTGATCCATTTGCTTGAGTTTGAACACCAAGGACCTCGGACGCCAGGCCACAGAGCCCAAATCCATGCAGAGGCAAAAAGTTTCCCAGCCAAGGATCAGGGCTGCCTGGCCGACTGCCCTGGGTTCTGTTTCCTCCTGAGACCTCGTCCTCATGGACATTCATCCCTCTGACACCCTCTTAGGGTCTGCCCGATGGCCAGGGGCCCAGGCAGGTAGAGAGGCCTGGGAGCTGCTATCATCCCCTCCAGAAGCAAGCAGGGGGAGCACGGAGCTTCTAGGCTCCCTGCTGCCCCAGGAGACACACAGCCCTGCCCCAGGACAGTCAGACTTCTGCACTTCCTCCCTAGGCATCCAGGAGTGGTGACAACTTTCCACCTTCCCCCTTCCTGTCCTGGGCTCCAAGGCTCGTGAGACCCCAGAGCAGAAAGGCCCAGAAGGATCATCTGAAACAATGCACTCACTCCCTACAGATGGGAAGACCGAGGCCAGAGAGCTGTGTCTGGACCAGAGTCTGGGTCGCCTGCCTCCATCTCATGTCCATCTTTTGAGATCTCAAGGGACTGGAAACCTTTCTTTTCCTTCCCAGGACCCCCAAACGACTCCCTGGGCCTGTGTCAGGAGCACCCCCGACCCTGAACGTGGCAGAAACGGGACCCTGCCATCTGCGCTTGACCCAGCCTGTCCACCAAAATTTGAGGACCACCCACTGCGGGCTGGCCTCCCCACCTCAGATCCTTCAGGCCACGGGCCCTCCATTCGAAGTCCACTGACTCCTTCCAAACAGACCCGATTACGACACGTCTCAGGCTCCTGGAAGCAGACAGCTGTGGGCAGGTGCTGCCTCCCATCTTCCCGACCTGATTGCAGCCACGGCTCAGCCGCCCAGCTCCACACAAGCTTGCCTGCCCTTCCCATAGGTTTTGACCTGCTTCACCGCTTTGCCTCGAGCCTGCCTGTACCATCACCCCCATCGCCCCCTCACTCCTTCCTGGCCTCTTTGGGCCTTCTCCGATACAAACCCCCACACAGGCTGGAGGGGCAGGAGGAACGGTGCCCCTTAGGGTGAGCTCGGCCAGTGCAGGAGAGCAGTGGGAGCACGCAGGCTTCCGTGTCCTTCCTGGGCTGCATGCTCCCAGTGGTCCCAGGGGACAGAGCAACTCGGCTTGTCCTCCACGCCCTACTTCCCCCGCCTCATCCCCCCTCCCCCCGCCCCATCCCAGCACACACCCCTGCTCTCTGGGTCACACCCGCCCACTAAGGGCTCACACCTAAGTGTTTGTCACAGGCTCTGCTTTCTGGAGACCCGAGGCTCAGACCACGCCCTATCACCGACTCACTTCCAGCCATGGAGTGTCACTTCCTACAAGGACAGAGGTGACATACGGAGCATGACAGACTGGGCCCCTGGGGGGCCCTAATAACCAATGCACACTGGTACTGGGGAAGGTGGGACACCCTCCAGGAGGCCTCCCCTCCTCACCTTATGGGTGGGGTAACTGATAGGAAATCAGACCCACAGGGGATGGGGTGCCACGCTTTCTGGGATCCCCTCCCGTGTCCTTTCCTTGCACTTGTTCTCTCTCCTCCTGTATCAGATGGGCTCCTCTCAACTCCCACCGCCTGCAAATTCTAGATTCCCCCGATTCCCTTAGTAATGACCTAAATTCTTGTTGCTACTTGCCTGGTATTTGCTGCCACCAGGATCCGTGACAGTGTGGCTGCCGGAGCCAGACTCCCTGGGTTTGAATCCGGGCCCTGCCACACGTCACGTGGGCAACTTCGGGCGAGTCACAACTGGCCTGTGCCTCATTTATGACAGGGAGACAGTACCTCCCTCATAGACTTGTTAGGAAAGTAATGTTAACGTGCAAAGTGTGACGGGCCTCGTGGGGTATGCAGTCGGTACAATGTAAGTGTGGCTATTATAATTATCACATTTTACTATCACCATAACCCTATGGTCTAAACACTGGCATCCAATTCTTCAGATGGAAACTGAGGCTCGAGAGGTTGACTTGCCCAGGGTGGGAGGGGGAGCTGGTCTTAGAACGCTCTCTGCTCCAGTCCAGAGCCTTGGGTACCAACCAACCAGTTTTCTGGTACTCAGAAACTGAGTTGCAGCTTTAAACTTTCTCCCATCTTGGGGTGCCTGGGGGGCTCAGTCAATTAAGCATCTGCCTTCAGCTCAGGTCATGATCTTGGGGTTCTGGGATCGAGCCCCGTGTTGGGCTCCTTGCTCAGTGGGGAGTCTGCTTCTCCCTCTCCCTCTGCCCCTCCCCCTGCTTGTGTTCTCTCTCTCTCTCCCCCTCCCTCCTATAAATAAATAAATAAATAAAATCTTAAAAACAAAACAAAACAAAACAACTCTCTTCCATCTTGAGGGGAGGGCTGGGCCCTAGTGGAGCCCCCTGGGTGAGGATGGGCTATGATTATTTAACGGAGAAGACCATCCAGGGGGAATGAAGGGCTTCCAGAGGCCCTTGGGACGCAACCCTCGGGCTCTTCCCCCAGACCGCACCCCCTTCCCCCTGAATCCACTTACCCATTCTCACCAGCATCAGTTGTGGCTGTGGCCGGGAGGTGACCGTCCAGGCTGCTGGGATCAAGGAAGGGATTTGTACATTTCCAAAGCTGTAGCCCAAGGAAAACTCATGTCCTCGGGGACCTACTGGGACTGAACAAAGAATAGAGAGCCCCGTGGCTAAAAAGGCCTAGAAAATGCACGTGGTGCCCCCAATATGGGCCCTTTCTCCCCTGGGGACTTTTGAGAACCTTTACTAGAGCAATCGGGGCTGTGACCCTGCAGGGCTCAGGGGAGCACTCACGAGTCCCAAACAGATTTCTGCAGGGAACCCTCTCCCCTGGGGACAATCTTCCAAATCTGCAAAACTCTCTTGGGGCACAGCTGCTGTAGTGTTTGGCATACTCCACCCTCTTCCAGACAGACAGATTGCCTCAGCCAGATGGGGGTTCCCTGAGCGAGCTGCTCCTGCCTGGGAAGTCTGTTGTCAGCTCTGGAGAGAAGGAGTGAGTCACCCGTCTCTGGGCTTTGGGCGCCAGCTCTGGGGTGCAGAGAACGGGGTGCCGAGCAGCACCCTCTGGCCACGCCCCTGTGGCCTAGAAAGGGAACCCCACCTCTAATGACTGTCCCAAAAGTGGCTCAGGTTCTGCCCTGATGCACCTGTGACTACAGCCTGGGGCGGGGGGCGGGGGGATTAAAATCGAAATCCTTCCCGTTCACAGCCCTGGTGCTGTGAAATTTACTAGTAGGTAAATAATTTGAATATCCTCCTTGGGAATCGGTACCCATCCAGTGCTCTAGCATCAGAGGACGTGAGCAGAGGAAGGACATCTGATCGATGCTAGGGGAGACAGAGAACAGACCTGGGTCTCTGACTTTTCAACCTCTGTCTCTGCCGCTTCCTAGCCGCATACCCTGAGGGAGGTTCTTCTGGCTCCGAGTCCCAGGATTCTCATCCACCGCCTGGGTGTTCTGAGTGTAAGGGAGACCTGTGGCCTGCACAGGGCCGGGGGCCCGAAGAATGTTGATTGCTTCTTGCTTCTTCATGGTGCCCAGGGAAGCAGGTGTTGGGAGAGACACTCCTCCTCGGTGTCCCTTGCCCAGAACAACCTCCTCATTAAGGGAGCTGTTCCACATCCCCATCTAATTACCCTCTAACCGCCTGCTCCCTGCTGGGCCCCACCTGCTTGCTGCCTCCTGCCTGACCAGGAGACCCAGTCTAATTGGAAGGCACTCAGTGAGGCAGGACCCCACTCCTGCTGGGGCCAGCAGTCTGGGCGGGGAGGCTGGTCCTCCCTGGCTCCTGCAGACTGCCTCCAGCTGAGGAGTGGGGAGAGCTGAGGCGAGGCTGGCTTGTCCTAGGTTACGCACCCAGTGAGAACAGGATGGGCAAGGATGTCAGCTGGCCTCGCGCTGTTGGTGGCTCTGGACAGGTTTATTTTTCCGGAAAAGCAATCTCGAGGAGTGGTTGAGGGTGCACACTTGGAGCCCAACAGACCTGGTTTGGGTCTTTGCTCTCTGCTTACCAGGCTGTGACTTTAAACGCTTCCTCTTGGGGGACGTGGGGGGCTCAGTGGGTTGAGTGTCTGCCTTGGGCTCAGGTCATGATCCCAGGGTCCTGGCATCGAGCCCCGAATCCAGCGCCCTACTCAGCGGGGAGCCTGCTTCTCCCTCTTCCTCTTTCTGCCGCTTCCCTTGCTTGCGCGCTCTCTCTCTATCAAACGAATAAATAAAATATTTAATAAACAAACAAACAAACAAATAAATAAAACTTCCTCTTGTCCTCTGTTTTCCCATCTGAAGAATGGGAATTCTGTTGTGGGGAGGAAAGGAGAAAGGGCCACAAAGGGTTTAGCATAGAGCTCTGCGCACAGCAAGCCCTCGGTTGGTGGAGGCTATTGTGAGAGCTGCACACTCCGGATTCCAGCCCACCAGTCAGGGGTCCCTGCATCTGTGTTGCCCTACTCAATGTTCACAACAACTCAATGAGGCTATTTGATTTTTCACAGGAAGAGAAACTGAGATTCAGAGGTAAAGGGACATGTTCAAGATCATCCAACCAGTAAGCAGAAGAGATCCAATCCCGCTGCTCTTCCCATGTCCACTCCTGGCACTCATTCACACATAACTGGGTGCCTAGTGTGTCCCCCACTTGATTCTGGCAAGGACTGGCTTCCAAGCCTTTTGGTTACCTTCACTTCTGTGACAAACACTGGAGCTCTATTTCCCACCCCCTCTTCCATGCACGCCTCTGCCCTAGGAGTGAGAAAGCTACACCCTCCACTGCCCAGACTCTTTTCTAGGTAGGGATGTATCTGAAAATCTGGATGGGGGAGTTGGGGGAAGCAGTAGTGGGAAGAGGATTGGCCTTTCAAGGAAAGCTTTGAATTCCTGATAAAGAGCTCAAACTCCACTAGTTCATGGATCAACTTCTACTCTCTTCCTTCTTTAAATGTAGATGTGAGTTCTGGAGCTGCAGCAGCCATCTTGTGACCAGGAGACCTCAAACATAAGGATGAAAACCAATAAGCTAAGCATGTCCAAGAAGACAGGTTGGAATTCCAGGTTCCTGGTGGCATTATTGGGGTCGAAACTACCACTTCATCTCCCTACCCACCCACCCCAACTCCTATTTGTTTAGGGGCTAAGTTCAAGCCAGTGGTTCTCAAAGTGTGATACCTGCTTGAACAGCATCATCAGGATCACAAAGGAATTTGTCAGAAAAGCACATTCTTGCCCTTCCCCCCTAACGCCCGGATCTGCTCAGTCAAAAACTCTGAACGATCTGGGTTTTTAACAAACCATCTGAGTGACTTTGATATTTAGGAACCACTGGCCAAGAGCCTTGTTCATTCAGAACCCGTTTACTCGCATCTGAGTGCAAGTCTCCTTGATACCACACCTCTGAGCTTCGGCTCAAAGCTTTTTCTCTGCCTAGAATGCCCAGTTTCCTCCCTCTCTGCCAGTCTTTTTTATTAAGTGAATTAATTTTAATCATAGAAACCCAGAATGGCATAAAATTCCGCTGTTGCAGTTTGGCAAGGTGCATGACTAGTTTTTGGATTAGGTCTCGACCGTCTCGGAGGGCTGGAGAAAAGCAGAAAGCTATAAAATTGTTCCATTAAAAAAAACATGTCCGGTTCCAGCTGGAAAACCCAGAATTGGTGTTTTATTGTTTTTTCTCTCTCTCTCTCTCTCTTTCTATATTAGGCCAGAAGGAGCGATCGGCAAGCCCCAGTATCCTGACTTTCAGCGATCATGGACCCTGAGGTCCCCCTCCTGATGGGGCCACAGTTGGAGCCTGGAGCTTGTCCACTGTGGCCGCCAGCATGTGGGGGCAGATGTTTTCGTTAGACTCTGCTGCATGACAGACCACACCAGATCTTGGTAGCTTAGACTGACTATCTGTTTTTCCCCAGATTCTGTAACTGACTGGGTAACACCACTGCTGGCTGTGTCTGTGGTCAGTGGAAGGCCACCTGGGGCGTGGACCCTGCCCGGATGGTGGTGACACCACTTCCTCCTCCCTCTACGTGGTCTTTCATCCCAGATATCTTCAAGGCCTGGTGGGCATAGGGCACAGTCCCAAGAGGGCCAAGACAGAAACCCAAAAGCCTGAGATCCTATGCCTGTGCTTCTGGCAGATTCTATCGGTGGTAGCAAGTCCCAAGATCAGTTATGCGCAGGAGGGTGGATTACCAGTCTCTATCCCTGCTGGGAGTCCACATCCCTACTGGGAGACAGGGCCGTCATGCAGAGGGGTGGGTACCCTGGCCTGGGAAGAATTTGCATCTTCTATAAAGAATGTCCACATTTGTCTTCCGGCCACAAATGATTCACTTTCCTTCCTCAGCAGGTCCTGTGTAGCCTGCTCCCAAGACCCTCAAGGTTTCCTCCAAGGACAGCATCAGGTTCAACATCTGGAGTCTTGTGGTCTAGGTCAGGTCCGGATGTGGCTGGTGCTCCTTTTCACGCCGGGCAACTGATCTACCCTCACACACCGGGTATGCGATGATGAGACAAGATAGACTATTTCGTTTTGAAAAGGCAGGAACAGTAGACGCATGGCGATGGCTGGTCCGTAACAGTTCTGGAATCCAGCCAGGCGCTTGTGATCAAGATGCTCTGCTCTGGGGACAGAAGACACTCCTTGATTAGGGCCTGGTTCTGCCCCTGGGGGTAGCCCTGGGTTCATCATTCCCTTTGGCTGTTGGCTCCAACCCTGGGCTCTGCTGTCTCAGAGGGTCTCCTTTTCCAGAAGAACTCTTTGCACTGACTAGCTTTCTTGGCCTGCTTCCTGTGTGTAAAACTCACAGGGCTCTTTTCATTTAGAACTGTTCCAGTTCCTTTTAGTCCAGACTAGGGGTATTCTGCTTAAGACAATTCTCTCAAATGTTGTGGATTTCTCATGAATCACACGTGGGGATCCTCAATGCCCCAGAAGCCACTTCGTTCTTTTTGAGACAGATCTCTACCTTGGGTGTGCCATAGTTCAGCATCCGTAAGATTCTTAGAAACCCTTTCCTACAGCGGAGAAGGCTACACAACGCTGCCTTAGACAATTTTGAGGTCTTAATAAAGGGTCTTACAAGGGTGCCTGGGTGGCTCAGTCGGTTAAGCATCTGACTCTTGATTTCGGCTCAGGTCATGATGTTAGGGCGTGGGATGGAGCCCCACATGAGGCTCTGTGCTCAGCGGGGAGTCTGTTTGGGGCTGTCTTTCTCCCTCTGCCCCTATCCCTGCTCACACTCTCTCTTTCTCTCTCTCTCTCTCTCAAATAAATAAATTAAAAAAAAAAGAAATGGTTTTACTTTTCAACTCACTACCTTCTGATGGTTTCCTATTGCCTCTAAATTCTGCTTGCAAACAGAACAGAGCTCTCTTAAGCTCATCTTTCTCTTCTTATATCTTATCAGGAAGCAAGTCCATTGGCGGTCTCCTCCACATTTGGCTTGGAAAACTCTCTAGCCAGACCCGTGAGTTCATTTGGTACATTTTCCATATTCCAAGTATCCGCAGGTAACAGTCTTGCCAATAGTTCTGCCACAGTGCAGCACGTCCCCCTTCCCCAGGCTCCAAGAGCAATTTCCTCCCCGTGGTTCCAGCTCCCACCGATCATTCCGTGACTGTCCTTCCAGCCTCCGCCCATCTCCGGGGTCCCTGGACCAGTGCACATGAATTAGCTCTGGGTTATGGAAACAGCCCAGGCACTGGTACTGATTTCTGTAACTGGTATCAGTTATAGAACTGATGGCCCCCAACTTAGCGATTTAAAACGAAGATCTAGGCTAGTTCCTGACTGTCTGAGAGGACTCTCTGCCGTGTCTTCTGGGCTCGGGCACACAGCTGCGGTCCACTACCAGCTCAGAGGGGTTGAAAGGGCCTGGGCGCTCACTCCCGCCGCTGGCCCTGGCGCCGGCGGTGGGCTGAGCACCGCGGTCCTCTGCGTGGTCTCTAATCCTTCAGGAGGCCAGCCCAGGCTTCTGGACAAGGTGGGCTCGGGACAGAGTCCCAGGAGGGCAAAGGCAGAAGCCAAAAGTCCTCTCGGTGCCTGGGCTCCGAAACTCACATGACCTCACTCCAGCCAGACTCGGTTGTCTCAAGGCCAGCCTCGATTCAAGGGGACCGAGAAACGGGCTCTCCCTCTGGCTGGGACTCAGCGAGGTCCTGCTGCAGAGGGGCGGACACGCTAGGATGGGGAGAATTCGTGGCCCTTGAACAAGCTACCACAGGACTTCCTTTCTGTGGGCGCTCACGTTGCTTCAACGCCACAGATGGCTTCGTGTCTCCTCGGAGACCTCATTCCCACAAGCCCGTGCTTGGCTCCTATTTTCCCGTCAGGAATTGTTTAGTTGCGAGGAGTAGAAATCACTCAAAATAGCTCAAGGGAGGCCGGGGCCATACAGATATCATGGAAATGACATAGTGTTGGGCCATAAAACCTAGAGCAGGGAAGGAGAGAAAGGGATCGTTCTCTCATTTACTTTATTTCTCTCTTTTTTCCCCAGGGACTTCCTTCTCCTCCTTCTCCTTCTGGTCTACTTACTTACTCTGCATCCTTGTGGCTTCTTTCCTCCCCTATAATTTTGGTCCCAGACATGGAAGCAAGAGTCCGCCCATCTGCGGGGAGAGGAGGCATGAAAGAGAACCTTCCCGACTTTGCTTCATGTGGGGTACAAACTGGCTCCGATTCCACAGGCCCCTACAGACCCAGAGCCCAGCACTTGTTAACCGGAGACTTCATGTCTCTTGGCTCCTATTTTTATGAAAGAAAAAAATGGGTCTCTGGCCCCAAAGCGAGCTGGCTGCCCTGGATTAGCTCTCCAGTCCTCGTTCCGTCCATTACAGACGTCAGTAAAGACATAATACAAACATGGCTCCCCAGACGCACCCACGCTGTCGAGCAGGGGCTGCTGGAAATCAGTCTTGACTTATTTCCCTGGGACCCAGGAGAACCCTCCAAGCTGTCTCCTGGAGACCAAAGTAAGGGGCCCTCAAGGAGACACAGCTTGCCCTGTCAGCCCACTCCTCCTCCCCATGAGGACCTTTACCTCCAGGTCACCTCAGAAATGGCTGTTTTGCTCCTGGAAGGACAAGCCATCGCCTCCTCCCGTCGGAGGCGCTCTCCAGCCAACATGGAAGAGATCCTCCCTTTCGTGAACCGCATGACCATCAGCCTCCATGTCTCCGTTGGCGGGGTGGGTGTGGGGTCCCCACCTTACGCAGTGGGGGAGGGTCAGGGCAGCAAATGCCTAATACAGGTCATGGTACTGGAAAAACTAAGAAAGAAATAACAATAATGATAAGGCTAATAATGAGTAACATATATGAATAGTAACTAAACTCCCTTGGCCTGAGTTTTGAGAGCTTGGGTAGAAGAGTAGGATCCCCTCAGCCCTGGGAACACGATAAAGGGTATCAGGTATGTGGTGACTCAGTCAGATGACTCTTTGATGCCGTGCACGTGTGTGTGTGTGTGGTGTGGACAGCAGACTCCTGAGCACCTACAGCTCCCACCATCCCAGCTCTTTAATCTGCCATGGCCTGGGGCATGGGGTTCCCAGAGCAGGTTGTAGCAATGTCCCCGAAGCAGGGTTTCTCCGGAGCCGTGCCCTTCCTCTCGAGCTCAGCTGGGTCCCCTTGAGGCCCAGGGCCCGACAGCCTAGTCCGGGGATGGTCCCGCTGAATCCGGGGACAGACAACCCCCTGATGGATTGTGCAGGCCTGTTTTCCCTTTGCTCGGCTTTCTGCTTTGTGGCTGTCGCCTGCTTGGAGCACCCCTGTCGGAACGCGGGGTCAGGACTGGGAATGGTGAAATCCAAGTCTGCGAACCCAGTTCCCAGGCAGGGCGGCTGTGGGAGGCCCCGGCAGGAAGCTGGACTCCTCACTTGCTGCTTTGAGTCTGGGGAGCTGAGCTGGCAGTCGTTGACCATCCTGCCTTCGAGGCCTGAATGAGATTGGCTTTCTGCCCTTTGTTCCCAGGCCCGGTGACATCCCAGAGCTTCTCCTATACATTTGCTAATTTCCGGTGGGAGGCTGGGGCGCTCCTCTTTCCGACCCCTACTTCCTGGAAGGGCCCCTCTGGAACGTCCCTCATTCACCCTGCCATGGAATTGACTGGATTTGGAGAAAGGCAGCAACAACACACGCATTTACAAAATACTCAAGAATCCAGGATCTTCTGCTAAAAATTGTTAGGAAAACCTGGGGAAGGAGAAGGGGTGGGCTGAGCCTCATCCCGGAACGCACAGTCCCACACCTTTCCCTGCTGCCCCTCTCTGCCCTGACAATGCCCTGACAGCGTGGATTTGGAGCAAACTGCCTGGGTTCAAACCCCAGCTTTGGGGCTGCTTCCTAGCTTCCCAGCCAGGGGACACCTTCCCCGCCTCCCGGTGTCTCTATCAGATGGGGGCACTAAGGCGTCTGTCCTGGATGTTTGTTTTGGGGCCAAGACAAGTTAAAAGGGTCTGTAGTAAAGGACTTGGAGGAATGCCTCGCTCAGAGAAAGTTTGGTAGCAGTGGACGGCAAAGTTTACCCCTGATTCCTAAAGATCGGGGCGGTCACGGTGCTGATCTCAAACAGTGGCTCTAAGAACAAAGAATTGGCCTTATGTGGGTGGTGGCCTTTTTTTTCTTTTTTTTTTTTTTTTTTGGCTTTTTTGGGGGAGGCTTGCTTCCAGGCATCTAACTCGCATCTTCTAAGGGGAGGAATTCTCTCTTGTGGTGTGGGTAGACCAGGTGCCCCTTTCCTTCCACAAAAGCCCTTGGCCATTGACGCCCAGGCTCGTGACTGTGCCTCTGCCAAAGGAACCCCTCCTCTCCGGATTCTGATGCCACAATGCAGGAACAGATGGACAGTCCTTCCCGGTGGCAGCAGCGGGGACAGGCTCCAGCCAGTCTGTCCCTTGGCTGGGACGGGGGCTGTGTCCACTGTGACGCATGGCCACTGTGGGCTCCTACCAGTTTCCCCAGCCTTCCCATCCATCCTGTTTGCCCCCTAACCTCCATGTGTGGCAGAGATCTGAGGCTCCCTCCAGGAGCATGGCCTCTGATCCCATAGTGCCAGAATATTTGGCTGGGGCCATGGCTGCTTGGAATTTAGCTGTATTGCCCAGCCCCCGTTGGGACTGGGGTGATGGTGGAGCAGGCTCTGGGCGATGGGCTGTGAGCGGAGGTGACGTGTGCACTTTCTAGGCGGTGTCCCCTCAGTGAAAGGACAGTCCTCCCCTCCCCTCCTTCCGCCTCCCACCGGCTGCAAGTCCGAGATGCCAGTAGACCTTTATGCATCACATGCTGAGGGCGTGAGAGATTCGCTCAGAAGAACCACCATGATGTTCAGGTGGGTCATGAAATTCCTGTCTTGTCCGAGCCACTGTTGCTTCTGGTCTCCCCTTTCCAGAAGCCCCACGTGCCTTCTCTATATATACCTCTAATATACCTTCCAGCGGGTTGTCTGCTTGGCCTCAGGCAGTCCCAGATGCTTCCCTGGTCTCTTCTTGTGTCTTCTCATCCACATTCTCTTTACCTTTAATCCTTCTGAGTTCTTTCTCCCTCTTCCTGTTCTGCTTGGTAAGCAAGCACCTTGCTCGTTGCAGAAGGTGGAACAGAGTGTGCCCATTCCTCACGTTTTCCGGGCAGATCACGGTATCAACTGGTATTCATTAAGATTCTCCTCTTCTCCGTGGCTTCTCCCCACTGCGGTCCTGGATGGCCTGGGAGCTGGGAAGTCTCCCTCCTCCCGGGGCTGTGTCCTTTGGTGCTCTGAGGCTTTGGCCGCTGGTCAAGTTTTTACCTTCCTCCCCAGCACTTGTCAAAATATTTTTTTCCAAACAGTGTTCCATTTCCTCCTACGGGGAGCTCTGGGGCCAGCTGGGAGGTTGGTAAGAGTTCCTCGGCTCGGGTAGGTTTGTTCTGTTTTGTTTTGCCTGCGAGCCTAGCATCCAGCACTTCCATTTGTTTGATCTCAAGCTGGAAAACAGAACCCAAGGACTCTGAATGCACAGCCTGTGGAGAGAGGCCTGCGGGGTCAAGGTCAGCCTCCCCTGAGTGGAGCTGCAGCATCGAGTGGCAAAGCAAGAGGACGTCAGCTCTGGAAGGGCCCCGAAAGGCCCAGTGGGGTAAAGCGAGGCTGTTGCCAGATGCCACGGGTAAGCCAGAGGCCACATCAGGCGTCCTGTGTCTCTTCGGTTGTCCCTGCGCGTGTGCACTCGAGACTCAGAAGAATCACTTACGGGTCTTCCTGGGTTCCTAGTGACTCACAGCTTCATAGAGGAGGCTCCCCGAAGTCAGTGCCCTGTGGCAGAGAGTGACCATGACTAAGAGGTCTGGGGGCATTCAGGAGGGGGCCTACTTTTCTCAGAGGGAGCCCAGGGAAGCTTCCTGGAAGAGGGGGAATTTTAGTTTTAGTTACTTCTGGATGAACAGTGAAATGAGGACATGTGATTAGAGAGGAAAGGTTTCCAGGGATAAGTATGGTTCATGCCACGAAGGTTGATTGTGTGTTGGTGTTTCGGGGTTGAAGGGCAGAGGTGATCCTGCCCCTAGCAGCTTACCATCCAGCAAGGGAGACAGGAAGTGAGCCTGATCCCCCAAGTTAGTGTCTAATTACAGCCGCAACGGACGCTGCAAAGGACAGGATCCTGCAAAGGACAGTCTCCGGACAGGATCCGGAGGCTGCAGGACGGTCTAGTGGGTTGGGGTCTTCGCTGTCACCTCATCCGAGAAAGGGGTGGGGGGCCGTCAGAGGGGGCAGTAGGAATTGTTACATCAGAGATGGGGTAGGATCTCAGGGAGACATCACCAGCACAAGCATGGTGTGCAGGAGGGCCCCGGAAAAGGAGTGTGGGATGCCCGGAGTGCAAGGAGAGGAGAGAAGGTCCTGGGGAGGCAGGAGGAGGCTGCCGTGTGTTCTCTACAAGGGTATAAGGGCTAGAATGTCAGTTCAAATGTTTAGGCAAGAAAAAGGATGGCCAAGCCTGCTGGTTGCTCCTACTCTCAGTTCTCCTTCTCTTAGTTGAATTCAGAACTTCAGTTTTTCTGCTGGGCATGTAACCACTCAGAATAAACACACTTCCCAGTCTCCCTCCTAACTATGTGTAGCCATGTGACTAAGCTGTAAACATCGGAGTGTAAACAAAGATAGAATGTGCAAGTTTAAGGAAATGTCTTCAGATGGAGTGAAAGAGGCCTTCTTTCTAATGGCTGGAAGGGAGACATGATGGCTGGAGCTCAAGCAGCCATCTTTAACCATGAGTTGGGAGCCCTGTATTAAGCATAGTGAAGTAATAAAGTAGAAAGAGCCTGGATCTTCGATGATCATGGATCCTCTATGACTGTCCTGGATTTGCCTCTAGAGAAAAACCAAAAACAAGCAAAGAGAAGTTTTTCTTATTTAAACCACTTAAAGCTAAATAGGATCTATGTTGATAATATGAATTTATTGGAGATGCTGGGGTAGCTCATGCAGTCATAAGAAGAGCTCAGAAACTGGAGAATCTTCAGGGAGAACATGCTAGGGAACAATGGAATTCAAGATAATTCTAGAGCATTCTATAAGGGGGCAAATTAACTGAAGGGGCACCACAGGAGCCAAGAAACAAGGACCACAACAATTATTAGCTCTAGGGAAAGCCAGAAAGTCCAAGAATGGAAATATAACCACAGTACTCTACTTGGTTCAGCAGTGAGTACTATTTATTTGATCACAATCACGAAACTCTGACTATGGATTTAATTGAAAATGGAGATGAATTATATTGGTGGTAATGTCAGAACGAGAAAAGGGACCAGAACTGCCCCTAGTTCTTATAGTACCTCCGGACAATTAGAGAAACAGACCTCTTCCTCGAGAAGCTTTGATGCCTACCAGAAGGGAAATTGTCAAAAGAAATATGCAAATCCATAATGCTTATGATGTAAGGGAGGTCTCCAACAGATGTGTGTGTGGGGGGGGTCCTGCAATGGGGGTGTCTGGGAGCAAAAGTCCTTATCCAACGTAAGTCAAGGGGTCGGGTCTAATACAGATGAATCAAGAGATAAAACATGGTGCAAGTATTTTGAAGTATGGAAATAAATACCCCCCAAAAAGCTACTTGGAACAAAAATGTTCCAAGTAGTTGCTTCTGAAGGCTGGGATGAGAGACGGGGAGGAAGAAGCCAGAATTTGCTTTTTTTTAAAGAAGCACTATTTAATTTTTTTAAATTATACTTTGAAAATATAAATTTAGGAAAACCCTGACTTCTACATGGTTGCTCCCTCTTTTAAAGCCTCAAATCAGGGCACCTGGGTGGCTCAGTCAGTTAAGCATCTGTCTTTGGCTCAGGTCATGATCCAGGGGGTCCTGGGATCGAGCCCCGCATCAGACTCCCTGCTCAGCAGGGAACCTGCTTCTCCCTCTCTGTCTGCCTGCCACTCCTCTTGCTTGTGCTCTCTCTCTCTCTCTCTCTCAAATAAATAAATAAAACCCTCAAATCACCAGGAGAGTATTCTCTGCAGGTGTCGTCAGAGTGGCCGGCCATGGTTGGCGTGACATTGGATCCTGTGGGAGTGATTGAGCCCCCGTGTCCGCATCCATAGAATGGGTATATGAGTGTATTCCCACATGCTGCTGGTAGAACTGCTGCAGGGGGAGGGCTGGCTTGTGTCTGATACACAGTCCTCTGGGGGGCGTTTGCCGCGCTTGCTACTTTATTTGTTCTGCATCAGACACTCACGAACTTGCCTTAGCTCCCTCCTGCAGTGGTTCGCAAACCGACGCGTGCATGAGTCACCTGGGGGCTGTGAAAACACTGCCGGGTCCCCCTCCAGAGTTTCTGATTCAGTAGGTCTGGAGTGAGGCCGAGAATCTGCATTTCCAGCAAGGTCCCAGGGGATGCTAAGGCGGATACTGCCGGCCCAGGGACCACACTTTGAGAACCGCTTCTCTAGAGCACACGCTGCTTTATGATGGACCCAGAGTTGATCTTGGCAAGCAGACGTGAGAGAAGGGAATGGAAAGAGCTCCAGCCAGGCTTCTTATGGGAGAATCCAGAGCTGGGGGAGCGGGGCCTTTGCGGGGCTTAGGGTGGAAGATGGATGGGGGAAGGTTTCATAAAAGACATAATATTTCAACTGAGTCTTGAAGTAGCAGGAGAAACGTGCCAGGCTGATGGGACAAAGAGCATCCCCAGCGAGGGAGGAAGGCAGGAGCATGGGAGAGAATAAGGCACATTTGAGAGTCAGTGCCCGTTTGTGCCAAGTCCCAAGACACCCTGAGATGGTGCACCAGAGCTAATGGGGCACCTGGCACACTGTCGTTGGTGCCCTCAGAGATCCGAAGGGCTGAAATGATGAACGGCACACCCCGTAAGGTGCAAGAGGGTCCCAGGCAGGAGACGCTGCTAGAACCTTCTAACGGCTGCCTTCACACCCTCCAGACAAGACATCTTGGATGATGCTCACAGATTTCGGTGATCTCACACACACACAGGGAGAATATCACAGAGACCCATAAAGAAGCCTTTCGTCCCAGGACTGCCCGTTCCAGGGATGTATTTTCACACCCTCGTGGGAGACATAGTTGGCCTTTGCAGGGTGTGCTTGTGGGGAGCAACAGGGCTGATGATCTAAGACGAGGCCTGGACTGGAAAACCCCGGTTGCAAGCTCACCGGAGACACAGCTTTCCTCTTTGGAGGCCTCCTTCCCCCCGGCCCCCCACCCCTTCTCCTTCTGTCTCCATCATGCCTATCACTGCTGACTGTATCCTGCTCTGCTCTAAATCTCACCCCAGAGAACCCTGATACTGTCAGTAGCAATTGCCCGACGGCCGGTCAACAGGTGACGCATGCACGGTGTTTCCAGGTGTCTGAAGGTGGCCGCACCGAGCTCAGGGTCCCCAGGTGCTGCCGCGGCCCCACACCTCCCTGGGGGAACAGCAGATTGGAGGTCCCGGACCGTCTGCATGCACAGTCCAGGTGAGTTCAGCCCTGACTGTGAACGAGACTCCTGGCTCATTGCCGCAGGGGTGGCTCTGTGTACCCCACTTGGTGACCTCTCCTGTCACATGCCCACGTGGGGTCCCAGGGCCAGGGCGTCACCACAACTTCGTGCTCTCATCTGGTCCTCCGATTTCCTGAGGTAACTGGGCACTGCTAGTACCCATTTCATAGAGGAGAAAAGTGAGTTGCTATCAGCTTACACAGGCGAGAAAGCCAAGGGGAGGGTGGCGTAGAGGGTGAGAGCCCAGATGCTGGAAGCAGGCTGCCTGGTTCAGGTCTCGGCTCCAAACCTGCCAGCCATCGGACCTTGGGCAAGTCACTTAACTCTCCGTGCATCTGTTTCCTCTGCTGCAAAATGAGGGTCTCTTCGAGGGTCACGTAAGTCAGCAGATGTCAAACACTTAGAACAGCAGCGGCCAAGTACATGTCCGGTCTTACTGTTGTTAAGTGAATTCCCAGGCAGCAAGTGGGCTGAGCCAAGCAGGCTCCAACCTCCTGTGCGCCTGGCTGCCCCGAGGCTGGTTTCTGGGACGCAGGGGAACGAGGCTGTGGGGGCTCGCCCTGGGGCCTGCACCCCATACTCCAGACTCACACTGACAAGGGTTTGCGTGACCTTGGTCAATGTCCTGCCTCTCTGAGCCATCGTTTCCGTATCTTTCAACTGTCAGGTCACGAAGTGGTTCAAGGAGTAAACAGGACAATGGCAGCTAAATATAACAGTGTCAGGGTGAAGAGCCCGGCTCTGGAGACTTGCCACCGACCAGACATTCTCTCTTCTAGCACATTCCAGCTGCGTGACTTTGGGTAAGTTACTTTCTCGCTCTGTGCCTCGGTTTCTTTATCCATAAAATGCGGATCACTAAATAGTTTCTACATCATAGAGCTGTTGGAGGGAGGAATGTGCTGTCCCAAGAGGATACGCTATCCAAGTGTGTGCCGAGATCATGCTGCACACATCCGCCCTTGGCCTGGTATACAGCAGGCGCCCGGTGAACAGCAGCAACGAGGAGGGAGGAGAGGCTGCAAACTCTGCATTTCTCCTTACTAAACTGTAAAGTCTCCGGGCCAAGAATTCTCCATCCTGAATGCACGTTAGAACATGGGGAATTTTTTAAGACCCCAGCACCCAGGAACCCACAGAAATTTTTACTTAATAGTCTATACAGGACCTGACAGTGAATGATTCTTTTTTTAATTCCCCCAAGCGATTCTAACAAGTCGTCAGGATTGAGAACCACTGAGTTAGAAAACGGAAGAGGAGATATTTTAACTAGGTAGATCTCTCTGGGCCTCTTTGAGGAGGTGATATGTGAGCTGAGGTCTGAATGGGGAGAAGGAGGTTGCCGGACAGTGACCTGGGTAGGGTGGGGATGTTTCAGACTGAGCACAGAGTAGGTGCAAAGGCCCTGAGGCAGGCACAAGTTTGCTATGTTGGAAGAAGAACAAGGTCCAGAGTAGCAAAGAGGTCCACGTGCATAGGGAACAGCTGAGGACCCAAGCCCAGGGCAGCAAGGAGGGGAAACTGAGTTTCCCTCTGGCCAGAGGGGCTGAGGTTAGCCTTTGGCCTAGGCAGAAAGCAGTAGGAGGTATTCACCACTCATGTCCACAGCCAATGTAAGTCAAGTGTCCTCAAATCAGAGAGCTGGGAATTCCTTGGAAATCTCTGTTGATCCCAGCCTCAAATTCCTGAACAGGTTCCATCCTGGCACCCACACAAGCTGGCCAACAGCCTAAGAAGGATCCTTTAGGACAGTGAGGTGGGGAGTTGGTCCAGGGTCTATCGAAGGAGGAGGGAGAGAGAGGCTGGGCCAAGTGCTCCCCTGGGGCCCATTATAAAGGCCACCAGGGCTGGCTGCCGCAGGGCTGCCAGGAAAATGCCAGCCTCCTGTGAAGGCTTAATTAGTCTGCTGCCCTTATGGCCGAGGAACAGATCCTTCTCTTCTCAGGTCCCGTGATGCGGACAGTGAGGGCAGGGCTGGCGGCGGCAGTGTCTGAGCTCCGGGTGTTTGCTATAGGGAGCACCTGTTGTCTGTGGGATGTGCCCGTGTGTCCCCCTTGTCGCGTCCAGCTGCACGATCATGTGTCGCCTCCTCACAGGGGAGAGCGTCCTGCTACCTGGTATATGTCTGTGTGTCTGCGTTTCCTTCTGTCTTAGTCATAGCAGAACACGTGATGTCTGAAGCTGTCTTCACCAGGTGTGGTCGTGTGTGTGTGTGTGTGTGTGTGCACGCGTGGACACGTGTGGACACACACGCGTCCACATGGAGGACGAAATCTGGCTCTCAAGCCCCCAGTCCTCCCTCTGTGGCCCATGACCTCAGCTGTCATCCGCGGCCACAGGTCTCATTCCTCAGGAGCCACACAAGCACTTGCTGCCGGGGGGGGGGGGGACCCAAGAGGACCATTTCTGGCCCCGATCCTTTGTGGGCGGGGGGAGTGGCCGCTCCCCACCGTCACAGCGGCTGAGACACTTCCTCCTGCGGGACCGGTTGTGGGGGAGGCCCAGCTGCATCCCGGGGCCGGGGCTCTGACGTGGACTAGGACCCCAAGGCCTGGCTCTCGGCCGCCAGGGCCGCTGTGGGCTGTCTGTGCGTGCGTGTGTGCACCGCCCACACACTCCTGTGGCTTCCCCAGCAGCTGGGGCTCAGGGAAGGGGCAGGGAGAGAGGAAGGAAGTGACTCTCCCCACTCAAGCATTCTCAGCCCCTCCACTCCCAGCCAGGACCAGAGGATCTGAGACCTTAGGAGCTTCTGTGCTTATCCACAGGGAGTACAATGGGAAGAGCTTATGCCTCAGCCCCTCCCTCATCGACCACTCTTCCAGCAGAAATGGAACATCAGCTCTGCTCAGGCCTCGGACCCGGGCTGATGTCAGCAGCACCACCTCTCATGATGGAGCGGGTGGCCACAGACCCCTCTCCCAGCTCTCAGAGCCTCTGGGATCCCCAGCCTCCCCCACCTCAAGCCTTTGCAGGAGCTGCACCCTCTTGCTAGAACACCCCTTCTCCTGACTGCCAGGGGCTGGCGCCTTCTCTGCATCCAGGTCTCCACTTGGAGGTCACCTCCCCCCACCGAGGGAGGCCTGCCCCGCGTCCCTCCGTGTCACACTTCAGTAGCTTCCTGTCACCTCGAAATCCGGAACTTGTATGACCATCCGCCACTGTGTCATTGCTGACGTCTCTTCTGTCGTCCCCTGTGTGCACAGAAGCTCTGGGAGGGCAGAGCCCCTGTTGGGTTTATGTAGTCCCGGAACTCCAGGATCAGGGCTGTATCCAGGACGTGTTCACTAACCATTTATGGGGAGTTTAATAAACACATTGGACACTCGCTGTGTGCCAGGCACCGAGTATTACTACTGTCTCATTTCAACCTCACAAGAACCCCTGGTGTGAATTAGTAGCCCAGCCCTGTCTTACTGATAGAAGGCTGACGTTCAGAGAGGTTAAGAAACCTGCCTACAGTCACACAACCAGTACGTGGGAGAAGTAAAATTTTTAGTTCTATCTGATGTTGCTGCCCACTTTGAATACTTTGTCCTGCCGCGATCAGGAGACAACAAGAGTAAGGAAAGTCCGGTCAGGGAGACAGACAGACAGAAAATTGTATTGATTATCTCTTGCTTTGAAAAAAACCACCCCCAAAGTCAGGGGCTTAAAACAGCAGCCATTGATTACTCCCGATTTAGGGTTTGGTAATTGGGGCAAGTTCAGCTGGGAGGGCTCTTCCTCTCTACTCCTTGTGGGACAGATTTTAGATGAGAAGAAAGGTCAGCTGATAGGCGGGCTGGAAGCTGGTTGGTGCCAGACGGCCTCCCCACATGTCTGGCCGGTGGCTGGGGCTTTCAGGTGGATGCCTCAGTTGCCCTCCGTGTGGCGCCTCCGGTAGGCTAGCTCCGCTTGCCCTCGGTGGCCCCCAAAAGTGGAGGCTGCACGGCTTCTTGGGAGAGTCAGATATCACTTCCACCACATTTGCTCGATTCCAGAGGCGGCGAATTCGACTCTGTCTCTTGACGGGACATGCCACAAAATTTCAACTTTAATCTGCCACAGTACCCGACTTTGACCATAAGGGTTATTCCACAGGCAAAATGCACTTACCTTCTCCCAGGACTTCCCTAGAGTCTCACCCTGTTGGGTCACCAGAGCCCAGGATCCTGCGGGGCCTCCCACTCCAAATCCCTCCCTTCTACCGAGGACACCCAATGGGACCAACAGCAGACATTCTCTTGGCTTCTGATTTTCAGGCATGAGGCCTCTCGGTCCCGGTGTGGGACCCCATGCTGGAGTCCGCAGCCAGCCACCCCCTCCAGACGCCTCAATGCTGGGCGGATGTGAGTTGTTGCTCCTTCCTTCAGCCTCCTTGGAAAAGAGGAGGGGGTTTTCCTTCCTTATTCTACAGCTGGGGCTGTAGAATTCTACAAAACACAGGGGTTGAGTGACGTCCCTGAATTCACAGGAACATTCTTACAGGGATCAGACTAGAGGACAGGAGTGCCAACGTGTCTGCAGAGATTGCTTGGGTAAAACCAAAGTGTTCCTGAGGGCCACGCAAAGCCCTTGTCCCAGAGAAAATATGAAGTGGGATGAAAAATGGGTATTCATTCATTCATAAAATTCTTCAATTACAAACTATTTATTAAGCGCCATTGGTTGTGATGTACCAGGCCTGCTACATGTCTTATGAACAAAGAAGAGGTTCCTTGTTCTTTTACAACTTCTAGTCTTATGAAGTAGACATGCATTAAACACAGAATGAAAGAATAAAGATGGGATTTGAAGGAGACGAATGGGATGTTACAAGAATGGCTAATAGGGGTTGACACAGCCTGAGAGATAGTTCTGTGATGAAGTGTTGTTTTAGCTGAAGCTTGAAAACTGAGTAGGAGTCTCTCAGATATAAAAGGGGGGTGGGGGGGAGTAGTGTCGTAGGCAGGAAGAACAGCAAGTGCAAAGGCCCTGGGGTTGGGCTGTGTTTGGTATATTGGAGAAGTAGTACAGCAGCCAGGCTGACCACATAGGCTGTGGCAGGGAGGCTGGGCTTCACCCGGTGACAGCAGCAAAGGCCCTGCTGCTTTGCTGCTACTGAACAAATGCCGTGTGCCAGGTATTCTGGTATATTACCTCATTTAATTTTTCCCACCAGCCTGTGCAGTGCCTTCCATCAGCCTTGCTTTACAAACTTGGTAAGCAGGGCTCAGAGAGACCGAGGCACTGGATCACTCAGCCGTGCCCAGTGTCTGAAATAGGCATGAGAAGTCGCTTCCCCCTTCCTTCGAAACTCACTGGACAGGAGGAGAGCCGAAGGGGTCATCTCCTCCGGTGCCTGCTCCTGGTTTTGCAGGCCTGGGAGGCAAGCACTGCCCTGTGTGCAGACCCGTATGGGTACAGACTGACCCATCTCCTAGGCCTTCCTCCTTGGGCGGACTTGACCTCCATCTGTAGACCACACTGACCCTGCCTCATCAGCTCCACCCACAGGGAAGTGCCCCTTCCTTCCTCCTACACAGACACATCTGAATGGCCCTTCGGTCATTATCAGCTTCATCTCTGTGTCCCTCTGTAAGCTCCCTGAGGTTAGGAGCCATATCTGCGTGGTTCTTCATCATAACTCAGACCAGACCCATAGCCAGCCTCTCATGATTGCTCAGTAAGTGGATGTTTCTGCAAAGGCTCGAGGACAGAAAGATGCCCAAACATTAAAACTAGAGCTACCCCTTAGATCTCACTAAGTCCAGCCTCCAAATGGGTCAGAGGAGGAGACTGGGGCTCAGAGAGGGCCAGGGTCTCACCTTGGGTCACACAGCGAACGAGCAGCAGGAGGGAGGCCACACTCCCAGTCCAGTGCCCCTCGCTCAGCCAGGAATCAGAGAGTGGAAGGAGGGATCCCATGAGCCAGATATCCATTGACATCTCAGGAGTGTCCCCCAAGTCCCTGAAATTGCCTAGGGGCTCTGGGAAGAAGGAAGACTTAGTCTCATGACCTCTCTAGTGGTCTCAGACTGTTCAGGCTGCTGTAACACGCTATCACACGCGGGTGGCTTACATACAAATACATTTCTTCCCCATGGTGCTGGAGGCTGGGAGTCCGAGATCAGGCGTGGACGTAGACAGGTTCTGGTGGGGGCTGCCTTCAGGGCGGCCGACTGCCCAAGTCTTGTGTGCTCTCACTGGTGCATGGGCCAAGGACAGTCTTTCTGGGGCCTCTTTATAAGGGCACGAATTGATGGCTTCTCTGCTCTCATGACCTCATCACCTCCCAAAGGCCCACCTGCCAACGCCAGCAACCGGCTGCCAATATACACATTTTAGAGGGACACAAGCGTTCAGTCAAGAGCAGTAGCCTCCTGCTCGCTCAGCCAAAGACCAGACGAGCCCTGGGCTCATCCCCACGCCTGCCCTTGTCCCTCCCAGTGATTGCAGGAGTGAGTCCAGACCCCAGGGGTCCCTGCCCGCCCCTCCCCCACCCCTAATCCCCTCCTACTCAGGGATTCGCTTGGGTCCCCCTGCTAGACGGTGAGGGCACTTCTCAAAAGTGCTCCACGTGCCTGTCAGGCAACTTTCTCACCTCTGACCTCTCTCCTGTTCGTGCCGATGGCTGTCTCCCCGCTGCAGCAGCGACTTCAACCCTCTCTGTGCCATCGGCTTCCACCTTGACACGTGGGCTTGGCATGTGCTCGGTGCTCAGGGAGGATCTGGGAATGTCCCATCACACCCCATGGTACTGCGGCAAAAGCTGGAAGGGCTTGGGTTTTTTTGTTTGTTCGTTTAATTTAATTTAAATTCAATAAATTGACACAGTTCATTATTTGTTTCAGAGGTAGAGTTCAGTGATTCATCAGTCTTATATAACACCCAATGCGCATTCCATCACATGCCCTCCTCAATGCCCATCACCCCTCCACCCCATTCCCCCACCTCCCCCTCCTCCAGCAACCCTGCTTGTTTCTTACGATTAAGAGTCTCTTATGGTCTATCTCCTTCTCTGATTTTGTCTTGTTTTATTTTTCCCTCCTTTCCCCATGTTCCTCTGTTTTGTTTCTTAAATTCCACATGAGTGAGATCATATGATAATTGTCTTTCTCTGATTGACTTATATCACTCAGCATAATACCCTCTAGTTCCATCCATGTCATTGCAAGTGGTAAGATTTCATTTTTGATGGCTGCATCATATTTCATAGTGTGTGTGTGTGTGTGTGTGTGTGTGTGTGTATACCACATCTTCTTTATCCATTCATCAGTTGATGGACATCTAGGTTCTTTCCATAGCTTGGCTATTGTGAACATTGCTGCGATAAATATTGGGATGCAGGTGCCCCTTCGGATCACTACATTTGTATCTTTGAGGTAAATCCTTAGTAGTCCAATCGCTGGGTTGTAGGATAGCTCTATGTTTAACTTTTGAGGACCCTCCATACTGTTTCCCAGAGTGGCTGCACCAGCTTGCATTCCCAGCAGCAGTGTAAAAGGGCTCCCCTTTCTCCGCATGCCTGTGGAAAGGCTGGTTTTTTTGGCGGAGTCCCACTCCAAACCCACAATGGCAGTGTTCCCAGCCTGGCCTGACCCCTTCCCCGCTGTGCGATCTTGGGCAAGCTGCTTCACCACTCTGGGTCCCCGTCCTTCACACGTCAATGTCAAGGCGCCGAGGGCTGACAATACATTGATTTCCAATCTTCACCCTAACCACCATCTTCGGGAAGAAAATGAGTCTCAGGAAGGGGGAGGCTCTTGCCCAGCCACAGTCTGAAGTAGATTTGGGGTTAGGCTGCCCTACTATTGAAACTCAGAAGGGTCTGACTCCAAATCCAATTTTTTCTGCCTCCTTCCCATATTTCTGCCTCTGTGTGGGGAGGACTGGAGGAGAAGATGAGGCAGCGGGCACCACTCAGCTTCTGGCCTGGAGGTGCCCCGCCCCGGCTTTCCCACCACCCCAGCTACAGAGCCCCAGCTTCCCGGGAGAATGTCAACAGAACAGGCTGGGGGGCGCCCTTGCCAGATGCTGCTGCCGGCTGCATGATTATGGCTCATTGTCCCCAGCAGGGACTGGCAGGCATTCATCTCCTTTTAAAAGGACAGTGTCAGCGGCATATTTATCGTTTAATTTTTGTTTTCTCCTCCAAGGCTCCCCGGAAAACTGCTGGAGGAGAGAGAACACATCAGTCCTTGCCTGCCGCCTCCTCTCCAAGTGACCAGGCGGGCATCTCCTGGGGGCTCCGGCTCAGGCTCCCACAGTCTCCCACCTTGCAAGTGCCCTGCTTCCTCTCAGAGACGGGCTGCGGGCCTGGGACCCCAGGTCTGCCACCGGACCCAAGAAAAGGTGGCCCTGAGGTTCCTTCCTCTGCCTGGGGTGGCTTCGGGGACAGCATCTTTGCCTTTCGTAAGGGTTGTTTGTTGCCGTTGTTTCCGGCACTTTTTCACCAGAAATTGTGTCTTAAACCCCCCTTCACCCAGCTTCTACTGATGATAATACGTAAAGTAACCAATGGACGTGATCAAAATCGGGGAATGGCGTTGGCACGATCTCAGTAACCCGGGGGCAGACTTCACTCAGCTGTCACCAGCATGTATGTGTCTTCCAACTATACTGGTTTTCAGTTCCAGTTTGTGTCAGTCAACCCAGCTCCAGGTTGAGGGGGTCTGCTGGTTTAGGCAGTGAGTTAAGACGAACTGTGTTGACACCTTCTTCTCCAGAATCGGTCCCTTTTAACTCCTTCGGGGAACCACCGTGACTGCAGCTCCCCTTGGCTGCTTGGTGGCCACACGTGGCTGTGCATCTTTTTCAGTGTTAGGTGTTATCCTTTGCTTTCCTGCTATAGGGGACACAGTTTTTAAGTCTCTGTTCCCCTGCCCCGGCCCCACACCCTTCCACCCCTCCCATCCTCTTCAAAGAGCCAGGTCATCATTGAGTGAGATCGGTATTCAGTGCTACAACTTTTGTGGTATTCAGTGCTACAACTTTTGTGACTTCTTTGTTTGCTTAGTTTTCTGTGCACTGATATATTTATTTATTTATTTATTTTAGGGAGAGGAAGAGAGAGAATCTTAAGCAGGCTCCATGCCCAGCACTGAGCCATAGGTGGGGCTTGATCTCGTGACCCCGAGATCATGACCTGATCTGAAGTCAAGAATCAAATATTTAACTGACTGAGCTACTCAAGAACCCCGACAATTATATATATATATATATATATATATATATATATATATATATATTTTTTTTTTTTTTTTTTTTTTTTACTTCAAACACTTTGGGATGCCTGGGTGGCTCAGTCTGTTAAGCATCTGCCTTCAGCTTAGGTCATGATTCCAGCGTCCTGGGATGGAGTCCCACATTGGGCTCCCTGCTCAGCAGGAAGCCTGCTTCTCCCTTTCCCTCTGCCTGCCGTTCCCCCTGGTTGTGCTGTCTCTCTGTGTGTCAAATAAATAATTTAAAAAATCTTTAAACCTCAAACACTTTACCAGGTATCCAAAGCTTTCCAGGTACTGTCATTCACACCTGACTTTCTATCAATTCCATCATCTTGAAAGCAATCTCTCCAGAACCTCCTGGCATTTCCAAACAGAACTCAGTGTCCTCCACGGTGGGTATTCTGGGCTCTCCCGTTCCCAACAGACTGAGGATCCATTCACCTGTCTCCTGAACCGGATTTCCTGCTTCCCAGATTCCACATCTTCTTCCTCCTCGATCACTCCTCATTGCCGTGGGCATGGTTTCTGGCAGTTTCCAGAGGAAGAAGTGAGAGGTAAATTTCTCCAGACCTCACATGTCGAAGGATATCTTTATTTTTTAAAGTAGAACTCTGGGTCAGAGATCATTTTCTTTCAGAATCATGCAGGCTTACTCCTTTGTCTTCTGGCTTCCAGAGCTCCGTCGAGAAATTGAAAGCCACTCTGGTTCCATTTCGACCTCTCTGGAAGTTCATTGGCTCTTCTCCGTGCTGCCATGTCCTAAAATCTCCCCCTGACTCCTCCTGATGGAAATCTGGCTTCCGGTACCATGCTAAGCAGCCGTGGGACCTTTTGGTCTTGAGAGTCATGTCTTTCAACGTTTGGGAAATTTCCCTCAACTATTTTACTGATCTCGCCCCCTCCCTACCACCATTTTCTTTCTTGTTCTAGAATGCCCATGATGTGAGTATTAGAGCTCCAGTTCTCTAATCTTCTTATCCTTCATCTCCTGTTCTGTGATTTATTTTGTTCTATGTCCTTGAGCAATTTCCTCAATGTTCTCTCCCAAATCTTCCACAGAGTTTCCTATTTCTACTTTTGAATTTTTTTCTCCCAAGACCTCTTATTGTTCTCTGTGTTCCCTTTTTATGGCTTCATGTTCTTTTTTCATGGATACATTATCTTCTGTTCCCTCTCTTTGGATTTAGAGGGTTTTGTTTTATAATTATTTTTTTTTTTATGATTTTTCTCCATGCGTGCTATCTTTTCCACTCCAGTTCCTCTGGTCTCTGAGTTCACATTAGAGGCTTTCAGCAATGTCTCATGATCCTTTGTTGTCTGCTCTTGATGAAGAGCCGACACCACAGTGGCTGCAAATGTTGAGCATCTGGGGGTGGGGGGGGGGGTGAGGTGGGGGGTTGGATATTGGATGTTGGTACCCAGGGATCTTTCTACTTGATCTGTCAACTCCCCAGAGAAGACTCTTGTATTCTCCTGTCTAGAGAATAGCGGTCTGGCTGCTAATACTCTTGATGATAAATTCACTTAACTCCCTATTTTGAGGATGGTGTCCCAGCCCCTCTTGTGCTTGGAGCTCTCCAGGGCAGGCACTCATGCCTCATAGTCACCAGGGAATAAACATGGAGTCCACTGTTGAGTGGGAAGGGACAGTCACCGCATAGCAAGGAACCTGGGAGAAGATCTTGGAGTATTTAACTCCTTCTTCAACACTTTCCCTGACTGCCTTTTCCTCTCCCAGGATATCCCTCTGCCCCTTGTCTCCACCCCAGGAGCCTAGAAGGATGTGTCCATTTCTTCCTTCCCTCTGTTCTCCGGACTCGCCTAGATTAGGTCCAAGGAACAGAAGAGGCTTCTTGGAGTGCACCAGGCCAGAGAGGGAGCTCCAACCCCGAATGAAGACAGGCTTCCTTGAGCCTCATCCACATGTCCCCAGGCGCAGGGAGATCTCAGATGCAAGTATGAGACCTCATGGGGCTTTCCTGAGTCTGTAAGTCCCCCATTTGGCCAATAGGGGTGACAGTGCCTCCTCTCTTCACTTAATGGGAAAATCTTAAAGGACAGACAGAAATCAGAGCTCTGAGATTGGAATCTGCAGATAAGGAGCACAGGAGCTCTCCCGACCCTCTCCCCAGCGGTACGCCAGATGTGATCGCCATCTGGGCATGAGGATTCTCGGTTGTGGGGCGCTGCCCACTGGATTGTAGGGCACTTGGCAGCCACGCCGGTCTCTACCCACTAGGGCTATTACCCGACCCCGTCCCAGTTACTACAACCCACAATTCTATGCCTAACATAGTGCCAGAGAGAAGGAAAACAGTTGTCTGCATGACATGAAGATTTTTACAGGAATGTTCATAGTAGCATTGTTCAAAATGCACCAAAAGTAGAAACAATCCAGGTGCCCGTCAATGGATGAACAGAAAGACAAAAATCATGCTATCCCCGTACACGGGACTATTTCTTGGCGATAAAAAGGAACAAACTTTGGACACAAGCTACCGTGTGGATGAACCTCAGAAACATGATACTAAGTGAAAGAAGTCAGATGCAGCTTACCACACAGTGAGTGATTCCATTTATGTGAAATGTCCAGAAAAGACAGAGCTATAGACACATAGAGTTCATGAGTGGTTGCCTAGGTTGGGAGGGAGGGTGCTGGTGAATGATTGAAATGGATACGTGGGATCTTTCTGGAGTGACAGAAATTTTCTAAAATTCTCTTGTGGCAGTGGTTGAACAACTGTAGATTTCCTGAAAGCCATTGAAACAGACACATAAGCTGGCTGAATTGTATGCTGTGTCCACGAACCTCAGTAGAGCTGTTAAAGTGGACTGTGAGAAGCAAAATAATGACTACGTGTTGTAGGGTAATGATATATGGAAATGAAATGTTTGACAAGGCCACGATGCATTGAAAGAGGATAAAATAGAAGTATCATACTTAAAAACCTTACTTTATACCTGAAAATGCATAATATCTTCTGAAGGTAGCTCATGGTGATCAAGGATGCACGTTTTAGGGGCGCCTGGGTGGCTCAGTGGGTTAAAGCCTCTGCCTTTTGGCTCAGGTCATGATCTCAGGGTTCTCGGATCAAGCCCCGCATCAGGCTCTCTGCTCAGCGGGGAGCCTGCTTCCTCCTCTCTCTCTGCCTCTCTGCCCACTTGTGATCTCTGTCTGTCAAATAAACAAAATCTTAAAAAAAAAAAAAAAAGGATGAAGATTTTAATCCCTGGAGACGCCCCTAAACAGAAATAAAACAAAAACCTAAAGCTTGAAGGCCAATAGAAGAGATAAAATGGAACCCCCAGAACAACATGATTACAAAGAGGAGACAAATAGTAATGAGAGAATTAAATTCAACTTACTGAGCATTGTAATTACATTAAATGGGCTCAGTGCTTCCTTAGAAGCAGAGGTTGTCAGAATGCGTGCAAAAAGCAAGAGCCGCTGAATTCTGTCTGCAAGAAACCTATTTGAAATACAAAGACAAATAAGGTGTACGTAAGAAGCAGAGGAGGGCTACCCCCCCCCACGCATGCAGCAGAAGCAAGCTGACCGTATTCAGATCCGACAAAGTACAATATAAAACACGTCTGTGGGATACGGGAAATGGTAGCAGGGGCATTTCTTAATGATGAAATGGCCCATTATCAAAAAGACAGAATAACCCTAAATGAATATCACCTAGAGACAGAGCTTCAGAAACGGACAGAGCCAGGGAGAGAAATAGGGAAAATCGTAATTATTGCCGGGAAATTAACACTCTTCTCATAGTGAGGGCAGAGTATACATTCTATCTCAAGGACACATGGAACAGTTATGGAGGCAGAGCCTGTGCTGGGCCAAAAAGTCGTCAAGAAATAGCAGGGGATTATAATTAGTTCTTATAAAAATTTTTCACAATAATTCAAATTACACAGACACTTTCTTTATGATGCAGCAATTGTTTTACTAGGTACCCAAGGGAAATGAAACATTTGAGTGATCTATACCTTTATTTCACTGTCCGTGAGATATACCTTGATTTTTAAAGAGTAAGCATAAAAATAAAATTATCAAGCATTATTAGGGCTGGGCATAGACCCAACTGGTTTATATGCATTAACTCACAAAAGCTTCACAAATCTTACAAATGAGGAAACTGAGACACCAAGAAGTTCTGTCACTTGCTTAAGGCTCTACAACTCCCCACCGGCGCCCAAATACCAATAAAGGGTAGCTTTGTTATCAACAACTTCATGAAGCAGGAATCATCAGCCCCATTACACAAAAGAAATTGAGGTTCAGAGAGTGATCAGCTGAATTCTAGAAAGTGATAGAGTTGGGATTTGAACACAGGTCCGTGTGACTTCCAAGCTTGGCCTCTCAAGCTTCCTGTGTGCAGTCACTCCCCTGACCACTCTTGGGGGGCAGGTGGGATCCATGCGCAGCCCCTCACATACAGCCAGGTGAGTTTTAACTTTACACCTGTTCCTTAGGGTGATGTTCCAACGCTGTCTCCAGGACCTCGCCTCCTATCATCCCATACACACTTGCGGTGTAGGGGTGGGTGATTTCAGCAAATACGGTGAATTTCAGGGTAGGGGAATTTAGGATTTCTCAATTTTTCAACAGTTCATTCATTCAACAAATCTTTGGAAGTACCAACGATGTGACAGGACTGGGGAAGAAGCAATGAACAAAATAACAGAGCTTACATCCTGCCGGGATGAGAGAGATTATAAAGGCGATGATAGATACATCATATAATTTCCAGCAGTGGGATGAAAAATAAGAACAAGGGAAGAGAGAGGGCGTCAGAAATGGCCTCTCTCGGGAGGTGACAATTGATGGGGTGACCAGGGAAGGAGCTGCAGGCAGGATAAGTGGGCAAGACCACATCGGGGGTAGGGGAGATGCTCACAACGTGCTGGGCTGGGAGAATATATCATCCTGACCAAGTTCACTTGAGGTCTCTAAGACAATAAGGGGAAAAGGAAGACATCAACTCTGGCCAGACCAAAATTAGGTCATGACTGAGAAAGGACCAGGCTTTCTGTAACGACGACAGAGAGACTTCCTTCCCTGCTGGCCCTGGACACTTCTGAGAGCCCAGGGCTCCCTGCTCTCTCCCAAGCACAGAGCACTCAGAGAACTCTCAGACATCAAGCAGGTCATCGAGGCCCTACTCTGTTCTAGGCACTCCACCAGGGGTTGTACACACTGCTTCACTAAATCCC
This sequence comes from Martes martes, assembly GCF_963455335.1. Classification (NCBI taxonomy): domain Eukaryota; kingdom Metazoa; phylum Chordata; class Mammalia; order Carnivora; family Mustelidae; genus Martes; species Martes martes. Next base: position 20,721,256 of record NC_137898.1, read on the forward strand.
CACAGGATCTGTAGGTAGAAAATGCTGATTGCATCTTACATTTGAGGAAATTGAAATTAAGCTCATCACTAGAAGGGGTCAGAGAAAGAGCTTGAGCCCAAATCTATGCAGAAGCCAGGTTCTCTGTATTCCATGGTGATACGAAGACCAAGAATTTTTTAAAAAAAGATTTTATTTATTTATTTGACAGAGATTACAAGTAGGCAAGAGAGGCAGGCAGGGAGAGAGAGGAGGAAGCAGGCTCTCCGCGGAGCAGAGAGCCCGATGTGGCGCTCGATCCCAGGACCCCGGGATCATGACCTGAGCCGAAAGCAGAGGCTTTAACCCACTGAGCCACCCAGGTGCCCCTGAAGACCAAGAATTTTAAAAGGAATTACACAGGCTGCAAGGCAAGGAGGCCAGAGCCTCCTGAGCCTTTGTACCTATTGACGGATGGATGGGTGGATGGATAGATGGATGGATGGATGGATGGATGGGGAGAGAGACGGATGCATAGATGGTTGGGTGGATGGATGGATGGATGGATGGATGGATGGATGGAGAGACTGATGCATAGATGGATGGGTGGATCGATGGATGGGTGGATGAATGTGTGGTTGCATGGAGAGATGGTTGATAGCTGGGTAGATGGATGGATGGAGGGATAGTTGGATGGATGATCACACAGACACAAGTAGGCAAGCAGACCTTTTGCTGTAACTTATGTGCCTGCGTTTTCAAAAATTGTATTGCCCCTTTCTGACCTTCAGGGTCTTCATCTTGACAATGAGAGGACTGGACTTGAGCGGTTGTTTTCAAACTTGTTTTGGTAGTAAAATTCTATCTTCAAATGTTACCTAATGCAGAGAGTTAAGCATGATAAGAGAGGAAAAGAGGATAGGGAAACAGGTGGACAGGGTGCCAGAAGGTCTTGCCCTGCCTCTCACCCCCATTCTCTGTAGGAGCACCAGAGACAACTTCATTTAAGACCAAGGAAGGCCTTGGACCAAGATGATCCAGAACATTCTAGTTTCTCAAACAAGGACAGACCTATTAGGGAGGGGCGGCAGGGCAATAGGAGATCTTGGCTAGCCAAGAGCCAAACCCCTGGCCTTTCCTGCTGACATCAAATTGCACTACCTAGTGAGCTTATGAGGGCCTGCCTGCTAAGGGGGCCCAGGGGAGCACAGGGCTGCTTGCTTCTAGCTCTCCTGAGCATGTACAGATCGGGGAACTGGGTGTTATCTGAAACCCTGCCAAGTCACTCACTCAGCCCAGCGGGGTGCAGAGAAGAGCAAGAAAGTCTGAGCAGCCTCTGCCCCCCTCCCGTGTCCTGTTTGTGGATCAGACCAAGGGTGGGAGCTGGTCGACATGGCCCACGTCACTCATGGGTGCTAGGCTTCTTTGGGCTCCCCAGACCATGGGCCTGGCCAGACCAGGCAGGACACTCATTTGGCCCTTGACAGAGCCCCAGTCAAGGCGGGGTGACATTTCTGCCTGTTGGCCAGGACCTGGTGCCAGGAGACAGGACTCTCGGTTGGAGATGGTCCCAGGAAACTAGAAAAAAAGAGTCCAATCTATGGCAACTCCCATAGAGTTCCTGGGAGACGACTGAGTGTCTCTGTTGGAACATTGTGTTGGAAGCATAAGGCTGAATGCTTAGGGCAAGGGAGGCAGCAAGCCCTGGGCTCCAGTCCAGCTCCATGTTCACCAATCGGACGACCTCCGGCAAGCTACCCATCTGCTCTGAGCCTGAGGACACAGACGGGGACCCCTGGGGCTGTCTGGGCCAGCTAAGCCCGAGTTCCTTGGGAGTCAGTTGCAGTAGCTTGGCAAGGACAGAGCCCCAGTCTACCCGCACCCCCCCCACCCTCCCTCTCCTCTTGCCGGAGGCTCCCTCTGAAACGCTCTTTTCCCCTTGCCCGCTCTTCATGGGGTGGATTCTTGATTTCCCCTTAACAAGCACCCGCAGCTGGAACAGATGAACTCCCAACACCCGTGGCTTCAGGTGACAGAACTTTATTTATTGTTCTCGGGGCAGTTCAGAGCAGGTGCTCCTGCCGCGCGGGCGGCTCGCCTCCCTGCAGACTCGGCGATCCAGCCTCCTCCTGTCTGCGGCTCAGCCACCCCATCAGTATCTGCGACCTGATGGGGGAGGAGAAGCTGGAGAAAATGGAGAAGACACACTGGTTCTTAAAAGCCTTAGCTCGGCGACGGACCATGTACCTTCCACCGACGTTCCACCAGTGAGTTCTCGTGGCCCACCGGCCAGTGAGGGCAGAGTGGGCTGAAGGATGTAGCCCCTTTCCAGTGGCAGCTCTACACCATCCAAGGGTGTGTGTGTGTGTGTGTGTGTGTGTGTGTGTGTACATTTTGAGAGACAACTAGCTATCTCCACCATATCTGGCTGGCTTCCCTTCGTCCTTCAGGTGTTCAATGAAATCTTGCCTCCTCCAGGAAGCCTGCCCTGAGTCTCCAAGTATGAGAATTAGATGTCCCTTCTTTGTGTATCCAGCATCTCTGGCCTTCCCTGTATCATACCAGACTATTTCCTTGTGCCTGAAAATAGAACAGAAGCACCTGGAGGTCAAATTACATACTGACCTGTGCATCCCCAGGGTGCCTGGCACACAACGGGTACAATAAATTGTTGGGTGGGAGGATGAATGGATGGGCAGACATACTGAAGGAAGGGCAGACAGGTCGTCCTTGCACAAGCCTTCAAGCTCCCCATGCCTTAGCCGCTCCTTGGTGCTCTGAAAGCTGCCAGCAGGTTGGTGAATTCCAGGCTGCTCATTCCGTGGCAGCCTGCAAAAGCCCTCTTGCCGAAGACTGCACCTGCCGCGTCCCTTCTGCTCTGAGAGCCCCGGGGGTGCGGTTGCCCCTGCATCTCAGCCTTGAACTGCTGCACCTCACAGGCTGGCTCCAGTCCAGATAGGTTCTCGAACACCTGCTTCCTTTGCTCTCTGTATAGGGAAAGCTACGTGAACACAACCAAATCACGCCCTTTTTGCCCCCAGCTGCTTGGTTCTCCTCCTGGTTCAGCCAGATCTCCCCAGTGCCGTCCCAGGTTCATTCTCAGAAAGAAACAGTGCTGCCTCGGCTTTGCAGTGCCCTGTATGGGGGACCAAACCTCCACAGTAAGGAAGAGGCAGGACTGCACCTGACAGTTGGGGTCATTCCTGGGGACAGGGACCAGGGCCAAGTCATGGCTCCTCGGACCCAGAACCAGGAAGAAGGGATGTGGACCGAGGGCAAGGGCTGGGAGTGCTCTCATCTTGTCCAAGCCAGCGAAAAGCCCCGGAGGTGGTGAGCATTGAGACGGCGTCATCTGAACAGAGATCATGCAGGGGCTAGGAAGCTGAGAGTCCAAGAGTGGGCATGCAGGGGTTCCAAAGGACAGATGGGGCCCTGTGCAGAGCTTGCTCTGGGAGTTTCAGACCACCTTGGGGGAGCCACCTGGTGTTTATTTCCCTTTCCTCTTCCTGTAGGGTCTGGTGCTTTTAAATATCCTGAGTTTCAGAGCTGCTGGTAGAAGTGTTTGTGTGCGTCCTGGTACCGGAGTGTTAAAGGGGCTGGGCAGCAGCCGCGAGCTGTGGAACTTGGGGAGAAGAAAAAGAACCACAACCACCACAGCAGCTAAGATTTATTGAGCACAGGGGCACCTGGGTGGCTCGTTTCATTGGGCATCCGACTCTTGATTACGGCTCGGGTTGTGATCTCCGGGTCCTGGGATTGAGCCCCACGTTCAGCTCCACACTGCTTGAGCCTGCTTGAGATTCTCTCTCTCCCTCTCACTCTGCCCCTCCCCTGCTCACACCTTCTCTCTCTCTCTAAATGAATAAATAAAATCTCTTTGAAAAAGATTTATTGAGCACCTACTGTGTATCAGGCAATACTATTCTAAGCTCTTCACTGGACTAACTCATGTAGTTCTCACAAGTACCTGAGGCAGGCACGGGTGACATCCCCATTTGACAGCTGAGAAAACTGAGGCAGAAAGATTTGACAACTTGTCCAAGGACACCAGCTAGTTAGTGGCAGGGCTAGGACGTTACCCCAGATAGCCCTATTACCCAGAGGTGCGTGAAATTCAGGCCTGTCTCAGTGTCTGGCCCTACCCTCCTCAACCCCAGGAGGAATCCTTCCAGGAGTGTTGGACGTTCCGGGTTTTGTTGTGTTAATGCAAATGGTTTTCCTTTCAAAGCCTTGTGCTTCCCCCCTCCTTTTTTTTTAAATTGTTGAAGTATAATTTAGATGTAATAAAAGGCACAGATCTTGAAGTGCAGGTCAGTAACTTTTTAACAAACCTGCTTAATAAGCACTGCAATCAAGATATGGAGCATTCCTGGGGTGCCTGGGTGGCTCAGTGGGTTAAACCTCTGCCTTCGGCTCAGGTCATGATCTCAGGGTCCTGGGATCGAGCCCCGCGTGGGCTCTCTGCTCGGCAGGGAGCCTGCTTCCCCCTCTCTCTGCCTGCCTCTCTGCCTACTTGTGATCTCTCGCTCTCTGTCAAATGGATAAATAAAATCTTAATATATATATATATATACATATATATATATATATATATATGGAGCATTCCTTGCCACCCCCATGATGCCTTCCAGTCGAGCCAACATTACTAGAAGTGACCGAAGTCTCACGTTGTCTGTTCTGAAAGCTGATCTTAATGGGATCAGACAGGGCACCCTCTTCGGCTCTTCTCCCTTCATCCCTCCCCTCCTCCATCCCTCAGGTCAGTGTCTTCCTGTTCTCAGGGCTTCTTTTCACACCTAGCTGTCGGGAACTGAGTACACAGCCAGTGAGAACCCGCTCCACAGCAGACATCACTAATCCATTAACACCCTCATTCTCCCTGGGCCCACCTAAGGCTTCCAAATCCTTCACGCTGTGGATTGTGATCTGGAGACCCCCCCACCAATGGACTGCAGTTGGCACAGGAGCTGAAATTCACAAGCTGACCCAAGATGAAAGTCAATCCCTATCTCCTGGCAGGAGCTGCATATTTTTTTTTTTCACTTTTTAGTTTGAACTAAAGGGAGACTCACAAGAGGTTGCAAAATTCATACAGGGTCCCCACATACCCTTCATCCAGCCCCCAATGGTAATATCTCACGGAGCCATAGTCAACTTTCAAAATTAGGAAATTGACACTGGTATAATCCTGTTACTTAAACAACAGATCTTACTTGGATTTTACCAGCTTTACACGCCCATTTGGGTGGGAAGTGTATACTTCTATGACATGTTACCACAGGGACAAAGAAACTCTCCTGTGCTCCCCCTCCCCGGCCACACCTGTCTCCCCCCACCCCTACATGGTTCTTCCCTATATCTCTGTGTCTCTCCCTCCCCCAGTCTTAGTCTGTCTTGATAACTGTAGCTATGAAATAAAAGAAGCATATTTTAATTAGAATTCAAAGCTTGAGCTAAAAGGAAGAAGCTCTAATAGTGAAATTCTGTGAGATCTGGATTCTAGGCTTGACTCTGTGTGACCTTGGGCAAGTCACTTCACGATTTGGAACCTTATTTTTTGGCGAGTGAAGTAGGGTAATAATAATGATGACCTTTATGTTGTATAGCTGAAATGAGGAATCCAGGAAGTTATAAATAGGAATATTATTTGACCGGTAAGGTGTTGGGGTTGTTTTTGAGGGGGCTGAGAAATGTCTCCTCTATTCTCTGAGTTCTGAACCGATTGAGAAATAAGACAAAAATGTTATCCTTGGGGCACCTGGGTAGCTCCGTGGGTTAAAGCCTCTGCCTTCGGCTCGGGTCATGATCCCAGGGTCCTGGGATCGAGCCCCGAGTCCGGCTCTCTGCTCAGCAGGGAGCCTGCTTCCCTTCCCCTCTCTCTGCCAACTTGTGATCTCTGTCTGTCAAATAATAAATTAAAAAATAATAAATAATATTAAATTTAAAAATAATAATATTAAATATTAAAATATTAAGGTAATAATATTAAATTAAATTAAATAATTAAATTAATATTAAATTAATAATAAGTAATAATAAATAATAAATTATAATAATATATACTATACAATAATAAATAAATTATTAATAAAAATTAATAATAAATTAATAATTAAATTTAAAAAATGTTATCCTTATTACAGATAAGACTGAATGGAAAATGGAGCTTCTCTCCCTGGGAAAAGGAGCTTGCTAACGCTGAGCCCCAGAGTCAGCGGTGCTTCCTCACCCAGGAGCTCTGTGTTCCAGGCCCCCTTGGATGGCTTAGACTACGGTGTCAGGGTTGACATGCAGACAAGTGGGTGATGCTGAGATGACTGGAGGAGGAGCTGACAGGTTTGCTGATGAATTGGATGTGGGTGGTGAGGAAAGGGAAGGAACCTCCTAGGTTTGCAGCCTGGGGAATCAGGGAAGTAGGGGAGGTGGTGTCATTTACGGCGATGGGAAAAATGGTAGTTGGAACCGGTTACCTGGAAGGGAACACACCAACTTAGCCACAAACTGAGTGGTAGTAACAACTCACCACCTCCTGGATAGGCCACAGAGGGGCATCGGCCCTAATTAATTGGCCCCTAACCCAGTCACTCTTTGAGTCCTGTTTCCACTGATGTCCATGAACTTGCGCCTTTGGTGTCTGAGGGTCCATGGATGAGCCAGCTGGAGGGGGCGAGACCCCAGGAGCACCATTCATGCCCCTCTAAGAGGTCAGCTGTCATGGGAGCTGCACTCGGCATAGCCCTGAGTGCCCCCTCCCCGCCACACTCCATCTTTCCAAGTCAAGGACACCGCTAGGGCTTTCAGCATGCCAGGCCCTCTAGTGGGCCCCAGGGACAATGGACAAACAGAACACTGGTCTTGCCCTTCAGGAGGGGACAGCCTGCAGGAGATGCCCACCCATGCTGCAGTCACCTTGTCTCAAAGGAGGCTGAGTGACCCAAACACAGGTGTCCTGACTCCCCACCCAGTGTTCTTCCCATTCCATCTGCCTCCCATTTGGGCTGGTTCCCTTTCTGCCCAAGACAACCCATTTCCCAGGCCGTGCCCTCTCTCCTACCAGAGGGGGGCGGTTGTGACGACAGCCCTCTGAGGACTGGGTGATGCTGACAGTGATTTCACTGTGCTCTCGGCCTCATCCCAGGCAAACTGTCCCAAGGTCAGCCCCGATCACGTACAGGGTGTGTTTAGGAAAACATTGCTCTCTCCCAGTGGGGAGCCCGCTGTGCGCTGAAGACTAGGGTGGATGGGGAGGGGCGTGAGGGGCTCCCTGCTCTGTTCTGAACTCAGCCCTAGGGGGTAGAGGGAACTTCCTGGGCGCTGAACCACCAAGGACTGAGGCCCTACCCCCACAGGAGGAAGAGCAGGTGGCCCTTGGCCACCTGGTCCCCACTTCAGCAAGTCCAACCCGCCCAGCTGGCAGGGAGGAAGGTCTTGTGAACCGCAGTCAGGAAAAGCAACTGCAACAAAACCAGAGAACCACCTGGAAGGTGCCCTGAACGCGGAGGGAAATGAGTCCAAGTTCAATACCCAGATGGTTCCACGTCTCTCACCTGCTCCGACCTTGCCCAGCCCAGGCTCCAACTGGGAAATTGCACCAAGTCCCCGCAGTCAGTAACCAGAAAATGCAACAGACTCTCTGGGTGCATGAGCCAATTAACGATTTATTTGCTTATTATTGTTTTTTAGTGAATAAAATAATGTCACCTGTGGAGAGCTTACTCTACTCCAGGCGCCATGCTAAGTGCCACTTACGCTTCAGCTCATTGAATTCCCTCGTCCACTCTGGGGCCATTATTAGCCCTGGTTGACTGAAATGGACTTAGTGAAGATAAGTAGATAAGCCAAGGTCCCACGGCTAGGAGGGGGGGCGGTGAGACTGAACCACGTTTCCCCACGCGAAACCCGCTCTCTTTTTATTATTGTTGCTTCTTGGCACGTTTTGGTATCAAATGAGGTAAATCTCATCACTGTTCCATCATTATGCTGCCCCAAAATTTTCTCAGCTCTTCTCAAGCCATTAGCCTTCTAAAAGAACTTAACGTCCCCATGGCCGTGAATGGCACTATGGTCCCGGGAATGGCACTATGCTTATTAACTGTGTCAGCGAGAGTTGACATCTTTACATTTTGACCTCCTTTCTAGAAACACGAATGTGTCTCTATTTCTTCCGATACTCTTTTGCTTCACCCTTGCAGGAGATCATTCATAGTTTTCTCTCAATAGCCCTGGCAGCCCTTTATATAGAGCAAATTCCAGAGAAGAGGTGTTTCAGCTTTTTGTTGCTTTTCTGCGTGAGATCCGTCTTTGAACCACACTTCGAAATGAGGCCTGGAGACCCGATGTGCAAGTTACTCACTTTCACCCAGATCTTGTACCGGGCTCTGTTACCAAACCTTGCCAGTGCTGCTCCGTCCCACCCCAGCAGAGCTCTTTGGATTTTTCGAGGTAGAAAATCACATCATCAGCAAATTGTTACCATTTTTGCCTTCCTTTCCAATGTTTATCATTCTGATCTGTGTTTTCTTGTCCGTGGGACCACCTGGAACATTCTCTCCTGTGCTGAGACAGGGGCCGGGCCACAGTGAGGTAAGAGCCAAGACCGCCGTGCGTGTTGCTGGCTGGATCTTCGCAGCGGTCCCTCAAGACGATCAATAACCGTGTGCTGAACGACTCCCACGGAGGGACCCGAGACATGCGTTTCTTGTCTCCGTGCCCTGCACAGTGTGGTGGGAACCCAGGAAGCCAATAATTGCAAAGACTCATAAGTAAATGAAACACGGGCCAGAGAAAGTATAAAGCACCGCCCCTTCCATCTCACAGACCAGGAGTCAAGGACCAGGGTGGGAAAGTGACTTGCATAAGATCTCACAGGAAACGGGCAGCTGGGCTTAGAGGCAAAAGGCAAATAAATCCTTTTTTTTTTTTTTTTTTTTTTTTTTTTGCACCTAGAGGCTGGGAACAACCTCCAACCTTTCTCCAGCCTGTGAATATGGGTCTTGGGCCCAGAGGGCCGGCTGTCCTCCAGGAAGGGTCGGTTCCCTGGCAGAGCCCATTCCAGCTGGCTGAGGGCCGGGGACAGAGCTCTCTGCTTCCTTTGACGGCTGGCCAGGGAGCAGAACGTTGCATTTGGCAGGGCTTCCGTGGAGCCCAGCGGCCGGCCTGAAAAGCCTTGAACCCCACAGCTGTTGCCACTTGCCTGGCACTCCTCACCCTTAAGGTCTGCCCCGAGGCTGAGCTCTGCTTCCCTTCCTGGAAGTCTAGGCCCAGGAAACGGAGGTCAGGCCACAGCTTGTGACCTGGTCCCGGGACCTGTGGCTTCAGGCCCAGCTGAGAACAGGAGGAGGCCAATGTCAGGCCTTCCAAAGTGGGAATGAGCATGGCCATTGCCAACGAGGTCTCATTTGTCTGCAGGCTCCCCGTGACTCCACAGTGGCTCAGAATACGGTGGCTGGGATAGAAGCTTCTGTGACTCCACTTACAGAACCCCTTCTAAATTTTCTGCCCTTTGGGTCTCCTCGAGCTGGTCCAGGCTCATCTCACCCTTAGCCCTCTTCATGTTGAAGGCCACGTGGTGCTTTTCTTCCCCAACCCACTCCCTCTGTGTTTTCCCACTCCGTCCCCTCCTCCAGGAAATCTGTCCCCTTCTCACATGAGCCCCCCACCCCCATCCTAATGTTTCCATGGCCAAATACTCCCCCTGCCATTGTGCCCAGGCTTGGGTGCACCCCCGCCCCGGCAAGCCTTCTCAGCCCAGCCCTGCTGGAGGTGACTCTGCATTCTCAGAACTCCGTGTCAGACAGACAGGTCCCAGTCGTCCCAATTGGGCAAGTTGCCGAAACTCTCTGGGCCTCAGCTTCCCTAACTGCAAAATGGGGATGCTGGTCTGATGACCTCCGGAAATCAGAGGCCTCGAAGATAAAACAAAGACAGCAGTGGACGCTCGTACTGCCTATACTCGTGCCGAATACTGTGGCAAGTGCTTTACAAAGGTTGGTGTTCTTGGTGTCCCCAGTCCCTGGAGAGAGAACAAAGGCATAGGGAAGTGAGGGGACAGGCTCCAAGCCTAATTGGCAGCCAAGCAGGGGACGTGCATGGGCAGCTCCTCTCGCTCGACTACTGGGGATAAGCATGCGTCCCTGGGGGTGTGCGTGTACCCGAGGGTGCCGGTGCCCTCGTGCCTGTGCGTGCGTGAGAGAGCTCACAACACAGTGTCTGGTACAGGTGGAATATCGCTCAGGGAGCATTTCCCTTCCGTAGCCCTTTATCTCTGCCCCCTTGGACTTGGCCCCTCTGCTTGGTTTTATAATTCCTCGGCTCACTGCCTACCAACTGTGAGCTCCTGGAGGCTGGGGCCTGACCCTCAGCCGAGTCCGAGTTTCCAGACCCTGACCCGTGGGACCCGGCACCTGCGGCCCGCAGCAACTCCCTCTGACTTTCCTAAGCAGGCACACCTTGCTAGCCTGCAGGAGGGGTCCTTGCTTGGCATGCAGCCCCTCCCCGCCAGCACGGGAGGGCCCCTGCTACAAGTGCCTGTCTCCCATCACCCAAGGGCTGCCTCCTCCTCTTCCTTCCTTCTCAACCCCAATGTCACCTGCTGGGCACTCTTCCTAAAGTGGCCCGATTCCCATTGCTCTGTTTTAGTTCCTCCGTAGAACGCACTGTCATCGGAGGGTCTCTCGTTCTGGTGAGTTATTTGCTTGTTTCTGTCTCCCTCCCACTGGCATCTGAGCTCTGAGAGTCACGGCTCCTTGTCCCTGGGGTGGTTTAGAGCAGAGCTTTTTACGCTGCGCTCTCAAGTCACCTGGGAATCTTGCTGACGTGGTCGATCCCTGGGCTCTGATCGGCCGAGCGCCAGTGCTGGGGTTCTCAGCTCCATGGAACTGGAAGTCCCTGGGGGTGACCGGGGCGTGGGCTCACCTGTGCACACCTCTCTTCGAGAGCAGGGTGAGGGTCCCCAGTCCTGGAGCCAGCGCCACCTCCTTCAACTCTTACTACACTCCCTTGCACCTCTGTTTTTCCAGCTGTGGAATGGGACAGATGGCAGTTCTTTCCTCCTAAGTCTGTTTGAAGACTGAGTTCACAGAGGTAGCTGTCTGTCCCTGCCCCAGGCCAGTGGCCTGGTGAGTGCTTGGGCGTCAGCCAGAAGCTGTCAGCAGGAGACAACGGGAGGGGAACCCGGGGATGGCGCCAGGCCAGGTGTGTCCTCCCCAGCCAGCTGTCTTCTGGGCTCACGAGGACCCCTGTCTTCACTGACTCCAGAGCTCCAGCAAGATTGGTGCACAGCTGACCCGAGCACCGAGCTGCACCTGATTCCCAGCATTTGGGAAGGGCAGGCCATGCAGGAACCGAAAGGCCCTGGGTGGCCTGTGATGACCCCTCCTGGAGGCTTCCTGCAGGGGGTTGCCTGGGGGTTGCCCGGGTCACAGGGCAGCATGAGAGGCAGCTCTGTCACCAGCGCGATGCCCCACACTTCACTGTTTCGTGCTCTTCCCCCGCTAGCCTCCCTCAGACATGTTTTAGCCTGTGCTGGGCCTCATTATTCCCATTGAACAGACAAGAAAACCAAGACTCTAGAGGGCTCCTGGGAGGCTCTGTGAACAGAGTTACCTGCCCCTGAATAATGGGGAGGTTAGGAGGTCTTGACCCAGAAGGAAGGAAGGTCCACAGCCCCTACCCTAGGGATCATCACGATTTGCCCATTAACCCTTGCAGGCTCAGGGATCAAACCCAGGGCTGCCTTACCACCTTGTAGCTTACACAGGGCCACAGACCTGGCCCTGGAAACCAGCTGAGGACCATGAACAGTCAGACTGAGACTTATTGGCTTGAGAAGGAGGTGACCTAGGCTGTCACAAGTGGTCCATGACATGGACCCCTCGCCCACCCCATCTGTCTGGTGAAGCCTGCAGACCCTTTCTCAGACATTCGTTTCTAATTCATAAATTACAAGAGTTATAAAGAAGCCCCCAAATGATGCTATAAGAATATACCAGCTATGTTATTGACTCATTGACTAGCAAGATCTAGTGGCAGATGTAATACCGATGTGATTTCAAAGTAGCGATGAGCCTGAATGCTCCTTCAAGATGCCTACCACGCTAGAATGTAATCTGAAAATACCTGTGATTTCTCTCGGCAACAGAGTCACAGGTGCCACTAATCACTGTGTTTGTTGCCTACACACACCGGAAGGAAATGCTCAATTTCAAAGAATAAAGATGCAATTCTTTCCCCCCATTCAAATCCAGGGACCTCAGTCACGTGCTCTGTTAAGAGGGAGGCTGGAGCCCGCGGTAGAGCCCAGGGAGTGATGGCCGGGTGGAGCTGCTCTTTGAGTGGAGGGAGACAGAGCTTTGGCAAGGCCCTCTACCCTGGACTGTCCCCTGTGTGCACGTTCCAGGCTGAGCACCGATCCTCAAATCCCGTATTTCCTACTGTTTAATCGACTGTCTTCCCACTGTAGTCTTAGAGGCCTTTGAAAATGTCCTTCTGGGCAGAAAGGGCTCCTGGGGAAAGTCTACTCCTAGGTCCATTCCCAGAGTTTTTCTCTCCTGGATTTGCATAGGCTGCCTGGCCCCCGCTGCCAAGGCCACTGGCACCTAGAAGGACCAGTGGGCGAGGCAGAGAGAGCCGATCACTATACTGCTGACTGAGCCCATCCTTGTTGTTTATGGGGCTTTCCTGCTCATGATCCCATTACATCTTCACTACCCTCCTGTCCGGGAGAACTGCTGTCTCCGCTTTACAGGTCAAGCTCAGAGAGGCAGCACATTTGCCCAGGGTCACACAGCCAGGAAGGAGGACTTTCCTCTGTGGCTGCTGTCCTTTGTTTGGAATCCCTGCTGCTCCGGAGAAATAGAATGCATGTCTCCAGTATGGTTGTAGCTGGCTGGCTGGGGAGCTGGAGTCTGTATTTTGTATCTGGCTTTGTTCATTCATCCATTCATTCTTCTATCGGTCTGTCCTTCTGTCTGACAAATAGGTACCAGACCCTGTGCTAAGCCAGCCCAAGAAATGCAGCAAGAGCTGGTACCACCTGGCCCCTGGAACTTAAGGTGTGGGAAGGGGAGCAGAAGGGGGAGGTTCCTCAAATAATGACACAAAGAGTGGAAATGTGAACAACGCCCAGGCTCTGAGGCAGAAATGTGTGGCTGGGGCGGTGGCGGGCTGGGGGAGGGGGGGTGTCTGCTGGGCTTTAGCAAAGGTCAGGGAGGGCCTTCCAGAGCTGAGATCCAGGATGCATGAGCAGGAGGCCACAGAGGAAGAGAAGGGGGGCAGTGGGACCCTCTGGGGGAGGCTGGGTAGAGAAGGGGCTAAGGTCAGCCTGGGCTTGTGATCCTGGGGGAATCACTGACCAGCTGTGCAAACATGATAAGCCCTTCATACACGGAGCTTCAATTTTTTTTTAAATCAGGATTATAGTAAGAATCCCCACTTCGCAGGAGTGCCAGGAAGATTTATTGAGATGAAGTGAGTAAAGCTCTCAGCACAGCGCCCGGCCCCCGGCCCAGGCCCTGCCTCCGTGCTTCAGCTCCTCGGAAGTGCAGACAATGAATAAACCAACCCAGGAGTGCACTTATGAGGAGAGCTGGCCGCAGCACGGACTGAGGGGGTGCGTGGTTCACCTGGCTATGGCCTCATCTCAGTGGCTTCTTAGGATCCTGTGGGGGCCCTGGGCACACCTCGCATTGATTAAATGACCAGCTCTCTGAGGGCACGTTTGGCATCAGCAGCCTTTAAGCCTCCGCAGGGGAATCCGATGTCCAGCCGGGACCAAGAGCCACAGTCTGCGAGGGTGGTTTCGCCAGCAGGGTGCAGCAGGGAAGGGTTCCTGGGGCACTTGGTGGTCGGGGCGCCCCTTGAGAATGAAGATTTAGATGCACAGAAAAGATCAGGAAGGGAATTCCAGGCTGGGGAACAGGCGGAATGAAATCTTGGAGATTGAGGTGGAGCCTGGAGTTGGGGAAATGGGGGCCAATGAAGGAGGCGGGAGACTGGGAGCGGCTGATACAACAGGGTGATCGCACAGAGCGGCGGTCAGCTGCTGAAGAGCCTTGAGGGTTAAGAGGGGCCTTTGGTCTGGTGGGACTGGGACGTTGTTTGCAGGTGGATGGGTTTGGAAAACTCTCATCTGCGGGGCTGACTCTTTGAAAAGAGTCAGGATGGCAAAGGGGTGTCATCTTGATTAGAATAGCTGTTTAGAGATTCTGTGTTGAGAAGGATTCAGAGCCCGAATCTGAGTGTGGCAAGTGACTGACAATGGCAGCCAAGGCCAAAGGTGTGGGGGCTGACATGGCAGCACCCGTGCCAGACACTTCTGTCTTGGCTGGGACCAGGCGGAGGCTGTTGCAGATGGGCAGTGAGGGTAGAAAGTAGGGATTGGTCTTTCTTTTCCTTCTGTAGTGGTTTCCCTGAAATTGCTTCAAGAAAGAGGACCTTCCCTGCACCTCGATGATTAAGAAGCCAGCCAGAAAAAGGGAGCTCAGTCTGTACCAGATAAAGTACAAGGCAGGAAAAAGGTCAAGAAAATGGGTGGGTGGGCTTAGAGATTCTTAAGATCCCTTCAAGTTGCAGTACTCAGTGGAGAAGAGCTCCCCCAAAGACCTTTGAGAAGTAGTGAGAGTCTTGCCACTGGAGGCATTCAAGGAAAGAAAAGCCACAAGATCAATGAACTGGACAGCAGAGAGACTCACATCTCAAGGGCTGGTTGAAAGTACCTCTTTGGGGTTCTTAGCGTGGTGAGTCTGTGATATGGCACAGCTGTTGGGGGGGCTTGGGGGGTGCTGTAAACATGACTTGTTCCTGAAGGCATGAGTGAGGACTGCATAGAGCTGGGTCTATACTTCAGAGGCCAGAGACCAGAAATTAGGACCCAGAGGGAGAGCAGTGAGAGAGGAGGAGAGCTCTTGGAGCCCACAGCCTAAGGAATGTTGATGGCACATTGGATTCACCCCCTATCCCAGGCAGACTCCCCAGTGGTCCCCGAGTGCCTTCCTCTACACCAGCTCTTGCCTTGGAGCTATTTGGGGCCTGGGCTGCTCTCCCAGGAGTCTCTGTCTTGGAGGAAAGGCTTGTAGACATATGCTCTCATCTGCTGTTCCAACAAACACGTCCTAGGACAGCCAGCTCTACTCTGCCTGGGTGCGTTTGCAGGGCTGATGCGGGAACGGGAGAACAGGAAAGGCAGTGCTGCCTTGGGCTCTGTCGGTGTCACGATGACCTTCCAAGTCCTTTCTGCTATGGATTTGCGGAGGCCGAGGCTACAAGACAAACATTGCCCACTCAGTGCCGTGTGCACACTTTGAAGCATGAGCTCAGCCCTCCAGCCCCGGGATGTCCCCTCCTCTCTGTACTTCCTCCCCGGGACAGAGGAGAGCGGAGGTGAAGAAGCAGCAGGGATAGAGCCGCCTTCTAGACAAAACCAGGCTGCACGCGAGCGCGCTAGCTTCCCACTTGGGTAAAGCAGACATTTTAAATACATGTACGTTCATGTACAGACTATCTCTGGAAGGGTATTTAAGCAGCAAATATGTGTGCTGAATACTTTCTGGCAGGGATCTGGGCGGAGAGGGAGATGGGATTTTCTTTACTTTACTTTTCAACTCTTCTGAGTTTAGGACCATCATGAGCTGACTCTTCAAAATGAGATATGTTAGGCACCATCCTGCAGTCAGACTGCCTGGGTTCAAGTGTTAGTCTTGAGCATGTTACTTAGCTTCTCTGTGCCTCAGTTTCCTCTTCTGTAAAAGCAGGGAGGTTGTCAGCACCTGGTTCAGGTTGTGAAAAGAGCCGGGCCAGTGTAGCATGGTGACTGTCACGGTGCCTGGCGCACAGGAAGCTCTTGATGGCTCTGAGCTGCCTGAATGACAGTTTCTGATGAGTTTCTGATGGGGAAACTGAGTCTCAGAAAGGTTAAGCAGCCTCGCTGTCAGGAGCCTGTTCTGCACTTGAGGACAAATGACATGCTGTCCCCTTGTGTGTTGGAGGGGGTGTGTGTGGCGGGAGGTTGGAGGGGACACACACACACACACACACACACGCACGCACGCACGCACACAGCTGCACCCCTGCCAAGTAAGGGCTGTAACAGAGACGAGAACCAAGGGCTATGCAGATGCAGAGAAGGCGGCCACTCATTCTTCCCAAGGCAGGGGAGGCCACCAAGGGAAACACAAGGGGGGCACAACTGACCTGCAGTTAGGCAGGTGTTTGTCAAGGGCAGGCAGGCGCTCTCCGTAGAAGGCACAGCAGGAACAAAGGCTCAGAGTCCCTCCAGTCCGGAGGGTGAAGGGTAAGCCCAGGAGATGAGGGTGGAAGGAGGTGGAGAAAGAGAACTGAGGATGCAGAGGGATTAGCCTGGGAGTGGGGAGGGGAGGAAGCCAGCAGGAGGGGGAGCCCAGCCAAGCTGCACAGGGTCCAGGTCTCTGGAGAGGAGCTGAGCCAGGGCAGAAGGACGAGAACATCTTCCTCTCCTCTGTGTCCATGTCCCTCCCCGCCCCCGAGGGAGGAGCAGGTGCTCCCTTTGCACGCGCACGAGGCTCGTGTGTACAGACGCACACTCAGCCTTCATAGGTATCTCGCCTCGGGTTTGAGAGCCAGTCACGATCTGGCACTGATTTTATTGAAGCAAATTCAAGGACATCATCAACACACGGGGAGATGAAGCAGGAGGGGACGCTCAGAGACCAACGTCACCACCTCTGCAGGGCCGGCCCCGACTGAAATCTCAGCACCCTCTTCCACAATCCCATCCGGATCTATGGCTTATCATTGCGTCTATCATCATCCGAGCTTCCGAGAATTTACTTACTGTTTATTATCTATCTCATTCCTCCAAAATGAACCTCTGTGGAGGTATGGGGTTTGTCTTGTTCTCTGGTTGCTCCCCAGTACCTGGACCTGGGCCTTGCACACAGCAGGTGCTCAAATAGGGACTCTCACCATTTTGGGGGGCAATTACCACATGCTAAATGTTTCCCCTGTGTACTTTGTTTTATTAATTTTCACAATCCCGGACTGCCAGGTGGGCATTATTATTATTTTTTATTTGTTTTTAAAGATTTTATTTATTTATTTGAGACAGAGAGAGAACGAGCGAGGTGTGGGGAGCAGCAGAGGGAGAAGGAGAAGCAGGATCCCCGCTGAGCAGGGAATCCGATGCAGGGCTCGGTCCCAGGACCCTGAGATCATAACCTGACCCGAAGGCAGACGCTTAACCGACTGAGCCCTCCAGGGGCCCCCAGCTGGACATTTCTATTCCCATTTTACAGAAGAGGAAACTGAGGGTTGAGAGCGATTCAGTAAGTCACCAAGATTTGATCCCAGTTCCCTGGGAGTATTTTCATGCCGCTCAGAAGCTGGGGCAGAAGTGTTCATGCCCCTGAACGGGCTCCTTCCCTCACCCCACCCAACCTGGGCTCAAAAGCCTGTGACTAGCCACCTTCAGGCCTGCTGGGGTGACTCACCTCCACCAGGGAACCCCTTTATCCTGGCAGCGGTCCCCTCCCTTAGAGGCTGGAGGCAGCAGCCCCTGGGTCGCCGTACCTTCCGCTTTAGTGGGCAAATGGGTCCTAGAGGGAGAGGTAGACAAAATAATCCATCACTGTTTCTGACACATATGGGTCATAGGAGTCAGGATCCCACAGGAAACACAGGGCACGTGCAAGGGTTTGACGGAAGAGAATTTAAGGGAAAGTGTATTTACAGAGGTGTGCTCTGTCTGTTCCCCATGGCTGTCTCACAAATGTTCGTGACTTCAAACAACACAGATTTACTCTCTGGCTCTGGAGGAGGGAAGTCCAGAATGCTGGTTCCCTCCAGAGGCCCCACGGTACAGGGATCTGTCCCTTGACTCGTCCTGCATCTAGAGGCCGAGGGCTTTCCTTGGCTGCTGGCCAAACCATTCCAGCCTGTTTCCATCATTGCATAGTTCCTCGGCCCTCCCGATTTCCCCTTACGGGGACTCTAATGATTGTGTTATTGGGCCCACCCAGAGAGTCCAGAACAATCTCCCCATCCCAAGATCCCTAATTTAGTCACCTCGGCCAAGTCCCTTGTGCCATGTCAGGTAACATATTCATGGAGCTCAGGGATTGGGGTATGGACATCTTGGGGGCCGTTATCCAGCCTACCACTCACGGAAGGGGACAGAGGGTGGCCAGAAGTTAGCATCAGGGAGAGCTAATCACCGACTTCTCTCCTCCTGCCCATGCCTCCTGCCTGCTGGAGCCTGACCAGAGGCCAGAGGCGTGGAGCAGAGCATGGTAGGGACAGGGAGAGACAGAAAATCAGCAGCACAGAAGCTGGGACTGCCACTGCATTTGAGGCCTGGCCCTCCGGAGAAGGTTCAGGACCCAGGGCTGCCTGCCTCTGTCCCTGGAAACGCAGAGCCCTCCCACGCCATCCCAGTGCCCTGGGATCAGAATCTGTTCCCCCCCAAACCACCCTGTCAGGATTTGGAGCAAAAAAGCTGCCAGGGGAATTTCAAAGCCAGAGGGCCAGCTGGCTCTTCAAAGCCCTCTCTGCAACCAAGGACGGGAGAGGAGGTGGGAAGACAAAGGCGCTGGCCCACAGGAGGCCGCCGGCTAAGCAGCCGCTGGAACAGCCCCCAGCTGGAGCTGCACAGAGGGTCTCATCTTCCAGAGAAACCGCCTCCCTCACTATGACCACTGCTGGTCCTTAAACAGACCCCTCCAGCGAGCTGGAGGCTAAGCAGTGAGGAGCGGGGAGCCCAGGACTGGCAATGCAGAGACTAGGATCTGATCTGTCACTGACTCTTTATGTGACCTTGAGCATGAGAGTCACCCCTCTGCACCAAAGCTTCCTTATCTATAAAATGGGAATAATGGGACCCAGCGCCCTAAGGTCAGGTTCTCTGGAAGCAGAGCCTGAGACAAGGATTCTGGCACGCATGTGATTTATTCCAGGGAACGTGGAGAGGAGGAAAGGACACAGAACAGGTGGGGCAGAAGCCAGGCAAGGCTATGGGTGTGGTTGGAGCCCACAGATAAAACCTCAGGGTGTTCCCCTTGAGAACAAGCCAACAAAATGGGGGAGGCACGTATCCCATTCTTTCCCTGCTCCAGTAGACTGAATAATGACCCCCCCCCAAAGATGTCCACATCTTCAACCCCAGAACCTTCAAATATGTTACCTTCTAAGGTAAAAGAGGACTTTACAGGTAAGGCTGTTGAGAAGGGAGATCATTCTGGGTTATCTAAGTGGGCCCCCTGTTATCACAGGGTTCTTACAAGGAGAGACAAGAAGGTCAGAGTCAGTAGCTGGGGTCGGGGGTGAGTAGGGGAGCAAGACGGTGGAGTGATGTGAGGGAGAGGCCAGCAGCCAGGAAAGGCAGGTGCCTCTAGAACCTGGAAGAAGCAGGAAATGGATTCTCCAAAGGTCACCAGAAAGAACTCAACACAACAACCCCTTGATTTCCAACATCTGACCTCCAAAACCGTAGGAGAATGCACTTGTATGGTTTAGAGCCACTGAGTGAGCGGTACTTTGTTAAGAACTTGGGGCGCCGGGACAGCTCAGTCGATTAAGCGTCTGCCTTTGGCTCAGGTTGTGATCCCAGAGGCCTGGGTTCGAGTCCTGCATGAGGCTCCCTGCTCAGTGGGGAGTCTGCTTCTCCCTCTCTTTCTTCCTGCTGCTCCCCTGCTTGTACTCGCTCACTCACTCTCCCCCCCAACCCCGCCAAGTAAATACATAAAATCATTTTTTAAAAAAAGAAGCCAATACACCTGCTGAGACAGGGTGGTCACACAACTGGCCTGGGCTCAGGGGCACAAGCAGTCGCTGCTCCTGTTCAGTGAGCACCTTCTGTGTGTCATGAAGGTGACCCCAATCCCTTGGATCCTCTCCCTGATTCTGGGTGTCCTGCTCCACCCCCAACTTCTCTGTGCTGCTGCCTCCAGCAGCCCTCAAGCCTGGAGCTGCTTTGACCTCGGGTACAGAGAGCCAGAAGCTAGAGTGACCTTCAGCTAGTGACTGATGGCCTTGCCTTGAGTCTGACCCACTCAAAGCAGCAATCCACACAGGAGAGCCCCCAGGCATTGGGTTCTGGCTGGCCTCCTCCCCGGCCCTCTCTTGCCCTCCCCTGCCCTGCCCCCACTCCCTCTGGTTCCCCTGGAGCATGTCCTTAATGGCACAGGAACCTTAGTCTCAGGCTCTGCTTCTGGGGGCCCAGCCTAAGGAATCTTTTCTATCTGGTCCCCAAAATTAAGCCCCAAGGCGGGGAGTATGCGGATTCTCATTTTGCAAAGAAAAGCAGAATCTGAGCGGCGCCAGGTAAAGGGTTAAGCTGGAATCTGGATCCAGACACGGGGATGGTACTTTTAATCCCCGGACTCTTATGACAGCCCGCCACACCAGGCCCTTTCTCCATTCCTCAGGGATAATCATCTGCATTTTGTGGGGGCAGGAAGTGGTTTGAGCAAAGAACTGGGCTCTGTCAGCGATGATCCTCCTGGATCCCCACCCATGTCACACTTCAGGTCCCAGCTGAAGTCCCCACAATGGCGTAGTGGGTGGGGGGAGGCCTGGGAAACCTACTGGACCCCTAAATGTGGACGTCAAAGCCATGGCTCCCTGAGGCCATCCATCATTGAAAATCACACAGGTTTTGTATTGATTCTTGAGTCAAATTCTGGCAAATGACTTATCCCCTCTCCCCTCATTTTCCTCCTCTATGAGACCAGGATAATAAACCTGTGACTAGGATGGAAGAAATAACAGATGGGAACTTGGCTAGGACAGAGCTTAGCCCAGAGGGAGGGAGCTCCTTCCTGCTTCATTCATCTCACAGCCTCAGTTTCTTCATCTGTGAAATGGGAAGAATCACAGCCCCATGCAGCCGTAACAAGCACTCTCCCTAGAGCTTCGGGCAGTTTTGGGGGGGCGGGTTGTGGTTCTGGTGTACGGACTCTGGGGTCCCAATCCTAAGCAACTTGGGACTAGTCACTGAGCTGCTCTGTGCCCCCCTGTTCCTCCTCTGGTTAGTAAGAACTGTGTGAGGGAGTAGAGAGGGAGACCTGCGAACAGAGCCCCACACACAGTAAGCGCCATGGTAGCTCCCATGAGAAGGGCTTGGTCAGCGCCTAGTGCGTTGTAAGCACTCCGTAAACAATGGCTGTTTTGTTCTAGTGAGGAAGGTCACCTCCACACGCCTCCCCAGCCCTCTGGCTTCAGCCTCCAAGACACAGCCCCACCGGGCTGGTTGCCGAGCTCAGGTGAGTTGGATGGAGTTGACCTTGTAGGGAACGTGGGCCTGGTGTGTCCCCCACCCCACCTTTGGGGGCCTGTTCAGGCCTCCAGCTCTCCCTCCAGACACACCCCTTCCATCCTCTTCCCTCCCCTCCTAAGGGCCCGTCCTTCACCCACCTTGCTCCCCACCCGCATCTGCTAATTGGCGATGACTCAGATGGAGCTGGGCGGAGGCTGCGTGGGTGATCTCCCCTTCTCCGAGCCATTTACCTTCCCACAGCCCCCGAGAGCATGGCGCCTGCCATCTCGGAACGCTTGCCAATCCCTGGGACCCCTCTTCTCTCTAGAGAACGTGCTGACATGGCAACCCATTCCAGGCGGCCAGACATTCCCCCAAGATGTCCCAAAAGTCCTCCCCTGCTCCCATAACTCCGTGTGTTGGCGTCGGTGCGTTCCTGCCTAAATGGGAAAAAAACAGCTTCCAGTATTCTGTCTGATGCCTCCTATAATGAGAACAGCAGCTGTGGGGGCTTTACCTTGCTTTTTCTGGACCGCAGGCTTCCTTTGCCTGCCTCCCTGACGCTCAAATGCCCAGGACAGACAGAGCAGCCTGGAGTGGGACCGACTGCCATGAGCAGGAGGCTCCTTCCACCCTCTGGCCTCTGAGCAGCCAGCCTGGGCTTATCCTCCCTCCCATCAGAGAATCCAGAGGCCAGGCCAGAAGTCCCTCATGGGGTCTCATGGCTTCGTGCACGCCCAGGAACTCAGC
Source organism: Martes martes (assembly GCF_963455335.1). NCBI lineage: Eukaryota > Metazoa > Chordata > Mammalia > Carnivora > Mustelidae > Martes > Martes martes. Next base: position 20,743,187 of record NC_137898.1, read on the forward strand.
CGGGCTCTGGGCTAACCAGTGTGGGGACTAGAGGCCAACCCATGGTCCATTTTCAAAACTACCACTGGGAAGGTGAGGACGTGCGTCTGCACCCTAGCCTGCTCCTTTGTTAAATAAAACCAACCTAGAAAACAAACAGAGTGCACACCTCTAACCCCCTGCACGGAGCTCGGCCAAGCACAGGTAGAGTCCGAGCAATGCCGATGGTGTCGGCAAGTCCTGGGCTGGGCCTGGCCTCTGGGGCGAAGCCATACCCCCCCACCCCTGCGACTGTCACAGCCCGGTGGGGAAGAGAGACGGAAGGGACTCCAGTTTGGAGCAGCAGGTAGGGGTCGCTCAAGGTGCTATGCCAGGGAGGACCCGGCACCCAGGCTACAGACACACAGTGACGTTTGGCTGACCCCCTTCCCCTTCAGAACCCCCTCTGACCTGTCACTTTTGCCAGCTTCTCCCGGAACACTTAGGGTCCTATCTTTCCTCTCTCCTTCCTGGAAGCAGTCCCCAGACTCACTGGCTGCAGAGTTCTCACTCTTAGATCCTGCCCCCCAACACTTCTGCACCCCACACCCTCCTTGCATGACCTTCTGTTACTTGAATGTCCTGCTTTTCCTACCACCGCCATCCCCCGCCCCCAATCTAGGGACCCAGCTAGGTGGGTTCCTGAAGGGGTCATCACTCCCCTGCGGACAGATTACCCAGTCTTGTTTCAAATTAAAAGCAGCTCAGCTTTATCAAGGACTAAACCGATACTGCAGCTCAAACGCAAGGCTTCAAAGGCATTTCCTGGTAATGAGATTAAATGAGATAATGCGTGTGGAGCCGATGGACTTTCAGGAACAGTGCTCAGACCACCACGGGGAATCTTGGCTCGTCTTTGATGTTAGGCACTTGAGAGGAAAAGTTCCCAGAGCTTTGCCACCTGTGTGATGCTCCGGCTTGGAAGGGGCACCAGGAATGGGGTGAGCAGCAATCTTCAGGCACCGGTGTATAAAGGGGGGTGTGTATGAGAGCATGAGGGCATGTGACTGAGGGGCAAGCTCAGAGAGGCATGTTGTGGGGTTCCGCCACGTGCCACCGGATCTCCTCTTCCCCGTGGGGTCTCACTCAGCAGCTCTGTCTTGCTGCCTCCACCATGCTGGCCTCACTGTGGTCAACACAATCCCTTCTGGCTCGGCCTGAGCCCCTTACCCTGAGTTCCCTCCAACTGAGCAGAGACTGATTGTCATTTCCAAAATGATTTTGCATGAAGAACCACAGGGCCTATAGTGATTTCTTAAGGCCAGATTTCCCGTTCCAAGAAACTCCAAGGGAATGGCAAAGACTTTTTTGAAACTCTGATTCGCCACTTAGGTTAGCCACACGACACGACAAGTGCCCATCTGGGCACACAGGGATTGTTCTGCACTCTCTCTGCTGCCTACAGGCCAACTGTGGTCTCACTGAGCCAGGCGAAGGGGACTTCCATACCTCATCTCTCCTACTCTGTTCAGGACTGTGCTGGGGGCTTCACAATGTTAACTTACCCGTTCTGAGTAATGACTTTGGAAACACAGGGCCCAGAAAGGTCAAGTGCTTTGTCTAAGGTCACAGAGCTAGAAAAAACAGCTTCAGTTATGGAACACCCTCTGTGCTGGGTGAAAAGCCAGTCCGCATTGCGTATGGGCCATTATTGGACCCTCCCAAAGGACTAGTACAAGCTCAGGTGCTAATAGCTAACCATATTGTCCCCCTTTTACAGATGAAGAAATAGATGCTAGAGAAGGGAAGTGATTACTCCACTGGGACCCTCCTAACTTTCTGAGGGCTTTGCCCTGGTGACTACAGTAAATTTAAGGATTTTCAAGCAGTCACACTCCATCGGGGCAAGAAGCAGGGGCTTTGGGGCCCAACTCTGCCCGTGTCCCCGTGGGGCTGTGGGGCTGTGACTCCCTCTCTTGGACTCGGCTGGAGAAGGAATTTTGCATGCTGGGGTTTGCTAAGCCTGTGCCAAGCCCCCTTCCCCCTCCTCCTCCACCAACCCCTGAGTACCCCTTTCCCTAGCAGAGGACTAGCCCCAGCAGAGTTCCTGGTCACCTCCTGGGACTCGGGGCAGCCCTCCCTCCTGGTGCTGAGTCCCCTTTTTCTAGCACCCAGCAGGACCTCCGTTGTCCTCTCCAGCAGGGTGGGCTGGCAAACTTCAGGGGTCAGGACCCTCGGGTTTTAATCCTGTGTGACTTCAGGTGCCATAACTCACCTCTCTGAGCCTGTTTCCCTCCTAAGATGCAAGTGACAGGAGTACTCCATTCAAAGAGATGACTGAAAGCTCTCTTTACCCTTCACCTCCTTTTCTTGTTCTCGGTTTTCCCGTTCAATGATCACTATTTATATAGCACGTACTCTGTGCCAGGCATGGTTGTAAGCACTTTGATTCTTAATTGAATCCTCGTAACAGTCTTGTGAGGGAGGCAGCGTTATTCTCTTGTTTGAGGACTCTGAGGCACAGAAAGGTAGCAGAACTTGCCCAAGGTCACACAGCTTTAAAAGAAAAACAACAACACTGAAATGTAACTGACATACAGCGTTATCTGACGCACAGCTTTTAAGAGGCAGAGGCAGGAATCAGACCCAGGCAGGCGGGCCCCAGAATTCACGTTTTTAACTTCCTCCTCTCCACCGAGATAACATGTATAAAGCATTTGAGCATAAAACGCAACCGAAAGGAAATGCTTCACAAGCAGCCACTGGAGTTACTGTGTGAGTTCAAAGCCGGTCATCGTACTTCTGTGAGTCTCTGTGTTTTTCGTCCCTATCGTGGGACCTGTGACAGCGTCCCTGACAGATTTCCATAGGATGATGGATGTGAAGTGCCCGCCACAGATCCTAACACAGATCAAGCCACGGGCTTCCTCCTCTCCTGAGGGGACAGGTGGAGAGGGCTCAGGAGGGACTTTAGTTAGACACATTCACTGAACCAGCGAGAGCAGGTGTGGAAAAACCTTGTTTGGGGGGGGAGGGCAAGTGAAGTAAGAGATGATGCAGGGGATGTGCAAGAGCGTGGAACTCCTGGGGGTCCAGGCCAGGGAGGGGGAGGGTGGGGTGGGTACCACGAAGAAGGCTTGTGAACTAATGGGGCCAGCTAATTCTTGTACTGAACTCTGAGCAAACGAAAGTCTCAGGGAGGAGACACAAAAAGGCCAGGGTTCAAGAAAGAGGCGACAATGGGATTTGCATCCAGGACAGGTAGATGGTTCCTCTCTCTGCCGGAGTGGCCTTCGGCGGGATGATGGGGCCTCAGCTACAAGGTCAAGGTCCAGGTAAGGAGTTAATGTTTCCTACAAAGCTCCAGCAGAAGGAAGGTGAGAGTCCCTCCTGAACGAGGGTCCTAAGTAAACAGGGGCTCCCATGGGACATGGGGCTGAGGAAGGTGGAGGAGCCTGGCTTAGGACAGGACAGGCAGGACCGTGAATCAGGAGCAGGGATGGCTCCATCCTGCAAGCTGGCAAGGGTCCAGCTGGGGGTTGGGGTGGGGGATCCCCGCTGGAATCCAGAGAAGGGCTGAGAGTGCACCCCTACCTCTTCCCATCCCCCCAGAAGGCTTTCCCCAGGCACAGGTCTCAGAGCCACCTGCCTTGGGACCCATGGCTAGAGGGTGACAGGAGCCCTTTCCAGGGAGGCTGTCCTTTGTCCTCAGAGGCAGGAAAACCACTTCCCGTGGGCCCAGCGATCCCTTGAAGAACCAGGCCAGGCCCAGCGGCCTCTGTCCTCACTTGAAACTGGAGGAGGGCTACAATGGACTCACCCAGAGCCATGACCCCAAGGGGGCAGATTCCTTTTTTTCTGGAGAGCTCCTTCACAGGGCCTCCATTTCCTGTCATGACAATGACGGCCCAGCCCGAGTCCAGTGGCCCCACAGTGAGGTCACCCCCATGAGGTCTGACCTCAGTGTTGCCATGGGGACGCTCCCGATGCCACCGCCACCTGCCGAGCTGCACCTTTCTTCCAGAAGGAGTGGGAGGGGCAGTGACTGATGTTGACAACGTGTCACCCTGCTCCTGGCCCGCTTGCTTCCCCCGCCTCCCCTGCCCCGGACATAAATGATCACAGTGGAGGGCGTGCAGGGAGCGCATGTGGGGCCTGCTGGCTTCATTGTGTGTGTATCTGTGTGTTTGGGGCACGGGGAGAGGGATTTATGAGCCCTCCCGGGGTGCCTCATTTTCTTGTCTCCCTGCCCTGGGCTGGGATGCAGCTCACTGCGCTCCTCATGGGCCCAGACTGCCATTCACAGCAACCTGGTCTCCATAGCAACCGGCTGTGACGTCACGAGGAACCTACAGACCCTGCAGTTGGGGCAGAGGAAGTGCGAATGCATCCTTTGGGCGAAAAGCTCCAGCTTCCCCACCGGAAGCCCCTCCTGTGATGGGGAAGCGGGCGCAGAAAACACCAAGTGGGAGAGGGTTTGTCCTCGGAAATACGAGGTTTTTCTGTGAGAGGCAAACCGAGGCTTCTCTGGAGGCTTGTGTGGAGTCTAAATGAAGTCTCCTCCCCCACTTCCTCCCCTCTCTGTCTCATCCCTGCAAACTTACGTCTCCATTTCCTCAACCGTAAAGTGGGGATAATAGAAGTCACTCTTCATTGAGCGATTATTATGCGCCAGGCGCTGTGGACTTTCTCATTCGCCTCGTGACAACCCAATAAAGTAGTTTTCCTTTTAGAACTCTTCCTTTTATAAGTGGAGGAGAATGAAGCACCGCAAAAGGATTTGAACTCAGACAGTCTGGCTCGAGAGTGTATTCACAGCCTTCCCGGCGCTCAGCGGCACCTCTATTTCCAGCCACGCTGTGCCAAACGGTTCCACGCGGGCTTTAACTCACTTTGCACTGCCAGCTTCTCGCCTCGTGTGAGCACAAAGACTTTTTCTTTTCTTTGCCCTGGGGTTTGTGCAGTGCCCAACATGGACTGCTGGCAGGAGCGTGCTCAGCGTGAGCACATGCTGAGGGGGGTGGTTAGCTTCCACTGGGCCAACCTCCAGCGGTGGGGCATGGGAGCTGATAGATGGGTTCTTCTGTCAGTCTGTCATCTGGCTGACAAGCCCGAGGGTCCTTCTATCCACTGTTGGGAAGGTCCTGGCAGCACTGAGCCCCAGTCACCCACAGCTGTGACCTGGAGAGACCCCGTGACGTTGGCTTTTCTGCTTTCCTTTTCTCGCTTGTGTCGGTCCCCCGTTTCTGCTCCCTGGGATCATCTCCAAAATAAACTCCCTACACACATGTCCTTGCATCAGGTTCTGATGGTGAGGGGACCCCAGGACAGGAGAGTGGGCGCTGTCACAGCACCGTGAGCAACACCTCAGGGTGGCATTCCCGACCTGGACTCTTTGCTGAGATGCCGTTGAGACCCCTGTTGCAGGGGGACAGGAGGTGGGGACAAGCTCGGGCAGACAAGCATCACATTTATCGAGACTGTCTCTCCCATAGTGAGCTGGCACGAGGTGCAGGTGGACGGTGAAAGATGGGGTTCTGGGAAAGCTCCAGCATCTGAACGACGTGGGGGCAGTGGTAATAAGGACAGTGGGGTTGGCTGGCTGCTGTAAACTGCTTTGGTAGCCTTAAAGAAAGAATATATCATGCTTGGGTGCCTGGCTGGCTCAGTTCGTTAAGTGTCTGCCTTCGGCTCAGGTCATGATCCCGGGGTCCCAGGATCAAGTCTCAAATCGGGCTTCCTGCTCAGCGGGGAGCCTGCTTCTCCCTCTGCTCTTTACGCTTCTTGTGCTCTCTCTCATTTTCTCGCTCTTGAATAAATAAATAAAATCTTCTAAAAAAGAAACTAGCATGCTCAATCAGTCCAATGTCAGTTCACGGCAGGCCACGAAGACCCAAATCCAACATTGCACTGTTTCAAGACACTCCCTCCTCCTGCAGCCAAAGGGAACCCTGTGCTGAAAGTCAGGCTCGGGGTGAAGCTGGGGGGATGACAGGGCTGCAAAGGGGAGGAAAGCACAGCCCAGACAGACCTAAGCAAGGACAGGGCCCCACTGCGCCAAGTGTGGGACCCTGACTCCCGAGCTGGGGACAATTGGGTGGATGGTTCTGAAGACCCTGGAGGCCGGGGCCCTCTGAAACTTGGAGCACAGGACTTCCAAACTCAGCAAAGCACTTGTTGGCCTGTTGGGACAAGGCGCCGAGTCTGGGCTGCCTCCAGGAAGGGTCACTGTGTTCCTCCCCTGGCCTGTCCCCCGGTCAGGGCCTGCCTGAAGACCCCCAGCCAAGGAGACCCTAGGCCCACAGCTTGCCTCTCATCCAAGGAGCAGGGGACTCATTGAATCTTGAACAGAAAGACAAGCTGGGCAAGTGGGGACTGCCCTCAGCCTCAGCTCGGCTGGCTCTGGGTTCTAATTGCGCTCGGGGCCCAAGCAGAATGCCGCCCCGACCATGCCTTCGGTAGTTGGGACCCTTTGGGGAAGTTCATGGATCCAGAACACACCATCAGTAACTGAGTGGGCATTTCCACTGGGCACTGCTGCTCTTGTCACGCTCTGTCTTCAAAGCACAGACCAGCGGGGAAGACAGACACGTACAAACCAGCCAACTACCAGTCCTGAGTGCTTTTGGGGACTTCCCTAAATGCTAGGCTTTGTGCTGAGTTCTTCTGATACCAAGTGTGATATGGTCCATCAAACATCCTAATGAGGAGCTGTGGCACTCCCATGGTACCAAGGGAAACGGGGACAGGGTTGAAATTTGTACCCGGCTTACCTTACTCTGAAGCAGGCGCTCTGCCCTCCTACTCAGTCTATGTGGAGTGGGACAGCCTGAGCAGAAGACCTGCACGACCTGATGGGGTAATCCAGGAAAGCCTCCCAGACTGGTGCCAAGGCCATCAGCACAGCCAAAAAGCAGAATCAATGTCAACAGCAGTTAGGTCATTAGTAAGCATCGACTGTGAGGGCTCACATTTTTGGAAATGACTCAAGACAACCCAGATCAAAGCCAGCATGAACTCGAGCCACTGCCCTATCCTTAAACAGGGAGGGAGCCCCAGCAGCTCCCCGGGTTCCAGAACCCCAGCTCTGCTCCCAGGATCCTGGGAGTCCCAACACTTCTGGCTCAGCTATTTCTCTCTCAAAGCCTTTCTGATGAAGGAGGCCTGGAGGATGGGGGTCTCTATCGAGGTGTTTTCTGGCCTGGAGGGAGGTGGTACCATATGGTTGGGTTCCAGAGATTTGCTTCGGAGAAACCCACTCAGGTTGGGTTCGACGACAAATAGGGACTCATTTATGAGACCCGAGCAGTGTCTTCCAGATTGTTCACCCTGGGCTGGCAGGAAGGGGCGGATCTGGGAAGACTAGGGCTGAGGCTGGGAGCCACTGGCGCTGGCTCTCTTTCCTCATCTGGACTCCTCTCTGCCAGCTGGCTTCATTCTGCTGTCTCTTTGCCAAGCAGGGCCTTCCATTCTTCAGAGGCCGTGGCTGCCCAGAGCAAGTGGATCCACTCTCCTGGCTTGGGCCCAGCCATGTAAGAGACCAAACGGCTGTGTCCTGCCTTTCCTCCCCTTGCCAGAGCCAAATGTTTGGGAGAGAGAATTGACTGGTCCAGATTGGGTCACGTGTCCAACCGAAGTCTAATCCACCATAGCTGGAGTGTGGTGAAGTTCTTGGGGGTGAGGAGGGAGGAATCACCATAGATAAAGGCCTTTGGTTTGTAGGCTGCATAGACTTCCCCCAAAGTAGCCACGGCCAGGACCCACCTCTGCATCTACCTCCCACCTTTCCTCCCACCCTTGCCTGATGCCTGCAAGGAACTTTATCTCTCTCTCTCTCTTCCTTCCTTTCCTTTCCCTCCCTCCCTCCCTTCCTTCTTAGATTTTATTTATTTATTTGTCAGAGAGAGAGAGAGAGAGCACAAGCAAGGGGAGTGACAGGCAGAGGGAGAAGCAAGCTAAGCTCCCATTGAACAAGGAGCACAATGTGGGACTCAATCCCAGGCCCCTGAGATCATGACCTGAACCAAAGGCAGACACTCAAGTGACTGAGCCACTCAGGCATCACGCAAAGAACTTTCTTAATGTTCCATTGACCCTTACTATCAAGCAATCTGTAAGTCATCAGCTAAAGCTCTATCCCAACAATAGAGTTAATAATATTTTCATCCTTATAATTGTCATTATCATCATTACTTATTGAGGCTTTCCTATTCCAGGCATTGGGCATTGCCCTTTACTCTTACTACTTCATTTAATCTCTACAAAGGCTCTATGAAGCAGATACCATTATTATCCTCACCTTACAGAATAAGAAACTGAGGCACAGAAAGGTAAGGCAACTTGCCATTGCCACCCTGAAGTGGCAGAGTCGGAATGGAAGCAGTCTGCACTGATGAGCTCAACTCCAGGCTGGAGGCTGTGGGGACATGTTGCTGTGTGGCTTCTGGTTGGTTCTGGAGGCCTCCCGTCCTTCCCCTACCCCCACACAAGAATCTCAGGGCCAGGACTGATGATGAGAGGCTGTGGCATGGCTGGAAGGGACCACAAGAGAGGGAGTGCAAGTTTCCTGCAAGGTTGGACTTGGGTCTCAGAGGACAAGTTAGATCTGGGCAGCAGAGATGCAGTCAGGAGAGAAGGTCAGGAAGGATGAGGAGATGTCTGGATGGTGGCCCAGGCTGGCTGTGGAGCAACATCATGGGCTGAGGTTTGGGTGGGTGGGCTGGCGCCAGATGCCAGTGGGCCTTCCTTCCTGCCGCACCCCTGGAACTAGCGCTATTGAGCACACGTGGCTGCTCCTATCACCAGTCGAATTGAATTGGTAAAGTTGACCCAGAGTCAACAGGAAGGGGATTTAAGCTGTGCCTGAACAAGACAAAGTCCTCCTAGGTCTGTGTGTGTAGTTGCTGTCTGGGTGGGTCCCCACAAAGTCAATCACGTTGACAAGAATCATTCTTCGTCACTTACAGATGAAGAAACCAAAGCACAGAGAGGTGGAGCAAGTCGTGCCATGTCACACAGTACCTGGAGGTTCATACTCAGTCCTTATTGCAGATCCCAGATTCCCAGGAGGGAGGGGTTTGGAGCGAACCTGGAGACAGGTTCCCCACGTCTAAAAGAAATCATGAGGGGTGCCCAGGTGGCTCAGTGGGTTAAAGCCTCTGCCTTCGGCTCAGGTCATGATCCCAGGGTCCTGAGATCGAGCCCCGCATCGGGCTCTCTGCTCCATGAAGAGCCTGCTTTCTCCTCTCTCTCTGCCTGCCTCTCTGCCTACTTGTGGTCTCTGTCTGTCAAATAAATAAATAAAATCTTAAAAAGAAAATAAAAATATAAATATAAAAGAAATCATGAAACACTAAAACACTGGCCTTTAGAGGCAGAGGGAAGGGTTTGGGATCCACACAGACCTGTGTTAGGATCCTGGCTCTCTCAGTTCCTGGGTGACCTTGGGCAAGTCAGTCATCTTCTCCATGAGGACAGCAGCTGTGCCTCCAAGAAGATTTTGGAGGACTGGAGGACTCCGTGGAGGTATGTGACCCTCACGGCGACTAAGCACTCAGTAACTATGAACTGTCACTTATTACCATAAATGCTACTGAAGTTGATTAACCTCTGGGTCTCAGTTTTTTCAACTGGGAAATGGGGGTGACCTTCAGGAGGGATCTGAACAGGGTGGTTGGGAAGACAAAATGAGACAACACACCCAGGTCCCATCCCGATGCCTGGCTTAACACGCTTTTCTTCCTTCCTCCCTTGTGTCAAGTCTATGCTCGTAGCATAAACGATGTGCCGGTCTAAGAAAAGCACCACTTGTGAACTTGAACGCACAGGCGTGAGCTGAGGAAGCAGAAAGCACTTTCCCTCTCCCCCGGTGCGAGAGCCTCCATGGGCTTCAAGGTAAAACAGTCGTGTGCTGAGTGGGTGTACTTGGTGCTAGAGGGATCGTACTGGATTCTGTTTCTAAGATTCCCCTCAGGGCTTGGAGATGCCATTAAATGAGGCAGAAGTAGCCAGGGCCGGCCATACATCTAGGCAGTTGGGGCAGGTCTGCAAGGAGCTCCTTTAGGCTGGGTTAACCAAAAGTAGAGCAGAATGTTCTGAATTACAGGACAGGAACCACATTCCCCTCCTGAAGACTGAGCAACAGACTTGAACCCCCATTTTTTTTTCCTTTTTAAACAAACCACCAATTAACAAATACTAATTATGTTCCAGGCACTGTGCTAAACAGTTTATATCCACCCCAGCCACAGCACTCTGTGCAGCCTTGGGCAAATTACTTAACATCTCTGAGCTTCATTCTCCTCATCTGTGAAATGGCTTTAATAATGCGCCCACCTCCGGATTGTGATGAGGATTAAGTGAGCTAATACGGTAGCAGTCTTGGCAAAGGCCAGAGATGACTTCTGCTCTTGATTGCATATGCTCCTCAGTGTAATCTTCCCAATGACCCTGAAAGTAGGAACGATTTGTCCTTTTCCTCTTCCTCATCTCATGCTTGCTTGTGGGAGGGCAGGCAGAGCGGCAGTGGTTGGAAAATGAAAGCCGAGAGGTTAAATTAGTGGCTCCTGAGGGCTGACCTGAGCACGTGCAAATGCCCGTGGAAAACGTGGTAAGTCAAGTTCTGGAGCCCGAGTGTACAGAGGACGGCTCCATGAGTCAAGGATGGACTCAGGTGATTCAGAAAAGGGGAATTGGTTTGGGTGACTGGGCAAAGCCACCCAGCAGGTGAGGGGCAGTGGCAGAGTTTGAATATAGAGGGAGGACCCTAAACTAGTATTATTTACACAAAAGAACGCTCCCCACTCTCTTCTGCCCCCTACGGCTGAGGTGGGGTGGTGTCCTCATCTGACCCTCTCTCCGAGGAGGAGGGCTGGGGGGATTCTCTTGAGCAAGGTCCTGGAAGCGACCATTTCAGGCCACGCCCACCCATCATGGCTTCCTTTCCCAAAAGCCGCCAAGCGAGCCAAGACCGCATTTGGCGGATTCTGGAAGGTCTCAGCAACAGCCAGGGACGCAGGCCCCATTGGCTCCCCCCAGACTTCCTCTCCAGGGCTTGTCTCCACCCTTGGGTGCCACTGGGCATTCAGAGAGCCTCTGGCAAACCTCGGGAGCTGCCGAAGCATTTAGTTCCTTTGATCATTTTATTAATAAATGTGTACCGATGCCAACAACATGGAAACTGCTGCCTGGGAACAGGAGTGGAAACACACTCTGGGGAGTTTTCTGGCTGGATGATGGCGACATGAGAAACAGCCAGGGATCTATGGGGAGAAGGGAGCCAGGCAGCCAGCTGGCCCAATTTAGGGCATCTCGGGGCATTCAAGGACCTCTGGGGTTTGTGAAGACCTTTTTGGGAGAAGGAGAGTTGAGAGGAACTGGTTGGGAAGGAGCCTGGTGCTCTGACCCTCCAGCCAGAGGACTTCGGAGCCCCTTGGGGCTGGGAGACTTGCCTGACCCAGCCAGGGGCAGCCAGACCCACCTTTTCCCCCAGGGCCAGCTAGACCCTGGGTGTGTGGGGGAGGGACAGGGGTAGGTGGCAGTCAGATCCCACAGAGGATCTGAAACCGCAAAGCTATGGGAAGGGCAGGGAGATACGTGTCCCTGAGGGGTGGCCAGACTGATGTTGGGCTCCGTAGGAAGTCTGAATCATACATAGGAAGTGGGGGGCCCCGGGGCCAGGCACACAGCAGACCCTCCGTACACATAGCTAGCATTATCAGCACCTTTCCAGGATGTGGTCAAGAGAAATACTCAGAAACGATGTGCCCAAAAATGACAGGCCAGAAAAGTGGGTCTTGGTGTAGAAGTAGCTGGCAGGCAACGTCGCGGGGGGCAAGCTCCAGGCCTCCCAGGCTCAGCCCATGTGTGGGCACCAGAAGAGTCCTCTCCTCCAGCCGGGGTGTGTGTTCCCTTCTATTACTGGCCAGTGAATAAATAATCGGAAACCCTTGCCAGGATCTGCCGTTTACCCTTTAAGGGAATGAACTTCTGTTTCATTTGGAGAGTTAAAAAAAAAAAAAAAAAATCCTCCCCAGACAAGAATCTGGGTTGGGGAGAGTGTTTCTCCCAGTTTCTGACCCCAAGTGATCCAGACAGATGGTGTGGATGGTGATGGGAACCTGAAGATTCCCGGGACTGGCTCCCCTCACTCCTCTGGCTACCCCGCCCCCCACAGCAGGCACCACCTGGACATGACCTTCCGCAGAAAGCCAGCACTGTGCAGGCGGGACCAAGCGCACCCAGGCCCTTAAAACAGCAAAACATGGAAATACACTTACTCAGTATACACCTGACTCAATGTGTGTAGATCACTCAACATGATCATTCCTTCACGATCATTCCTCATAAGCTCATGCATTATCAAGTAACGTACTATGAATGTTATCAAACACAACACTATAAATTAAAGGTAAATTAAATTAGAGAAGTAGCATTCAGAGTCGTTTTATTGAGGCTGGTTTCCTGCCTTCATTAGCTAAGATCTCCAAGCAGAAAGCCATAGTTAAGGTTAGGCTCATTAGTTACAATAGTAGATATAAATTCTTCCAATTGTCCCCTCACACCGATATGAGACTTGGGGACCACGTTCTTGTCAGACCCAACTGGACAGTCACTGTCTTTGCTTCGCCTGCTGTGGTCTGACCACGCCGTGGGGATCGGAGTGGCCAGGCCACGCCTTGTTCTGTGCCTACACTCTGTTCAGGGTTTTCTTACTTTCCTTTATTCCTCTTCATTTCCTGCTCTTTATAAGTCCCTTGTCCATTTGGCGAAAAATCAGGTGAAGGATATTATCCCCTATAAAGCTGCTGAACTCGACTCAGACTCACGTGAAGAGGAAAAATTCTTTAAAATGCTAAAAACCAGGGCAAAGGCCTGGTGGCAAGCCTCTGTGTGTGGTCCCACTTCCCCTGGTCCCTGGAGTAGAGTAACATTTGATGTAAAGACCAAATATGGGCATCAGCATCTATCTATAAATATGGGTGAGGTTTGATTCTTCTCTTTTCCTTTTTATAGATTTTTTAAATTTATTTGACAGAGATTGCAAGTAGGCAGAGAGGCAGGCAGAGAGAGAGGGGGGCAGCAGGCTCCCTGCTGAGCAGAGAGCCCCACTTGGGGCCATCCCAGGACCCTGAGATCGTGACCTGAGCCGAAGGCAGAGGCTTTAACCCACTGAGCCACCCAGGTGTCCCTGAGGTCTGATTCTTAATTCTGTTTCTAATATTGGAGATAACAATGTCTAACATCCCTTCCCCCTCGAGGAGCTGCCTTGCACACTTCTTGACATCACTTTGGAGACTTCTGTGTCAAGCTTCTTACTGTCTCCCTCTCTTCTTCTTCTTTATGTTTTAAAGGGTTTTATTTATTTGAGAGAAAACATGAGTGGGGGCGGGGAAGAGGGGAGGAGGAAGAGAGAGAAGCGGAGAAAGAGGAAGAAGCGGAGAAAGAGGGAGAAGCGGAGAAAGAGGGAGAAGCGGAGAAAGAGGGAGAAGCGGAGAAAGAGGGAGAAGTGGAGAAAGAGGGAGAAGCGGACTCCCCTCCGAGGGAGCCCGACACGGGGTTCCATCCCAGGACCCTGGGACCATGACTGGAACCAAAGGCAGATGCTTAACCAACTGAGCCACCCAGGTACCCCCATCGCTCTCTCTTCTTAACCAGTCTCTACTGCAAACAGTTACCAGCAAGAGTTTATGTAAATGTGGAAAATGTAGATGTGATTAAGCCACTGTCCCTCCTTGCTTCTGGTGGGACTTGGGGGAAAAAGTGAAAAAGTGAAGCTTCTTACCAGGTCTGGCTGCTTCTGCTGCTCCCAGCTCACCTGTCCGCCACCCTCCTGCCCTCCCCTCCTCCGCTGAGTCCCTCAGGGGGACCTCGTGAGCTCCTCAGTCCTCTCCTGCACCTCCATGCTGTATGACCCATGACTGACTTCCTCTTATCCTTCAGGTCTCAATTCTCACGTTACCCCTCAGGGACGCCAGGGTTGGCCCTTCATCTAAAGAACATCCCCTCCCCCCACTTATCCCCTCTCTCAGTACCCCAGCAAGCATCAGTCACATTTTGTCACGAGGTAAATCCATTTGTGGTCTCTGCTGTCTCCTACCCTCGATGACAAGCTTGGGGACCCCTAGGTAGGACCCATGTCTGCTTCTTTCACTGCTGTGTGCCTCGAGCCAGGTACTCAGAAGGTACTCAATAAATGCATGGATAATGAAAAGAATGGGTCAGATCGGAAAGGATCTACAGATGTTTTCTTGGACTGGACTCACCTCTTGGCCGCAGCTAGAGGCTCCTGGATATGGGGAAGCAGCCTCCCACCTCCCAGGGCTCTGACCTCTCCAGCCTCCCTCACACCAGGGAGGCCACAGGTACCCGTTCAAAGTGCTCAGAGAAAGTCCAGAGTGGTTTTCCAGGTGCGGAAGAGGCTATGGAGAGGGAGTTGTCCACACCCCTCCTTGAGGGCTGTGAACCTAGAGTGTCAGAGAGGGGTAGCATTGTACCTAAAGATACACAGGAAGTTCAGGACAGAGAGCTCGGCCAGGAACGTGGGTAAAGAGACAAACTGGGGTTTTCTTGGTCAAATGGATTGAGCTGCCCAGAGGGCTGTGTTGTTGTGGGTAGCAGGAGGGCTATCACAGGGCTGGGCCTCTGAGGGGGCAGGGCTGAGGCCTGACTTCACCCTCTCTGGGTACTGGAGTCTGGGCTCCCATGATCCTCCCAGGGCCCTCTTGGGGTGTTCCCACAGCCGGGTCCAGGAGCCACAGATCCCACTGAGAGCCTGGTCAGAGCTCACACAGGTAGTGAACTGTGGAGGTGGGATCACACCTGGGTCTCTCCTGCACAGGGGACGTTCAACCCCCTCCTCCTCCCTCCCTCCCTCCCAGCCTCCTCTCCTCTCCCCACTCCCCGAGGCCTCCCCTGGTTCAGGTCCAGCACAGTTGTGAGGCAATTTGCAGAACTTGTTCACCCTGTGATTACTGGGATTCGGGGAGCAGACAACCACTGGTCTCACCTTGGGCCGGGGTGGAGGGGTGGTTGGCAGGTATGGAGGCTCCTGGGCTCCAGCCCAGCTTCTCCTGCTCCGTGTCTGCCTCTGAAAGCAAATGAAATCTGACCGTGTGAGAAAGATTGGAGAGAAAGCAGGAGAAGATATCTCCTTTCAAGGAAGGGGCCCAAACAGACCCTTGTTTACTGGATTCCTTGAGCACCTCTGTGAAGTGAGGCTTTTTAAAATATATACATATATTTAAGATTTTTATTTATTTATTTGACAGAGACAGTCATAAATAGGCAGAATAGCAGGCAGAGAGAGAGTGGGGGGAAGCAGGCTCCCAGCTGAACGGAGAGCCCAATGCAGGGCTCGATCCCAGGACCCTGAGATCATGACCTGTGCCGAAGGCAGAGGCTTTAACACACTGAGCCTTATTTATTTGAGAGAAAACATGAGTGGGGGCGGGGAAGAGGGGAGGAGGAAGAGCCTCTAAAATATATTTTTAAGGAAAACTGAAGCCGAGGAAAATGACGGGGGTCGGGGGGAGGAGGTGGTAGGGACCATTTCTAAACATTCTGCCCTCTTTGGGTCTCGGTGATTTCTTTACAGTGAAGGGAAAGGCTTTGACAGCCCAAAGCCAACAGCTCGTGGGCCTCCCACTCAGGACGTTTAGGCTCTGAGAACAGGTGGCAAGGTTTCCAAAAGGCGGGAACTTGGTTTGGGTCTTGAAGGACTTGCAGGAGGAAGGGCGAGAGTGCGCACGGGTGGTTGGTCACAGGTGGTTGGCCTGGGGCCAGGTCTGAGCAGGCAGCCTGAGGCCTGACTGCAGGGGAGGGAGAGGAGGGAGGCTGTCAGGGAGGCAGGGGCTGTGGTGAGGAGAGCCTTAAACCAGGAACCAGGACCTCCCAGCTCTGCCACTGACTTGATGGCTGGTGTGCCTCGAGGTCTCTGCCCCTTCCTAGGCCTCAATTTCCCCACCGGCAAAACTGCAGGAGGACGCAGCTCCCCTGCCCCGCTGTGGCTCTTCCAGCCCCTTCCCTCCACACTGGGCAGTGCCATCCCAGCTCCAGCTGAGGCTGCAGGCCTCACTCCCCGCCCGGGGGCCCTCCCACTGCTTGTTGTTGGCCCGCTAATCCCCCTTAAACCCATTTCCTCCCGCTACTGTCATCAAGAGGGAACTGTGGGGTTCTCCCCTCCCAGGAAGAGAGGCCTCTGGGACTTGGCAGGGGGGAAGGGGGCAAGTCTTGTCTCCGTCCGCCCCCTCACCTGCCAGTGGCCCCCAGGCCATCTGTTCCAGGCTGGGTGGCTACAGAAAGGCCATTCAGCGCTCCCTGCCTGTGCCTCCCTCCACCCCCACGCAGGTCTGAGCAGATGACCCCGTTGCCATCCCTCCACACAAACCAGGGAGTCCCGAGGCCCAGCTGGAGGCGGGGGCTGGTGGGGTCTGCCCTTCTCTCACAGGATTGGTCAGCACCCGGCTTCAGGCTCTGGGCCCTCTTCCTCACGGGGCCTTTGTTGCCACACTGGGCACCTTCCCCCGCTGGCGCTACCCAGCCAACCCCCCTCCCCCATTCAGAGAGGCACTGGGGAGGGCCACGTCCTCAGATGCCACCAAGCCTGTCCCCGGGGTCCAGCTGGTCCCCTGGGTCCACACACAAGACACCACTGCCCGCCTGAGGCTGCACAGTTCCTCAGAGGACAAGGCCAACTGGAACCCGAGTCTCTGGCTGCTGCTGAGGGCCCGCTGCCTCACAGCTGTGGTCTTTAAACCGCAAGGGCACAGGGATCTCTTGAGGGGCCGGGGAGGAGGTTGGTTAGATTCCGGCCCCAGGAGGCCTGGGGAAGGGCCTATAGGAGGCCTGGGGAAGGGCCTATGGGTCTGCATTTCCGGTCAACTTTCCAGAAAATTCCCAGGTCTCACGGGCCCTGCCCATCTTTCCCCTGTGTTTCAAGCCTGAATGGCAGTTCAGGGTCTGAGAGGCAGGCAGGACAGGAGTGATTGTCCCCATTCCCTGGATGAACACACGGAGGCCCCAAAGGCATGCAGTTTCACATGGAGCCCAGTGGGGTCCTGAAGACTTCTGGCTCAGTTGAGGGCTTCCAGACGACAGGCCCCTCCCATCTCCCCAGGGGCGCACAGGAATGACCCTTAGATCATCCCTGCCCCTCCTCCACCTCCTCACAGTTACACAACTTAAAGGCCCCCAGTCCTGGAAAGACAGTGGTGTCTCCCCTGATCCCCGGGGCAATCCTAAATAAGACAAGCACTTAACTTCAAAATAACTGTAAGGTGTCCCATGACAGCAATAGCACTTTGGTGCATTTAAAAAATATATTGAATTCTTTAAATTCATTTTATTGGTGGTTCTGCTTCTGCAGCGCCCAGAGCAATATCCCTGATTCCTGAGAGAGCTCAGTGTCCCTGGGCCCCATCCAACATGGGGTCTGGGCAAGGAGCCCGCTGGCTGCTGGGAGCCCCCTCTTTCCTGGACCTGGTTCCTTCCTGTCTCCCCTTCCCCAGCCAGTCCCTCCAGATTTCCTCCCTCAAAGCTGGAATGCACCGAGCAGGGGAGCCTGCAACTCCGGAGGGACCCTGGAGCTGCAGACTTGTGGATGGGCCCTTGAAATATGTGCCTCTTGTCTCCTTGACCATCTGGCTTCCCTGCCTGGGGGGGCTTTGAGGGAAAGCCCAGACTCCCTCCTCACCCCTCTGGGGGAAGGGGCCCCCTGCCTAGCCATCTTTAGAGATAAGAGAGAAGGGCAGGCCTCCCAGGGATGCAGCCCAGAAGTCACTCACTCCTTTGGGGACGCCAGTGTTAGATGCTACTGAAAATGCAGCAGCCGGGAGGGACAGCGATGGCGAAAAGAGCCAACTGTGTTGGGTGCCTCGTAAGGCATTGAAGTTCCCTGGACCTCACTAAGGTAAAACAGGGCCTATACCCTAATCCCCTTTATAGGATTATTCAAAGATGAAAAGAAACAGCATACACTCGCATAAGGCATTTAGCCAAGAGTCTGGCTCACAGGGAGCGTACAACCCACTGTCCTTATTGTCATTATGAACTACTTGGACATCCTAAGAAAGAGCACTGGAATGGGAATCAAGCTACTCACATTCCCTTTTTTTTTTTTTTTTTGAGAGAGAGAGAGAGAGAGAGAGAGAGCGAGCGCACACAAGCAGGGGGAGCGGCAGAGGCAGAGGGAGAAGCAGGTGCTTGGCTGAGCAGGGAGCCCGACACGGGACTTGATCCCAGGACCCCAGGATCATGACCTGAGCCAAAGGCAGAGGCTTAACAGACTGAGCCAACCAGGTGCCCCCAAGCTACTCACATTCTAATTTGGGGTCTGCCACTAATGTCGGGGCAGCTTTGAACAGATCCCATAGCCCTTCTTGGGGCCTCAGTTCCATCTGATGATGATGGCTCTGATTTTCCATCACTCCATCCCTTTCCAGAGCTCCCATGTGTCCTTCCTGACTCAGTTAAGTGCCAGCATCTCTAGGAAGCCTGTCTTGAGATCCCCTAGACCGTGAACCTACTGGTCACCGCCCCCAGGCTAATCTCAGGCACTGGATTCCTCCCACTGGCCCCAAGCAGGAAGAGCGGGTCCCTGGAGGGTCCCCACACTGGTGGTGTGTGCCACCTCAACCTGTGATCTGTAGCTCCAGGGAGAATCAGGAGATTAAGGCGACACTTAGTACCCTGGGGCCGATATTCCTCCCTCCATTTCACAGACAGGAGACACCGAGGTCCCTGCTAACATACAGGCCACACCACACAACTCAGGGAGCCTGGGAATCCCGGAGCTTCTGCGTGGTCCCCCACAGTGAAGGAGGGCTCCCACAATCATCACAGCAGTGAGTGCTCCTGAAAGTGGTGATTTTTCACTGTTGACACTGCCATGGGGACCTTTCTTTTTCCTTTTTGGTTTGCATTCATCAGCTGGACTGAGCGCAAAGCAAAGCAGAAGGACAAGACAGAAAAGGAGAAGGGGCAGGAGGGCTGGACAAAGGAGAGGCCAGGGTGGCCGTGGTATTTCTCACCATCTTCCAGGCTGCCCTGGACCCCTGGTGGGCTGGGGAGAGCAGGCAGAGGGCAGGAGGCAGGAGGGTGGGGGCAGGGTTCTAATCCAGGACCAGGACATCCACGCCCACCTCTGCTCTCAGACTCCCCCTGATCCCCCCACTTCTCAGACACCCCCAACAGGCCAGCACTGTGCAGGACACCAAGATGGAGCGGCAACGAAACACGGTCTTGTCTGGAAGGAGCTCTGGGCCAGCCCAAGACACTTGGAACCTAGCTGCCAAATTCACTACAATGTTTTGAGGGCGCTGCTGGGGTCAGCTGGTAGGAGGTGGTGGGGGGGGGGTGTCTGTGTGGCCCAACCTTGAGTTAGAGGATGCAAGCACGCAGCTAGGGGTGTCAGGAAGGCTCTTTAGAGGAAGGAGAAGCATGAGCAAGAGCCAGCTCATGAAGACCAGGGCATGACAGGGGACCAAAGTCCCAGCAGAGGAAACAGCACATAGGACAAGTCCAGATAGGGAACAGAGTGATGCACAAGAGGGCAACTTGGAGTAGCATCTGCTCAGAGTCTGTCTTCAGCAGATTGCAAGTTTCTCTGATGCAAAGGTGGAGTTCTCCTTATCACTCATTTTATATATATACATATATATGTATGTGTATATATATATATATTTGCATGGCTTCATTTTTTTTAGCTGGAACAATACAAAGTTTATTACAAATCATGCAGAGTGAAGTGGCATAAAGATCTAGGATGGCCTTTACCCTTGGGGCTGCCATGCACTGTTGCACAGGCTGTGCTCCCTCGGAGATAGGAGTAATGCCCTGTGGCCCTGCTCTCCACCATCGTTAATTAGAGTAATTATTCTTCCCCTGCCTCAGCGTATGTAATATGTATAGAGTAAGGTGCTGTGAATACAGTGGTGAGTGAGACAGATAAAGTCTCTACCCTCAAAGGCAGTATATTCTAGAGGAGCCAGGTAAAAGAAATAGGTAAATTTTAAAATTTAAAGGCAATCTTCGATATGACACATGCTCTATGGGCACAAAACAGAGTGAAGCAGTTGGGTGATGTGATCTGCTATGACTTGGTGATGTGGGAGGGCCTCTCTGCCAAGGTGACCTTTCAGCAGACACCAGGGGTGAGAGATGGACAGGCAGCCTGGTGAAGACCTGAGGGGAACAGCATTGTAGGCAGAAGGAACAGCATGTGCAAGGGCCGGAACTCGTAACGTTTAGGGGATGCAAGGCCACACTCAGTGTGGCCTGAGTGCAGGGGAGGGGGACGAGGAAAAGCCAGCACAGGAAGGGGCACACTGTCTAGCTATCATGGCAGGTCTGAAATTTACCTGAAGCAGGAGGGAAAGCCATGTTTCCGAATCTCCCATCAACTTTTTGGAAGCTTTCTTTGAAAGAGTGCCTTGGAGGAGGCATAGCTGGGACCTGGGGGACCAGCAAGGGGGAAAGATGGCCGTCCCAGTGGGAGCTGACAGCGGCTTGGGGTTGGTGGGCTGGGTGGCCTGCTGGGGGAGATGGTAGCAGCCAGGTGGAGAGGCCTAGTATCCATAACAATAATACTTAACACGAATATGTTAGCATTCCTGAGCACAAAGCACTTTTCAGAGCACTTTTTCTCACCTGGGGAAGCAGACAGGACCCCAGTAACGTGCCCTATCCCAGATGTGTAAACGGAGGCTCCAGGAAGTGAAGAGTACCGCTAAGTTCTCATGGCCTGGAGGAGGCCCACAGGTACTCTCTCCCTGCCTCAGTCTCCCCAATGACACCCATGCTCTACAGGCCTGGCGGGGGTCCCCCACAGCAGGGCGGCGAAAGAGCCAGGCCCCGTGGGCTCCTGTTTACTGCCTTGGGCTGAAAACACATGTGAGCAATTGGCAAAACACAGGGAAGCTGCAGTTCAACATGCTTAGATTGGCAAATGCAATGTGCCCTTTCCTTATATAAGGACATAAAACAATAATTTATTTATACTCAGAAGCCGGAACATGGTCTTCTGCCAAAGCTTCCCGCAACCCCCTCCTCCAGCCCCACCCCCACTGAAGGGCTCCCAGAATGCCCTGGGGTCCTTGGGGATGATAGGGTGGGAACCAAAGGGCTGCCCTGGGGCCTTTCCAGTGAAGGAGCAGAAGTATCATTGAGCACCTACTGTATGCAGGTCCTTAATTATTTCTCATCTGATCATCAGAATCAGACGCCTGTGAGCAGGAGATTAGAAACCAAGGGGACAGGGACCAGGGTTTGAATCCGGACTCTGTCCCGTATGGGCTAGTCATTTGGGAGAGATGCTGATCTCTAATGTGGAGCTAGAAACAGCTCCTACCTCCTCGTGGCTGCTGTGTTGAGTCCGCAGAATCTCCTGCCTGTGTAAGTGCTCAATAAACACTAAGCTCGTGAGCCTGGGGCTGCTGTTATCCTGGTTTACGGTTGGGCAAAAAGAGGCCCAGAGAGGCTACGGAAGTTACCCAAAGCCACACAGCAAGGAGGGAAGTTTCCTGAACTTCCGGGGGCTGTTGGGGTGCTGGGAGATCTCCCAGAGAGGCCCCGCTGCATGGTGGATGGGAGGAGGGCATTCCCGGAAGAGGGCCCCACCTGGCCAAAGTCCAGTAGGACTGCAGCATGGGAGCGCTTGTGGGGATGGCAGGGGCTGGTTCTCAGGGTCTGGGCATGGTGGCAAGGTGGAGGCCAGGCCTAGTGGGCCAGTCCCCACTCACCCAAACAGCCATGGTGTGTCCTGGGCCCCATTGGTTCAGTGGACACGGGCTCCAGGGCTGCCTGCGCCAAGCCTTCTCTGGGCGCCGGAGACAGAGATGCACACAGTACTTTCCACCCTGCTCACTGCCTCCTGCCACTCGGACCCCAAACGGAGCACTGAGACACCAGCGGATCCGTGGTGGTTAGCAAGACCCCCTGTGGGGTGCAAGGGAGAAAACGTGGGCTCTGGGCCCATTTGGGAGTAGGAATTCTTGGTGCACAAAGCCAACCCTTTCTGGACCTCAAATCTCTGTCTGTAAAATGGGTCACCGCCAGTCACCAGGTGAACTGGATCTGCAAGCCACGCCTCTTGCACTTGCACCCACAACTTGCTCTCTGCGTTGGTCTTTTCTCTCTCCCCCAGCTCAGAGAGGCAGTGGTAAGTGGGGGAGGGGAAGCCTGGTTCAGCCTCCGGTCCCCACACCCTCCCCCGGCCAAGGGCAGGGGATCCGCCTCTGAGAGCCCCTCTGCCTGAGTGGAGGGCTACAGCCAGCCACGCAGGGGTTAACCCGCTTCCGGCGTGGAGGAGGAACGCTCTGGGTGAGGACTCCTTGACAGGTGCCCCGGAGCCCCCAGCCCGCCCTTAGCGCTGGGCCCCGCGCTGCTCCTCCGAGCCTTTACATAACGATGTCCCCAGAGCGCGGAGGCCGGCCGCCTTTGTTGCTGCGATCTGCCTCGGCAGCGGCCCCGTGAGTATTAATAAACCGATCACTCAAAATGGCAGGCTGGGCTTTATTTATGTAGATTTGGGCTGGGGCACCTCGCAGGGAACAATCAACACAACCCGCCCTTCTGTCCCCCCCCCAACCCCAGTCCCTCCGCTCAGAGCCCCGCCCCCCACCTTGGCCAACACTCTTGTCTGGAGAATGCAAACACAATGACTCCAGAACCACACTCAGTGGGTTCCAGGCCCAGCTCTTCCACTTCCCTGATGGGAAATCTGGCAAAGGGAGACTCAGTTAGCCTTGCCTGTAAAATGGGCTGAAGACTACCGAGGTGTCAGTTTGGATGACAGAATCTTAAGAATCTGCTTTGCAAACTCTAAAACCATGATTCTCAGACTTTTTAGCTCCTAGGAGAATTAGCTGGAGGGCCTGTGGGAATGCAGCGTGCTGCCCCAGCGACTCCTGCCCTCCAGAGTTTGTGATCTGAGGTGGGACTGAGAATTCGCATTCCTAACATGCTCCCTGTAACCCTGCTTTGACAACCACTTCTCCAAGGCGGATTTTTTTTATGAATTGGAATCTATTCGGCATGGGTGATGCCCTTGTACCAAACTTGACCGACTATGCTGGGTAGGGGGTGGGGCATTGCCTTGCAAGAAGGGGGGGCATCCTGGCCCTGGGTCAGCAGCACAGCCAGAACCATCTGGGGGCACTGGGCCAGGCGACCTGGGGTTCCACTCCTGACCTCAGGGCTTTCTAGGGCATGCCCTTGAGCAAATTTTGTAACTCAGTGGGCCTCAGTTTCCTCTTCTATAAAATGGGGCTAATAATGATACCAGCATGCTGAGATTTAGGACGATTAGGTGCATATAATGTGCCTAGACCAGTGTCTGGCACAAAGTAGGTGCTCAGAAAGCTATCTATTGAGATGATAAAGCCCTCTAGGGTATTGTCCCCAGGTGGCCCAGCATCCCCTTGGGCTGGAGGTCGGTGAGGTGCTGGCTACCAGCTTAGCTGGCCACCCCGGGTCCAAGGCCCTGACCTCACAGCCCACGGTGGCTGCTGTAGGCTCTCACTGCGATGCAGTCCCACAGCTCACACCCACACAGCAATTCTTCTCTCAATCAGGGCTCAGCACCTGGGGAGTCTGACCCAGACTGAGGCTTTGCAGAAGCAACAGCTGTGCCCACAAGGGAGAGTCTACACCCCATCCTGAGTATTGGGGTACTCTGGGCCTTGGATACAAGGCCCCCAGACATCCCCCTCACTCTCCTGGCTGGAGGGAAGTAGAGGTAGAGGATGGCTTTCCTGCAGATGGCCACGTGTACCCCCTCCTCCCCCACTCACTGCCATGGCCACCCGTTTCTTCATTCCTTGAGTCCATGAACATTTACTGAGCACTGACTGTGAGCCAGGCCCCGAGCTCAGGACTTCCATGAAGAGAGTCTAACTTAATCCTCCAAGTACCCTGACAGTCATCATGATTTTCCTTTTTCCATTGGGCAGCTGAAGAAACTGAGGCTCAGAGAGGCTGAGAAAGTCGTCTAAGACCACAGAACTCATTAGCAGAGGACTAGGGCCTTGTGCCTAAATCCAGGAGGGTCTAACTCCCAAGTCCTGCTCGTACCTACCCCCTGGAGCTCACCCCCCTGGAAGCTGGAAAGGGCCTGCTGTGGTCCTCTGGCCCCCAAGCTGTCCCATCCTTCCTGTAGGAAGAGCCGAGCTTCCCCCACACCTCCCCGTCCTGATGGTTGCCTCTCCCACAGGTGAGAAGCAGGTGGCAGTGATGATGATTCATAGGAGGGAGGGCGGCCTCCAGGGAGTGGGGTGGAGCCAAGGAGGCCTGGGCAGTCTCCCCAGGCTGGAGGGCGGGGTCCAGGCAGTGTAGGGGCATCCTGCCTCAGAGTGCCTGCTCCTGCACCTGCTCCTCTCAGTCCCTAGAGCTGGGCTCAGCCTGTGGCCCCCAACAGTGGAGAGGAAACCCCCAGAAGGTCTTACCAGGCAGGTTCTCTAACCCGGAAGGAAGCTCTAGAGGAAGTGAGGGGAACCAGGAAGAGGAACCCGTAGGGGTTATGAAAACTCGACTCCTCCCCCTCACTCCCTGGGACAGTGGCCCTTTCATCCTGGTACAACACGGTGTTCCTCCTGGCAGCTTCAGCTAACCACGGCGTGACAACTGACTTACCTCAGAGCAGCCTTTACAGTTTACAAAAGCACCCGCTCCTGCGGAGTCCCTCTCCCTCTCTCCTTCTGGCTGCTACTACCAATATCAACAATAGTGCCTCTTCCTTGCTAAGGGCTTAACATCTGTCCTCTTTGTTAAACTCCCAGTAACAGTAGGCTCTACCCATCCCCTCATTTTACAGACCAGGAAACTGAGGCTCAGAGAAATGAAAGCACTGACCCATGATCCATAACTAGGATTTGAACCCAGGTCTGTCTGCTCTAAAACCCCTGGGTTCAGCCACAGGGGTCTCTTACAATATCCTCGTTGTCGTCTCTGTGCCCCACCCCCATCCAAAGGGAGGGGTTCACTGCTGAGCCCAGGCCCCAGGCCCCAGCCCCAAAGGCTAAGCCCAACTGGGCATTCCCCTAGCCTCTCCGCCCCCCTTCCCTCCACAGGTGCCAAACACTAGTCCCACTGCTGCATCTTCCAAATCCAGTTGCAATTTCATCCCTCCCCAGGGATTCTCAATCCACAAGTGATTTCGGGCCATAGACACTGGCATTTCCTGTGCCCACGCCACCCTCCAGCCACACGCCCACCCACATGCCACCCATCTGCACAGATGCACGTGTGCACACACACAGGCGTAATGGGGGTGCTGCTGTCCCTGCCGAGGGCGCCTGGGGCTGGCTGCTCCTAGACTCCAGTGGGAGGCTGGAGGGGACTGACCCTCCCCCAGCTGGCTGGCCCTAGTCTCCACATCCACGCCCCAATTTCACAAAGAGAATCCCAGTAAGCATGATCATAATAGGAATCAGCATTTCCAGTTGGCAGATCTTTCTCATCTAATCCCTCACTTGACGATGGCAAGCTCCCAGAGGCAGGTGTTTTTGTATATCCGTTTCCCAGGTGCAGCAGAGGGTCACACAGCTAGTTAGGAGTGGAACCAGGGCCCTAGTCCCCTCATCTCGTCCTCTCCACCAAGGCTCCTTCTCTTGAGCTGCAAATAATGACACGTCATGGTCAGCAGCTCTGAGCACCTGTCCTTGCCTAGCGCTGTCTTGTTCTCGTCTAGCACTTGACAAATGTCAGTTTCTGGCTCACGACAGCCCAGCAAGGTGAGCTTTTTTTGTGCCCAGTATAAAGATAAAGATGAGGTAACAGAGAAGTTACGAGCAGAATGGCAATCCAAGGAACGTTTCTGAACTAGACGCACATCACTTCAGAAAACTCTACAGGAAGGAAGAGAGCATGAGCGTCTAATGGGCGCTTTAGGGAGTGCAGATGTGGGGGTAATGGATAGCTTCTTCCCTGTCCTCCTGCCCACCCAGCCCTTCGCCTGTTATTGTGAGCTGTCTCCATGGCTGTTTGTGCGTGCCTCTGTCTCCCAGGAGCTGGGAGCTCCCCAAGGACAGGGGCTGGGTCCTGTTCACCGCCAGGGCCCCAGAACCCAGCACCTGGCCTGACACACAGGAAGGCCCCAGACAAGACTGCCTCCTTCCTGAGGATGGGGGTACAGCCTGTGCTCCCAGGCTCCCTGCAGATGGGTTTGAGAAACAGAGAGAACACAAAATCAAGACCCACAGGGCTCAAAGGTTATCTACGTTCTTTGCCACCTAAGGAGTGAATCCCCCTCTAGCACTGTCATTGATTCTTCCCTGGCTTCTGCTTGCATGCTGCTAGTGACAGGGTGCTCACTACTACTACAGCAACGCCTCACATGTTGGAGACCTTGGCGTGATTATTACAGAGCTCCTCCTGTGGATGTAAGGTCAGGGTCTTGAGTATATACAATAGTCACACCAAAGGCAGCACTGGTAGTGTCTCCATGTCAAGGGAGACAATCAGAGGTGACACTTCATAGTGGTGAGGTCGGTACCTGCCCGGCAGCGACCCAGAGCCCTGCATGCTGGGAAGACAGAAGAGGCAACAAAGGAATTCACCATCCCAGCTTGAGCTGGCTCTGTTGAGGCAGCGGGCTGAGCCTCTGAGTTGTTGCAAAGACTATGAAGCCTCGAGTCAGGGGAATCTTGGGTCTGTGATTCACCCAACACACTTAGGAGCAATCCTGATCTATAGTTCTAGTCATTCATTCCATTTGTTCATTCACTTTGTATTATTCATTATTGGCCATCAGTGCCTGATGGTTTAGTCTGGAAGCAGGGCTGGTGGCACTGGGGGCCACAGAGGGGCCTTGGGATCAGAGTTGTTCCCTTGGTAATCAGGACAGCTCTGTTGCTGAGAGCTCTTGCCAGCCAGGTAATGTTCCCTTTACTTCCACGTAAATGGCGCAGCCTCTCCCGCCCAGTCCCAGCTCCCCCGAGGGCAGCGAGAGTCTTCTTGGCAAACAGTCAGTGCTCAATAAGTGTGCGCAGCTGCTGTTCCACAACCAGGAGCGCTTCCTACTCTGGGACACCCCCATTTTGTAGGCGGAGGGAACAAGCCATGGAGAGGTTAAGTAACTTGTCCCACAGTCACCAAATGGCTGAGGTAGGATTTGAATCTGGGCCCTTGGTCTAGTCCCAGAGCCTGCTTGATTAACCCTTCAGGAACTAATGTGGAAAGAGCTCAGACCCAGAGTCAAAATGCCCACCTAGCTAGAGACCCAGGGCAACCCCTCACCTCACCCCCACCTGCCCTATTTACTTATCTCATGAAATGGAGCCTGTCATCAACCTTGCCCTTCTGTCCCCACCCCCACAACCATCAGATAAGATGAAGAGAACCAGGCATTTTTCTCAGAAGGAGGGTGCGCAGTGGTGGGATTTGGGGTGGGAGACACATTACTGGTCACAGGGGGCTTAAATGAGCCCAGAGTGAGTGGGGGCATTGTTTGTAGGAACCTGGTTCTTTTAGGCTGAGGGGCTCCCAGAGACCCTCCAGGACCCCCAAGCCACACCCTCCCCCCTCCTCCCCCCACAGGATGTGTAGAGATAAAAGGTCTGACAACTATGCCCCCCACCACGTGTCCAGGAGTCCCAGATAAGATCTTAGTCCCATGACAGCGCAGTTTAGGGCAACATTATGGAGACCAGATTTTAGGGTGGAGGATGAAGAAAGTGGGTGTGTATGTGGAGGGGGTGGGTGTCCTATGGAAGGGGAGAGAAAGGTGGGTCAAGCCTGGAAGCCCAAATCAAAAGTCCCTGACCATCATCTGTAAAATGGGATTAATCATGCCACTTTCGTAGGTTGTTGTGAGAATCAAATGAGTTAATGCTCGAAACTCCTTGAGCACACGGTGCCTGGCACGGAGCGGGCGCTCAGCAGATGGTGACCATTGTTGTCACTGTGTTCCCTCCACACTTGGGCATCTACCAGCCAAAGCAGTCCCTTCCATTTTAGACACTGGCCTAGGCCCCAGGGGATACCCCGAGGATATTTAAGACAGTGTGGTTTGCCAACCTATGGGGGTGTTGAGAGTCTCACGAAAGGGGCGCAGTCTTCCGAACTTGCCAAGAAAGTCTTCCTGGGCGGCGCGGGCCCTCGGCTTCGATTCTCCAGCGCCTTCTCCCGGGGCCTGAGCGCGCCCCCAACAGGCAGTCCCTAGGAAAGCCTCGGCCGGGGAGCCCCG
Source organism: Martes martes (assembly GCF_963455335.1). Taxonomy (NCBI): domain Eukaryota; kingdom Metazoa; phylum Chordata; class Mammalia; order Carnivora; family Mustelidae; genus Martes; species Martes martes. The sequence goes on from NC_137898.1 coordinate 20,771,325, forward strand.
GAGCCCAGTGGCCCCAACCCCTCTCCCCCTCCCCCCGGGCGGCCACCCTCGGGGGCGAGGCAGCCGGCGCGTGGGAGGGGACGGCGCGCCATTGGCTTGCGCGCGGGACCGAGAGGAGGGACCAGCGCGGGCCGCCAGACTCGGGTAAACCCCGGCCTCGCAGGACGCCGCGCGCAGTCCCGCCCGGCCCGGCCCTGCCCTGCCCTGCCCCGCGCGGGCGGCGGGATGTGAGGCTCCCGAGGGCCCGAGCGTCCCCTGGCTCGCCAGCTCCGCGCAGCGCCGGCGCCAGCATGCGCTAGGAACGTAAGTTCTGTTCCCCGCCGCCGCCTCCGAGCCTCGTACGCTCCCCTCCCGCCGCCGGCCGGTGCCTGCGCAGCGCAGCCCAGCCCAGCCTGGCGGGGCTTCTGCCGCCCGCAGGGACCGCGGCGGACCTGAGGACCCCGTGCGCGCCAGCTGGACGCCCCAGGACCTCTTGGCCCTGGCGGATAATGCCGGGACTCCAGGGGTCCCCTCCCCGCCCCCCCCAAAGGCGCAGCCCCGCAGCCCCTTCGGTTACCTCCCTTGGCGCTCTCCACTCGCACCGCCCCTCCCTCTGCCTCGGTTTCCCTTTCTACCCCGGCTTTCTCCCTTCGCTGTCTCCTCCCTGTTGGACTGTTGATTTCCCCCCTGCCTCCCCCTCAGCTTCGGAGCAAGAGAGAAAGAGCCAAGAGCAGTTTCTGTCTCCCTGGGGTCCGACTGTTGTCCCCGCGCTCGGTTCGCTGTCCCCTCCCCCCACATCGCCATTGTTCCCCGGTCCGAGGAGTGCGCGGCACAAACTTGCTAGTGCCCCTCCTTCTGCCTTCGCCCCCGCTGAGCCGCGGACCGCGGTGGCGGAGTTCCCGCTGGCCGGACCTACTGGTTCGGCGGACCGTGGGGGCGTCCGGCAGCCCGGAGTTCCCCGCCTGGGGTCCCCCAGCTCTCAGGCCCGGGTCTCAGAAAGTGGGTGAGTGCCTGGAGCTAGGAGATAAAGGACACAGTGGCGGAAGAAGAAGCCAGACTGGGAGAGACCCTCGTCTCCGGGCCTGCGAGGGAAGGAGGGATCGGGGGGAGGGGGAGGAGGCAGAAACCGTAGCCGCGCCTAAGACCCAGTTGTTGGGTGGGAGGGTCCGGGAAGCACAGGTGGAGACGAATACCCCCAGTCTCCCCTAAGTCGCGCGCTCAGCGGGAAGGGGGCAGTGTGGGGCCATCGGCTTGGCTCTCGGTGGGCTGGGGGGTCCCTGCCAGGAGCAAAATAATCGCATCCACCTCGGGGCGGGGTGGGGGGCCATCTATCGAGGAAACGCCGGAACCCTGAGCGCATCCCGGGCGCGCCCCACAGGGTCCGGCGCTTGCGTTGCGTCCCCTTGCCCCGCCCTCCCCGCCCCCACCCAGTCCGGGCTCCCGCCGCCCCCACGCGGCCCCAGGGGGAGCGGGTTTCTTCTCTGGAGCAAGGTGGGAGGGGGCAGGAGTGGCCCGAGGCCGGGAACTCGGGGCTCCTCTGGAGCCCAGCGCTGACGACCAGTGCCCCCTCGGTTTCCCACCACCGCCCCGCGCTTCCTGGTTGATTTCCTTCAAACTTTCCCTGGTGGAGACGTCCTAGGAGAAGGCATCACGGCCACAGGGATGCCCACCCCCACTGGGCGGCCTCTTGGACCTAAACCTCTGGTGGCCCGTGCAGAGGGGGCCAGGACCCTCTGCAGACCCTCTCTTCCTCCGAGCTAGAGATCCCAGGAACACAGAGTGGAGTGGGGTGGGAGGCGCTGGTGGAGCACCAGGAGGGGACACTGTCCATTCCTTAGAGGAAGCTTCACACCAGCCCCACACTCAGCCCAGGAAGAGGGAAAGTTTTTCTTGTTGGGTTGTTAGGACATAAGGAACTGTATATTCACCAGGTCTCTGTTTTCTTCTCTATAAAATGGGCCGTCTGGTCCCTGAGGTCCCCTCTGGCTCCATTAGCTGGAAGCAAGCTGCCCTGACTTCTCTTTTTCTGCCCACACGCTGTAGGTTTAATCAGTCCTTACAAATTTGGGGTGAAGGGCTGAGGCCCAGCCAAAGGCCTTCACCCATGCCTGGCTGTCAGCACCTGTTGGATGTCTGTCCACAGGCTCCAGCTGAAGCTTCTCCAGCTCTGTACTTTGCTGCCTTCCCTCTCCCCAAATCTGATGAAAGGCCCCCATCAGCTCTGGAGAAAGGGCCTGCCCCTCACTGTGTGAGGGTAAGAGAGTGATGAAATTAGCAGTGACCTCTGATATACATAGTTCAAGACTCCCCTTTACTTTCACTGATTGAACAAATTGTGGGCCCTATATCAAAGGTGGTTTAGTGAACCGAGTGCTGAACAGTTCTGGGCGCTGGGAGACAGCTGAGAACAAAACAAAGACTCTTTCCCTCATGGAGCTGACACTTAAAAGGTAGAAGGACAAATAATAAAGTAAATTATATAGTGTATTGGGAGGCAAGGTGGGGGAGTTGACTGTCAGGAGTACTGAGGCCGGGGGTGGGGTTTCCATTTTATTTATTTAGTTTTTTTTTTTTAAGGTTTTATTTATTTGACAGAGAGAGAGAGAGAAAGAGAGAGAAAGATCACAAGTAGGCAGAGAGGCAGGCAGAGAGAGGAAGGGAAGCAGGCTTCCCGCTGAGCAGAGAGCCTGAAACGGGGCTTGATCCCATGACCCTGAGATCATGACCTGAGCCGAAGGCAGAGGCTTAACCCACTGAGCCACCCAGGTGCCCCGGGGTTTCCATTTAAAACAAGGTGGTTGAGGAGGCCTTCCTGAGGAGGTGACTCTTGATCCAAGGCTTTGAAAGCGGGAACTGTGGGGATAGCTTGGGGAAATAAAGATCCTGCAGAGAATGGCCTGTGCAAAGGCCCTGAGGCTGGAATGTGTCTGCCATATTTGAGAAACAGTAAGGAGCCACTGTGATTCTTGTGGAGTGAGGGGGTGGGGCAGAGCTAGGAGGCAAGGCTGACTGAAAAGGGGTGAAGCGTGTCCCTTTTGCAGATGAGGGAAGTGGTGCTCAGCAATGACATGTAAGTCACCCCAGGACATGCAGTGGCAGGATGGGGTGCCTGAGGTTCTGCCTCCTGGCCCGTACTGATTGTACTTTCCCTGCATCTCAGCTACTCACTGGCAACACGGATTTGCATCCCTGCCAGGGTCAGGCCTGGCCAAGTGCCAGAAATGTGGAGGGGAGCCACCTAGGCTTAGTACCTCAAGGGGACTGCAGCCCTGCCACCCATCCATCAGCCGTCTCCCCAGGTTCTCCCTGCCCATCTGTTGTGAGCGCCTTGGGACAGTGTCTTTCTCCTGACACGGAGTGACCCTTGTTCCCTTCCCATTTCCTTCTTAAGTCCACCCCTTGTAAACACTCCATTCTGCATCCACATATAGCCCTTAGAAGGGGACTGAAGCTGGTATGGTCAAGGGGGAAACTGAGGCAAAGAAGCTGAGTCTCTTAGCCCGAGAATAATACCAACAACGTTATTACTGAGCATTTGCTATAAAACGGTTGCCATTCTTGGTGTTTTTGTGCATCTTCTCATTAGTAGGTGGTAGGTGTCCTTATTATACCCATTTCACAGATGAAGAAACTGAGGCCCAGAGAAGTGGTGTCACTGGCCCAACGCCATGCAGCTAATAAATGGTAGAAGCAGGATTTAAGCACAGGCCTTTTGAGTCCTGATCTACTCCTTTGACCCTGAGCCAGAGCCCCAAACCCTGGGGGAGATGGTCGGTCCTGGACTGTAGTTCTAGCCCATAGCATCCTGGGAAAAGTACAGGGACCTTTCTGTCTGCCTCTCCCAACCCACCCAGAAGGCGAATCACCTCTTGCTTCTGGAAAAGTTGCTTAAAATGCTGGAGAATCCCTACAAGGAAGTGCCCCTTCCCCACTCTTGTCCTCCCCTTTCAGAATTTTAGAGAGAGGTGGGAAGGGCAATGGGGGGGGGGGATGTCCGCTACCTTCTCACCACAGCCCTGGCCTCAGGGCAGCCAGAAGTCAGGCTGTCCCCATGGTCATTGGCCCCCATGGGATTTGGAAGCACCAGCTGCCTTTGAGGGCCCTGACATGGTTCCTGGGCTGGTGGTGTGGGGGGAACGGGCCCATTCCCGGTTGAAAAGGATAGAAATTCCCCTTGTGCTCACCCTCTGCGTCAGCAGGGACAGGGAAAAGCACCCCCCCCCCCAATGACATCTGAGTGGTGACAGCTGCTGGTCAGGGGGCTGGATTCCCTCTTTCCCACCACCCTCAGACCCCGGGGGGTGAGGCCCAGGGAGGTCCCCTCCTCTGTTCTGTCCGTCTCAGCCTTTCTGGCGTGCAGGCAGTGTTTACTTTCAGTCCCTGAAGCTCTGGAGATGTTTGTTTGTGATGAAAAGTTTGGGCTTCCCTCTGCCATTCTCGCAATCAGGCACCTTCAAAAGAAAGAGAACAGTAGATAAATCCTGTGTGTCCCCAGGGGCAGCCGGGCAGCTGGAGCTAGGGCCTCGTGTCCTGTTGGTGTGTGGATTTTGAAGCCACATTGTTGAACATGACCGAGACCACACTCTCAGTTTTTCTTAGATGAGGCGACTGAGTCCTAGAGTAGGGCCCTGGTTTGGCCGTGGTGGCAGACAGACTCTCTGGGGACCTCAGCTGTCCTGTCTCCCCACTGGGCACCATGCCAGCTCCCGTGTTCCTGGACATTCTTGGAAATGGGACATGGAGTGCCTTCTTTTTCTTGAGTCGGGGTTTTGTCTCAGGGACCAGGTCTGTCCCCACAGCAGGATTCAGATCCTGCCCCCTCCTCTCCACTGCCAGCGCTTGCCTGCTGCCCCGCCCCGCCCTTCACGTCCACCCTGAGCCCCGGGGGTGGAGGGTGGGGGTAAGGCAGGTGATGGATGATGCTGGCCGGGCTCGTGGTCTGCTGGAGAGGCAAGGCTGACTCAGACGGTCTCAGCCTTTAGAATAAGTCTGCTCTCGAGGGACACACCGCCAGGAAGCTCTGTGGCGTGTAGCCTCGCCTTGGCTTGGTGCTGTCGCCCCGAGACCCATGTGACCAGACCCGCACCTGGGGGCCACTGCGATGACGTCAGTCATGACGCCAGTCACGCATTAGTGAAGCAAGCCCCCTTTGTGTCCTGTGACTTCCTAGCCTGGCTGTAATTCTGCCCCAGCCTGGTAAGTCAGGCATCGTGACCCGTATTTATAGCACAGGAATGGAGGGTCTGCAGGCTGACCCACCCCACGGCCTCAGGCTGGTAATGAATGTGGGTCTATCCACACCCACACCCCTTCAGCACAGCCTTTGAGATGTGAGAGTCACTCTGCCTGAGGGCTCAGGCCGGTGGGTTCTGGGTTGGGGGTCTTTGGAGGGGCCTCTGGGCCAAGGAGCTGATGGGCCGCCCCAGGAAGGGACCACGGGGGTGGATGACAGGGGCTCTGGACCCTCTAGCCTCCCTGGTCTCCTCGCTGGTCCCCGCTCTTTGCCTCCCCTCCTCTCGCTGCCCCCTCTCCTCGTTGCCCTGTCCCACACCCCGTTTCCAGCTATTTTACACCAATGTGATAAGAGAACAATGGGTCTCCCTGCAGCCCTTCCCTGGTCCTGCTGGGGTCACAGGGCTTTAACCCAAGGGATCCTAGACCCCAGGAAGGAAGGAGTTCACATGCTGGCAACCTGCCAGGGGCTTTCAAGAGGCGATGTGATGAGGAAGATGGCTTAGGGCTTAGTTCTTCCTAGAGGTCAGGTTCACCAAAGAGCGCCCAAGCGCCTACACACACACACTGGCTCTGCTCAGGATGTCTATTTACAGCATAGTTAACTTGCTCCCAGTGTCAGCTCTGTAGCTCACCCTGAGAAGCTTGAGTAAGTCCCTCGGGCCTTAGTTTCTTCCTCTGTAGAATGGGGGTGACAACACAGCCATTCTCATAGGGTTGTTGCGGGGGCTGCCAAGAATTCCTGGTCTGGAAGTACTTGTTCCCTGCCTCCAGCCCTCGGACACATGCTCTCGGGGGCAGTGTCTACCAGTTGGGGAGGGACGGGGTGGGGGGCACTGTCCCTCCAGCAAAAGGTCTTATTGGAAAAGGAAGTCATTCTTGGCTGTGACGCTCAGCAGCAGCAGCAGCTCCCCCCTGCATCACCGGGAGGCTTGGCAGCTGGTGGGTGTGCAGGGCCTCGGGCCCCCTTCCTCTCCGCCTCCACACCCCCACCCCCCCACTGCTGGTCAGGTTTTTAAGTCAGCCCTCATGGGCACAGTCTCCATGCCTGATGGTTTCTATGGAAACCAGGCTTCCTGGGAAGGCTGTAGAGGGGTGGGGAGAGGTCCTTTAGGACCAGCATGGGAACCGTGCTCCCGCCCCACCCGACCTCCTGCCAGGGCAGGGCCTAGGCAGCTGTCCCATAAGCAACGCCATCAGTTGCTGTCCTGTAGGGAGCCTGCAGCAGGGGCCGGGCCCCTGGCCTGCCTTTGCTCAGCGCCTCGTCACAGCCCTGTGAGCTAAAAACGAGTACCGTGGTTTCCACCAAGGCAGAAATGGAAGCTCAGAGTGGTTAGGAAACTTTTTGAGGTCACAGACGAGAAAAAGTTGAGGTTTGAGCCCAAGTTTGCCTAATCACTGAGTATATACCCCCCTGTTCTCCCCTGACACCCGCACCCCTGGTAAGCCTCTCTGTTCCTGGCCTCTGTCTAGTCATGACCCCTCCGTCTTGCTGCCACGGGGAGCTCTTTGGGGATGTTCTTCCTGGCCTCAGATGTCCCTGCACTTGATGGGAGGGTGGGTAGGGCGTGTGTAGGGGGCAGTACTGCAGGGAGTCAGACCTTGGCCAGCAGTGGGGAGGGGGGACTCTCCACCCCTTCCCCAACTCACGACTTGGTGACAAATATTTGGTGAGCTCCTCACACGCCAGGAGGTGTCCAGGCTTGTGAGCAAAGACCTACAGAAGCCTGGCCCCGGGATGCTGGCCTTCCAGTGATGGCTACAGCTTTTCGCAGAGGGGGCATGGCGATGTCTCACCACACTGTCCCCGCCCCCCAGTCCTGACCCCCACCATTTCCTGGGCACCCTGTGGGCCAGACCCTTTGCCAAGACCATCTCTACCTACTCTCCTATGTCTTTAGCATTCTAGACTCATGGATCCGAGGCCACGGGCCAGTAGGAGAGGTCAGATTCGAAGCCAGCCCCGCCTGATTGGAAAGCCCCTTTCCTGCCCTCGCCTGCCACTGGCTCCCATGTGGCCCTCTCCGGGCCTCAGCTTTCTGCCTCTTCCAGTGTGGGTTTGGAGCCGAGCCTCCGCTTGGGCCCTGCCCCGTCAAACTGAGCGTGATCCCCGGTGTTCTGGGTGGGTCCCACTGCTCCCCATAGCCCAGATGTCACTCACTGGTCCGTGCTGACCGAGCACCGCCCCCCCCCCCCACCCCGTGTGCAGAGATGCAGCAGGAAGATTCTTGGGCCAGGCAGCAGCCCTGCCTTCAGATCACGGGGTCTCTGGGAGCCGGGTGCCTGTGACGGGACTAGGGATCTGGGCTGGCAGTGGGCCGTGGCCGTCCACAGGGAGACCCAGGGAATCCAGGGGAGGGAGGGAGAGGCTGTGTCCCGGGAAGGCCCCTGGAGAACAAGGATGGTCGAGACGGGGAGCAGAGCGCAAGGAGGAGCTTCCTGGCTGGGCAGTGGTTTTAGAACTGGAACAGCCCTGAAGAAGGACAGGGACTTGCTGGCTTTATTGGGAATCAAGGTGGGAGAGGCCAGCCAGGAGCAGAATGTAGAAGGTCATGAACTTGGGCTCTGGGGGCTGCGGGCTACATTGTCCCGGTTCCTTGCTTGGTAGGTTCCCCTCCACCCTCCTCTGCCCTTAGCCTCTGGCAGCCTGGCCTGGGGGAGGGGTGAAGCCCTGAGGGCCCTCCAGAGGGCAGCTGGCCCTGGAAAGGAAGCCACAGCCCTATCAGGCAGGCTTTTTCCATTGTGCACGGCTGAATGGCTGAATGAAGAAAGGGAAGTCGGAGTGGGGGGGAAGCAGGTGGGGCACCCCGGGTGTTCCCTCTCCTTAGCCTCCAAGCACTTGCGCAGAGAGAGTGTTCTCATTAACCCCATTTCACAGGAGCAGATACTGAGGCTGGGAGAGCTCGGAGGAGCAGCCTGAAGCCCTGCGGCTGGTAAGAGGGCAGACCCAGGACCTGGACGCACCTCTGATCCAGCCTCGGTGCAGGGAGTGGAGCGGTGGGAGGTGCCCTCTGTCTCCACTTAGGTTAGAATGAGGCCGGCCTGAAAACACCTGTGGAGCGGGAAGAGGAAGAAAGTTCAAGGGCAGATCTGAGGGGACCGTGTATGTGGGTTGCCTTGGGGGGCCTGGCAGGTGCGTAGGGGTACTGCAGCGGCCCACCTAGGCTTCCCAGGCAGAGCCCGGTGTTGTGGGTGAAGAAGGGACAGAATTCAGTGCTCAGAGTGGTTAGCTGTGCTGAGACAGGTGCTGAGGATCCGTACTCCCCGGGGATTCCACTCTCCTCCTCGGGAGGCCTGCCCTTTGGGGGTGATAAGCTCCTTGTTGGGGACTGGGCTCTGTAGGAGACCACAGTGGGTCCCACAAGCACAAGTTTCTGATGGAGGTGCCTGTGGATAAAGACTGTCCCCCCTAAGAGTCATGCTGGTGTCCGATGGAGCCCAGGACGCTACAGTCCCCTTGCCGTACCCTGTCCCTGGAGGCCGGCATTGCCACCCCTCAAAGCCCTTGCTTTGCAGGTTGAGGCTTGCGGTGAAGAGGGGAGTATCCTGTGTGTGTTGATGGGGAGGGCTTGTTGGGCAGAGGAAGGCAGCTGATGGTTTGAGCGGGAGTCCCTGAGACAGCCTGGGATCTGGCGGGCTTGACTCGAGTGCCACCTTAAGCCACGGGATGGAGATCTATGCGTAACTGTCAAACTCTGGAAACAACCCAGATGTCCTTCAGTGAGTGACTAGATAAACCAACAGGTCCATCTACTTCGTGGAATATTACTCTGCCTTAAAGAGGGCCGGGCAGGGGAAGGCGCCCAGCAGCCCTGATGAGTCCCTAGTGTTAGGCGGAGTGCAAGAAGCCGGTCTCAAGTGGTTCTAGTCTGTATGAGACTATTTATAGAACGTGTTTGAAAAAACAGAACCAAAGCTAGAGGGACGGCCCACAGATCAGTGGCTGCGAGGGGCGAGGGGGGAGGGGAGAGGAGGACCAAGGCAGGTGTCCCAATGCGCCGTTGGTCGTTCTCTGCATCTCTACACTGGCTAAAAGTCGTGTAACTGCAAAATAGCAAAAAAATGTTGGTTCTGCAGTATGTAAATGAAAAAGATGAAAGGCCAGAGGGGAGGCCGGAAAAGGAAGGAGAGCGAGGGCTGGGCTCCCCGGTGCTTTCTTGGCTGAGGGCAGCAAGGCCCGGCGGCTCCCAGCTGTGGCTGGCCAGCTCTCATGGGCCATCTGGAACTGGTCCACTGGGCGGTGGGAGGGACGCCAGGCTGGTTGTTGCCTCTCTGGAGTCACAAGAAGTTGTGGGAAGTGCTGAGGCGTGGGGACAACGCCTGTTCCCCGGGGAGCAGTGTGGTTAAACCCTGCATTCTCCTGTGGGGCTGGTCACCCCCTCCCCCCAATCAAATGGGCTTGGGCATTGGAACTGTCCTCATCACCACCACCAGCCACCTCCGTGGCCCCAGCGGTGTGTGGGGAGGGGACCGCATAGCGACCCCCGCTTCATAGATGAGAAACTGAGGCCTGGGGGCTGAACATAACTCAGCAGAAACCCCCGAGACTGACCTGTGTGGTCAGTTTCAAACTGGAGCTGCTTGGCTACTCCCAGGCCTTACCCAAGTCTAAAGCCACATTTCCCAGGCCCCCTGCAGTTTGATTCTGTGCCCTGGGGTTTGTTTGGGTGCTTTGTTTTGTGTTAAGACACTGGGAGGCTAGAAAACCAGAGGGGACCTGGGTTCATCTCTGCCTCTGGCAGTCCTGATCTGGGGCTTGGAGGCTGAGACTTGGTTGGGGCCACACACCACTAAGGTGGCAGGGGGATTGTGAGCAAGGGCCAGGAGGCCCAGCAGAGGGACGCGCGATTTCTGAGCCTCGTCTGTAAGTGAGGGTAGTGTTCTGGCCTTCCTGGAGGGTGGCTGTGGGCTTCTATTGAATGAGGTGCTGGGCATGGGGTGCCGTGGGAGGTAATGGAGTGATTCAGCCCCGTCTCTGTTGGACTTCGTTGAGCCTGGTTTCCTCCTCTGTGGAATGGGTGTAAATAGTTCCCATCGCCTGCCAGGGATGGAGGGTGCTGGGAATAGAGGAGCCCAGGGCCACCCCTGGGCCAGGTTTTGGAAGCCTTTGGCTCACTGGGGTCAACACTTTTGTCTCCTTCACATAGGTTTTGTGCTGATTGAAGGTGAGGACCAGCAGTCAACTCATCTCTGTGTCTCCCAGCCCAGTGCCAGGCACACAGTAGGTGCTCAAGTCCCAGCCTGAGGTGGAGCTGGGGGGGTGGCTGGGATGTGGGGATTGTGGGGGATCATGAACAGACCCGGGATAGGGAAGAGGCCGGTGGTGGGTGTCCCTGTTAGGAAGGGGCCCAGAACTTCTGCCAGCGCTCCAGGCCATCCTTCCTCTGGCTCCGCTGGGCCCTGGGGTCTTTCAGACCTGGGAGGTTTGAAGGAGGTTGTCTGCGAGACAGGGAGGGAGGGCTTGTTGGACAGAGAGATGATCTGGGGAAAAATTCAGTGTGGCGCCTGGACCCCAGGACTTGGGCAGATCTGCCCTCTTCTGGCAAGACCGGTCCGCACTCCTCTTGGCCCCCATCTCCCAGGAACCTTTGGATGTGGTCTCCCCTGAGGCCTGAATGCCTTTCCTGGGCTCACACACTCCTCCAAGGCCTTCTGTAAGGCTCCATCCCGCCTGATTGCCGGGGGTGTGCCGTGTCCGTGGAGGCGAGATGGGCTCACACAGCTGGAAGGGCTTTCGGGACATGCTCACCCACCCATTTTATAGATGAGGAAGCTGAGGCCAGGGAGGGGAGAGACTTCCCCTAACAGCCAGCTGGTTAGAGAGCTAAATACTAAGCCTGGGCCCCCCAGAGTTCCAGCTGCTGCCCCAGGCTGACAGGGACGTCTCAGCAGGCCCAGGGGTCAGGTCTGGTTGCCCCTGAGGTCTGGAAGCTGGCCAGGACCCGTGGCTGAGGCTGGTGTCTCCCCTCAGCCCCTCTGCAGACACCAGCCGCCAGGGCAAGATGGCAGCCAAGCAGCCCCCTCCTCTCATGAAGAAGCACAGCCAGACGGACCTCGTGAGCCGCCTGAAGACCCGCAAGATCCTTGGCGTGGGCGGAGAGGATGACGACGGGGAGGTGCACCGCTCCAAGGTGGGCTGAGGGGCCTGAAGCCGGCCTCCCCCCAGGGTCCGCCTCTGAACCCCCATCTGGGGAGGCGGGTCCAGCCTGCCATTCGGGAGAAGAGTAGACGCGGTCTGTGAAGCTGTGGGAGCCCCGGGACTTGGCTCATTTTTTTTTTCTAGGAACTTCATGGTGATATCAGGGGAATAATGACAAAAAGAAAGATCGTTAGAATGAATTTCATGCTTACTGTGTGCTCGTTGCTGTGCTAGTTGCTTTATAAGTCTGATTTAATCTGGCTAGTCCTGGGAGATAGTTATGAACCCATTTTATTGATAAGGAAACTGAGGCTCAGAGAGGTCAAGGACGTGTGCGAGGCCACCCCAGGCAGGGGCACAGCCAGGCTTTAAGCCCGTGTCCAGCTGAACCCTGAGCTTTTATTTCTACCACCGTATTTTCAGCTTCCCGTAAGCTCTGGTGTCAAGAGCAGGCAGAGGGAGGTGGCCTCAGTGTGACCCTCCCAGCCTGGGTGACCCTTTGGCTAAGCAGAAGTACCCAGGTGGGTCCCTGGGCATGCCAGGGGGGCTCAGGGAAGGGAGTGAATGGGCTGGGGCCCCCCCTGACCCCGTCTTTGTCCACAGATCAGCCAGGTCTTGGGTAATGAAATCAAGTTTGCTGTTCGGGAGCCTCTGGGGCTGAGGTAAGCGTCGAGGGTGCGTTTGGGTGGGTGCCTGGCTATGGGGAGGGGTGCTGCGTGAGGCCCCGCCTCGTCAGCTTCGTCCCTGTGTCCCCGTTCCCGTGACTCCATCCCATCTCCTTCCCTCTCTCTAAAGCCAGCCATCCCTGGACATCTTGGCTGGAGAGGGGAGGGTCCCCTGGGCCCTGCAGGTGGCAGTGAGGGGGCCTGGCTGTGACTTTTCTCTCCACACGTCCCCAGGGTTTGGCAGTTTGCTTCCGCTGTGCTGTTCTCTGGCATTGCCATCATGGTGAGCCCCCACCCCCGCCCTCACCCCCACCCCTGGGATCTGACCCTGGGTCTGGCTCGCTGTGTCCCACCTCTGGGCCTCTACTGGAGGTTCATTCCCCGTCCTGGGGTCCTTGCTGCCTCTCCCCCAAGGCCAGCATGCTAAGGCCCTACCTGTCAGGGCTCTCTAGCCCCTTCCCGAGTCCCAGATCCGGACAGTCCTTCCCACCTGAACCCTGCCTGTTCTGGAGTATCCTAGATCCCAGGGCCCATGTTCCTGACTCGGTGCCTCTGGGTACCTAGAGCCTTCTGTCCTGGCACGGGGGTGTCGGGGGGAGTCAAGGCGCTTCAGCCTGGCTTCCGGGAGGAAAGATGTCCAGGAAACATCCCAACTTTCCCCTGAACTGCCCACCCTGTCCACAGGCCCTCGCCTTCCCTGACCAGCTCTACGATGCCGTCTTCGACGGAGCCCAGGTGACCAGCAAGACCCCCATCCGTCTCTACGGCGGGGCTCTCCTCAGTGAGTGTTGCTGCGGCAGACGTGATGGGCAGCTGGGGCCCCACGGAGACTGAGAGGAGCGGGGGAAGCCTATCTTTTTGCGGGGGTGGGGGGGTGGGGGGCTCCCCTCCCCTTCCCAGCACCCGCCAACCCCCTTCAGCCCAGGAGTCTTTCTCTGCTGGGTGTGTGCTGCCATCTTGTGGCCACTGCTGCAATGTACCCAGTGGACGGGGCGGCATCTTTGACATCATCTGGGCAAAGGCTTCCTGAGGGCTTACTCCCTAGTGCACCCCCGTCTTCGGTCATCAGGGTGCAGAGATGAATGAGGTCCTGGCCCTGCCCTCCAGGACTTCGCCGCCTAGAGGAGGAGACCAAATCAACACAGTGCAAAACCCCTCCCACTCTTGGGCCGCTCATGTGAACCACCCCGTTTCCTTTCTGATTTGAGTCACACGCAGTGCCTGGTAGGAAGCTGAATTACAGCTTTTAAGGCCTCACCCAGGTAGCGTTCCTCCTCCTCTCTGAAACATTATATGGCTCCCTTTTGCCGGCAGAATAAAGGCCCAGTCCTGTCACTTGGCTTTTGGGGTGGTCTGTGGCGTGGATCCAGCCTACCTTTCCAGACCTGCCTCCCTCAGATCCCACAGTGGGTCCCGACTCCAGCCCCCTCTCGTGATGCCTAGCCCCCCCATGTCGGTAGGCCGTGCCTCTGTAGATGCAGTGTCCCCGACCTTGTGCTGATGGCACTAATACCCATCCCCCAAGTGTCTGCCCAGGTACAGGGGTGGGGGGCGGGGTCTGGCGGCAACTGGGATACCGTTAAGCCCTTCCCTCAGGCAGTGGGAGACCTAGGGTTATAAGGTTAAGCCGGATGATGGATGAGTGTTAATTTGGGGAGTGTGAGTAGGGGTGGAGGATGTGGAAGTCTGGGATCCTGTCCTGGCCTCGAGGGGGTGGGTGGGTCAAGCTACCAGCCCCCAGCCTGCTCTTTGCCCTTGACCGCAGGCATCTCCCTGATCATGTGGAACGCGCTCTACACGGCCGAGAAGGTTATCATCCGATGGACTCTGCTCACCGAAGCCTGTTACTTCGGGGTCCAGTTCTTGGGTGAGTCCCAAGGTGGGCAGTGAAATGGGGAGACGGATGGGGTGGGGGATACGGGCAGGGCCGCTTGGCCCCTGGCTCTCCAGCTCCCCCCACTTGGCTTCCAGGAAGGGATGGAGATCTGAGGGGGAGGGGCTCACATGGCTGTGTTTACCCATATGTGTGCACCCCTGTGCTCACACACTTGAGACATACCTGTACCTTCGTGAACACACACACCCACATACATACACACACACACACATGCATATGTCCACAGCCTCCCACACGCACATGCACCTACAGCTTCTCATAACCCATTGCTCCCCTGTGTATCCAGCACAGGTGTGACAGGGTGTGGCCCACGTGCTCCCTCTCACCCCAGCATCTGTCCCGCAGGGGACATTGGACCAGACGTGTTCTTGAGGCCTGGCAGCTGGCAGGAGACCCCAGCGCAGCAGGTCATTCTGTGTTGGGGGTTGTGACACACACCCCTCCTCTGACCTCTGTCCCTTCCCGGTCTTTCTCTCTCACAGTGGTCACCGCCACGCTAGCTGAGACAGGCCTCGTGTCCCTGGGGATCCTGCTGCTCCTGGCCAGTCGTCTCCTTTTTGTCGCCATCAGCGTTTACTACTATTACCAAGTTGGCCGAAAACCCAAGAAAGTCTAGCCCCTTGCTGGGCTAGGGGCCCCTGTGGGGCAGGGAGACCCTGCCTGGGGCCTCGGTTTCCCTCTGGCTCCTGGAAGGCAGGAAGGACCCTGCCCTGCACCAGGCCTGCCCCAGGCAGGTGGGGCCGCTCGCCTTCCTTTCCTCCTGGGCACCCCCAAATGCTGTGATCTCCTGGACTTTCAGGCATGGGGAGGGACAGGGCCTCGGCACCTCTGCCTTTCGCCCCATGCAGCAGCGCCTCCCTTTCTTGGCTCTCTTGGCCTCCGGATCCCGTGGATAGACCCTGACCGAAGAGCTTGAGTCATGGGGTGTTGGGCTAAGGAGCGGCTTTTGCCCCTTCTGCCAGGACACCCTTGTTTCGTTTGGGAGGGGTGCCCTGCTTCCCTGTCCTCCCTGCACCCCCACCCACTCTAGTGCCCACACAGCTGAACGTGGCTTCTGTGTATGTCTGGAAGATCTGACCACTCGACCCTGCGCCCATCCTCCTCGGCGTGGGCCCTCCCCACCCGTGGGAGCCGCCGTCCGCCCCTCGGCACACATCCCTGCCCTTCCCACCGCCCCACTGTGGGGCTGACAGGCAGGGACCGCTGAGAGACAGGCCACCTGCAGCCAGAGCCCTTGCCCTGCCCCAGCCTGGCCACCACGGGCTCTGTGCTAGGGCCTCGCTCTAGGCTGCTGGAGGCGCTCAGGAGTCCCCTCCCCCCGACTGGCCTGGGTCCAGAGGCCCCCAGCAGCCTCCCCGCAGGCAGGCCCCGGCAGTCGGCATAAAGGACCCCGTGGAGCTCCCGTGAGTGACAGAGTTTGGAGAGGAGGAAGAGAGAGAAGCAGCAGCAGCATCTTCTGGTCCCTTGTTGTGTCCTTCAGGGTCTGAGGTCCTCTTGGCTCAGCCCCCTCCCCTCCCCTCACCCTCTCCCCGGGGTGCTGCCTCCGAGACCCAGCGAGCTGGGACTGGGTGTCCTTCCAACTCAGCAGGGAAATGAAACAAATATTTCCAGAGGCCGCGCTCATGTCCCCCACCCCAAGTGCCCCGGAGGAGGCTGACCGGCGGCTCCGTCAGAGCCGAAGACCCCCCTGTCCTGCCCCTGCCCCCCGCCCCCACGTGTGTGCCCCTGTTGTCTGTCACTCCCCCTGCACTCCTTCCCTCTGGGACACAAGCACGTGCACTGGGCATGGTAGCTCTCATGTTTTGGGGACGGCGTGGACAAAGGCAGCCCAGGGCCCCACACTTGCTGCTTCTCTTGGAATTCAGCGTGTTGGGTGGGGCAAGGCGGGTGGTGGGCAGGGGATGGTGCAGCTCTGGCGGCCGCCAGGCGCACCTCTGCCCGGGAACCTGGCCCTGCCTGCGCTGGGCCCCGCTGTGCCCACAGCCACGCAGCTGGTCCCTGGCACAGCTGCAGGGCTGCTGCGGGTCCACAGCTGAGGGGCGAGGCCAGGCTGCTGGTGACCCGCTGAGCAGAAGGGAGAGGCTGGGCTCTTCCCTGACCTCCGCCTCCTGCCGCTGTCGCGTGGTCCGCTACTCAGAATCCAGCTGCTTGCTCACAAGCCCTGGCCAGGCAGGGCACCCACTGCCCCCTGGCCACACTCCTGTCCTCATCCCGACCCCAGCCTTTTAAGGCCTGTCTCATCCTCTGATGGAGGATGGGTGGTTTGTCTTCATCCCCAGTGGGCATGGTGGATCAGTCCCCCCGGGGTCGACAGCAGGGAGGTAGAAAGTTCCAGCTTAGCTGTGGGGCTCTGGGGGCTGTGCTGGCCTCACCCCCCCACCCCCCTCTCCCCGCTGGGGTGCACTGGGCAGGCTGGAGGGCCGAGCTTGGCCTTGCCCCTTGGGGTTTGGTCAGGAGGGCCTGCTGGGATGCAGGGCCTGCTGGGACGGCTTGTGCTGCTGGCTTAGACATCAGAGCTGGGCCCAGGGGGAGGGAGCCTGGCAAACAGCCAGTGGTCTGGGGGCATAGGGGGTGTGGGGGACACTAAGCAAGGAGCCATTACTGGGATGGAGGCAGTGACAATGGGGAGGGGGACCCACACATCTGAGGAAGACCCAGGGTGGGCCCGCTCTCCATCCTGAAGGTTTGGGGAGACACACCCCCCCCCAGGCCACCACTCTCTACCCTTGTCCCTGGACCCCAGCACCCTCCGGCCAAGCTCCCACCTCCGCCTCCCCCACCCCACCCAAGCAAGACCACCTTTCTTCACAGTCACTATTTATTCTTCGTTCCTTCTTTTTGTAAGAAACAGTCACAAAAACCAGTGCAAAACCATCAGTGTGGGTGTCCTGTTTTATATTACAAAAACTCCTCTTGATATAGAATATAAAAAGGGGGGGATCACAGGAAATAAACATGATAAATTAGCGAGGAACATTTACAGTTTTCAAAATAGACTTTCGACCTGGGACCCACGGGGGAAGGGAAGAGAGGGCTTCTGGGAGATGGGGTGCTGGGGCCTCGGCTGGTTTGGGGTCTCTGGTCTGGGCCCCTTAGGCATGGAAGAGCAAGGGGGACAAAAGAGCCTCCGAATCCCTCAGACGGCTTCCGTTTTCCACGATGCAGGAGCTCTGGAGCAGAAACCTGGCTTTCAGGCCAGGCTGTGTGGGTGTGACCAACAGCGGGCCTCTGCAGGTCGGCTGGAGGAGGTCTCCTTAGAGAGGTATCCCTATCCCTACCCCGTGGCCCCGCAGCCAGACCACGGCCACCAGCGCCTGTCCTCTGTGACAGGTGCTGAGTCTGTATGTGAACCGGCCCAGTTAGATCGCAGTGCCTGGGAAGGGGGCAAGCCAGACTGGGGCTGGGCTCTGTCCTTCACACCACGGATGGGCCGCAGGCAGCCTCGCAGACGGTCACGGCTGGAGACTGCCCGCTCGCCCTTTCCAGCCCGTATGGGCAGCGGCAGACTCGGCGCTCCTTGGCACCTTTCTGGAAAGCACTGGGGGGTGAGGCTCACCATCTGCCCTTGAACCTGCCTCAGCCAGATGTTCCTCTGGGATCTGCTCTGCCTCCCACTGACCTTCCTGGGGCCGACAAGGGGTGGGAAGAATGGACATGACTGGAGATGGGAAGCGAGTGCATGCCAGAGGCCAGGCCCTTCTTACCTTGAAAGCCCCAGATTCTCCTGGCTGGTAGGGGACCAGAAGGGACCAGGAAGCCTGGGATGCCCCTAGACTAGAGCCACACGGCTGCCCCACGAGACCCTGAGTCCAGCCAAGCCAGCTGTTGTTACTTTTGCCAAGCTCAGACCAACCCTTTGCCCCTGCCAGGAAACGAGCTGAGCATGTGGGTGGGGGGGTGGGGGTGGGTCTAGAGAGGAGCGAGTCCAAGGCCCTGCTTGCGCTGGGCTGGGCTACCTGCTAGCTGCAGGGGGCTCTGGGTCCCGGGGATGCCTGGTCGCTGGGGAGTTCATGGCCACACGTCTGGAGTTCCAGGGACAATATGGAAAGCCCCTGCTTGGAGACCAGGAGCAGGGCCTGGGACTGGGGGGGAAGGGGGCAGCATGAGGATGGGATGGGGAAGGGGAGAGACGGGGAGGAGGTTAAACCCGATCTTTACAGCAGGCACAGAGCTCAGGGCTGCATCTGTAAAGGGGGCTGGTGGCAGAGCCAGGAGGCATGGGGCTCCAGGCACAGCCCTGTCTCTCCCAGGAGCTGGCGGGCTGGGAGGCTGGAAGGCGGACACAGGGTCTGGGATCCAGAATGGGCTCTCCCCAGACACTGAAGAGGGACTGTGGGGGAGGACAGCAGGCTCTGTGTTGCCCCTCCCACTGCCATGCCATCACTAATCAAGCCTTGATTGTCTGGCCAACACCATCAATCCCGACACCACCGATCGGGATGACGTTGTCCTTCTCCCCTCCCCCAACTGTGCCCAAACCTCCGATCCTCTGAACAGGCCTGGCAGGCAGTCCTGATTCACTGGGGTGGAGGGATCTTGCGATACAGTCGCCAATACCGGTCTAGAATGCACGGCCTGTGTTTGAGGGACTAGTCTGCGGGTGCTGTGTAGGTGTGGGTCTAGGGGAAAACACCTCCCTACCTCAGCCTGGAAGAAACACTCAGAAGTGTGCTAGGGCCCATGAAGGGACAAGAAGCCATTTGGCAGCAGAAATGAGGTGTCTTGGAGTTCTTTAGCCTGGAGAAAATGGGGATCGGGGGAGGCACTGTGTGGCCTTAACACTTTGGGGAGTGAGGGCAAGTGGAATGCCACAGATGGAAGGAGAGAAAAACAGAGAACTCTCATGTGCACTGAGCTGATGCTAAGAAGTCAAAGCAGTCCAAAGACAGAAGTCTGTCTTGGGAGGTAGAAAGCTCCCCATCTTTGGAGGTATGCAAGAAGAGGGTGGTGAAGTCTTGGCAGAAATCTTGTGGAAGACATCCAAGCCTCAGTTCTGGGAGGGGAGAGGAGAACCAGATGGTCTTGGGGATTCCTTCCAGCCCTGGGAGCCACAGAGTTGTTGCGGGAACAGGGAAGGGGCTGGACTTGTGGGAAGAGGTGGGCAGTGTAGAAAAGTGACTGTAGTGTGTGTGTGTGTCCCTGGGGGCTGGGGAGGTGGGAAGGGAGCAGGGAGGACAGTCCAGAATTTTCTTAGCTATGGAGCTGGTAAGTTCTTGCTTTCTCTCTCCTGGGGAAGCCAGGATGCTGAGGCCAGGGAGGGGTGTGAGCAGCAGACCTGCTGGGACCTACAGAGCCCTGGAAGGGGCAACAGGCAGCTTAGGGACCACTGGGTTCTTGTTCAGAATTGTCATGCATATGCTGTGTGACTGAATGAAAAATGTCCCCTCTCTGGGCTTTCCGGATTATTTGATCCAACAGATGAGGGAAGCAAGGCCTCTGCCAGCTAGGCCACGCTTGGATCCAGTGTCTGCAGCCCACTCTTGGCCCCAGCCTGAGGCAGGGACAACTCCATCAGAGGACCAGAGGTTGAACCTAGGTTCCGAGTTCTTAAGGACAAGGCGACCGAGTCTCCTTGGGGCCCTGGGGGGCTTTGTCGACCTCTGAGAGCTGCTTTTGCCTTTTGTTGGCTAGATCTGCACTTTCTTGGCACCTGGAGCTGCGGAGAAGGCCCAGGCCCGCGACTGCCAGAGGCTGGTGGGACCGAGGAGGGAACCTGGCCCTGGGGTTCCTTTGGTCTCTAGTGCAGACTGCTTCCTGGGGTTCAGGAGCCGGGCCCCTAAAGAGAGCCCATGGCACCCACCAGGAGACCAGGCGGGGTCTAGCAATCGTAGTTTCGTCTTCATTTTTTTGTTAAAAAAATAGCTATTTTCCTCTGCCCCTTCTCCTGCCCACTCATCGTGATCTCACCTCCTCCCCTGGGGCCAAGGGGGCAGGGGCGCGGGGGAGGGGAGGGCGTCGGGGGCTGGGCAGCGGCGGTGGGTGAGGCTTCAGGCTCCAGGCCACGCCCTCTACTGGATGCCCCGGAAGAGACACATGGCAAAGATCATGGCGAAAAGCTGCAGAAGTAGAAGTTGGCTTGTCAGGCTGGGCTTCCAGCCTAGCACGGGGCTGTCCCCTCCCAAGGGGAAGTAATCATCGGCCCAGGAAGGGGGCTCACCCATTGCTGGGCACACTCCTGCGGGAGGATTCCTGGGGGCAAGCACCTTTTGCCAGCCACTGGCCCTTGTTGTGCAGCAGAGTCATGGAAAGAAGGGGGCTTTGGACATGGGTTCAAATCTAATTCCTCTATTTGCCAGCAGCAATATGGGCCAAATGCATCCCTTCCCTGAAGACTGAGAGCTTCCTGTGCACCCAGCCCAGTCCTAAGCACTTTCTCAGAAACCTTCAACAGAGCAGGAGGCAGGGCACAGAGAGGTCATGGCACCCGCCTAAGGTCACACAGCTGCAAGTGGGGGAGCTGGGGGCTGGGTCTAGGCACTCTGACCCTGCAGTCTATGCTCAGAAGTCCCGTGCACTCCCCTTTCTAGCTCTTAGGAACGGGGGAAGATGTAGCCCTTGCCAGAGTTGAGAGCACTATGACCCAACACCTCACTAGGGCCCTGGGTGGGAGGGGGTTGGGGGGGTAGGGCAGGCAGAGACCCAGATTCAGGGATGCCACTCTGACCAGAATGGCTGAGGCTCCCACAGGCAGGGGTCTTCTTGCAAGTAGCAGAAGGGACAGTCCCCAGACCACAGGCTCAGAGCCAGATCTCTGGCTGGGGAAGCAGCGTGGGCAAGGTGAGGCTGGGACAGCGATACAGTAAAAGTCCCTTTTTGGGAGTAGATTCCTGCCTCCCTTCGGGGTGCAGCTAGGCTTGTGGGCCGGGGGTGAGGACAGCAGACCAAGAATACAGACATTGTCTAACAAGACCCTAGGGCAGCCTGGCCAGGCATGGAGTCCCCACCCTCTGCCATCCTGACGATGCCCAGCCGCAACCATGGCCCGGGAACAGAGTAGTAGTACCATTTTGCAGAGGAGTCCTCTATAGCTCAGAGGCCCCCTCTGGGGAGAGGCTGAGCTGGGAGTCATCCCCAAAAAGCCATGTCCTTCCCGAGCGGGACACATGCCTGCGACTCCTGCAGTCCCAGCAGATTTACCTGTCCCTTGTTCATTGTGTCCCCCTGCCCTATGAGAGACCCGCTTTACCTAGAACGGTGCTGGCATACAGTAGGGGCTCAATCTATGCCTGCTGAATGAACGAATAAATGACCCCCCACTCCCCTGCCCCCATCCCCAGTAGTCTCCACAAAACTGCTCTACACGGGGCTGGAGGACGCTCTGAGAAGCTGAGCAAAGTGACATTTCTGGTGCCCAGCATTCTGGACACCTACTCTCCCCCCCCCCCCCGCCTGTCGAAAGAGGGACAGGGAGGTGAAAGAGGGACAGGGAGGCTGTGGCTCGGGCTGCTTGACTTCGTTTCCCCGCCCGCCCAGGACTGGCTGAGGCCCAGGAGTGGTCTTTCCTGGAGATGGTCAGTGCCAAGTCCGGGAGGAGGGGTTTGCGTCCCATCCCAGAGCTGGCGGGGAGAAGGGAGGGGCAGCTCCGTCCGTCCATCAGCGGAAGCGCCACCTCGTGGCGGTGGCCGGACTCTGCAGCCGCCTCCCTTTCACGGGGCCCCGGACTGGGGCAAAGAGGGTTCATTAAGACTGCCCTTGTGAGGTCGACAAGGCCCCACAGGCCCTGAGCCTCCCAGAGAGAAAGCGCCTGATCTGGACGCACAAGCCGCAGCCCCTCCCACAAGGCAGCGGTGTTGATTCTCGGTCGAGGGTTCACTCTGGACTTTGGGGGAGGCTTAGCCAGAGAGGAACAGGGACAGGGTGGGGGGTGCTGGGGGCAGTGGAAGGAAGACTGCAGGGTGGCTCTCAGAGCCTGCCAACTCACTGCTGGAGGCTTGCTCAGATGAGCCCAGAGTCCAACAGTGACTCAGGCAACAGGCAGACAGCTGGGCTTCCCACACCACAGTCCCCGCAGCAGGGGACCCATTGGGTCCTGGATTTAGGATGTGGAAACTGAAGTGGGCTGGGCAGTGCAGGCCATGGGGGATCTCCCCAAGACCCTGTGTGTGCCTTGCTTCTGGGGAGCCAGAGAAATGGGGGGCTTTTACTTACCTCGATGGCCAGCACCCCTATGGCGAGGGCTCCAGCCAGGTAGACGTAGGTTTCAAAAGTGTTGAGGATCACTGTGTAACAGCCCTGGGAAGGAAGGACCAGAGGTGAGGCCATAGATGGAGACAGTCTGGGGTCAGGGGCCAGCATCAGGACCGAAGTATGAAGCCTGGGAACTGGCCTGGG
This sequence comes from Martes martes, assembly GCF_963455335.1. Taxonomy (NCBI): domain Eukaryota; kingdom Metazoa; phylum Chordata; class Mammalia; order Carnivora; family Mustelidae; genus Martes; species Martes martes. Next base: position 20,793,568 of record NC_137898.1, read on the forward strand.
GCCCCAAAACTCGGGCAGCAGCAGGCTTACCCTGTCAAACCCCTGTTGACACCATTGGGTCGGCCTCCCCCAAGGTCCAGAGCCCATCCCTCCAGGCCTCTCTAAGTGGATGGATTCCTGTGCTATTACTGATCTCTCAAGAAGTGCTGGGGATATACACACTGAGATAGAGATGGATATAGACACATGGAGAGAGCAGGAGTGGCCCTTTTGATGCCCTCACCTTGAGCCAGTCTTGCCCTGCTCACTGTGCTCCTGCCCTACTGGCCTTCCTCTGTTGGTTCCTGGAGCACCCCATGTTCTTTCCTACCCCAGGACCTTTGCACATGCTGCTCTTGCTCTCTGGCTGGAATGCTTTTCCCATGCCAGGAAAATGAGGGTGTAGCACTTTATGTGGACAGTCACAGCAGCCCCCACACTCACAACCTGCCAGGGAGCACGTGGGGGAGCACTGGGAATAAAGGAGAGAAATGTGATGCTGTGGGGAGAGAGCGCTTAAGATCACCCAGAGACATGGGGAATATGGATGGTTTTCTATTTGTGGTCACCCCTCTGGCCTGGAGTCAAGCTCTAGCAAGGTCACCATCTACTGGGAGACCCCCTGATTTGTTTCCAGCAGGAGAACACATCCCTGACTTGCCCAGGTGACCATCCTGACCCAGGGAAGGCTGAGAAGAGCCGGAGAAACTGCTCTGGTGGGTTTGACTCTGAGTATTCATCATAGGTCACCTTCTTGAAGGATTTCCTTATTTCTGCTCATTAGAGTTCAATGGTAAACAGTGGTGGACTAACTCAACATCCACAGAGGAGCGCCTTCTGCTTTGGCCCTTAGTGGCCACATAACCGAGTTGTGGCTGTCCAGGTCTATACAGATGACCACTGGGGCTTTCTGGGAAAGACGGTGGTGCCGCACTTTCCCTTCTCTCTGTCTTAAACATGGGTGGGATGTCTGGAGCCATGGCAGCCGTTTTGCCACCAAGGAAAGGCCACAAAGATCACGGAGGCCAGGCTTTGACAGACAGGACAAAGCTACTAATGCAATGGGGAAAGCCAGCGCCTTCCAGAATTCTTGCTGTGTGTGAAACACAGAGACATCTGCATGAGCCCCATGAGGTGGGCTTTGGGGTCCTTGCATTCAGACTTTTGTTCACTGATTCAAGACTGTGATGGGGATGCCAAGGAGAAAAGGATCTCAGAAAAGGATCTCATGGGGAACAGAGGCACCACGAAGAACTCAGGCAGCTGCACAGGGACCTTCCCAAGGAGTCCGATTCCAAAGTCATGCCCGGGAGATGGAAAGGGGTGTCATCATCAAGGATGAGCCCAGAAATAGGAAGCTTAGAAGGGTGAGACTCTACAGGAACAGGGCCCATGAGGAGCCCTCCTGAACAATCCACAGGTGGCCTCAGGACATTGGTTTGGCTCTGGGCGCTGGGCATCCCAAACATCAGGGCCTTGGACAAGCTAGACGTTCCTTTGCCTTTTGTAGGAAGCTGAGGTGGTCCATGTGTTTCATGGAGCTGTCCATGGCCCAGACTCCTCTCGTAATGCCCTGACATCCCAGGGGCACACCCTCCGTGGCCAGGTCCTGGGGGAAAGGAGGAGGGACCGGCCCAGGGCTTTCTCTTAAGGACAGGACACAAGTGGTACCCTTGTACCACTTCTGCTCACCTCTCCTTGGCCACTGCCTGGTCCCCTGGCGTCACTGCCGGGGAAGTAGGAAATGCCGCTTTTCCCTGGTGGCGATGGCATCACGCCACCTTTCCAAGGAGGACAGCCAGCTGGCTCTGTGATGGTATGAGGAAGCTGAGGTCCAGAAAGGGTGTTGCGGTCCAGGTCTGCTGGACCTCAAAGCCTGAGCCCTCCCCTGCCTCCCCTCCACGTCCTGCAGCCTCTCTGGGAGACTGAGACCCAAGCCCCTTGGTGGCCCTCCCTGCCCCGAGCTCACAGTGGCCTGATCCCAGGGCCCCTGAATGTCGTCGCCTGACACCATGTGTGCAGGGGAGGGGTGCTGAGTTCTAAGCTGAAGCTGGAAAGACCTCATCAGAGGGCCAGGGGCAGGCCTCAGCATGCGGGCCTCCTCCACGGGGCTCTCCGAGGCCTGCCCTGTGGCCCCCATCCCTTCCAGCTTGGCATCTGGTTTTCATTTTAGTGATCATGACCATGTGAAATTATTACTTCTAGTTTGCTCCTCGGTTAGCATGAACTTCCTTCAACTAGATCGCGAGCCCCTTGTCTCCTGCCTCCTGCTGTGTCCCCTGCATCTGGAAATCTCCCAGGAGAGCCTAATGAGAAGCCTAATCAAGGGAGGGGTGTGGGGCATGTCCTGGGCTCATCCTTGTTCTCCCTCCCGACTCCCCCTGCCTGGTCTCTCACACCCACACCTGAGGGGCCAGGGGCCCAGGGAGGGTTGCTTCTCCGTGGGAAGGAGGCACCAAGTACAAGGGCATGATTTGTCTCACAGTGGGGGCGGGACGGGGGCCAAAGCAGGCGCCGTGCGTCCCCCAGAGACGGCACGCACAAGAAGGAAAAGGCTTTCTTTCTGGGACCCAGATAAAGTCCTCAGGTGGCAAGAGAAGCAAAGAGTCTGATAGTTTCCCTGACCTTGGAGGGGAACCTTGCCCCCTGGGGGTCAGAAGGGGCTTCTATATGGCACAGAAGGTGAGCTTCCCCCAAAATAAGATCTAAGGAGGGGCCCCCTCTATGTAATTCAGTTTGGGCTCCAACCAGCACGGTCAGAAGCTCAGAGAGAGCCCCGCCTGGAACACAGCGGAGTCTCAGCTCCCCTTCAGCCCCAGACCAAAGGCCCACCCCTCCGGCGGGGCCATCACAGCCCCATCTGCCACCCTCATCCTTCCTCTACTTTGGCTGGATCCCAGGGGCTTCCTGGCCCCACTGAGGAGTCGCCTACGGTGACCCACCCATCCAGGCGATGGCTGGGGTGCTCCAGAGACTCTGTGCCAGCATCGCCCCCCCATCCCCGCCCAGCTTTGGCCATCCAAGGCCCCCTGCCTGGGGGAGCAGGGCCTGGTACCTGCTTGTTCAGGAATAGGTCCCTTCCCAGCAGGCACTCCTCCCTGCTCAGCAGGACCCCGTCCCGAGTCTGCGGTTCTCTCCGACAGCAGGCCTCGGGCACCTCATCACTGTCCAGAGTCAGCAGTCGGAAAACTGATGCAAACCGGAAGTCTTCAGGCCCGTTGACGCCACAGCAGCCAAACTAGGAGGACAGCGAAGGGAAGAGTCTGGCGGGGGAGGTGGTGGGAGCTGGGCCCAGGGGGCAGAGGTGGCCAGACAGCCTCCCCCAAGACCCCCATAAGGCAAGGAGCAGAGTCAAGACTCAGCTAGGGGCTGACTCTGTCTGCTGCTCCTGTGTGACCCTGGGAAATTCACTCAACCTCTCTGAGCTTCCAGTGCCCTTCTGTGTAAAATGGGGGGTGATGGTGACAATGACGGCCCAGAACACTGCGTGGATGGCTATTCCAAGGCCCAGGCTGGGCTCAGTCGGCCAGCCCTGATCAGTTAGTGATGTCTGATACAGGTCCATGAGCCAAGTGGGCTCTGGAGGCGGGACATTTGTTGCACCTGGCATCACGGCTTTGAATGCTCATGGCATCCCTGAGGCGTCACTCACCGTGATCATAACCGAGTTCCAGGTGGCAGAGAAGACATCTGTGTCGTTGTTGCCCTGGTAGTGCTTGGTGAGCTCCTTGGTGAAGAACTCACGGGTGAGCTGGAGGGAGAGGCAGAGGGCGGGCTAAGATCCTCCTACTCCCCCCCTACCAGCAGCTTGGGGCACCCTGCCCTGGCCTGGTCTCTTCAGCTAGCTGCTTCTGGAGGGGAGGCAAGGCCTCAGCGCCCCAGGGTCAGGGATTCTCCCAAGCCACTACCTTGGGGTGGCTCCTGAGTCCCCACTCCAGGGCGTGTGCCCCCCCCCCAATCACCAGCTGGAATAGGAAGTCAACACACACACCTCTGGGCAGCGAGCCCAGAAACTCTCTCCGCCCTGCAGCTCTTCTCAGAAGCAGGGTTTATCCAGGGTGGGGGGCTTGCCCCTCACCCCACTCCCTCCCCTCTGAGCTGTTCCTCAGAGCCACAGGTATGCTCCAGGTCCCTGGCCCTGAAGAAGTCGGGAGCAGGGAGTCTGCAGATCCGGTTTCCGAAGGTGTCCTTGGAAGGCGCTTCCGCCCTCCACATATTCTCCTCCGGCCTCACCACCGTCCTCCCGTCCATCCTCCCCGCTGCTGCGGTGAAAGGACTGGGCCCTGTGTGGAGCCCGGCTGGAAGGCTCCATTCCGGGCGCACAGAGTGGCTGCCTCTTCCCCTCTGTCCGTGGCTTGCCTTCCTGCTCCTCCGGACCAGCTCATGTGTCCGGACCCCTCCCCCCTCTCTGTCCCTCCCCCTCCTGTTTCCAGGTACCCCCCATGGCTGGCCGTGCCTGGCTCTTATAGACTCGGATGGGGCTGGTGCCCTGGGTGGTTGGAGCTCCTGGAAAAAGGCGGCTGGTGAGGGCAAGTTGCCCAAATTGCATACTGGCCAGGACCTCAACCGAGAGGGCCCTGCTCTGTCCTCCTGCATGTCACACACCCCAGGGCCTGGGGACAGCCTCGCCAACTAGCCTCTGCCAAACGACTATTGCCAGGTATGGTGTGGAATGGAAGATTCCAGAATCAGGTGTGGGTTGTATCAGGTGCTTTGGAAGAGCAGAGACTCTAAAGGACCTTCTGATTCTACCTTCTGGAAACACCCTCGCAGGAAGAGGGTCTCTGGGGCGGTGGGTCATGATTTGGGCCGGAATTGCTGGCTGAGAGGCTGCCGACTCTTGCGAGACCCTGTCTGAGGAGGGGAGGGGCTGGCCCCCAAGGGAGGGCCGGGGCAACGGAGGGGGGGGGCGCACTTACATTTTCCCTGAAGATGAAGGCCAGGATGGCCGCCGAGAGCTCCGCCAAGAAGATGATGAGGATGAACAGGAAGAACTGTGAAGAGAAGAGGTTCGTGAGCCCCGAGGATGGTGGGATGGGGACAGGCGACTGCTCGCTGATGCCCCCATCCATCCGTCACACAGTTGACCCAACGTACCAATTTCATGAGACAAAGGACCCTCACTGCCCTACCTCAGACATCTTTTCTTTTTTTTTTTTTTTAAGATTTTATTTATTTATTTGACAGACAGAGATCACAGGTAGGCAGAGAGGCAGGCAGAGAGAGAGGAGGAAGCAGGCTCCCTGCTGAGCAGAGAGCCCGATGTGGGGCTCGATTCCAGGACCCTGAGATCATGACCTGAGCCGAAGGCAGAGGCTTTAACCCACTGAGCCACCCAGGCGCCCCGCTCAGACATCTTTTCATAAGCAGCCTACCAACAAGTCATCTTCAGAGTCAGCAAGGTTATAATACAAATAGGAAACAGTAAACAAACAAATATGGCTTCCGGGCAAATGGCACCCCTTCCACGATGCCCCTTGTGCAGTGTTCAGCCTGAACAATGTCACCTGGTAGCCCTGGAAGGTGATTGAAGTTGACCTGTTTGGGCCCTCTCCACATGGAAATCTGGAGTTCCTTGGGGACCCCAGACTGGCTCCCCACCCCCCCCATACCCCCAGCACCACCTCTCCCTGCCTGGCCACCTCTCCTTCCCATGAGCAGTGGGGAATTGATGTTGACCTTCAGGCACAATAAAGGATCAAGATGGGAGGGGAAGTGATGGGCCCATTAACATCGGGGAACCCAGGCGCTGGAGTCTGAAATCTAACAGACCCCCCTCTGCCCTACTCACTGCACTTTTTTTTTTTTTTTTTAAGATTTTATTTGACAGAGAGAGATCAGAAGTAGGCAGAGCAGCAGGGAGAGAGAGAGGGGGAAGCAGGCTCCCCGCTGAGCAGAGAGCCCGATGCGGGACTCGATCTCAGGACCCTGGGATCATGACCTGAGCCGAAGGCAGAGGCTTTAACCCACTGAGCCACCCAGGCGCCCCCTCACTGCCCTTCTTGGTGTTCTCCAAATTGTCCACGATGCCTCCTGTCTGGGGGCCACCCCCCTCTGCCAGGAAGGCTCCTCCCTTCCTCGTCCACCAGCTCCTCATTTTCCAGACCAGGCTCAGCCCAGCCCCTCGCCTGGTGGGAAGCCATTCCTGGGGTCCCCCACATCGCAGTGCCCCCCAGAGATGCCTGCCCAGCAGCTGCTGTACCCCCCACCCCCCAATATCACAAACAGAAGCATTCCCCATGCCTGCCAGCGAAGGTGTTGGTACACGGCTGCCAGATGGACAAATGATCCCAGACTGACCCGCTCACCCTAATGACCTTGTTCTCTGCCACATCGCAGACCACGGTCAGTGTGGGCACTGCTTTGGCTGAGGGCCATGGGCAGAAGGAACAGGAGATGACTTTGCCTTCATTACTCCGTGTCGCAAGTGCGCTCGGCATTTCCGGTCTGTGGCCATCCCGGAGCTGTCAGCCCACCTGGAGACCACCAGCAGAGGACCAGATCCCCACTGCCCATGGTTCCTGCACACTCTCCCAGGCCCCATGGCCGCCTGCCCTGTGATGTGCCAGAGCTGGAAGGAGGCGGGAGTCCTGCCCTCAGTGTCAGGACAACTCAGCCTCCTTGCCTCCCTTCATGTGGCTTGGGATAATCATGAAAACCCCTTTAAGCCTCAGTTTCCTTGTCAGTAAAATGGGGATGCTCACATCCTCTCCTGAGATCATCATGGGGAATCCTGAAATAAGGGGTGTGCAAGTTTCTGTCTGTCATCAGAAGTTGAGCAAAGCTTGTCGCTGAGTCTCCTCCAAGTGTACAAGGACTGCGGAAGCCAGCTCCCACGGGAGCCCTGGAGGGCCCGGCTGTCAGGGGTTCGCTCAGCGCCGGCTTCCCCACAGACACCCGTTGCTGCTGGCGAGCCCCTGGTATCCCTCCCCTGGATTGCATCTCTTCCAGTAGGAAGAAGGTTTCTGTCACTTCATCCTCATCCCAGGAAGACCCCAGTCTTGTTCCCTCCCTGACTTTGCGAAGCTCTAACAGCGGCCGCCCTGCGCAGGCCCTGGGGTTTCTCCCAACTGCTTGGGCTGCGGACAGAGAGCCTTGGGATGGATTTCTAGATGGTCTATCCAGGGTGGGGACAGAAAACAGCCCCGAGACCTGTCAATGGCTTCATTTGTTTTTAAATGTCCCACCCCAAGGAGGACGGCTTCACTCCTGGTCCCTAATGGTCGCCCTTGGCAGCGGCAGCGGGCTCGCCCGTCAAGCTGCCTCCCACAAGGGCTCCGGCTCACAGACGCTTGCTCGGCTCTAGCCCGATGCCCATCTCATCACCTTTCTCTTTAGCCCCCACACTGGAGGAAACAAGCCAGCGAAGGGAATGACTATGCCAAAGGTGGGCAGCCCGAAGATGCCAGAGCAAAACCTTTCCTCTTAACCTGGCAATCTGTTCTGCCTCTTCTCTCTCTGCTGGAAAGCACGTTCAGGACTGGCCTGAGGGATGAGTCTTCTGAGCCCTGGGGGTCTGCTGGGGTCAGAGTTCCCACCCAGAGGGGAGAGTCCCAGAGGGCCTCCTCTGCCCCGGGGCAGGCTGCCCCCCACTCCCGGCCCCATCGGACTCCCACTGTCCACTCTGCCAACCCCACCACCTCCACTTCCACAAGAGTCTGCAGGCTCTCATCCCTGTGACAGTGAAAGGCCCCAGGCAGGCCTCCTGGCCCTTCCGTGCGGCCGGTGATGGATGGGTGCCGGCCCTGTCTTACACGGCCTCCACGGGACCCCCTCCCTGCCCTTGGCCTCTTGGTGGAGTCGCTGGCAGTTCCCAGGCTCACAAAGAGCAGCCCTGGAAATGGTTTCCATCCTCAGCGAGGCGACGGGGCTGGCTCTGGCTCTGGATCACAGCTGAGACGGTTAAAAAGTACGGATAAGCCAGAGCCTAGGCCATGTGCACGCCGCGTGCTCAGCGCCCTGGAAGCGTGAGGCCCTCCCGGATGGTGCGGCTGGGGGCTTTGCACAAGGCCGAGGCCGGCGCAGCTCAGAGGGGGGTCAGAACCAAGAGGCAGGCGTAGCTTTCCCGAGGGTGAGCGCTGGTGCAGCCAAGTCCTGAGACAGTAATCCCAGCCAGCCCTACTGAGAGCTCACCACTGAGGTGCCGAGGACAGCCCAAGTCTCCTTTCCTGGGGTGCTCTGGGCAGCCTGGTGAAGCCGCCGTGTTTACCACCAACTCCTCCGGTTACCCAGGGGGAACCCGGGACCCAGAGTGGGTAGTACAGAGACCCATAAGAGCCTCCAGGTCTGAAGACTTTCTGATGGCCTGTAGGTTTCCCGTGGACCAACCTGATGCTTTCAGTTTCACATTTGTCAGGTGCTTGCCTGTGCTGGGAACAGAGTTAAGCAAGATGCACATTTTCTCCTTGAGCCGTGATCACAACACTGAGGCTGGGAAAGTGGTTGCATCATCTCCATTTTAAGCAAGAGGAACCTAGGTTCAGAGAGGTTAAGTAACCGCCCTCAGGTCCCACAGCCAGGAAGTAGCAGAGCAGAGATTAGAACCTAGACTTTTCTGACTTCCAAGCCCATGCCCTTACCACGCCTCTAAGACCACCTCCTCTCTGTCCCTTTATTCCAGGGCTACTCATTGAGCACCTACTGTGTACCATGCACTATGCTAGGTCCTGGCAAACTCATATACACAAGGCAGATGTGGTCCCCATCAGCACGAAGTTTACGTTGAGCCGAGGTTCATGATTCCTGAGATGAAATTCAAGAATGAGCCTAGTAACTCACTGAAGGAAAAAGGAGGGCTCTCCAGAGGGAGGGGGCCTACAGATCTCCATTGCCATTGTCCCCTCCTGGAGTAGGGTTCCCTCAAGCCCTAGCTGCCACTTCTGCCCTCTGGCCTTCTCCCCAGGAAATGACTTCCTCTTGCTTACCAGGGTTACTGCTGGTTATCTGGAGGGGCTCCCCCTGGATCCGGCCCCGGGGCTTGTCCTGACACCTCTGGCCTCTCCGGATTTCCCCTCATGAGGCAGGGCCTTTCCTAGGGGTTTTGAGTTAATCTCGCCTCATCCCATTTGCCTAAGGACACATTTGCCAGTAATTCCTGAACCACAAATGTTCACCATTTTGCTTCGGATGGAAAAATTAACGAAGGGACGGAAACTGAGATTTTGCCTCCCCCCCGCAAACATTTCCAGACTTTTCTAGCCTATCTGCCCATGGGCACATCTAGTTTCAGTTCTCATTTCTAATAAATGTTTACCAAATTTACATCCTTTTTGTGTTATTCAGCTTATTTATCTCTTCTAAGTACACGCATCTCATTTTGCTGTTCTTCTTTCCAAATTAGCATCTTGGTCATCAAAATATAAAAAAAATTTCTTGAATCTTTAAATAAAAAGATTAAAAACATGCTGTGAATGACACCTAGGCAAGCAACCATGAGAAAGGGATGCCACAAAATACCCATTACAGGCTGAGATTGTCCTATTGTATGTGAAAAGGGTGTAAAATTGATTGACGGGAGGGTTTGGAAACTGTACCTTTAGAAAAATTGATCATTAAGTGATGTGGTCATTAGGCTGAGGGTGGTGGGGCCCTGGGGTTTCAGCCTCAGAGTGGGGATAGGGGAGGGGATGCTCTGTTACCCCCACCCCAGCTATCCCTATCGGCCCAGGTGGCCAAAGTCACTCCCTCTAGGTCCTGTTCATGACAAGTCCTCCCTTCCTCCCCGAAGGTTGAGGAGCAGGGCTGCCAGGCTTCTCGAGGGCCCCTGGGAGCCGCGAGGGGTGGCACTTGGTGCCCCTCTTCAGCTGGGACCATCACACTGCCAGTCCAGATCAGAATAGAGAAATGGTTCTTATTTTCTGAAGTCATGAATCTTTTTGAAAACCTTCCAGAAGTTGTGGCATCTCTCCCAGAAACATACACGTTCACACAACACACACACACATACAGACACACACACATACACAGAAGGCTCTAACGTAATATTTTGCACATAATTCTAGGTGAATTTCAGACATGTGAGTCTGTTTTAGGCCTGAGACACAGGGGACCTGGGTCCATGAGTCCCCCGTCTGTGACTCGCACTGAGATCTCAGTCTAATAGGCGCTGGGCTTCAGAGAGGTGAGGAGAGGGATGGGAGGAGAGGGACAAAGGGGAGGGGAGAGGACACAGGGGAAGTAGGGAGAGAGGGGCAGAGACTAGGAGAGCTCAGGAGAGGGATAAGGTGAGGCAGCAGGAATAGAAAGCAGGAGATAAGAGGCAGAGAGACAGAGGTAGAGAAAGAGCAAGAAAGAAAAGGATGAACGCAGGTGGGTCTCCTAGATCTCGAGACTAACAGAGAGAAAAGGGAGGAAGGAGGAGGTGGCAGAAGAGACGGGTGCAAGGGGCTGCCTTAAGGACTGCGTCCTGGCCACAGCCGGGACTCAGCTGCCCCTCGGGGGGCTGGAGGGAACCTCAGCTGGTCCCTGGGTCTCGGTCTTCTCCACAGGGACCAATATGCCCATCTAGTGGCCGGCTCAGAGGCTGCCTGTTTGTGGGGAGGACTTTTGAGACCCCCAGCCTGCTCCCAGCGCAGTGCCCGGGCCTGCCCTCCTGTCTTGGCTTCAGGGATGAGACCCAGGGATGAGCGGAAAGAAGAAGGACTGGCGTGACGTGGGACCCACGTCCCAGCTCCTTTTCAAGTCCCCACGGGCTCCCAAGCCTCCGTGGGCTCCGGCGGGTGGGGGGGGGGGGCGCTGCAGAGGGCCTTCCGCCAGGGGGCGCCCACAGGTTTCTTTGTTTCTCTCCAAATGCAAAGTTTGCAGTGTTCAGGCCACTGAAGGCCAAAAGGGACGGGGGTTCCAGAGTCACACATCTCACGGCTGATTTCACTTCCTGCCTGGGATGTGGGGAATCTCACTGTGACACAAATGGGGGCCGTATAGACTGCTCTAATCTGCAGGGGAGTGGGGAGGGTGCGTGGTGCCAGATCTCCACCTCCCAAAGCCACAGGAACAGACACATTGTCCTCCTGCTGACCAGCCCGCACGTCCCTGATCGCCTAACTCCTGACCCCTCCCCCCACTCACCCACAAGGAGCACCCGCACCCTGTCCCGCCCCCACACACTCACCCAAGCGTGCTGTCTTCACCTGGCCCTGTAGCGGGACTGGGCTCCAACTAGAAGCTCTCCAAGCCCTGGGCACCCACAGGCCCTCTACTGGGGCAGGAGACCCATCCACCAAGGCCAGGAAAGTAGGCAGAGCCCCAAAGGACACAGCCCATGGGAATACAGAAGGCCAGAGAAACAGACCACCCACCGGTGGCCTCATTTGGTGCCAACCTACAGCTAAGCTGCCCCTTGTTTAGCAAGGAAATTCACGAAAGCTCAGAGAAGCTAAGAAACCAGAACCAAGCCCCATCATCAGGTAGGGGACAGAGCAGGACGCACACTGAAATCCAGGCCTGCCTGTTGCCCTCTCATCCCCCTGGGCCTCCCGTGCCTGCCCACCAGGGACACTCCTGGAGGACTGCCTAGCTAGAGTATGATGGCTGAGTCTCTGCAGTGTAGATAGAGCCCCCCACTCTGTCCCGTGGCACCCATGGGTGGGGTGAGGGTGGGCTACTCACGAACAGCAGCAGACACTTGTTCTCGCGGACGGCCCCGCAGCAGCCCAGGAAGCCCAGCAGGAAAAGCAGGCCGCCCATGGCCAGGAGGATGTAGGCACCCGTGATAAGCAGGGGGTTGGCGGCCACGATCTCCCGGAAGCCGGTGGGGTCCACCATGACCCAGATGCCGATGCCCAGCAGGCAGGCCCCGCCCAGCTGCTCCCAGGGCCGGTTAGGAGGGGGGAGAAGAGGCAGACGGGGGGGGGGGGGTGGTTAGGCACTCTACATGCACACCATTCACCCCGCGTGAGGCCCCATGGTGAGCCAGGGAGCCCCCGGGAGCCCCAGAGAACTGGGCAGAAACCTGATTTGCCACAGAGACCAGTGTCCAAGCAATGCTTTTCACTGTTTTGCATTTTCTGGGTTACCCAGACCTCAAGGGGCATCCTCTAAACCCAACCTCTGATCCATGCCCCATCGTGGGCTGCTGGGGACCATATCCCAGGGAGGTTTTTTTGGCCACTTTTAGAGTCTCCTTAAATGTCAGAGCTGCAAGATAATGAGGTCACTAGTCCAAGCCTCTGATTCCACACTGAGCCCCAGAGGGGACCCGTGACTTGCTCAAGGTCACACAGCCAGTTCAAGGCAAAGCCAGCATTGAATCCCAGGCTTCTCTGACATTAAGTCCACGGCACACCCTCTGAGGCCTGTACCATGCTAGGGGCTGGGAAAACATGGACACGAGCTGGCCCCTTTGTCCTCAACAGGAGCTCTCATCAGCGTGGGCTCACCACACTCAAAACGGCTCCTCGAAAGCCTTCTTGTTTATATCTTCATGTCCATCTCTCCATGCCTTACTTATCTTTGGAGAGAGGCAGCTTAGTCCAGAGAAAGGGTGGTGCTGCTTGTCAGCTGTGTGACCTTGGGTAAGTGGTTTAGCCTCTCTGAGCCTTAGCTTCCTCATCGGTAGAAGAAGATACAAACTCCTCCCTGCCTAAGGTGACGCCAAGGAAGAAAGGCCAGTGTGGATAGGAATGTTCTTAGCAAGTTTCAGTAAATATCTGTTCCGTTTTCCTTGGGGACAGACAAGGACTGGAAGCAGATCTGTTATAAGAGAACAGTTTGGCCTCATCGGGTTTTGAACGGGGTGAAGTATCTGAAATCCCTGTGTGGTGGGAGGACCAGAGGACCCCCAGAGGTCCCCCAGAGGCACACGCCAGCAATGCCAGGCTGTGGCTAAGAGCAGACTGGTGAGCTCTGGGGGGTTGAGAGGGGTCCGCAGGCTGGCGGGCAGAACTGCAGGGCTTGGGGCTTGGAGCAGGAGACAATATTTTTAGTACAGGGGTCAGAGCAGGGGAGCAAACGAGAGGCTGGAAGGACCCATCACTGGGCGGGGAGAAAGGGAAGGCCCACAGGGACAGCGATTACACAGTCCCCATGGTCGCCCTGTGCTGGCCACCACTTTTCTCCTCCGTCCCTTACAAATGCTCTGATAAAAGCTGCCTTCCTCCTCGTTGCTCTTAAGGTTTTGGGGTTCAACAATTGTGTGCTGACTGCTGCTTCAAGGGCACAGACTGAGCTGCCTGAGGGGACACAGCCCCATTTCTGGTGGGGACCCTCAGTCTTGCCCAGGGCCACCCAGCTTGGAAGCTGGGTCCGGAATTCACATCTGGAGGCCTCCCTGTGCTTCAGGACTATGGGCAAGGGAGGGACCCCATGAGAGTAGCTGGGATGCATGAAAAAATAGAAGGAAGAGAGAGAAGAGAGGCAGAGAGAGTCATTAGTGACCAGAAAGGACCTCTCTTTCCCAGCGACACTGGCCTGGAGGGCATCAGAGGACTTTTACTCACCCACGACCTGGCTGCACTAAGGTCAAAGGCTGAGGTGGGGTCAGGAGAGCTGGGGGTGGGGGGGGTTGGCTTAAGACTCCAGGAGTGTGGCTCTGCTCCTGGGAGAGGCCAGGGGCCCAAGCAGAGCCTGCGGGGGGCTGCTGCCAGCAGGTGGGCTGGGCTGCAGGGCGCTGGGCTGGCCATCTGAGCACTCAGAGTCTCTGGGCTTTCCAGTACTGAACCCATACGCTAGATGCTGATGGAGCTAAGCTAGAGAGTGCTGGCACATTCCAGGCACTTCCTAAACGGATCTTGCTTAATTTTCAAAAAAACCTGTTGAGGTAGGTAATGAAGGGATGAAGATACTGAGGTTCAGAGAGGTGAAATGTGTTTCTGATCACACAGCTGGTAAGATGCAGAGCTGGCTTTGAACCCTGGCTGCTCCCAGCCCCAGAGAGGTTTCGGATTACAATGGGGAGGGTCATAGCAGCTCGGACAGCCAGCTCTGAGGCCTGCAACTGCCCTGGGGCTCAGGGTTGAGGGGGGCTGTCTCAGCTGCCCTCTTCTCTATCCCCTGCTTCTTCCAGACTCTCCACCAGGGGTCTGATCCTGAAGCAGCAGCCAGGACGAAGGCTCCCACCCTTTTGTCAGAGGGCCTGAACTGTCCCAGGGTCTGTACCAAACATCTCTCCGTGACCATAGGCTCTTCGGAGTGGGGCAGGCGCCACTGGGGGCCTCTCGTCCAGGAAATTCTGGCTGGCCAGGTACATTTGCTTCTGGCACTGTCCCCTGTCCTGCCCCCAGGACTCTGCCCAGTGTGACTATTTCTAAGTCACGTTCTGTTCTGCCTGCCCAGCAGAGGCCTCGGGGGACCCCGGGCACGTTCCAGCAATACTTACAAATATGAAGAAATTGAAAACAAACATCAAATACTTCATGCAGCTCAGACAGTCACCTTCCATGGTGTTCTACCTGCAAAAGAGCAAGCACCTCAGTTTCCCTCCTGGGGGGCCCCACCCAGAAAGAGCCCTGGCCCCTCCTCCCAGGGGTTCCGAGTGGTCAGCCCTGCCCCTGTGGCTGGTGTTTCCTCTCTGGGAGGTAGCTCTTTACCTCGTGGGACCAGAGTTGGGAGTGAGAACTCAGGGAAGCCACCCCGCCTGGGTTCAAGCCCAGTTCCACCAATCATTTGCTGTGAGGCTTTGGGCAAATCACTCCACCCCTCTGAATTTTGCTCTTTCCAAGCTGAGGAAGGAGATTAAAAAAAGAAGCTTCCTCCCAGCCAAATCTCGAGGATTCACGGAGATAAAGCCGTGGCACGCTTAGAACAGCGTCCAGCAGGTGCCAAGCGTCCAGGAGGGCTGCCTCGAGACCGAGCGTGATGGCAGAGGTGAGCCCTCTATTTGGCAGGGGAGCCCCTCAGGCTGAGGGCTTTTAGGAACTTGCTGAGGCCATGCCTCATAAACTTCCTTCCGCCCCGCACAGCCTCCAGCCTGCAGGACGGCCTGGGGCTGTTCCATGGGGCCAGTGGAGGGGTGTCACAGGGGAAAGGGGGGGGTGGGCGCCTATCTAGGGGTCCAAGCCTTCTTCTTGAGGCCAAACCCTCCTCACACCCTGACTACCTCTGTCCTGAGACCTACGTCATCCCACCTCCCTAAGGAGCCTTCCCCGTCTCTGCCTAAAAGTCTGTCCCCGGTAGTGAGTCACTGCATATGATTCCGTTCAGCCAGCATTTACTGTGCATCGACTGTGTGCCAGGCGCCGGGGCTTGAAACCAACAAGATGCAGCCCTTCCGCATCCCCGGGGGAAGCAGGCAGCATCTGCTCTCATGAGTCAGACTTCACGTCTGAGTATGGTCACGTCCATACTCAGTAGTCCGTATTGCCATACTTTCTTCATGACGGCCCCCGGGGGATTAAAAAGAGAAGCTTCCTCCCAGCCGAATCTCGAGGATAGGGGAGTGAATTGGGACGGGGGTCCGAGGTCCACAGGAGTTGAAAATAGCCGGGCCAACCTCCCCCGGCTGGTAAGGGGCACGGCTGCAGCTCAGCTTGGCCTAAGTCCCGCTCCAGGGGACCCCGGAAGGCGGTCTGCACTTCTAGGATAGGACGTGGTACAAAGGGTTCTGCGAGTATGTGTTGGGTGGTGTCGAATGTAGGGAAGACGGCGCTTTGTTTCTTTCCAGGGTTTCCCATCCTCCCTCCGAAGAGAGCTGGGCTCAGTGTGCCTTCCCTACAAGTAAGCTTGATAAGTCCTGTTTACCCTGGTCATCACCAGGCTTATTAGGATTAATCTACATCATCATAATCTCCATTTGGGGAGCACCTGCTGTGTGCTAATACTGTGCCGAGTGCTTTCCACCTATGATCTCATTTAAATCTCCTAACGGGCAATGAGGTATGGGCACTGGTTATGGCAAATTTTCAGGTCAGTCTGGCAAGGTGTATGTGATTATCGGAGAGATTATGGCCACAGAGCGTGCAGGAGGCAATGCTAAGATCTAACACTGAAGCCCATGCACGGTGCCTGGGACACGGCAGGCACTCAGCAAATCTGTCCCCTCCCCACCCCAGACCATAACCCGATGCCCTCCCAGCAAGGAAAGGCTCATAGACAGAGCTACGCTCGTTCCCTGCACTCCTAGCTCACTGCACTTGGTGATGACAGGACCAGCCCCGAGTGGCACTTTGGTCGAGGCAAGTGGGTTTTTAAAAAGTGCATTTGAATCCATGCAGAGAAAAGCAGAGGCAGAACCTGCCGTTGGGGAAGGGTGTGCAGAAAAGGCTGGTGCCTCTCATCTCCTCTCCTTGTGGTTTTTGCTGGTGAGCCAAGCATTGACCTTGGCTGGGCAGTGGCCATGGCACCACTTAAGGCACCTGGGAGTCCATGAGGAAGGTGCTGGGTCAGGCAGGCAAGGGCCCTGGGCCCCAATGGCTTCCCTCCTTACGTTGCCCGGCTCCTGCCAGCTGCTCTACTCAGCTGATTGTGGTCGATTGAGGCCAGAGCCGAGCAGGGGACACTGAGGCAGGGCCTAGAACATCCGAGCCAGATGCGCTTTCTTATTTTATTGGGTGGCAGAACCCAATGCATCAGGCGACACCATGATGAACCCAAGGCCGCTCCAAGAGAAAATCAGGCAGTGACCCCGAGCCGAAGGCTCCAGGCTTGAAGCCTTTGTGCTTCTGAGGTGCCTGGCCCAAGGGCTTTTCTTAGATCAGGTGAGAGGAGAAGGGGAACACAGGGTTCTTGGATTCACCTGGCTGGTCGCCACCCCTGGGAATAAGGACATGAGCATTTAGTAGGTGGAGGGCCCCATCCTCCGCACTAGACACGTATGAACTCACAACAACCTACGAAATAAGTACAATCATTATCCCCATTTTCTAGAGAAGGAAACTGAGGCAGGGAGAGGCTAGGCGACTTGCCCAAGGCTGCAGCTGGTGAGTGGGGAGGTGGAGATTTTAAGCCAGGCGGTCTAATTTGGAAGAACAGAGGATGGAGCGCACACGTGTGTGTGTGTGTGTGTGTGTGTGTGTGTGTGTGTGTGTGTGTGTGTGTGACTCTTCTTTCCTTCATTGAGCTGTGGCCTAACTTTATGAAGTGTCATCTGCCTCCAAGGCTAGAATCTGGTGACACCACCCACTCCATCCCAGGGATCTTTCACGCGCCCCCAGCCTCTCTGCTCCCACCTCCTCTCTCTTACCCAGATGTGGCCTTGGCCCAGGCCTGGTCTCCCTACTTCCAGCCACTCCCCTTCCAGCCAGTGATCCCAGAGGGGCCTTTTGGCAAGGCACGTCGTGTCACATCATGTCCCCGCTAACTGCCTAGGCTTAGGCTCTCCAGGAGACCAGCCACCCCTGGCCTGTGGACAGCGAGGGCCTCCAAGACTCCCACGGCCACCTTTTTGTCCTCCTTCGCCCCACCGCCAACATCAAAGGACAGTCCCCCAAGCTCACTTAGTGCCTCCACTCAAGCTAATCCCTTCTGCTGGGACTGCCTTTCCATCTTCTCCCTTCCCACCTAATCCCTGTTCATGTTCATCCCTCAAGGCATCACCTCCTGCCCTGACAGCCCCCCCCCCATCCTGTCCCTGCCTTCCCAGGAGCTCCCATGGCCTCTGCTGATCTCCACTGCTGCCCCCTCCACACACACACTGTGTAGCATTACGTCACCAGCCTGGGAGGCGTGGGATGGCAGCTGTGTCCTCCTCCTGGGACGCAGCAGGGATTGGTACGTGGTCTGGATTGCACAAAACGCGGCCACATAGCGAACATTAATTAAACAGCCTGGGCAGGAAGCCTGGTGCGAGGCTAAGGGCTTTGCGGGCAGCGCGTCTTTGTGTCCTCCGACCCCTCCAGCAGTTAGAAAGAGGGAGGCATGAGGATCCACACAAGCAGGGGGGCTCCCAACTTCCTCCTTTCCTCTCTCTGCTGTGCCCTCCAGAGTGAGCACAGTCCCCACGTGGCTCCTTCTGATGCCCCATTGGCTTGTCTTTCTCTCCAGATCTCCCGATCAGGGAGGACCTGGCCCTTCCTTTGTCCTGGGACCCATCCTCCCAGTGGGTAGTGGGAGGGCTGGGATTCCGTGGAGATCCCCAGGTCTGGCTGGCCAGCTAGAGAGCCAGCCTGTCTTCCGATTGGTCTGCACCTGGGCCCACCCATACTTGACCATCTTGACCCTCATCCTTAACTGTGGTCATCTCTGTCTCCTCCATCAGCCCCCAGCCCAGGCTCTCGGCCTCCAGAGCAGCTCCCAGGAGGCCGTCTCCAGGCCCACCTACAGCCGCGCCCCTCCTCCACCTCCAGCCTTCTAGAAACAGCACGTCACCTGAATTTAAACATCGTGGTTCTGAGCATAGGCTCTGGAGTTGAACACACCTGGGCTCCAATCTTGGTTCTTCATCTTTCTACCACCGTGTCTTTGCTAAATGACCCAAACTCTGGGAGCCTCAGTTTCCTCGCCTGCAAGAATGGACATCAAGGGCCCACATCGCGGCACGTGGTGAGAAGTCAGTGCCTTGCTGGCCTGGAGCGGGGTGGACAGCTCTTCCCATGGTCACACCAACCCAGCAGGTGTACAGGCCTCCCTGGGCCACGGCTCCCCCTGAGCTCAGGACCCCAGGACAGGGCCCTAAACCCTAGGCGCTGCATTCCGACCCCCTCTCCCTTTGGTATCAGGCTGACCCAACTCCACATGTCTGCTGAGACAGCACTCTCATGTGCCAGCTCCACGAAGTGCATGCCCGGACTCTTTCAATGACCCCACGAAATGCGAAGCACTGTCCATTGTATAGATGAGAACACCGAGGCTCAGGGAAGCCAAGCGACCTGCCCAATATCCCAGGGCTTGTAAGCACGCTGCTCAGCCCACTCCAGATCCTGTGCTCCACCTGGTTCTGGGGGCAGCTTTCAGATAGAGAGAAGGGCAGAAGGAGCACTGGACTGGGAGTCCAGAGCCCGAGCCTCCTGCCCTGCAAGTCACTTCCTCTCTCTGGCCTCAGCATCTCCCTCTGCAAAATGATGGAGCAGTTTCACGACTTGTCAGTTCCTTCCATCAGGCTTGAACTTGAACTGGATGGGCCTCTGGAGGGCAGAAGGGACGGCCCGACTAAGAGGCTGGACGTCTGCAGGGGTCCAGGCTCTAGCAGGCCCCTCCTCGGCCCACTGAGGCAAAGCTGCTCTCCATGGCAGGGTCTGGCTTCGGCTGGCTCTGGCTTTGTAGCAATTAAGGGGCATAATAAATATGGCAGCTCATAAACCGGCTACCTGTATTTATTATGTACTGCGCTCGTTACAGATTACATCTAATGGGTAGCTTGCGGCGTGCTGGGCTCCCAGACAAATGCAGTAAAAGGAGCGTGTCTCCTGGGAAGAAGAGCCTCTGACAACCTCAGAGGTGAGCAGGTAGAAAAAGAGACGATAGGAGCCAGAGGGCGGAAGGAGATCCAGAGGCCAAGTTTCCACTCCAGGGTGAGGGGTGTGAGGACAGAGAGGGTGTTGGGGCCTGACCAGGGATTGAATCCCACCCCACCAAACCTAGCTAGTGGTGGGGGGCAAGTTCCTAAACCGTATACATCTGCATTTCTT
Source organism: Martes martes (assembly GCF_963455335.1). Classification (NCBI taxonomy): domain Eukaryota; kingdom Metazoa; phylum Chordata; class Mammalia; order Carnivora; family Mustelidae; genus Martes; species Martes martes. The sequence continues at coordinate 20,813,046 of NC_137898.1, forward strand.
TGTCTTTAAAATTAGTATAAAAATAATGCTTTCCACGCAACGCATGGAAAACACAGAGCGCAGGGCTTGGCACACGGCAGCTGACACTAGCAACAGCCAGTTATCAGCAGGCAGATATTAAATTCTTACCATGGGCCAAGGGATATGCACAATCTCAATCCTCCTAAAGTTCCAGGATAGAGGTAATGTCATCTCCACTTATCAGGTGAGGGGATTGAGGCTCAGAGAGGTACCATCACTCATCCAAGGTCACACAGCACAGAAGTGCCTGAGCCAGGATTTGAACCCATGCCTGTCTTCATCATCATTTTCAATAAGTGCTAATTCCCTTGCCCCCTTCACCTACCCTCCTCCACAATTCAAGCCTGTCTTCATACCTCCAAGGCCACCTCATTTCTCCCTGTCCAGGGCAATCAGCCTTCTGGGTCACTAGCCACTGCCAGGGTGAAGTCACAGGACGGATACCTGTCACTTCCACCTGCCACCAGGAGTTTCTGAGTGTGGGACACATCTCCTGAGCCAACTAGCCGGACAAGAGGGACAGACCAGGGAACCCTTGGTTCCTGCCTGGGTCCAGTGAGAGCTCCACTCACCCACAGTGCCTTTGGAAGTTAAGCAAATCACAGCCCAGTTCCCTAATTTACCTCAAAGGAAGGCGGGGACAGAGACAGTCTCCGGAAGGTGGGCTGAGAAGGATCGTGAAACTATGAGGTCCAAGAGCTTAGCTGTTTCTCAGAAATGATGTTCAAAGGCACTTTATGAAGGAGCAAGGGAGGTCTCTCTGCTGAAGGGAGAAGATACACCCTCCCTAGGACCGGGGGGTGGGGAAAGGCCCACTGGGGTTTCCTCAAATCCCTGGAGGTAACAGGGACCTGGCAGGGAGCCTGGCCCTTCCACTTTCCAGCCTTGCAGCTTTGGACAAGCACACAGCTTCTCTGGGCCTTTGCTTTCACGTCTGTGAAATGGGGTCAGGAATGATGGCCTCCTCAGGAAATCGTCTAGACTGAAGATTGAACGGGCACGGATGCAGAGCTCCTGGCACCACGCCTGGCACTTGACGGCTCTGTCCCTTCTTCCTTCCCTGCCCCCTAACCCCCCACCGAGGCGGCTCCTCCCCCCTACTCTCCCAGACACCAGTACACAGGCCAAGTTCCCCCGCGTAAGGACAGGGGAGGACTCAGATACGGAGGAGGATTTCTGAGTGGGGAGAGCGGTTCTCAAACGGGATTCCCTGAGACTAACAATTTCCTAAAGCTATTTTCAGGATTGTGAATAAACACTCAGAAATCATCTGCTCGGCACCGGCTGCCTCAAAGGGCAAGTAGCTTGGGTTTGGGGGGCAATTAAACCAGCCCAGGGTGGGGACCCTACTTCTCGGGTTGTTCAGAAGTTCCCCCGGCTATGTATGACTTTGCCATATAAAAATGCAAGAGAAACTGCAGTGTATACCTAGGAAATGACTTGGTAAAGGTGGCACTGTTTGTTAGAGAAAATCCTTTTACGTCTTGGGAGCCCAGAGGGGTGAAATATGGAAGTCGATGTTGTAGGCGGACTCGGCTTCGGGTGAGTTCAACTCCCCACGTGCAGGGGAGTGGGCGAGGAGCTGTGGTCCCAGCTGCCCTTCCACGCAGGGGTCCCGCCCCAGGGTGAGCATGGGGGGCTTGCTGCCCTGGATCTCACGGTCTCAAGGCTCCTGTTATGGTGTCCCCTCTCCCGGCCTAGTGACGGCTCTGGGCTCACAGACGGGTGTTTCATCATACAAGGTAACCCCAGACACAAGTGACCGTTTCTCATACAATGAAACCAGGTGGCTCAGAGCTTTAAGGGGATTTAAGTGAAACTTTTCATTTCCGTAACAGAAGTTCGTGGTCACAAGCCGTTAGGGCAGCTCTGACCGGCCGGATCCCCTCACTTTGGAAGCAAGAAAACAGACTGAGAGATGGAAAGGGGGTGCGGCCAAGTCAGCAGACCAGTTAGCGATGGATGTGAGCCGAGTGCCCCGGTCTACAAAGGCCAGGTCAGGGCCCTGGGAATGCGCTCCAGGCTCTTTCCTGTGATCGCTGATGTCGGTAGCACACGTCTCCCCTCGTTAGAACTCATGCTCCGTGAAGGCGGGGACTTGGTTCATCCACTGCCTGATTCCTAACAGCCCGAGCAGTGCCTGGCACACAGTGGGTCCTGCATTCAGACGTCTGAATGGGTGACTAGTGAGAAAAGAGAAACCGAGCCAGAAAACAGCGCAGATCTTGCAAATCAGAGAAACAAAGAGCGGTCAGGAAGAGAGGGAAAGACGGAGAAAGGCAGACAGCAGGAGGTGACGTGGGCCGAGACAGACTGAGAAAGAACGGAGGACGAGGCAGGGCAGTGTCAGGGGACAGGGCAGCGGCACACAGGGAGAGAGGGGCGCCAAGGCTGACTTCTCACCTGGGCAGCACTTTGGGCGTCAGCAGGACAGACTCTCCCGGTCCGGGGGGCTCTCGTATGTTCTTTTATTGGCCCAGTTTGTCCTAGAAGGGGAAGATATTCAATTACTATAGGAAGTCAGTAAGGAGCAGCCACGTTCTAGAAGCTGTTTATGAAAACCTGCCCTAAGGAGGCACACAGGGCAAGTGCCTTGCTAATCTGGGTCCATTAGTGCTAATGAAAAGCTCTCGGCATCTGGGCCCACTCCAGCTGGGGAGGCCTGCGCGGGGTGCCTGCCCTCGGCCCAGAGGGGGAACCACAGCTTTAAGACACTTTCAGCGTCTGGCACAGGCTCGGTCTGCACGGACACACCGCATGTGGCCGAGGCACTAAGAGGACACAGCAGGCGTGGCGACCCACACCTGGATGTCACCTGGGCACCTGTGGGGAGGCCCCAGCAGAGAGTGCCAGCAGGGGTGTGTTCTTCAAACCCCACTGCCCCAGAAATCCTGGCTCCTGGGGGAGAAGAGCGGATGCCGGAAAGCGTTGCTTCGGCCTCACACAAGGACTTAGCCTTCTGGCAGGAGCCAGACCGCAGCGGTGGAAATGAGGGTTGCTCTCAGTCGTCCAAATGGGCCAGATGGAGGCTCATGTCCAGCCACACCTCGGGGAATCCCACGGCCTGGAAAAGTGAGGCTGTGGAACTTGGGCGGCAGGGGGCATTCTCATGGGTGGGGGGGAGACTTGGGGGTCTCGGGAGCCCGTTGAGCTCCCTTCCCGTTCACATCAGCGGAGGGGTGGTGGACGGAAGACTCCTCTCCATCCATGCCCGTACCCGCTCAGGAGACGCATCTTGAGCACCTACTGTGTCTGGGTGCCGTGTTGGGAACGGGGACATGTATGAGCCCCCATGGTTGGTGGCGTTTGGGACCGGAGACGTCAGTAAGCTCGCCCTCTGTGTCAGGCGGTGGCAGTGGAGGAGATTGGAGGAGACAAACAAAGGGAAGACAATAGGGCTGGGGACTAACTAGGAGGACTAACCGTCCACGGGTGTAACTCCACTCCACTAGGGGCAGCGGGGCGGGAGAGCGGTTCTCAGGGAAGGGGCAGCCCAGGGGAGCAAGTCTCCAGGAAGCGTGGAGGCGAGGCCGGGCAGAAAGGCAGGAGCAGGGACCTCCCTCCTGACAGCTCGTGGAGGCCCTGGGAGCCAGTACCTTGATTTGGCCCAAACACACCCACATGGCAGTCTTGTCACCTGCCTGCCTCTGGATCTGCCCCAGAACTTTGGGCTACAGGTCACACGTGAGCTCGCTGGGTGCTCACGACACCTGGAAACAAGGATCCCACAGGCACGGCTGTTTCCCAAGAGGAAGCCCTGCCTTCTTGTCACGGGTTATCCCTGCCCCATTGTATGGTGACTCCTGGGCTGAAATGGACTTACCCCTCTTTGCGGTTCTGACGGCCCCGAAGAGCCTCCCATCTCTCTTTGCCCCTCTTGCTCCCCCAGCCCAAAGCCCGGCTCCTGACTTGTTTCCTGACCCAGCAAAGAGCTGCGTCAGAGGATGCTGGCAAAGGGTGGTTGAGGGATGCCTGCCACGTGCACGCCATCACAGCTGGGATGGCACCTGCCTTAGCTGGCTCCCTTGAGACCTTCAGAAAGTCACTGACCCTCCCTGAGATGCCACGTTCTTCTCTGAAAACTGTGATTCTTGATTTCAAAGTCAAAGGGGGTTGTAAGCATTCATGATATGGGGGCACCCAGGGGGCACAGTCCGTTAAGCATCTGACTCTTCGTTTCAGCTCAGGTCGTGATCTCAGGGTCCTGAGATCGAGCCCCGAGTCCAGCTCTGCGCTCAGAGTGGAGTCTCTCTCTCTCCCTCTCCCTCTGCCCCTCCTCCCTGCTCACTCTTTCTCTCTCAAATAAATAAATACATCTTAAAAAAAATAATTCGTGATATGAAGCTCGTGAAATTGACTGATATGATACAAACACCCTTGGAAACTTCCAAGCACTCTTCCCATGGGGAGCTGGTATTTGAGTAGCATCATAAATCAGAAGTAAGTAGAGCCACCAGTGGAGGTGGCCATGAGTGGGAACTGTGGGCAAATGGTCTGTTCGGGATAGCTATAAACATCTTTCCCCCAAGTGGCTCCAAACTCTGCTACAGTTTGCGATAACTGGCTCTAACGGTAACTCACAGTGCGGTGTGCTAACCACAGAGCAGGGTCTGCTAAGCATTTCTTCTCTGTTCCCCTGCATGCTCCATGCCTACGAAGTCGGTGCCGCCACTATCCTGTGTTCCATACGAGGCAGCTAAGATTGAGAGAATGGAATGAACTGGCCTGAGTTTGTTCCCCTGGTCAGCCAGACACGGCCACGATTCAGGCATAAGCCGGCTGGACTCGAGACCACAGCTCCCGACAAGACACCAGCCCCGGGAGAGGGCACCCGAAAGAGGAAGAGCTACGCTTTGGGCTTCAGAATTTCCAATCCAGGGCTGCTCTGTCCTGAATCAGGCAACCAGGCAGACTCCCAGGGAGCCAGCCAGCATCGTTCCCTGTGCCAGCTGGAGGCCCCGGGGGGATGACCCAATCCCGCCATCCCTTGACAGATGGGAGCCCTGAGGCCCAGAGAGGGGCAGAGACGGGTGAGGTCACGCAGCGCCTCGGGGTTCTCCTGTGCAGGCCCCTGCCTGGGCCCGACAGCTTTATTAACCTTGCCCCTCCTACCGCCCGGGATGGCGGCTCCATCCCATCTGCACAGTGCAGGCCCGGGAGGGGTCCTCTGATTAAGGAGAACAACTCAGTTCATAAATCACTCCTTTTACTCTCACTGCCCTCAGCCCCCCTCGGGCATGCTTTCTGGAGAGACAGAGAAGGAGGCAGGTGGACATGAGCGATGGAGAAGCCTCATGGGAGGAAGCAAAATGCAGGTATGGGGTGGGGTAGAGAGCCCAGAAGAGTCTTGCAAGCGCCCCGGCCAGGTGAGGGCGCTGTGGGCCAGGGCAGAGCCTCAGTGTCCGCCTGGAGCCATCACACCTGCAGCAACCTGGCTTCCCACCAGCAGGGGCTCTGCCCCGCCAAGCTGCGAGACCTGGGCCAGTCTGCCTCCTGAGCAATCGGCAACTCACCTGCCAGATGGGGGTTTTCAGAGTCGCTGCAGCCCCGGGGATGGGGGGGGGGGGAGATAGAGCTGAAAGCACTTTGGTGGCTGCACACCCAGTTCCTTCCTTCCTGCATGGCAGGACCCCGAGAGTGCCAGCCCTGGGAGTGGTCCCAGGCGCAGACACCAGTGGCTTTCCTTCCGCAAGGACTCACTCAAATCTAGTGCCAAGTCATAGCCCCACGCTCGGAGAGGAATGTTAACAGCCATCCCAACCAAGCGTTCTGGGCCCTCCTGAGAAGCAACGGTGGGGCTGGAGGGGGCTCTCGGAGCTGGGAAGGCCAGGGTCCGGGGAGCACCGGGCCCTGATAAGGCACTGGGTCACAGATGTTTATCTAGAGCGATCCTACTCAGTCCCACAAAAGGCTCTGCAAAATAGATGATGCCACCGTTATGCCCTTTCACTGCCCGAGAGACTGAGGCACCGTGGGGCTAGAAAGGTCCCAGGGCCAGAACCGACCCAAGGTTCGCCAGACTCTGAGACCTGTGTTTGTTTCCTTCATCAGGACACGCACGGGGCAGAGGCTTGTCAGGAGAAAAATGATTCTTGCCATCAGGTTCAAGGCTAAGGGGGTGGGGGGGAGTTATCTGCTCGCTAGCTGTGCCCACTGGGCCTCCTCCCAAGACAGACAGTCTCATAAACAAGCAATTGGCCCGAAATCCTGGCGTGCCTAGTGATGGCACAGACACGGGGACAAGGACACAGCTGAGCGGGGGCTCAAATCTAATTAGGCTCCTGGGGGCGGCGCCATGAAGGTTAACCAGGCACAGCCTGCCGGGGATGCAATGGGGTCCCAGAAGACAGCCGGCCTCCCCTGGTCCCCAGACTCACAGAATCCTGGATGTCGAGGGGACAGAGCCTCTCCTCCGCAGGGTCTGGGAAGGCCCCATGTCTAGGGTGTGAGTTGAGTTAGGCCTGGGCGCTTGGTCCCTGCCACAACCTTTCCCCTATCCCAGAACTCCCATGGGGCTGTTTCCATCAGAGAGTCTTCAAAGAAGGAAGTGCCTCAGAGAGGGCGACCTCCAACTCCCTCTTGTCTCAGTGGATGCTGAGGCTCAGAGAGGTGCAGGGTGTTGCCCAAAGTCACACAGCACAGCTAGAAGCAGGAGCTCCTGATTTTAAGTCCTCTGCTCTTCCCCGACCCAAGGCAGCCTCCCAAGACTGACACCTGAATTCATTTGGCTCCTGAAAGGACACAGCGCATGCCATGTCAGTGAATGCCCCCAGCACCCAGGAGATGGGCACTCCTGCTCCACCAGTAAAGAAATTGAGGCTCAGAGAAGTAAACTCAATGGTCCAAAGTCACACAGGAGGTTGGAGGAAGGGTTAGGACAGACAAAGCAGGATTTCTTGTCCTTCTGCCCTGGCTGTCTTCCGGAGGTGTGGCCCTAGGGACTTTGGGCCTGCTGAGGCCCATAGTGACCCTTGCCACAATGCACACATCCCATTCCCTCCATGGACCTGGGCTGGACCAAAGCCAGAGAGGAGCTCATGCCAGACAGGACAGTGGGTCTATCTTCCTGCCTTGGTGCTCCAACGGCCTGTTTGCAAAGGCCTCTGGGGACAAAGGTGTGCACCCTCCTGCAGAGACTTTCACTTGCCACAGTCAAGGGGCTGAAGACAAGGCAACCAATTTGAACTTGGGCATGAGCAGAGAAGAGAGGTCATTCAGTGTGCCAGGCACAGGATTTGGCCTTAGGACACCAGAGCCCAAGGGCTGGGAGGAACAAGGGCAGGACGAGTGCCAAAGCCAGCCCTCCTCCCAAAGCCAGTTCTGCGCTGTCCTGGGGCCTCCCTGAGCCTCGGGGAAAGGTTCCCTGACAGCCAGCCCTGGGATCCGGGGAAGGGAGGCAGGAGGAGGAAATGAGAGGGCATTCCAAGCAAACAGCAAGGCTCCCAGGCCCCAGGGGACATCCTTGCAGGGCTGCAACAGGGACACTTGGGTTCTGAGAGATGGTGTAGGTTCCAAGGGGATGAGGAAGAAAGCCAGCCTTCCAAGAAGGGAGCAGCCAAGAGATTTTAATTCTCTGGAAACTCTCCTGCCTTTGGAGAGAGCCTGGGGCTTGGGGCGGGTGCTGGAGGGCGGGGCAGTGGCCACATCTTTTCTGCTTGCCCCAGAGATCTGCAATGGAGATCGCAGAGAGTGGTCAGTGTCCCTGGCCAGGTGTGGGCGCTCTGGGCCTTCCAGGCGCACCCCCCCACCCCCACCCCACCAGCCATCGGGTTTTCAAGGAGCAGAGTCTACACAGAGACCAGGAGAAGACTGCAGGCCCAGCATCCTCACCAGGCTTGCTTCCAGAGGGGCAACCACAGGAGGAAGTGTTGGGGGAACAGCCCCTCCTCTCGGTTTTCTAGTGCATCCTGTGCTGTCTGGAGGGACACTGCTCCAGAAAGGTCAACCCCATCCAGTGGCACATGTGTGCAGGGCAGGGGTGCAGGGTAGGGGAGGGGACCCGTCTAAGGGCAAACGGCACAGTCAGGGGTGGAAGACATCATCCAGACCCCCAGCTTGGATGGTCCCTGCCACACGTTGGGGACAGCCTTGCCACACGCTGGGAGTGGCCTCAAAACTCTGCCCAGGGAAAGCCCACAGGAAAGGTTGAATGTGGCTGTGGCTCCACGACAGGAAGGGGCAGGGAAGGAGGACACCAGACATACTGTCTGAACATACCACTGCTGCCGAGCCTCTCCCACAAGACAGAAGCCCTTGGGTGGCCAGAGCTGCGTCCCCCGCCTCCTCTGAGTCCCTGCGGGGGACACACAGGGTATTGGCTGGGATATTATCGATCTAATAACTGCTTCTGCTTCCCATGTGCCAGGGATGGTGCTGACACTGTTCCCAACATCGCCATCAATGGGCCAACTACTCCCAACTCATTGGGGAGTGCGGAGAAGGTGAGTAAGCTCAGAGAAGGTGAGTGAGTGTCCCACAGTGGCCCAGCTGGCTTCAGACCCCAGAAGGCACACTGCTAGGGGCCGAAGCACTGACTGGCTGACGGGCTCCGGGCTCCGGGCTCCGGGCAGAGCCAGTGGTGAAGAGAAGGAGCCGGTGGGCATGAGTGAGTCCTAGGTTGGAGTCCGGAAAGCCCTATGTTGCCTCCCCTCTCTCTAATCCTGAGTCTTTCCCATTTCCCACAGCCAACTGCATCTCTAAGCCTCAGTGGGGAGCAGGAGCCCCCAACCCTCCTTCCCTTCCCACATTTCATCCCCCTTCAGGGCCTGGAGCTTCAAGAGACCCTTTGAAAGACTTTGGTAATCCATCCCAAAATATGCAGGACTGTTGCTGGGGCAACCTGGCTAGGCTACACAGAACGGATTTAAATATTTAATGGCTTCTGGGGTTTGAAGGGGGCCTGGGAACAGGGCGGGAAAGGGCACAGGTCTGAACAGGGGAGGAGGGGCGTGGGGGGAGGGGGGAGAGGGGGAAGGATCAGGGGAGCCCTGGCATTTCCTGCCAGATAGGAACCCCACTTCCCAGGAAGGGGAGGGAGCTGAGGGCTTCAGGCTCTGTGGCTGCTGCTAATGTCCCACAGGATAAAGCAGACTAGGATTGGGAACTAGGCAGTGGGTGAGACCCAGAATTCCACCACTAGGGGAAGTAGGGTTAATGGGGGGAGGTGAGGGGGGGTTCTCTTTTGTAGGTGGACAAGAGAAACTGACTTTTTAAAAAAATAGGGCCTATTGTCCAGTGGCCACCGTGTGAACTTCTTGCCTGCTCTTCTTTGAACTTCACTATCATCCTATGGGGCAAGCCTAGTATTGGTCCCAAGTCACAGCTGAGAAAAGTGGGATCAGAGACTTGTAGTGACTGGCCCAAAGCCACACAGCCGCCAAGTGGCAGACATGAACTCAAGGCAGTGGGCTCCAAAGCTGGTGCTTTTACTGCTCCATCTATCGGGATCCAGGGCCAGAAACACTGCTTCCACTGGTAACAGCAACGGCTAGCATGTACGAAGTTCATTTTATGGGCCAGGCACCACGGTAAGGGCTTTGCATGCCCTAATTCACTTAACTCTTACAATGGCACTGGGAGGTAGGTACTGTTAGACCCATTTCACAGATGTGGAAGCTGAGGCCCCCAGGGGAAGTAAGACAGCAGCATCACAGGTAAGCAGGGGAGGCAGGATTCAGGCCCCCCGTCCCCGGTCCGCTCTGGAGCTGGTTCTTTTCATCCAGTTCTCTTACCCCACATTCAGAAACGTGTATAAGAAAAATAAATGAATTAAAATCAAACTTAAAGTCCTTTTTTTTTTTTTTTTTTGCCCTGGTGCTTTGACCACATCCTCCAAAGCTAGATAGGATGTTAAGAGGAAATTCTTCCAACGACTTAGCAATATGAGTCAGCTTGAGGCTTGCCTTCACTGACTTGCTCTCCACACAAGGCACAGGTGCAGAAACCCACACAGACCACAACGCGACCCAGCCACGCAGACCTGTGCTCACAGACAGACAGACACACATGCACGGACACATGTACAAATATATACACAGACACGCACACATAGACACCCAGACAGATATAGCTACGTACACACATGGAGGCACACGTGCACACATGTGCACACACACATACACTCAGAGACAGGGTGACTGGGTGCTTTCTGCCTGATTGAATGAACTACAGTATCACAAAAAAGACAACCAAAGTCACCTGGCCCACACCTCTGCCAACATCAAGGATAGCTAAACAGGCAAACCGAGCTGAACTTAGTCTTAAAGATCTTCTGTAAGGGGCATAAACCCATGACTTTACTCTGATGTCTCCTCAAGGAGGGAAGTCCCCTCCTGGCATCTAAGGAAATTCTGTCCTGCTTGACATCAATCACAAGCACAATGCTTTCCCTCAATATCCCGCTTTACCCCTCCCAAAGCCCTCCCAAACTTACGCCCTTCCTTCTTCCTCACAACCATCCAGCAAGGTGGAGATGATTTTAATTTACAGGGAGCAGGGCTCCCTATAAATCCCTGAGCAGGGCTCAGAGGAGTTAAGGAGCTTGCCTGAGGTGACACAGCTCCTGTTCAAGGTGGGTGTGGATCCCAGGTGTGGTGCCTTCCCTTTGGCAGCCATTATTTCAATGACTCAGGTTGCTGTCAATGTCCTGTCAATTTCACTTTGCTCCTCTCTGCCCTGAGCTTCTTAGTATCTCAGCCAGTGTTCAGTGAGGGGACTTCACTGGTCCTGGCTCAAGTACATCCTGCCTATGTGATGCCTAGTGCAGCATGGAGGGGAGGCCCCTCAAAGCTGGGTTATCCCAGGTGATCCTGAAGCTTCCCCACCCTGAGTTAGCAGGTTTCCTGTACTGGGGTAGACTGGGTGAGGCTTCCCTCTCCTTCTCACCCAACAGGGTGGGAATCCCTGAACTCCCCTGTACCCCCCCCCCCCACGGCCCAGGAACTATCCCTGGAGCAGAAATCAAGCCTGCTCCCTCCCCCTCCTAGCCTCCTGTCCAGGGCAGTCCTTGCCCCAGTTACATTTGCTAGGCAATAAATATTAGAGGCACTGGGTCTTCCCAGGGCAACTGCATTGAGTCTAGTCACCTGGCCTGAATTAGGGAGGCCACAACCCCTTCCCATAAGGGGAATGATTATAGGTATGTGCAGCTCAAGTTTTGGAGGGCAAACACCCGAAAAACCGAGAGAGACCGTGTCAAAGCTCCCGTCTGGCTGAGAAGAGCCCGTGAGGAAATGAATCAAAGAAAAACCTGGGGCGGGGCCTGAGCAGACGGACAGGCTGGAGTCAGAGAGCCCTCTTTTCTTTCCTCCCCATAAAAAATCAACCCAGCTGCTCCTTGGAGGAGGGTCCTGAAGAAGGATGCAGGTCAGGGGTGGGGGAGGGAAAGGGCTGGGCTTGTGAGGAGACAGGGACGGGGCTGTGGGGATGTGGGGGCTCAGACAAAGGGGAATGAAGGCATCCTCCATCCTCCACAGAAGCCCGTCACCAACCCCACCAAACATCATTATTTTCAGGCCAGGAAAGATGCTGGCAACCCTGCCCAGAAGCTTTGGGGGTGAGCAAGTATTCGGTCTTACGGAGCGCCAGAGAGGATTTCTACTTCCTTCTGACAAAATCCTAACAATGAAAAATAAAACTTCATCAGGTCCTGGTTTCTCCATCTGTCCAATAGCATAGAAATCCCCACCTCGCATTCTTCCCATGAGCTGGTGCTGGGCAGGACGGAAGACCTCAGGAAGGGGACAGAAGGGGGTCTGCCAGGGACTCATCTGAGGCAGAGGTGGCAACTTTTTTCCTTAAAGAGTCAGACAGTAAATATTTGAGGCTTTGCAGACATATTGCTTCTGTCACAATGATTCAACTCTGCTTTGTTGGAGAAAGTGGCCACAGATCGCATGTAAAGGAATGGTCATGGCTGGAGGCCAACCCATGTTTATTTACAAAAAAAGACAAGGAAGGATTTGGCTCACTGACTGCAGAGCCCTGGCCCTAAGGAATATTTGGGGACTGACCTTGGGTTAAAACAGCAGATTAGAAGTGAATGTGGTTCTCCCCCTCTGGGCAGGGGGCAGAGAATGGGAGAGAACAGAACCGGGTGTTCAGAGAACTGTGTTCCAGCCCTGTGTTCCAGGCTAGGCAGCCTCCGTCAATTCACACCACCTCTCTGAGCCTCAGTGGCTTCACTGTGCACACAAGGATAAAGATGGAAGCAGCTCCAGGTTATGGGGAAGGCCCAGGATATGGGGAGGGCCTAAGCTCCCCCTAAGGTTATGGGGAGGTTATGGGGAGGGCCTAAGGGGGCCCTTGTGGGTGGGGAGCAGTGCCCTCAGCAATCAGCAAACCCTGGTTGGGAGGCTAAGTTAACCACAGCAAGCAGGGCTCTGGCTGTGCCTCTGGCAGCTAGCGAGGGGTGGCATGTAAGGGTCTAAACCACCCTCGGGGGAGCTTTCCAGCCGAAGGTGCTGGAGGAGTTGGAACTGGTCACCCTCTGATGCCAGGGCCTGGCCCTACTGTCCTGTCTGAATCCTGGAATGCATCCTTTGTCAAGCACTCTTTGGAGCGGGGCTCCCCTGCACCAGGGCTGCCGGAGGACCAGGAAGGCTGAGCCCTTGGCCTTGGCCCTGTTACTGCTGAGTCCATCACACGGAGATACCATGTCTGGCCAGCTCTGGCAGGCCTCCTGCCGCAGGTCTTCTGTGGTTCTAACGAATGACAGATGACCCAGGCAGAGCCTATTATGAGCCAAGGATGAGCCCTCTGACTCACCTCTTGTGCCTGGGAAGGCCTAACAGCAATGAGAAGGGGCAGAGAGGGTGGTGGATGGTGCGGCCAACTCTGAGCCAGTCGTGGCCTTTGCATCCCCAGGGAAGGGAGGAAGGTGTTGATGATGGCGATGATGAGCTAGCATTGACAGAATGCTTACTATGTGCCAAGCATAAGTCTCGACACTTCATATCGATTAACTCATGTAATTTTTGCAACTGTCTCTGAAGCTGGCACAGTTATTATGCCCATTTTACAGACAGAGAAACGGAGGCACAGAGAATTGGAGTAACTTGGCCAGAGTGGCACAGCTATTAGGCTGGCGTTAGAACCCAGGCAGTTAGTTCCAGCATCTGGGTTTAGAGGGTGTCTAAGATGTCTCAGAGCTGGTGGGGCAAGCCATGGAATTCTCCAGAATTAGGAAACCCACTAGAAAAGAGGGAAAAGTGGGGGGCTCAGGACCTAGGGTTTGCTTTGCCACCAGTCAGCAGCATAATCTTGAGCAAGTTACTCATCCTCCGTGGGCTGCCCTGGGGAGGCAGCACACAGAGTGGCCAAAGGCATCAGAGGGACAGGGAACTCCTCTCTCCCACTCACTACCCGTGTGGTTGTGCCCTCCATGAGCCTCTGTGGACCATGAAGTCTCATGGTCACGGGAGCGCCGATGAGTTCACTCCGCCCGAGACATGAGAACGCTCTCGAGAAGCTGGAGCCCTACTGTCATTCATCTGGAAGCCACACCTCCTGTTCGGCCATCTGAGGCCCCGAGCCAAGTTCATGGCTGTCAGCGCCAAGGCTGAGCACACATCTAGGGATCATGGGCTCCACTTCCGGGTAGAAAGGATTCAAGGATCGTCCTTTTAGGAACGGAAATGGTGGTCTGAATATGTGACGCACAGACCCCATCATTTATAAACATGCAAACACAGCCAAGTCCGCAGCCTACAGAGGAATCCAGGGGACAGGGTTTAGGAAGGCTGGCTGAAAGCAGCGCGTGGGGAGCAGAGGAAGGTGGGACTCACTCCTAACGGACACAGGATCACAAGTGCATGAGCTTGGCAGTGAAGGCCCCATGCTCTCTGTGCACACTGGGGCTGCCCTGTGGCGCACACAGCAGGCGTGTCAGCACCCCCCGCCCCCCCTGTGTGTCCTCTGCACTGTGGGGGTGAAAGTCCTCGCAAGGGGCTTCAGGCCGAGCTCAAATCACCTGTTTTGCAGTTCCTGAGGAGGTCAGGATATAAGGTATGTCCTTGGTCCTGTTATCTGGGTTCAAATTCCAACTTTATGGCCAGCCTCTGCCTCTCCATGTTAGAGTCCTCTCTCTGCCTCTGTCTGCTCTCTGTCCCCCTTCTAAAAGTGATGGCAAGTGTGCACGTGCTTGCGTGCATGCACACACACACACACACACACACTCTCTGACTGTTTCCTGGGGCGGTGGAAGGCTACCTGTTTATGTCAGCTGCCACACTCCCCTGAAAGCATACCTCACCGGGGCCTGGACACAAATCCCGTAACCCTTGCCCTGGAACTGTGACTCCCAGCAGGCAGCGGCCACAGTTAATTTAGAGGCTCCGCATGTCTGAGCCCTTCTACAAAGCTGGCTTGCTGGAGGCAACCTCAGGGCCGCTGGGGCCCCCGCTGGGAGGAGGGGGTCCTGGGGTGCCTCCTTGCTGGGAAGAGGAAGAACCCGGCAGGTGTTTCATTTCCCCCTGGCAGCCCCATAATTAAGAAAGGAAGCCTCAGCAAGTTCATGGGGCAGGAGCCACAGAGGGATGGGGCGGGGGCAGGGGTGGGGGTGGGGGCACAAGGAGCAGGCTTTACAAGAGGCTGTGTGACAAGGAGGCTCCAGAGTGACCTTGAGCAAGTCACTTCCTGTCTTCGCCCCTATAAGGAGACTTCAGAGCCACCAGGCCCTGACCACACGTGCAGAGCTAGGTCATGTCTAGGAGGACCCAAACAGCAGGATACACGGTAGCTATCTAGAGTGCCGGGAAGATGATTCTGAGCTTCACTTGAGGCCACTATCCCACGGAATGCTCCATACTTGGTGTAATTCTGAACAGCAAATGTTGGAGAAGAAAGTCCATGGGAAACCGGTCTCCTGCAGAGGCATCATATCGGGCTTTCTAAGGCAGATGTTCCAGTCAGAGCTAAACCACAAAGAGAACTTGGATCCCATTACCCGAGGGACAAGGGGTGACAGGGGTGGGAATAAACCTTCTCCTCACTGTGTGCCCCCCGGGGCAGGCCGTGCCTCCTGGGTCAGTTGGGGTGACACAACGTGGGTGCACTTAGAAGCAGGCCCGGCATGCAACAGGGACCCCTGCCCCGGGAGGGCCCCCTCGCATGCTGGGCTCCACGTGTCTTCGCACGCACCTCAGCAGAACCCTCCACGTGTCTTCGCACGCACCTCAGCAGAACCTTCAGCAACATTCTGAGGTATGGATACCTTGGACGCGTGAACTGGAAAGCCAGGCCTTTCCAGCCCTCTCTCTGCTACTTTGCAGTGATGTCACACCATTTTAAGGTTGGGGTTCTCTCTGCAATATGGATTTAGGGATTCTTGGGGCAACCTCAGTGGTGATGCCCAGCTGCCCAGCTGTGCCCAGAGGGGACCGACCTTCCCCGGCAGCAGCAGGCCCAGGACTGCGTGATTAGCCAGTGATGTGCGGGCCCCAGAAAGGTAGGCAGCTTCTCCCTCTACCACCCTGTCTCCTTCTCAGCTTCTCCCCCTGGGCAAGGCTCAGATGATGGGGCTGGGATGGAGCAGGAGGCTGTCCAGTCAAAGGAGGCAGAGACCTAGGAGGTGAGCCATCCCTCACCAACAGTGGAGAGCCCAGCCCGGATCCTCCTCCTCCCTCACCCCACATACTAGTCTCTTCCACATGGCAAGCACATTCCTACCTCAGGCCCTTTGCACCTGCTGGTCCTTTTGCCTGGGACCCTCTTTTCCTCAGCTATTCCACATGGCACAATCCCTTGTTTTTTTCAGGACTCTGATCACATCTTCAGGGAGACCATCCCTGACCGTCCCCAGCCCCTCTCCCACCAGCCTGAAATGGTCCCTCTCCTGAGCCACTGTCTGTCCCTTTGTTGTTCCTGTTATTTATCTTCTTTCCCCTTCCTTCTAACACGGGAGGGCAGTGACTCTGTCCGCCGGGTTCATTGCCGAATCCCAGCTTCTGGTATGGTGTCTGCTGCAGAGTGGGTGCCCAGTGGATGTTTGGGTAAGGCAGGAACAAAGGAAGGGAGGAAGGAATGAATCTCTGTGTGGGCCTCTTCCACAAATTTCCGATTTAACTCTTGTTTAAAAAAAAAAAAAAAACATCAAAAGACGCAGGACCAGCTCTAATCTGTGGGACCCAGTAAAAATGAGGGACCTCTTAGGCAAAGGCTAAGAATTTCAAGACGGCAACAGCAGAGCATTAAGCCAAGTGTGGGGCCTCTCTAAGCATTGGACCTCCCCCCACAATCCCCCCAGCTCTGCAACTGCCCTGATTGCATACTCTGACTCCCGCCCTGGGGACTTATTACCACTGCCGTTGTGCCATTCAGAGAGAGGAGGATCAGAATGGTGTAGGCGCTGGGCTGACATCACACAGCATTACGCTATGGCTTAGCTCTTACAAACTCTAAGTCCCCAGTTCCTGCAGTGGCTACCGAAGAAATCTCATTACCCCCACCCACCTAGAAACCCGGGGACCCAGCTCAGAGAAGAAAGCGAGAGAGCAAAACTGTCGCAAATCTCCTGTTTACCTCACAGATTCATGATGTATACGTGTATCAAATATTACTATATATATGTGTGTGTGTGTATATATATATATATATATATATACACACACATATATATATGGGATTTCATTTTAAAATATATCCACGGTTATTTTAATATCAAAATAAAGTACTGTTTTCCAAATCTTCCAGGAGTACTGATGTTCCATTAGGACATACAGGGCTAATCCTAAGAGTCCGGGTGCCCCTGGCTCCGGGAAGGGTGCCCCAGGCCCCGTGGGTCCCCACCACTCAACTGAGAAAGCATTATCCTGGGCAGAAGACCCCAGGACAGGCTCAGCAGCTCGCACTACACAGTAAAGGCTGGCTTCCATCCCTCATTCATTCCCTCCCGTCTGCTTGGTCCAAAAGGAAACCTCCTCCAGGGTGGCCACAGACCCAGACGGCCAGGAGCCTTCCACAGGCCTGGGTCGGAGGCCGGATCTCATTATTCCAACAGAGACAGAAGGGAGCCCGGCTTGGTTCATTCCTCCTGGGGAAATGTGCCTCGGCCTGTTAGCGGGAAGAGGAGAGTGTTATTACCCTGCTCAGCCAGCCAGGTTCACTCGCCACGCTAATTGGAACGCGTAATGGTTTGTTAATACAGTCTGATTTCGGGAGGCTGGCGCACCGGGGTCTCCGGGGTCGGGGTGCGGTGTGGGGGCAGGGAGCCTCTCGTGGTATCGCCGAAGAGGGCTGCGAGGGGGGCTGAAACGCTGTTTGGTTTTCGGTGCTTGTCTTGCACAACGATGTCTTAATCCACCAGCCAAGGGCTTGAAGTCGGTTCTATTGCCGTGTGCACGTGTGTGTTGATATGTGCATATGCACGTGTCTGAGTGTGTCTGTGTGCACACGTGTGCCCACAGGGAATGTGATGGCCGGCGGGTGTGTGCCACTGTGCGCAGGGCTCTAGGACCACGAGGAGGGGGGAGAGAAGAGAACGCGGCTTCATCACACCTACGGGCAGAACACAGTGGTCCAATTTTGAGAACGCAAACAAAGACATCTATTTTCCCAGGAATGGCTCACCCAGCCCCTATGAACACTAATTAGGAGGCCTGGGAATTCCCCATAACTTCATAATTAGTGTTAACAGACTTCACAGGGGCTGTGAAGGAAATGGAACACCCCCGTCCTGTTTTCACAGCCACGGTGATGATGGTGTGGGCGACACCATGCCCCCCCCGGCCCCCACAAGGCACCGGGGTTCCCCCAGGGGGTCCCCGATGTCCAGACTGCCCAGGAGGCAGTCAAAGGGGGGTGGGGGCACCCTCGCGGGAAAACCCACTGGTGTGGGTGGGGCGGCTGGAGGAATGGGGGCAGGAGCGCAAGGAGGTCATGGATGTTATCTCCGGAAGAGATTCCCAAGTTGGGCTTTGGTTCTGGAAGAGGAGAAGCAGACAGAGCACTCCCTGCCCAGGCCAACCGTCCCAGCCGCCTGCCTTCTCAGCGCCTGTCTATGAAGACGAACCATAGTTTATTGGCAGCTCCAAAGAGCTGACAAGATGGCAGCCATGACCTCCCAGTGTCATCAGGCCCTCCGCGGCCTGCAGCGCCCTGCAGCCAGACGTCTTAGGAAACCACAGCAAAGCCATTATGAGGACCCCTCAGCTGCTTGGGGGTTGGTGGGGCAGCCACTCCTGGCAGCTGACAGACGTGGGGCCTTCCCAGAAGCAGCAGGGCAGGGGCCCTGCCCACAAGGCTTCATTCATACACACAAAGACACCCCCCCCCCCCACACCGGCCTCCACTCCTCAGTCCCCCACGGTCCTGCCGCAGGCCTTGTCAGGGTCTGTGGGGGAGCAGGCGCCAGCGCTGTCCCACTGTCCCCTGTGTCTGTCCCCCTGTGCCTCTGCCCCCACTGGCCTGATCTTCCAGCCCCCACTCCCGAGAAGCACTGTCTGTCTGTCTAGCGCTCTGGGCCTGGCTCTGCTTCAGAAGACAGCTCTTTGTTCTTTCCTGCCTGCCCAGAATCTCAGATTCTCCATCTAGGAGGGAGCTGAAAGGCTATTTTCTTAATCATATTAAAAAGGGTTGAGATGGTATCAAATACTAACTGACTTTTGGTGATGTTTCTTTTATTCTTGATAGTCAGGTGACTTCAAATTTTTTTCTTTTTCTCATAAGGAACAGGAATCATGATTCATGATTCATGATTATTCATCCACAAACAGGCCATGCAGACCCCTCACTCTGAAGCTGCTGGATCTCTCTCGGGCTCTCTCACCTTTTCTCCTGTTGTCTGCCTAGAGAACTTCTTCTCGCCCCTCAATGCCCAGCTTGACATCTCCTCCGCCATGAAGCCCTCCCTGATTTCTCCAGCCTAGGCAGCATTTCCTTCTGTTTGGGTCCACATTTTGGAGGTGAGAAAACGAGGCCCAGAGAGGGGCAGGGGACTTGCCAGTCCTTACAGCTAGGTCATGGCTGGTGAAGGCTCCGCTAGAATCCAGAAGGGCTTTTTTTTTACAGCATCCAGGGGTTGGTGGGAGATTGGCAACCTCCCCCCCTGCCTTGATTCTCAACACCCCCTTCCTTCTCTGGAGCCAGTGCCTGCCCTGTCGGGGACAGCCTTGACCTCCATCTTTGTTCTCCTCAGGAATGAGTCAGGACGCTCTTCTCTCTGCCTCCAGGGGCACAAACCAGTGAGGCATAGGATGAAGAACAGAGAATGGCCTGGTTGTTGTTCCACAAAGGGGAGCGGCGACAGGAAGCACTTGGGGGCCCTTCCTCCCTCTCTGGAGCTCAAGGCTATGTCTGCTGCCCCTTCAAGGGCCTGGCCTGGCCCCCCTGCCCACCCGGCCACCAGCCTGGCCCCTTCCTCACTGGTCTATCCGAGGCCCGGCTTACACAGCCCCGTGGCCCTGGGTCTGAGTCTCACTTTGTCCTTGTATGGCTGTGGTGCCACATACCGGACCTTATTCCCAGCAATTCGAATAGTTCATATGACAGCCTACCACAGATTCAGCAGCGCGAGGAGCCGGGGACCGGATAGGTGTTTCATATACGCCATGACGTCATCTTCATGACCCCACTTTCAGGCACCCGTTAGTGCTCCCATTTCACAGGTAAAATGTCACCACCTCCCCAAGGTCAAGAGCTTGGAGTGGCGGAGCCGGGACTTAAGCCTGGACCTCTGCGGGGGTTACAAGCCCGACTCCCCGGGAAGTTACACGGACTGGATGAGATAATTGCACAGGCTAAGCGCTCCGCTGATAATAATGCGTCGAACATTACAGCTTTCCTCATTTTCATTCCTAATGAGAGCAAACACCATGGTGAACCAGCCGGGCTGAGCGTCGACGGGCAGGCAAGGCTTTCTGGGGACCCGGTAGGGGTGGCAGAACCCCTGAAGGTTCCTAGCCATGGAAACCGCGGGGCCCAGATTGCTCCTAGCCAGAGAGTATTACTTGAGAGTAAATATTATCTTACCCTCCAGCTTAATCCAGACCAAGCTTATCTTCCCCACCGAAAAGCCCGCAGCCCGGAGAAGGTTAAGCCCTTTGCTGCTTTCCTAATTGCAGGCTTGCAACTCTGCTGGGGGACACCAGATCTCTTGGAAAGCCCAAGAATTGGTCTGGTATTTGCCAGTGGCATCGGAGAGGCTGGATCTGGGCTGGGCTGTCCAGCTTTCCAAGCCCACGCTGGGTTGGGGGGCACCCGTGGGAGAGAAGGCAGGCTGGGGTACATTCCCCTTCTGCGCGGGCCTGCCACCCCAGCCCTAGGGCAGATCTAGCTACAGGGGGCATCGGGGACATGGAGCCCGGCCTCCTGTTTCATGCTGAGTCCCACTTGGCTTGAAAAGTAAAATGGGTCAATGGACTGCCAGATCTATCCTTCTCTTCCAGTTTATGCCACATCTGTTTCCCTCCTGCCTTTCCTCCGAAGCGTGGGCAGAACTTGTTCAGACCAGAGGCCCTGATCCTCCCCGGGTGCCCAGTTTCTCTGGGGTCACTAGATGGGGAGCAGTGCCAGCAGACTCTATGCTGTTGAGGGTTGGGGATCCTCAAAGGTCCTGGGAGCCAGCCTGGGTCAGCCCAACCCCTGCCCAACCTCTCTCTCGCATGCTCTCCACCTGTCTGTCCCCCAAAAAGTGCTGGGGGGAGGGGCTTGGAAAGTGGTCACACAACTTCTCAGATTTACAACAAACCATTGGATCCTACCTTGAAAATGAGTAAATTTCATAGTATGTAAATTATACGTCTATAAAGCTATTAAAAAACCCAAACAGCACCATCAACAACAAAGTCGAGAGGGGTCGATGCACGGTTGGGGGTGATGCCCACACCCTGGGGAGAAGCGTGGCAGTGGCAGGCTGAAGCTGGAGGTCAAGGCCAGTTCCGAGACTCCTTCACCACCTGTGGGTTCACAGGTTAGTTTTGTTATTTCTTATCCTGTGAGAGAAAGTTTAACAGACCCGCCGGTTGACCTCATGAACATCCAAAGTGAAGCCCCAGGGATGTGAGAAGGCACGTTCTATGGAAGGATGGGGAGCCTGGGAAGAAGGGGGCAGCAGGAAGAAGGAGGCCTACTGGAGACAAGCCTTCCAGAAGCTTCCGGAGGTCAAAGCTGGAGGGTGGCTCAGGACATCGTATAGCTTGGGGTCTCTGAGTTAGGATAAAAGCCCAAGGCTCAGCCTGGCCTCATCTCTAAGGCACTGGTGGGTCCCCCTGAGAGAAGTGAGGATGGCACCAGTCCTGTCCTGAGCCGTGCTCCCTGCCAGGGAAGGGCTGACACGTATCTGGGGGAGGTAACACCCTAGGGTCTACAGATAATCAGAGGAGACCTGTGCCCAGAGTCTGCTGAGGAGAGAGCTGACTTGCTCGTGGTTGCTCCAGTGCAAAGCAGGAAAAGAAATTTACAAGTGATCTGAACATTGCTGTCTTGACTAGTAGTGAGCTCTCCATTGCCGGTAGTATGTAAGCAGAAGATCAATGAACACACCTTTCAAGGGGTCAAAACAGATGGCCTTGAAACCCTTCCCAGTCCAGATAGTCAGTGAGGCCACAAAGGCTTGCCGTTCATTTCCCTTGAGGGTTAAATCTGTACTCAGGATAAAGCAGAAAGGCCTGAGCCATCCTGAAGGAGGGGCCCTGGCTGGCACCTCTCTCCTCCACTAGAACCACAACTCCTCTGAGCGCTCACCACAAATCCACGCTGATTGCTGCTTTGGGCTAACGTGATACTTGAATACACACAGGCCAGGCCGGGGCAGGCACCGCCGGGCTCCCAGCGAATGCCCTTGAGCCTGAACTGCCCCAGAGGTGGGTGCCTGGGAAGCAGGGGCTGCCAGCCCAAAGCACACGGGCTCCTGGCTGGCCCTCCAGCCAGAGGCCTGCTGCACACCTGTCCCGCCCTCCGGCTCACAGGGGCCTCCGCTCTCCCTAGCTCTGGCCTCCCCTAGGGCTCAGGATCCTGGCTGCAGTTTGCCCGTTCCCTCCTCTCCGTGCCCCGACTCACCACTGGATGAACTCATCAGAGGCCCCTTCCCAAACAAGAGCCCCAGGCCTGGGAGAGGCCCCGGTTCCCTTTCATGTGTCTTTCTGGCGCTGGGAAGGCCGGAAGGGAGGCTGGGGCCTCGGGAGGAGCCTGGGCCTCAGAGGAGGAGGTGGGGCTGGGGGCTTCCATTGGGCCGGCAGGCCAGCACTGCAGGGTGGAGGCCAGGGACCTCCTGAGCCAGTCCACCATCCACCTGGGCCCCTCTCCGCAGCTCCCAGCCTCCACCCAGCTCCATCCTTAGAGGGGGTCTGGGCTGCATCTTGCATTTCTTAGTGCCGCCCCTCCAGCTCTGGAACCTTGAGGTGCAGACCCAGTTGTAGTGTCCTCTCCCTCGGAGATGGGGAATGGAGACTCTGGGGGTGGAAGGCATGAACGCCCAGACTAATTATAGTGCCAGACAGTTACAGAGTGTTCTGGAGAGACCAAGAGCTGGACAGAAGAGGGCCATCTGGGCTTCAACACTCAGTAGGTGTGGCTCCCTGGTGGGAATGTTCTGGCAACAGGGCAGACCTAGGATATCCCAGCCCCATCCTGCCCCTGGCTCCCCAGCCACCACAGGCTCAGCCCTGCCTTCCAGAAGATAGCCCAACACCTGTTGTGGTTCAGAGATCCTTGATCTCAACTACCCATCTTCCCAGGGTGCAGATCTTCCCTCCCCCATGCACAAACACTTTCCTGGTTCTCCAGCACTGTTGAGGAAACCCAGCTCAGAGCACAAGAAGCCCATTGACTAGCCCTCCCCTCCCCCACCCCTTCTCCCCTCTAGCCCAGCATGACCACTTGAAGGTCCTGAATGCTTCTGCTCTAGCATGCCCCAGGGACTTTGCATGTGCTGATCCCGCTGCCAGGAATCCACTCCCCTCCACCAAGTCAAACACAGATTTCTTTGTCTACCTCGAAATAAGTCATTCATAATTCAAGCCTTCCCTGGCCTTCCCTGGCACTCCCCCTTCCCCAGCACGAGCCCCATCACCCCTTCCATGTGCCCCTGCATCAGTGCCTTAGACTGCCTGCCACCTGCCCGTTGCGGTCTGTGAGTCTCAGACTTGAGCTGAGGCATCCCCTGGGGAACGTCAAAGTCCAGCTTGCTGGATCTCACCCCCAAATCTCTGATCCATTAGGTCTGGGGTGGGAGTCTGCAGAGCTGCATTTCCAACAAGTTCCCAGGCAATGCTGATGCGGGCAGTCTGAGGACCACATCTGCGGACTGCTGTTTAAACCCCGAGCTCTTTGAAATCGATCGATCTTGTCTGATTTTTCTTTCACCTCCAGTCTCAGAATGAATCTGCTTTTTAGGGTGCTCAGTAAACAAACGAGTGAGAGGGACTGTTTTATCGGTTACAGCCAGTGCGGGTGGTGGGAGAATTTACTGAGACAAGTTTTCCTGATCTGTTGGCTCTGCGGCAGGAGCTCCCTCTCTCTTTTCCCAAGACGGTGGCCAAGTCTTTGGCTCCCATGTCTTGGGGGCTGCTGACTTCCAAGATCAGGCACAGAGATTGTTGGAAGATGTCTAGGAAGACAGCCCACCTTCTGGGCCCTAGAAACTTCTCGGAGGGCATCAGCTAGGGCCCACAGAGGTGGGGGGACATAAGCCTAGAGGGGGGCAGGCAGAGGCAGCACGCCCAGGGAGAGAGTCGTTGAACATCTCTGGATATCAGCAAGAAGTAGACTGGGGTAGTGGGGGGTTCCAAGAGCTACAGGCTCAAATGCCTTGATCCTGGGAACAGCCTTTCCAAAGAGGTGATGGGACCTCCATGGGGCCACCCCGAGATGCCTGGGAGAGGCTGGGCGTCTATGCACCCAAACTCACAGCCAAGAGCTGTTAAGCAAGAATACCACGCTGGGCCCACCATGGCACAGAAATGGCCACTGACCACTTGCCCTTACTGCACCCCAATGCTTGGCAAAGGAGCCTCCCATTAGTGTTCTGGGCCACACGGAGACTGCCAAGACTCCTACAGGATCACTGGGGGCAAGAATCGCCCCTCCCCAACATGCCTGGGAAGGGATGTCCTTCAAATGGGCAGAGCGGGCTCCACGGCGGATGGTGGGCTCTGAGGAAGCAAAGGCAGGCAGTGTAGCTCGCACTTGGGTGTTGGTGTGCGCTTAGCCCCGATGCTATGGGGGCCCGGGCGAGGCCTGGGGCTCTGCCTAACAAGGGAAGCTGTGGGGCACCCGAGGACGTAGACCTGGATGGGCAGTCTCTCAGCAGGTGGACAGGAATGAGCAGATGTCCTGCCAGGAGCGCGGAAGGCCGGGCGGGACTGAGCCCGGGACTCCCTGACAGAAGAGGCAGCCCAGCACACGGCCGGACATGGTGTCTGTGAATGTGTTCCTCCAAGCCTGGCCTCGATGTGGCATGCCCCAGGCCCCCTGCCAGGACTCCTGGACACTGGGGAGCATCCAGACTCACAGCAAACTAGCAGGGAGGCCAGGCTGCCCCAAGGATGTGGGCTGTAAGCGCCGCCCCCCAGCCTCTGCCCTTCCCCCACCCCTCCCTACCCCCTGCTCCACTGGGACCACTGAAGCCCTGACAGAAATTCAACACAACAGCCACCTGGCCACCATCCCTACCTGAAGGCACACCCGTCCCCTGCTCTTGGGGAGAAAAAAAGGGAGGAAAGTTCCATACTTGGAAGCTGTACATTAAAAAGAAAAATGCAGCTAGGAAAGGGAAGGAGCCTGCTGGCGGGGGGAAGGGGGGATTTGAGATTTGCTTTTTAATTTAAACCCTTCTGGATCATTTGAATTGTTAAGGACTGTGTATTACTTTTGTAACACTGACTTTTTAAAAAATAACTTTTGTCTTAAAAACGCAAAGCAGTCTGCAAGAATCTGTTTGGAGGAGAGAAGTTTAGGCAACAAATAGTGGCAGGGGTCTTTAAATACACCATCATCATCCTTCTGGTGTGATCACCACGTGCCCAGAGCTCTGCTCTGTGTTTGTACACCCATTATTTAATCTAAGCTCATCACAGCCCTATGTGTTGGATGCTATTAGCGCTATCATTTTCCAGATGAGAAAATAGAATTTGAGAGAGACTAAGTACCACAGCCAAGGTCACCCAGCCTTGGAGCTGGGCTCTGAACTTGGCTGTGAGTGGCGGCAGGCGAGCTCCCACCTTAGATCAGGACCGCGCACTGTGCCACCTCCTGCCACCACCGCCGCTAAGTAACTGACAAGTTCACAAACCACTCGTTCTGAGTCTGCCCCACGACCTGAAAACCATGATGTTGCCCAGGAGCCTAAATCAAACTGTCACAGGCAAACGAAGCCAGAGCCTGATGTCTCCAGCCACCTTGGAAACTTGGACCGAGACTAGGCAAGCATGTATTACAGGCATTCCCCTGTCATCTGTCCATCTGTCCCTCTGTTCACCGGCCGCTGGCTGAAGGCCCCGCGTGCCTGACTCTGTCCCAGATGTGGGCGGCCAGACAGCCACCAGCCACTAGGAGAGAACCAGGTGAGCACAGGGCCCACAGCCCACAGCCCACAGCCACCAGGAGAGGACCAGGTGAGCACAGGGCCGATTTGGCCCCCTGGCGCCTTCCAACTTGCAGGCATCATGTTCCCCGGAAATTTCCAAAACCTCTTGCAATTCGGGATCCAAACAGGCATTAATGGGGCTGCAAATGAAACACAGCCATGCGATCCATGCCCAGCAGCAAGTCCTTCTTCTTCTTCTCCAAAGTACTTAGTTTGCAGAATGCTGAAGCAGAGCCTGGCAATCCAAGCAGACGGTCTGGCCCGGGTGCAGTGCTGGGTCAGCTGTGTTACGTTCTTCCGCTTTTCACCCAGGCTTTAGCCCCGAGATGGAAAGGGAGGGGTTGTGAAAGCTCCAGGAGCCTGGGAGGTGGGGGTGGGGTTTCCCCCAGGGCTCCAGCTTGCAGACCCGAGCACACCCGTGCTGGGCATGAGGTCCTGCAGCTGATGGTGTCTGTGGGGCCAGCAGAAGAGCAGAGGCTGCCCCAAGTGTAGACTGGGCCCCTGAGAGCAGGGAGTGTGGCTGTCCTATTCAACTTTCAGAGGCCCAGGCTCACAGCAGGTGTTCGGTTAACATTTGATGATTGAGTGAATGAATGTGACTTTGAGGAAAGCAGCTCTACCCTCATCTGGAGATGGGAGGGGTGGGACCTGGCCCGATCCCCATATTTTGGGGGACATGGACTTAAGCTGCCCTCTAGGCACCTGAACACCTAAGACTCTACTGAGGATTCCTCCCACAGAGGCATAAAACTGAAAATATAAATAATAAGAACACAAAGAGCATGAGTGCTACCACTAAGTACTGACCCTCTGGCAGGCACGCTGATAAGCACCTTCTGTCACTTAGTCATCTCGTGAAATCTCCACATCAGGCCGGTGAGATGGATAGCATCATTACCCCCAATTTATAGATGAGAACACTGAGACTCAGAGGGTCAAGGCCATACTAATAGCAGAGCTAGGATCTGCACCCAGGTGTGACTTGGAAGAAAACCCTAAAGCTGGGAGAGGCCTCCCCCTTATTTTACAACCGACAAAGTATAGGACAGGGAGGCTGGGGACATCAGTAGCAGGGCTGGGACAGGAGATCAAGTCTTCTGACTTCCAGCCCTGGCCCTGTCGCAACTTAGGAAGCTGCAGGTGAACATCTTTTCTCCATTCTGCAAAGGACCTTGGAGATGGAGGAATTCATTCCTCTCGGTCCCTGTGCAGCAGCCCCTCTTTTGAAGGGCCCTCCACAATTCCCTTTCCTGAGGCTTGGGGGAAAAGAAGGAAAATGGAAGAGCCACTTGACTCTAAAACCAGGCTGTGGTTTAAGGCAGACTGGTGACAATGGCCACAGGCCTGCACAGCCAAGCCTGGAGGCCAGCAGGGAGGAAGCGGTCTGCCCTCATCTCATTTCCTGCCTGGCACTGTCTTCCAAGCCCCAGGGTCCTACCTCCAGGCTTTTACTCTCACCGTTTCCTTCTCCTGGGATGCCCTTTCCAACATCCTTGCAGGTCCCACATCCCATCCCTGTTTTCAAAGCCCAGCTGGAATGCACCACATTCTCTGACTTCCCATCACCATCACCGCCCAGAAGTGACCTCTTGATCTGGCCCTGGAACTGGCAAGCCTTCCTTTATCATTCCACTCCAAACCCTCTTACTCTCTACCTTATATGTCAGGGATTTGCTTTCATGTCTGTTTCCCTCTGACGGGCCGGGAGCCCCTTAGGAGGCTGACCTCTGAGGTGTTTCCGACGCGCGAGGTAGGGCGGGAGTGAAGGCTGGCCAATTCTTTCCATTTACTCGCGAGCACTCCCAGACTGGGTCTCTAACCATGGCCTCCCCTCCCTCTCCAGGACCTATCGCCAGCTGCCTCTTACACTCTGGAGTCCTGGAGAGTGAGAACCAAGCCGTTCCAATATCTCTGCAGCATCCATCATAAGTGGGAGCTTTGAAAAGAAGCAACCCACAGACATTCACCAAGTTCAACTGTGGTTCAGCACTGAATGAGGTGCTGGACAAGGGATGGGGGGACAAGACACCCAGAGGAAGGGTCCTGCCCTCAGGGGATCTCCCAGAGGAGAGAGCAGGGACCTTCCCACTTGGTTCACTCTGGATCCCCAGCACCTAAAACAGCATTGGCGACCTGGTAGGAACGCACCAGCCCCCTCTGAAGAAATGAATGAACATTCGTTGACCCAGCAGCACTGAGCGCACCATATAAGGTCGGCGGGTGCTGAACGCTGAGCTGGTCTGTGTGGTGAGTCAGAGCTGCAGAATCCACAGGCGAGAGACACTGAGAGAAAGAGAGAGAGAGACTGGGAAGGGCAAGGAGGTTTGTGGTTGACCGAAATCAAGCAAAGGAGGGAACATAAAAAGCACTTGGCCACAGCTGCCTGGGAGGCAGCATCGTATGCTGTGGTTTTAGATCTTTTTCCTGCAGAACACTCTTTTTTCTAATGAAATCATACACCGCACCCTAAATGCATAACAGAGCAGCAACGGCGGATGTCAGCTGCTGCCCAGAGGACGGCCCGCTCTCCTGTACCCTGGAACCCCACAGAGGCCCCCGGGGTTCCCAGAGATGGGGCTCCTGCTGGGTCAGAGGCTGCCTCCTTCTCCTGCTCCCCCCAACCCTCACGTCCCGAGTCACCTTGGAGTGGCCACGGCTGAGGGGAGGGCTGCGGTTGCTCCTTTGGGAAGGAAGCCTTCCGAGGCTGGGGTCTTCTGGGAACCCATTTCGGGCAAATATTCGCTAAGAGCAGCTTAAGAAACTTTCCCCAGGCACGAGGAAGTGGGGGGAGAAAGGAAAATGTCCTTCCAGCAAGTGGAGGGGACCCCAAGGCAGCCAAATGTGGGGTGGTTGAAATGCGGGGGGCTGCTAGGGAGCACAGGGACTCCATGTGGGAAGGACTTTCGGGGACAGTCCTTCCTGAAGGTGAAGCGTCACCTGCACATCCACGGTGTGTGTGAGTGCGTGAGTATGCGTGAGCGCGTGAGTGTGAGTGTGCGCGCCCAGATCAGGCTTTCAGATGCCGGATCCACAGAGCCCGAAGTACACCTGTCACAGAAAGGCCACCCTGGTGCTGCGAGCTACAGGAAGGACCCGTTTGCTCCACGTCTCCCGCCCCCTGCCATGACACCAACAGGGTCATCTGTTGTTTTCTCTGCCTAGCGTTTCTTCTTCCTTCAGGACATAGCACCCAGGTTTTCCCTTTGGGGTTCCTGTTCTCTCCCAATGTCAGGCCAATTCTTTGCCCCCCACCCCCAACAGCACACACTGCCCTACCACGGCCCACCCCTGACCCAGTCTGGCCAATCAGCGCATTCTCTCCTCCTTGTTTCACTAATTGGTCAGAAATGGTCACGTGACTGGAGACCAGCCAATAAGCTTCAACTCTGGAACTTTTGTTGGAGCTCCTGGGAAAAAGAAGCTCTCCTTTCACAGGCTTGGAAATGAGCAGGTTGTGCGTCTGGAGCTGTTGGTCACTGCCCCACCACCCCGTGGGTTGTGCATTCCCCAGGATGGAAAACCCCAAGGAGGGAAGCAGAGGACACACACAGGGGCACCATTTCAGTCTTGGATTCAACTCTGCCTTGAACACCAAATTATCAATATATTGGAAACCAATAAAAAGCAAATAAGTTGCTTGTCTTGCTTCATCAGGTTGAAGTTGAGGATTGGTTCCCAACTAAGGTGGCATCTGACCTTAGTCTGGCATTTCTCCCCTGCATTTCTGGTCCGTCTCTGGTTCTTGATGATCTGGCGGCAGCTTCAGCCTTCAGCAGTTGAGCCTGGGGGCCCTCAGACTCAAGGACTGGCCAGAGGCCAGTAGTCTGGCAGGACTTGCCTGCATCCCAGCCTTCCTGGCCGCCTGGCCCCCTCCGAGGATGGTATTTTGTCTCATCTAACTTTGGCTCAAGTCCACTCACTTTGTCCCCAGCCCTCATTGCTCTCCCTCATTGACCTTGGGCTTGGGTAGGGGTGACTGACACTAAACAATGAATAGGAGCTCTGGAAAGCAGCCACTCCTGACCGTGGGGCAGGAAGAATCACCCCCAGGCTTTGGTCCATAGTCTCAGGGAGACGGCCATAGGCAGAAGCTTGGGGGGGGGGTGGTGGTGGGTGGCAGGAGAGAGTATTGGACTCACATGTCAAACAAGCTGGGGAAAGTTCCAGAATCTCTTATCTGCCTTACCACCATGGGCAAGCTGCCCCTCCAAATTTTATAATCCCCAACTCTAAAATGGGATCATGCCACAACACATTTGACAAAAGGACCCAGATGCACTGACAGCAGCAACTGCTGATGGGAATGTGGAGCAACAGGAACTCTCATTCATTTTCGGTGGGAACGCAAAATGGTGCAGCCATTTTGGAAGGCAGTTTGGCAGTGTCTTAAAAAGCCAAATATATTCTTAACCATACGATCCAGCAATCCTGCTCCAAGGTGCTGCCCCAACGGGCTCACACTCATTTCCACACAAAAACCCGCAGGAGACTGCAGAGCACCTTTAGTCCCAATCACCTAAAATCGGGAGCCACCAAGATATCCTTCAAGAAGTGAATGGGTAAGTAAGAAGTTGTACAGCCAATGGAATGTTAAAATAAAAAGAAATGAGCCATCAAGCCATCGAGAGACATGGAAGATGCATTTTTTTAAATTTTAATTTTCTAAATAATTTTTTAATTAATGACTTTGTTTATTTAAGAGAGAAAGCAGGAGCAGAGGGGAGAAGCAGAGGGAGAGGGAAGCAGACTCCCTGCTGAGCAGGGACCCCTGAATCAGGGCTTGATCCCAGGACCCTGGGATCATGACCTGAGCCGAAGGCAGACGGTTAACCAACTGAGCTACCCAGGCACCCCAGACATGGAGGAAATTTAAAGGCACATTGCTAAGTGAAAGAAGCCAGTCTGAAAAGACTACCTACTTTATGATTCTAATTATATGACATTCTGGAAAAGGCAAAAGTATGGGGAAGGTAAAATGATCACTGGTTGCCAGAGGGACGAAGCAGGGAGGAAGGGTAAATAAAGGGGTGGATCAAGGCGGATGGTCCTTCAGTGTCCATTTTCCCCTTCTTCCTTTGAAATAGAGTCACAATTGAGCAGACGGCCACCCAGAATGAAGACTATAATTCCCAGCATCCCTTGCAGCTAAGTGGGCCATGTGACTGTGTCCTGACCAATGGGGCATGGATGCAAGTGACGTATGCACCCTCTTAAAAGAAGTGGCGTCCTCTCCTCTTCTGGTTTCCTCCTTGCTGAGTAAAATGGAGAGGCTGTCATGGGCCATTGTGGATCATGTAGACCAGCGATAGTGAAGCCATCCCAGAAAGCTGGGACCCTAACATTTCTGTGTGGAAAAATCCTCCGAGCTCAGAACTTTACTTAGGGAAAAATCAACATCTCTCTTGTTGAAGGGACTATTATTTGGGGGTTTTGTCACACACAATCAAACCCATGTCCAGAATCATGCAAGGACCTTCAAGGACTGTCCTGAAGGTTCTGTATTAAACAGGCAAAGCATCTTCACACTGTCATTCACTCAACAGATCAAAGCCAGTTTACCCTGCTGGGATCTGGGGATTCGACAAAGAATTAGGTAGACGAACCCTGGCCCTCATGGACTCCACCTTCTCGGGCAGGAGACAGACCATCAGTGTGAGAATGAATGAATTACGATTAGTAACAGTTAACATTTCTTGCATTCCGAGCTTACTACGTGTCTGTCCTATTCTAAGCCCTTCTCATCTATAACCTTATTTTATCTTTGCCACAAACCCAGATAGTGGGTGCTGTTGCTTCCTTGTTTGACAAACAAGGAAGCTGAGACACAGAAAGGTTGAGGAACCTGCCCAAGGTCACACAGCTAGTAATTGAGGGTTCCAGGACTTGAACCCAGGTCTGCTAGACTTTAGAGCCTAAACCCCTGGACTGTCCTGCTAATGAAGGGTATGAAAGAGGCCACCATGATAAAGGACAACAGGGTGCCCTGCTGATGTTTCTCTTAGCAACACTGACAATAGATACAGCCGCAGAACCCCATGCTGAACAAGCCTGAACTCCCTTACCTGGGTGGCCGGTGTTGAGAGGTCTGGAAAAGGGTCAAGCGTGTT
This sequence comes from Martes martes, assembly GCF_963455335.1. NCBI lineage: Eukaryota > Metazoa > Chordata > Mammalia > Carnivora > Mustelidae > Martes > Martes martes. The sequence goes on from NC_137898.1 coordinate 20,844,693, forward strand.
TCTAGGTACCCAAGTCAAAGGTTTCAAGTCACTCTGATGACGGTGTCAGATGGCCTGGCCACTGCCAGCTCAGGTCATCCAGAAGATGCCCACCTGTCGCAGAGAAGCAGATCAGCCATTAACTGCTGGGTTGGGGGCAGACCTCATTGACTCATGCTGCCCTAGGGGGGCTCGTTTCCGTTTGAGATGCTCTCTGGGCCCCAAGGGGGCCACGTGGTGGGGCAAAGATGGCAGGAACCTGGGGCCATGCATCAGGATAGAGGTCCCAGCTGAACTTGCCTGGAAACCCATCTAAGACACAAAGATATGCATATGCCTGTGTGTGTATGCCCTGAATAAAAATACATAAGCATCACACCCACCGTGTCTAGCACAGTGCCCTTTGCAGAGCGGGGAAGCTTCACAAATGTTTCACGGTTTGCTTTGATGGAAAACATAAATGTATATGTTGAAGTGAGTGGGTGGAAACTCCATGAGAGTTTGAGTGCATTGGAGGAAAGATCCTTCCTCATGGGAAAATGCAGTCTTGGGATGCTCCAGCCAGCCAGACCAATGGCTTCATTTTTCCAATGAGGAAACTGACACCCAGAAACAGGGGTCCCCCTGGAATACCCTGAGCACAAGACAGGGGTCTGCTGCAAGCTATCAGGTGGATGGTGGTCACGGATGAGAGCCAAGAATTGTTTCCCAGGTGTATCCAAACCCAGACAAGGAGCAAGAGGTGGTGCCTGCAGTGGTCAGAAGCATGGTCTTTGGAGGCAGGTAGATCATCACCACATGCTGGGGCCCATTTTTTTCCAGAAATGGACCCTGAGTAAGTCAGGGGTCCTCTCAGAGCATCAGTCTCCTCGTCTATAAAGCGGGGATAATAATAGCATCTCTCTTCAAGGATTGCAGGCAGTCAAAAATGACTTTCTTAAGTCTGTGAAGCCCACAGCAGAGCCTTCACTCAATGGATGTTGGGGATGTGATGCAGAGGAGGATACTGTGAGCGCCTGTAGGGGGAGGTGGAGCACTAGACCGGGAGCCACTCTGTGTCTTTGGCAAGTCTTTAGGCAAAAATCTCTCTATTCTACCAGTCATTCATTCCCTCTCCCCCAACCCCCACCTTGCTCCCCTTTCTCTGCCTCTCCTGGACCAGCATGGGTCCCCAGCCCAGCCTACCAGCCCCTCCCTGCAGGCTGCAAAGGCCCCACCTGCCCATGGGATCCCCACACCCTAGCCCACATTTCAACAGCCAGCAAAATGCAAATGTCATTAGCACACTCTGCAAGCCGGTGAGTGCTAATGTCACCCACTGGGGAGGGTTGAGGGGTGTGGGAGTTAATTTCCCAGGAGGGGTGGCATTCTCAGCTTTTTCCAGAAGGGTGAGATAGAGAAATAAATAAACGGCTGCAGGGAAGAGGGGACGACAGAGACTGCTTCAGCAGCGTGCTATGCAGCGGTGCCTTCCTTTGGGCTCCCCCCATGGTGCCTGTGGTCCTGGCTTCAGCCCCCATCTGGATCATGGCTGTGTCTCAGTCTCTCTGGGCCTCCTCCCTGCACACACTTGATGAAGAGGCTCATCTGGGGGACCCCCTAGCTTCCACCTTTCATTCCCACCCTGACCCACGTTCCATCAAACATGCTGAAAGAAGCAGACCACCCATTCAATTAACAGACCCCTGGCAGGGAGTCACTCCCAGGAGAAGGCAGCTGCAGAGGACCTCCCAGCTCCCACCCCAGGATTTGCAGACAGGAGTCCTGGGTTCCAGTCCGAATGCCACTCAAACTTGCTGGGAGCACTCAGGTACATACTCTTGTTTGTGGGGCCTTGGTTTTTCCATCTGTGAAAGGGGGTGTTGGGCCCACAGGCAGTCCCTACAATCTCTTGTGGTCAGGTCTAAAGCTCAGTTCCAGTAACTCAGAGGTAGAGATACTAATCTAAGGCTCCCCCCTCCTCTAACTTCCTGATGGCAATGGCAGACACGCTGAGGCTTCCTGGAGGAGGGGGCAGATGGTGTGTGTGTGGAGATGACAGCAGGGCGCTGTGGGCAGTGGGGCAGGGTAAGCAAGGGCATGGAGATACCCAGGTGGGGAGCCTTGAGCCAGGGCTGTCTGTCAGGGTGGAGTGGGAGACGAGATGCAAAGGTCCTGGGGTCAGTGCTTTATGTGCAGTTCCTCATTTAGTCCTCACTGTGCTATCATTCCCATTTTATTGATGAGAAATGGAGGCTCAGAGCAGTTAAGTAAGTTGGTGGACACATGACTGTTAAATAGCACAGATTAGATTTGACTCACAGCTGATTTAAGAGCAGAAGCTCTTGATCACTGTGGGACACCCCCCACCCCCATCTAGCTGGTTTAATATAGAATGTGAACTAGAGAAATGTAGGATCCTGTGTGTCGTAAACAACCGCAGATGAGCTCATAGTGGCACTGGAGGGTGGGCCCTACTGTGGTCTGGGGAGGAAGGTCAGTGTGTGAATGTGTGTATGTTGTCAATGTGTGTGAGTCACTGTCAAGTGCAGCTCTAGCCCGGGGTCCAGGCCTACCAATGCCAGCTGGGCAGGACGTGGCCAGGGGCCAACTGGCCCAGGCAGCCAGAAGGCCTAGGCCATCTCGCAGCAGCCCAGGAAGCCCTGTTCTCCAGGATGTGAGCTGGCCTGGCCTGTGCCACCTTCCCTGGCTTTCACATGACCAGAGGCCGATCCCCCTGCTGCCAGGGAGAGGGGCACCTCCTGCCTTGGCACACATCTCCTTTGGCTTAGTCTCTCAGTCCCAGCCAGGGGAACAGGGCGTGCAGACAGAGCCAGACAGGCACACGGGGCTGCCGCTGGCAGGTAGAGAAGCCGGCAGGTGATGGCACCAGCTGAGGGCCGGCCAGCCAGCCCTGTCTTGCAGCCCCGACCCCGCCCCCAGCCATAGGCCGTGTCATCAGGACACGCAACCTGCCTCTCTGAGCCCCAGTGAAAGCCCACTGAGCTATGGAGATGACCAACTACCTCAGGGAAAGCACATGCAAACTGTAAAGTGCGGAGCCCTCCAACACGGTTGTGATTTTAATCCCCGTGGGCAAGACAGCCCGGCGAGTCAGAGAGAGTCCCCAGGGAGCCTTGACTGAGAATCCAGCCAACACCTTTAGCTATGTCCCCTGTTCCCCTCTCCTGGGCCTCAGTTTCCCCATGTGCAAAACTGAGGATCTTGAGCCCAGATACAGAGTGGTCCACAGCCCCCAGGGTCTAGTTTCCTTTGCCAGGATTCACCATTAACAAGGAATCTGGGTTTCATTTGCCAGAAACCAGAAGACCGTTCATGCAGCAATCGGCCGAGCACAAGGGGCTCAGAACAGGAACATTTTGATGGGAGAGAAGAGGAAAATGGTTGACCTAGATGGAAGGTGACAAATGTGGGAAAATGGAGGGAAGCTTGCAGGAAAGGAGGGAGGCAGAGCTGTTGACGGGTGATAGAACCCGGGCAGGGTCTTTCCCTTGAGTTTGCACTGGCTGGTCCTGGAGGCCACAGAGAAGATACAAGGAGGTCTTGTTTCCTGGGGACCACTAGCAACACAAGCACTCATTGAGTACCTGCTGTGTACCTGGGACTCCAGGATGACAGAGATGAGCAGGGTTCATCACATAGCACACATCATACAGTTCAGAGGAAGGAGGGGTCCTTCCCAATGTGGGCCATGGGGTAGGCTTCCTGGAAGAGGGGGCCGATTTAAATACATGGAGATGAGAGGAGGCTGCTGTGGGCAAAGGGGCCAGGGTGAGCAAAGGCATGGGGGTACCCAAATGTGGGCTGGGTATTCAGGACCATGAGCCAAGGCTGCCTGTTGGGTGGAGTGGGAAATGAGGCAGGAAGGGAAGGCAGGGGTTGCCTGGGTAAGGTGTTTGAATGCCAGGCCTAGGAAGATGAACTTTGCTCAAGGGTAATGGGGAGCCACCGAAGGTCATAGAGCAGAGGTGTGCTTCAGGTAGATAGATGAAAAGCAGGAAGGAGCCTAGGCAGTTGGAAACAGATGGTGAAAAAATGGAAGTTCAAGGGGCCCAGGCAGTTCATTTAACCTCTCTGAGCCTGGTTCCTTCTCTATAAAGTGAAAAACATAATGCCAGTTCAGAGCGATGTAGGACAAACAGATAAGACGAGAAGCACTTGGAGCACGGTAAGTGATGGTTGGCTGCTTGCTTTCTAAAATTTAAGCATCGACGGCTTTTATTAATTAGTGGTGCCTTTCTCCTGTGACGACACGGGAGCTCAGAGTCAAATGACAAGCCGCAGCCAGGGGGGGTGCTGGGCCTCAAATCAGCAGAAGCAAGTTATGAGCAAATAAACCTGGGCTGACTCAGAGAAGAGTCTTGATTTTAAAATATTGCTAAGGAAGAGGGCTGCTTTATGACTTTTGCACTGTGTGCTTATTAAACCCGAGCTATAAATGTGAACTAATAAGTAAAATGAGTTAAGTTAATGAAAAAAATCAACCTTCAGGATGAATCCATATTACCTAATGGCAGTCCATAAACATAAACATAAAATTTTAAAATACAAGAATGAATTGCAATACCCAGCAGCTCGCAGAATCTGCAATTTCTCTCTCTGAAAAATAAAAGCTATTGATTTTAGCTTGGGTTCTCATTGCTCATGAGTGAGTCTTTGAGAAGTCATAAAGGAAGGAATTATTTCCAATTGTTTACTCACTAAGGATCCTATGTATTGAATTTAAATTGTCTCCGATTCCTAATTAGTGCAAACCAAATTAGAATCTGAGAACAGAAGAACTGGAAAGGCCCTTGGAGGCCTCTGAGCTCAGTTTTCTTTGTTTTATGGACCTGGAGCCCAAGGGACAGAGAGAGCAAGGGACTCGCCCAAGAACACACAGCAAAAGAGGTAGGAGCCAAGCTAGGACCAGGGCTCCTGGTAGCCAGGTTGACATCTTGCTCTGGTCCATGCAGCCCCTGGGATCAGCTCATTCAATCAGGCCTTTTGGGTGTGCTGGGTGTTATGTTGGCCTCAGCCCAGATGGCTCGTACCCTAAGAACTTTCTCCCTGCTGCTAGGAGTGCTAAGACCCTGTGGCTACTGTCAGACACAGAACCTGGTTTAAGCCACAAAGAAGACCCACACAGGGCCTTGGCTTCTGTCCTGAGGGGGCCGCTGAGTGGCACAGCCCCAGGCCCAGGGAGGCTGTGGCACAAAGACCTCATTGTATGGTGGCAGAAGGGTGGGGGCTCTTAACCCGGCCTCGCTCTCTGTCTCTCTCTCTCTCTCTCTCTCTCTCTCACACACACACACACACACACACGTGAATGAGCACAACAGGAACCAGGGAGCTTTGCCTGTGGCACAGGCACATGTGCGTGTTTGCACGTGTGCGTGTGTATGTGCGTGTGTGTGTGTGTGTACGTGTGCGTGTGTGTTAAGTTTCGGCCCACATGCAATTATGAAGCAGATGTTTAATTACTACCTGAGTGTTATTAATCAACACGATTAATACACAACCCATACCACATAATTACTTTGCAATTACACCGAAACGAAATATTTTATTGCTGAGGGTTTGCTAATTACCCGGCCTTGCCAAAGGACAGGTATAATGGGCAGCAATTTTTCTTCTTTCCTTCCCTCCCTCCTCTGCCTCCCCCTGCCCTCCCATGAATCTCCAGGGCTGACGTCCCACACCACACAGAACTGGGAGCTGACGCAGGCTGCCTGCTCCTTCCCAAGGCACTGCTACAGTGCTCACCTCTGTTTTAATGGGAACCCTAAATCATTCTGGTCCTCTCCTCTCAGCAACCCCCCACCCCCGACCCTGGGGGGCTTGCAAATGCACATCCTTTCCAGAACTAAAGACAGCCTCCTGCAGCCCTGCCACTGGGCCAGGGGTGACCTGAGTGGCTCTGCTGGCAGCTGCCTGGGGCTGAATCCTAGCTTCACCAGTTAGTGGCTGTGAGATCCCTGTCACGTTAACTTTGCCTCAGTTTCCCCATGTGTAACATGGAGAGGATAACAGTAATTACGTCGCGGTTTCTTTTGAGCACTGAATGTGATACCAGGCATAAAGCACTTAGCACAGGGCCCAGTGCAGAAGAAGGCTTCAGGAATAGCTATGCTTGTTCTCACTCACCCAGAAATGGCCTCTCCCCTAATCTTCCCAATCACTGGGTCTCCTAAAAGGTCAGGTTTGTGGATTCCACTCTCTTTCCCTCCTCTACCCCAACAGATCCGTCCTATTTACCTAGAAAAATCTCACATTGTCCCCTTCCCACAGGGGTCTCATTTCCCTAATCCAAGCTTTTGTCCTCTCCTCTGGCCCACAGCCATAGCCTTTACCTGGTCCTCCCACAACCCCGTTCCCCCCACCCCATTCCATCCTCCACTGGGAAGGGAGACTGATCTTCAGGAGCTAAAACCAGGTCACTCTCCCACTCAACAGCCTTCTGTAGCTCCCCACTACCTGTGCAGCAAGGTCCACCTCCCCCTCTGGTGTTCTAGGCCCCAGAAGATCACATATGCCCCCAAGTTCCTCCTTCATTTCTTAGGGCATCAGCATAGCACAAGCAACTAAGTTTTTGATGATGAGTGAAGAAGTGTCTAGCTAGATTGTAAAGGCATCCATGTCCACCAAGCTGGAATGTCCCAGAGCATTTCATAAGCCTACGTGTCTCCACAGACTTGGGGTTTATCCTTTACTGTTCACATTCACACCATCCTGGTTATTTCCTAGTTCCCCTGACAAACATCCTCCCTAACCCAGCTACATTTAAGAACGGTTGATCTTGGGCGCCTGGGTGGCTCAGTTGGTTGAGCGTCTGCCTTTGTCTCAGGTCATGATCCCAGGGTCCTGGGATCGAGTCACATCGGGCTCCCTGCTCAGCGGGAAAAGTCTGCTTCTCCCTCTCTCTATCCACCTCCCCTGCTCATACTCTCTCTCCCTCTCTCTCTCTCAAATAAATAAATAAAATCTTAAAAAAAAAAAAAAGAGTCCATCTTTCAGGGCACAGTAAATATTCTGCTAAGCAAACAGACTACGTAAGGACGCTCAGATGCAGGCCTAGTGGGCGGTCTGCTCGAGAGATGAGTCTCAGGGACGTCCTGACAGCCTTCCTCAGGGACGGCGCCCGTCGGAGAGAGAGCCGAGAGAGAGGTGTGTGCGCATGTGCATGGGGGGGGGGCACATGGCAGCACAGAGCGGCTGGTGTGGCTACTTCTGGGCGTGCATCGACTCTTTCAGTTACCAGAATATTAAATAGTGTGGGCCACTCCTGACATCACTTGGTCCATGTAGGATGTTGGGCTCTAGAGTCAGACCCCCAGTGACACAGTCCCGTCTCCACCTCTGGCTAAGCTGTGTGACTTTGGACTCATGCCTTAACTTCTCTGGGACCTCAGTTCTTCCTCCTCCTCACATGGGGCTATCATAGCTCCTACTGAAACCACCACCGTGAGGGTGTCATGCACACCTCGGTCAGTGCCTGGCATATGGAAAGAGCCAGACCGATGTCAGCTATTTTGTTATTAAGAAGGATAATAGATCCTGGGAATACGGAGATTCCACGTCTAGCGCAGAACATGGCAAGCAGTACTCGATCAGCAGGTGGAGAAGACGCTGCAGAAACATTCCAGTGCAAGGCGATAAAGCGATAGCCTTGGTCATTCATTCATTCACACATTCCCTCGGCCTCGTGTACAAGTCACCGCGTCAGGCACCAGGCAATGCAGAGGGAGCCTGGTGCTGTCTCTGCAGTGAGGCTGAGCACCGACGACCAAGAACTGGGAGAGGGTGGGGGCTGGGAAATTTCCAAACTACTCCCTGTTCTCTCCCTGAAGCCTCAATTGCCTGTCACACCTGGATGCTAGATGAATGGGCAGCTGTGCTGCTGAAGATGGCGGGGGCGGGGGGTGGGGGGCGCACCTGGGTGGGTAAGCTCTGATCCACGAGTCGGGGAGAAGAGAAGGAAAGGCATGCCAAACCCCAGGCACAGCCGAGGCATCGGCACAAGGGCCTTAACTAGAGGGACAGGCGTGGGGCACAGCAAACAGGCTCTGCTTGGCACTGCCGGGGAAAGGACAGAGGAGATGGGGGGGGCGGGGGTGGAGAGAGAAGCCTGGCCCAATGGGGAGCATCGAAGCCACAGAAGCCTCTGGATGGGGTCAGGGGGCCATCCATGTCCTGGGTTTTCCTCCTTTGTCTGAAGTTCAAGCTTTGCTCTTGGGAGTCTGAAATCCCCTACCTGGAAGCTAATGGAAAGGTTTCCTGGGAAGCTTAGGGTCCCCCAGTTCTCTCACCTGGCATTTGCATAAAGCTCCCTGCTCAGCCACAAGGCAAGACCAAAGAGGAGCTCTGGGTGGCAGCGGATGCAGGACAGAAAACAGGAAGCATGCCACTCCAGGTAGATGCAGGGAGGGGTGTGCACAGCCAGGATGCCATTGTTTTCCTTCGGGGGCGCCCCAGGGGCGGCCACTCCCTGGCTGACAGGCACTCAGGCTGCACATGATGAAGGCAACAGGGAAGGGGACCTTCCTTCCATTCCCTGTGGGTGTCCCATGTCCTCTCTCCCCCCGCCCCCGCCCCCGGCCCCCGCCAGGATCTGGTTGTTCACTCACACCCGGGCACACACTCACACCCTCCAACACCCTGCCTCCCTCAACGGTAGCGAGGCTGATTTCAAACATCACTCACTATGTGTCCTGGACGCCCTATGTGAACATGTCTGAGCCTCAGTTTCTTCATCTGTAAAGTGGGGACAATGGCACTTATCGTTCCCAGAGTGAAATGAGAAGACACGGGAGATAGCCCGGCATGGCATCTGGGGCTTGGCGTCTGGGGCCAAGGGAACCTCGCTAAGAGGAAGCTATTATTAGCATTATAATTATAGCTCCAATCACATACTGGGAAGGCCTCAGCCAGGCGGCTTCCTGGGCCATCTATGCCATCCTCCCATTGGCAGGGACCCTGGGAAGTGGCTGACCTTCACCCTGGTCCTCGGTGGGATGGTGTGAGGTCCTCCTAGGCCCCTGGCAGCCCCAGCCCCGAAGGGGGACTTTTCTGTGCCCCTCCCCCCACAGCCACACACAGACATGGCTCGAGAGTCCACTTGAGTTTTCTGGGCGCACAGTGGTCATTCCTTGGAGCCATGGGGAAAGCAGCCTGGCATTATCAGGGCTCCTAACTGCGCCCCCCGCCCCCGCCCGAAATGTGTAATTTCTCACCAGCAAAATGTGTTCCTATATCCTTTGTGAAATAACAGTGGGAATAAATCATTCATTCGGAGACAGGCGCCTCTGGGGAAATCCTGGGCCTTGACTGACCCCAACGTTGGAGGCTTTGGCTGCGTTTCTCTTGCTGGAGGAAGTGAGTTGAGAACATTGGCCTTTTCCTCTCTCAGCCCTAGGGACAGGGGTTATCAGGGATCAGGTAGTCTACGGGCCTGTAGGAGGGAAGGAGCTCCTCTGGGCCAGGCCAGGCAGGAGACCCCCCCCCCCCCCGGTAAGGTCTCCAAGCAGGCCAGGCAGTGAGCACAGTGACCCCACCTGCCGAACAGAGGCCGACGGCCTACTGTGCGCCAGGCCCAATGGAGCTGCTCTCCGCATGGCATCTGAATGAAGGTCTCTCCTGTGACGCCCCCTTGGTAATTCAGTGGCACAACCTCGGCCACTCGGGTTCCACCCAAGGACAAGGGGGAGCGCCTCAAGGAGACAGATATGGCTCCTGCCGTCATGGGAGTCACTGCACAGCAGAAGTCAAATTTGAAACACTGAGCGACTATGAGACGATCCCTTTGACCACGACCGTGGCTCCCCTTCCCCCCCACCACTGCCATCAACATCAAGGGTTTCCAACGTGCTGTGCAATCCACTTTTGATCCTCATCTCATCGAATGGCAGCCACAACCCAGCCGGGAGGGTCTGTGATCTCTGATTTTATAGAAGAGAAAGCTGAGGACCTGACAGATGACACTTTGCCCAAGGTCACTCGCAATTCACATGTAGCTGCACTTGGATTGGAACTCAGTTCTGCGTGAACACTGGGCCCCAGCTCTTGCCTCCCACCGACAAAGAGCACCTGAATACCACGGCAGAGAGGAGGGGTGGGAAAGCCCAATGTTAGGGTCCCCCCTGGGCCAAGCCTGCTGTCCCCCTCTGCTACCTCGTGTGACTCCTGGGCCATGTGGCTGGGGGAGGGAGCAACTGAGAGAAGGAAGAAGTGGGAATCATTGGTGACTGCCTCCCTGGGGCCACCTGAGCCCCTTCCCACATCCCCAGCCTGGGGCTCTCTCCCTCTCAAATGATTCTCATGGATGTGGGCTCATCCCGCGCCTGCCACCCCCAAGTCCCATTATGTCTCAGACACTGCAGCTCAGCCAGGTGGGTAACAGGCAGGGAATGGGAATTTTTACCTTTTAATTTGTTCCTGAGCCTCTGAGGCTTGCCAAGCCTGAGCAGCCCCACAGCAGGCTCGGAAAGGAGGAGGGGAGAGAGGAATAAGCAGCAAGTGGGGAACACCGCATAGGCAGTCACTCGGGGCTCTGCTGAGGGGCCAGGGGTCCGGGGGGGCAGGGGAGCCAGGAAGAACATCTGGTTCCCAGGGCACACGCCACCTGCTCAGTCCACTCCATTCTTGGGGGAAAAACACCTCAAAGAGCCCAAAGCTCAGGAGAGGAGCTGCACCCTTCCAGGTGCAAGTTTCCCCTGCCCCCTCAGCCTTCCTTCCCACAGCCATCAGCCCTCCTTAACACGGACTCTCCCTCGTGTATCTGGAGCCCTCGCTACCCTGGGCATCGTGCACCCTTTAACTCTTAAATCCTTTCCTATCCACCCTGCATCAGGTAGTATCATTAACATGCCCATTCCACAGATGTAGAAACTGAGTTTCAAAGAGGCGATGTATCCTCAACAAATTCGACAAGGCCTTACTGTATGACCCTGCCATCCCACCCCCTAGATATATACCCAAAAGAATGAAGACATGGACTGACTGGACCTGTCACGCATGTTCCCAGCAGCCAGAAGGTGGAAAAAGCCCAAATGTCCATCAAGAGATGAATGGATAAACAGGTAAATGGGATCTAGCCATGCGGGGGAATATTATTCAGCCAAAAAAATGGAATGAAGGCTAGTATTGATACATATTATTATAACATGGATGAACTTACAAAACAAGATGCTAGGTGAAAGAAGCCAGACACAAAAGGGCAAATATGGTATGATTCCATCTGTATGAAGTATCTAGAATAGGTAAAACATTACAGACAGAAAGTAAATCAGTGGGGGCCAAGGGCTGGGAGGAGGGGTCTTGATGGGTACGGTGTTTATTTTTGGGGTGATGACAATGTTCTGGAACTTGCGAGAAAGGGTGGTTGCACAAACTGAATGTACTAAGTACCATCATGAATGTACTATAAGCACCACCGTGAATGTACTAAGTACCACCGTGACTGTACTAAGTACCGCCATGAATGTACTAGGTACCGCCGTGAATGTACTAAGTACCGCTGTGAATGTACTAAGTACTACCGTGAATGTACCAAGTACCACAGAGGTGTTCACTTCCATTGACTTTACATGACTTGAGTTTTGCCTCAACTAAAAGCAGAGAAAGGAAGAGTGGGGGAAGAGGTGAGGTAACTTGCTAAAGGTCATGAGCTGGGAAGCACGATTCCAGCTTCAGGCTTGGGTCTCTGTGGCTGCAGAATCTGTGCCCTTGGCCGCCATCGTCTAATTGCCTGCCTCTGGGCCTTTTCTTCTGCTGTGGCCTTGGCTGGGAAGGCCCTCCCTCCTATTTTTGCCGTCAGCATCCAACTCATTTTTCAATGGCCTTGATTAAAAGCGACTCCTGCACCCGCAGCCCTTCCCAGTCTCCTCAGGGGTCCTCCCCACCTTGAAGCCCCAGATCCCCATGCCCCGCCCAAGGCCAGCTCCCCCTTTGGCTTCCTGCTAGACTTGGCATTGTGCAGGCCTTCTCTTTGCCACCCAGTGGCCTCAGAGAATAACCACACAGGATTCAACAATATTCATGCCTGCTGAGTTCAGAGCCCTGCACTTGGCATACAGTAAGCACTCAATAAATGGAGGTTGTTAAGGGACTGGGTTCATTCCTGAGGGGCTGGGACCTGCTGATGCACCTCTGCTTTGCTGCACAGACCCTGCTCCCGGGGGAGCTCCTCGAATGAGAGTGGATGGCAGGGGAGAGACAGACAAACGCCCCTGACGAGCAGGCACTTTCCTGTCTGTTTTCCCGCCAGGCAGGGAGCCTGTCTGGGTTCACAGTTTAGGATAAATGTGACGTCAGTTCCTCTTGGCCGGCTGCGCCCCCGCGCGAACACACACACCCAGAGCCACTGTTTCTGCTCAGTGTCTGAGGCTTCTTGGACGAGCCAAGCCCTGACTGTGCCTGCTGTTTTGCTCCACAAGGTGCTTCTACCATGAGGCTCCAAGGGTCCAGAAAAATAAAAAATTCCAGCCTCTTGGGAGATGCCCCCCCCCCCATCAGACCTCTCCAAAATCCCAGCTGGCAGGGACACTGACATTCATTAGACAGGCCCTCGTCACACACCTGAGCTGTATGCTGGGCAGCGCAGGGACAGAGGTGTGAACACAGGACCCGATTGGCTTTGAGCTGGAATGCTGGAGTCGCATGGAGCTGAGAGGGACTGGGATTCTGCCACTTCCTGGCTTTGCTGGACAGGAAATGCTGGACAGGTCATGTCATCCCTCTGATCCTCAGTTTCCTCATCTGTAAAATGGAGACTGTAAGAGGACTACACCTCACAGGGCCACTGTGTAGTTTAAAGGAGATATTAGTGGGTTCAAAGCACTCAACATGGCACTGGAACAGAGAAGAGGTTCCACCAATGTCATAATGATGGTGGGTATTATTATTTCCATTTTATAGATGCAACAACTGAGGCCCAGGAAGGTCAGGAAGAGTTCTGTGACAGTCACAGAATCCCCAAGCTGATGCTTTACTCCTTTTAGCAGGCCTGTGTTTCATTTTCTTTTTAAGGATTTTATTTATTTATTTGAGAGAGACAGAGGGAGCATAAGCAAGGGGAGGGGCAGAGGGAGAGCGAGACAAAGAAGCAGACTCCCTGCTGAGTAGGGAGCTCAATGTGGGGCTCGAACCCAGGACCCTGAGATCATGACCTGAGCCGAAGTCAGATGCTTAACCGACTAAACCACCCAGGTGTCCCAAGCCAGTGTTTCAGATGAGAGGCACTCAGAACAGTCACTGGTGCCTTGGCAAACTGCCCCTGGGGTTGGCACTGGGGACGGCTCACCTTCGGGGTAGAAATGCCACACAGGCTCTGTTTACTCACTCACTTCTGTGTGGACCATGTGCTGGGGTGAGGGTCAAGGGGGAGACAGCATGGTGGGCAGAAAGAACACAGGGTTGAGATGCCAAAGACCTGGGTTTAGGCAGGGGCTCACCCATTTCCTGGCCAGGTGGCCTTGGGTAAGTCACAGATCCAGGCTTCTGTCCATGCAGTTCTGTTGGTTTGTTGTCATATCCCACCTAATGAGCTCCTATTCATCCTTCAAGACCCAATTCACATGTTGCCTCCAGGTCTCCCAGGGCAAGGTGGCCACTCTTACACTTTCCCCCCACTGCATTTTCTTCATCTCTGCAAGCTCTCCAAGGGAGGGGACTGTGTCTGCTTTGTTCTCTGGAATGTCCACTGAGCATGGTACTCAGTATGTCGTAAAAACTCACCTAATCGTGAATGAGTCTCTATTCTGGCCTCCTGCCCTAGACACCAACCAGAGACGCACAACTTACTCAACAGACTTCAGATGGCCCAAGCACATGACTCATTCAACTGTGTCCGCCTGCCTGATACAGAGTCAGTCTTCTGCAAAATTCAACCAAACACGATCTCTCTTATAACTGGTGCCCTGCTTACCTCACTGGCTTCAACTAATGAATATGCAGTAAGACAACCATCATGGAAGCCCTTTATCAACTAAGGGAGTTACACACATTGACGGTGTTAGCATGAAGACTAATTCCAAATAACCAGATAGTGCCAAGTTTTTCAGTATGCTTTGGAAGTTCTTTTGAGTCTACAGTGGAACGCAAATTAGTTGGAGATGCCAAGAAATTCACTCAAAACAAAACATGGTGGCCAAATTAGGAAAACATGGTGGCCGAATTAGGAAGTCCCCACACAGGGGACAGCAAGGAGACATGCACTTCCCAGGTCTCACCTCTCTACTTGGCTGTAGGTGGTGACTCAGACAGGGTTGGGGGAAGCGTGGGAACCTCCACTCTCACTGACACCCAGAGAGGAAAGAGGGGACTTTGGGACCTGAGAAATCCAGTCCAGCCCTTTGCTAGCCCGGAGATCTTTGGCCAGTTCCTTCTGATGGTGAGGTCATGGAGAGTTGGAGGTGATGATGCCCAGCTCACTGAGGGGTGATGAGCATTAGGGAAAGTGAGATAGTCAGACGTGTGTAGCACCAGGCTGGGGACAAGGAAGGTCTCAAGAAACACTCATTCTCTTCCTTCTTAAACTATCCTTGGGCACCATTCAGAGAGTGAAATAGGGGCACCTGGGGTGGCTCAGTTGGTTAAGCATCTGACTCTTGGTTTCTGCTCAGATCATGATCTCAGCAGGTGTCTGCTCCCCCTCCCCCTCTGCCTCTCCCTCTCCTCGCTCTCTCTCTCAAGTAAATAAAATAAATCTTTAAAAAAAAAGAGAGAGAGAGAGAGAGGGGCACCTGGGTGGCTCAGTTGTTAAGCGTCTGCCTTCAGCTCAGGTCATGATCCCAGGGTCCTGGGTTCGAGCCCCACATCGGGCTCCCTGCTCAGCAGGAAGCCTGCTTCTTCCTCTCCCACTCCCCCTGCTAGTGTTCCTTCTTTCGCTGTGTCTTTTTCTGTCAAATAAATAAATAAAAATCTTAAAAAAATATTTAGGGGCACCTGGGTGGCTCAGTGGGTTAAAGCCTCTGCCTTCGGCTCAGGTCATGATCCCAGGGTCCTGGGATCAAGCCCCGCATCAGGCTCCCTGCTCAGTGGGGAGCCTGCTTCCTCCTCTCTCTCTGCCTGCCTCTCTGCCTGCTTGTTATCTCTGTCTGTCAAATATATAAATAAAATCTTTAAAAAAAAAATCTTTAGGGGCACCTGGGTGGTTCAGTGGATTAAGCCCCTGCCTTCGGCTCAGGTCATGATCTCAGGTCCTGGGATTGAGCCCCGCATCGGGCTCTTTGCTCAGCAGGGAGTCTGCTTCTCTCTCTCTCTCTGCCTGCCTCTCTGCCTACTTGTGATCTTTCTCTATCAAATAAATAAAATAAAATATTTTTTAAAAAATATTTAAAAAAATTTTTAAAAAGAAATTTAAAGAAAAGAGAGAGAGAGTGAAAAAGCAAACCATAGACTGGGAGAAGTATTTGTAATCCAAATGTGTAACAAAGGACTAGTATCCAGAATATATAAAGAACTCCTACAAGTCAATAAGGAAACAATAAAACGTCCCAGTTGAAAATTGGGCAAGACAGCTTCCAGGCAGAAGATACCCAAATAGCCAATAAGTATATGAAAAGTTACCCCCATAATTACCCACCAGGGAAACACAAATAAAAACCACACTGAAATGTCACTATCGGGCCACCAATTGAGTAAAACCAAACAGAAGGATGATACCAAGTGTGGGGAGGAGGTGAAACAACTAGAACTTTCCTTGCCTGCTGGCAGGACTGTCAAATGGCACAACCATTCCATTTGGCAGCATCTATAAAAGCTACATATTGCCTGCACTGTGACAATTCAGCATGCCCACGCTGTCACCTACGCAGAGAAAGGCCCGTGTGTGCCCACAAAAAAACGTGGGCTTGAATGTGTATTGCAGCCTTATTTGTAAACCTCCAAGGGGGAAACAACTCAATATCCACCCACAGAAGATTGGACAAATAATCTAGACAGGCGTCACTCAGTATTAAGGAAAGCACTACTGAGCTATACAACGAGGATGTGCGTACTTTACTATCTATATATTATATGATATATAAATATATACACACACACACACACACACATATATGTATACACATATACATATTTAACATCAAAATAGGATTTTTAAGAAATTGCTAGAGTAGATGACAAATTGAATCGGGCCATCTCTAAGATCTACCAGCCCATTTATGATCCTCTGAGTCTAGAGAAGGATTCTCAGGTTCTAGTGTCGGAACTCGGAATTCTGTGCTCATTCTCACATCTCTCTTCCCTTCACTGTCATCTGGCTTGCCCGGAGGGGCCCCTGCTCTTGCTCCCTCTCCCTCTCTGACTTTGTATGACTCAGTCAGCCATTCTTGGCCTCATCACCCCATCTGTTAAAAAAAAAAAAAAAAAGGGTCGTGCCGCCTGGACTCTCCTCCAAGTAGAGAATCGTGGTCATGCACAGAAAATGCTCTGTGCATCACAGAGCAAAAATGCTAAATGCATTCCCAGAATTGCTAGCAGATGTATCTTTGCAAATCAGGCAGAACTGCAGTCACTACAGCAAGGGTGTGGTTTAGAAATCAAGCCTGGTCCTCCTGTGTTTCGGTGGCATGAAGGGATCTAAGACAGTGGCCACGGAGCAGAAGTCATCATGGGAAAGGGACAGCCCTGGGATTGACCTGGGAGGGCATGGATGCTGGCATGTTCCCTGAGGCTGTCAGGCCAGAGCCATACAGGGCTCATCCTTGAAGGAGTCAGAGGCGGTGCCGAGTCTGGGGCTTCTGCCAGCCCCTCAAAGAAAGGAGCCTGGAGGTTAAAGTCTAAGATCCCGGGTTCCAGGCTGTCTTTGCCCTGATGTGCTGTGACAAGTCCACCTGCTTCCCACCTCTGGGAAGCATTCCCCTCTTCACGATACAGGGGAAGGCCAGATCATATTGAGAAATCGTTCCAACTCTAACTGTTCATGAACGTACAAACTGCTTACTTCTTACCACCAACTCACATCATGTCTCTCTCTGCTTAAAACCTTACCTATGGTTTCGTATCAGGGTTCGAACAAAATCCAAACTCCTGAGCAAGTCCTCCTCCTTCCATCCTTGAACCCTTGAACCCATTCCTGTCCCAGGACCTTTGCACACATTGCCCTCTCAACCCCGAACTCTCCTCTCCCCAGTTCTGCATGGCCAGTCTTTGCTGGCTTTGCGGCCCCTCCCCAGGGGGTCCTCCTCAGCTAAGCCTTCCCTGACCAGATACAGCAGACCCTCTCCTTGCTGTTTCTTTCCCCACCTTCCCACTTAGACAACATGTAGTCATTTGATGAATTCGTGGCTCCCTTGTAAGTTCCATGTAGGCAGCCACGGCAGCTGTGACCCTTAGAGCCTCTGACATCTACACAGTAGGTGTTCGATAAACTTTTGTGCATTTTTTAATCCTCCCAGGCAGTGCTCTGGAGCTCCTGCCACCCTCAAGGGCTCATGTCAGAAGGAAAGAGAGCACCCGGGTACCGAGGGCCCATCACAGACGATGGGGGATTCCAGGCTCCCTGCAATTTTGTACCAACTAATTCTCACTTACAACCCTTGGACACAGAAGTAGGAAGGAACTGAGGCTCAGAGCAGCGAAGAGAGGTGGCCACGGCCACATACGGGTACCCAGGAGGCCTGGGCATGGAGACGGCCGGCTCTGTGCCCCATGCTGGCCTGTGACTCCATTCCTCCAGGCTGGGCTCTCCTTGTCTGCAAAGCGGGGCTAAGATCTCCTGCCCGATCTACGAGCTGTGTCATGATCAAGCAGGATAATTAACACATGAGGCTCTGCGTGCTGTCTGGCGGCGCGCAGCTGCCCGGACGTGGACTTGGAGCCAGAGCCTGTCTGAGGTTTGCTTTGTCCGCCCGAGTCTGCCCCTGCCCCTCGGGGAGGCAGCCGCTGCATGCACCCGGGGCTTTGGGGAGCCAGCTGCCCTGGACTGGAATCCCGCTCCATCCCCTCTCAGAGCTGGGTGCCCTTGGGCATACACATTATTCCTTTGAACTCTAGTTGTCTCCTCCGCAAAATGAGACTAATTCCCTCACCCTGGGGCTGTTAGGAGCATTAAGGGAGATCACCTAGAAAAAGCTTTCTTTATTCCTTCCAAAGCACAGTGCGAGTTTTGCTCCTCTTTTGATGTTTGAGGACATCTAGCTATCATTCTATCAGCACCCCCCCCCCAGTAGAGGCACCTCTCTGGGTGAGCCAGGCAAGGACGCTCAAGGCTGCCCCTCCCCACTCCACTTGTGCAGCCCTCACCGCAGGCCAGGCTCGGCAGGATGCCCTCTCCAGGCAGTCTCCTTCATGGCTCAGCCCCGAGTGGGGCATCACCATCAGCCCCACTTTACAGCTGGGTGGACCGAGCCACAGGTGGTCTGTGTAACCTTGCTCAAGGTTCCCTGGCTGTGGAGGTGGGATTTCCTTCCCATGGAGAATGTGGCCAATGCAGCATCTTTGTTTCCTGTGGCAAGAACCCCTGTTGACGGGGAATTACACTCACTTTGGAGGTAACCGTGCGATCTGGGGAAGGTCCCGGCCGTGCGCTCCAGTCGCAGCTTTCCGATGAGATGAGGATGGCCACGTGCCATGAGAGTGGCATTCAGGGGCAGGCACACAGGACAGAGAGGGGGTGTGGGAGGACAGCACTCAGCTCTGGGCCCAGGAGAACCATCCAGACTGGGGAGCCCGAGGAATAAACCCACCACACCCACCTTGGCCCTCCTAGACAGTCACGGGCCTCTCTGTGACAGACATTGGCCCTGGCCTCTGGCTGCCTCCCTGCTGGGAAAGGTCCCCCCAGACCCCTCAGTGGCTCCTGAGTATCAGGCCCCCGTCACCCTGTCAGCCCCTCCCCTGCACGCTCAGTTCTAGGGGCGGTGCTGGTCTTGGCAAGCAGACGTTAGTGGAACTGAGAGAAGGCAGGTGGGGGATGGCAGAAAGGGACATTCAGAGCAGAGAGACCCCAGGGGGTGGGGAGAGAGGGAGGCAGGGAAAGGCAGGAGAGGGCTAGATGAGAAAGAAGAATGGTAGAGTGATCCGGATCCAAGAGAAGTCGTGCAGGGGGAGACAGAGACTCGAGGCCGCACAGGAGGCCACAAGGGAGGGAAAGAGGGGGGGGGCCCAGAGCCAGGAAAAGGGAAAGAGGAGCCCGAGAGAGGAACTCACGAGAGGGAAACAGGCCGACGCGGGGTCTTGTGTTTGGCTTGATCCCAGACAGCAGCTGGGAAGTGGTGTCCCCTCGCAGGAGGCAAGGGAGGCAGCCTGCACAGAGAGGGGACAGGACAGAGAGCCGGGATCCCGGGGTCCGAGGCATCCTGGCTCTGCACGGCAGGGCAGCTCCCCTGGGAGGTAAAATGAGCACACACACTAGTGTGTCCACGGCGGCGCTGTCCCTAGCAGTCTGAAGCGCTCGAAGCCACCTGTCATCCTGGGTTCTCCAGAGAAACAGACCACTAGGTGATCCACGTGCACAGACGTCCAGGGAGTTCTCTGAGGGAAGTGGCTGGCGCTACCGTCAGGGCAGGCGAGTCTGGGATCCGTGGGGGAGGCCAGTGGGCTGAAAACCCCCGCGGGAGTCAAGGCTGTGGTCTGGGGGGAGAATTCTTTCTTTTCTCGGAAACCTCAGTTTTTTGCTCTAAGGCTCTCCTCCACATCCAAAGTCCACGGACTGAAGTCGTCAGCCGTGTCTGCAAACACCCTCACAGCAATGCCCGGATTGGCGTTTGGGCCAGAAACTGAGGCTGGAGCCAAGCTAAGCTGTCACTCATACCACGCAATGTGTCACCTATGGCTGCTGTCAAGGATTGTCGCAAAACAACGCACGCTTATTACCTAACGGTTTTGAAAGACTCTAGGGAGATTCCTTTTCTCTGCCTCTCCCAGAGTTCAGAGGCTCCCCTGTGTGCCTCCTGGCTCCTTCCTTCTCGAAGGGCAACAATGGCACTTCTGCTCTTTCTCCCGTTGGATCATTCTGACACTCCCTTCTGTCACCGACCCTCCCCACTCCCACCTCTTATAAGAACCCCTGTGATTAGATCCGCCCCACCCAGATGATCCAGGGGAATCTTCCCCACAGGGTCTTTAACTCCATCCCATCTACAAAGTCCCTTGAGCCACATCAGAAACTGTATCCATTGGGACCCAGGAGGAGGACATGGCCGTCTTGGGAGGGACAAGACCCTGCTGCCCACCACTCCACCCAAATGCTCAGTGGGAAGGGAGTGGACACATTTTGGTGGCATCCCCCCCCAACCCCCCAACAGTGAAGTCCAATGCTGCCGTAAGATGAGAGTTGCTGGTCAGGTCACACCTGGGCGATAGATTACTTTTCCAGCAGAATCCCATCCCTGGGAGTAGTCCAGACCCCCAGGGAAAGCACGAGAAAGACTCTCAGGAAAGAATAGTAAGATGTTGGCTTAGGACTCCAAAGGACTAGGAGATCAGATAAAGAATCGACCTACTCCAGACCTACTCCAGCGCTCACACTGAATGCCCTGTGCATCTTCAGGACAAGTCAGTCACCTCTCTGTGACTCTTCTCTTCCTGCTTCGTGTTCACGAATGGCCCCTGAGACTGGGCCCCCCGTGCCACACACTCACTACACACTAGCCATGAGCTTCGCCTACTGCAGCAGCCCCTGCTAGGGCCCCCTTCTTCCTCAGAGGGCCTGTACCTACCACTCTCACAGGAGGATTGCCTTTGAGCTCCTGGAGCCCTGTGTCCTGGCCACTGGGAGCCAGAAGTGCCTGGAAGCTTACATCTCTCTCCGCCACACTCGGATGGCCCTCAGCCAGGGTCTGCGGGTGTGGGAAGATGAAAGCTGCCCTCCCGGTCTCAAGTTGAGGCAAACTCTTTGAGGGGCAACTTAGGGGTCAGGCCCATCCACCGTGCCTGCCGCTGCTGCCTTCCTTGGCTTCCTCTCTTTCCCCGTCCTGCTCCCTGCCAACCCTCATACTGGTTTCTTCTGGAACTCACCCCAATAAATCCTCTCTCCAAGAATGCTAGCCTCGGGTCTCCCCCCAGTGCATCTGGACTATGATCTATATGTTAACCCCTTTAACAGCAGTGCTGGGAGGGGAATGCTCTGAACATTCCCATTTCTCAGATAAGGAAACTGAGGCCAGAGAGGTTCAGTGATAGGTCCAAGTTACAGGGTACCTAAGTAGCTGAGCACAATTTGAAACCACACCAAGCCTGCATGCCCGGCCTCTTCTCTACGACTCCCCCAGCTTCTTGGAGGCATGAGACGTGAAGGAGGGGCTGCCTAGGAGACACATTTGGGGAAGGACAATGGATGAAAACACCCTGTGGGGCCTCAGAGTCCCATAAAAGTTAAAAAAAAAAAAAAAAGAAAGAAAGAAAAGAAAAAAGATTCATCATTTGCCAACTCAGGCAAGCATACTGTGATTTGAAACCCAACCCGAGCGCTTCACCCTGGGGCTGCTTCCTCCCTTCCCTCCTGAGAAGAAACCGAGAAGGCACCGAGAAGGGTGCCTCTCCCCCTTGGAGCTCAGAGCTCAGGCAGGGATCTGTTTTCTCAGGGGACGAGGGAGGCTCCAGGGCCCACTGCAGCGGGGTTCCCTGTGTCAGAGCAGCTAGGCACAGGTTGGAAAGGAGCCGATGGCTGGCCGTTCCGTGGCCCCATCCCCCGGCACCACCTCCCCACGGTCCTTTGAAAAGGAGGAAGAAGAATCATACAAAGCCCCTTCTTTGCTCCTGGAGCTCGTGGTTCCTGTCCAGGTTTAAGCCTTGGAAACAAAGGCCCATCCCTGGGCTGCTTGTGGCCGGGCAGAGGGGACAGCAGAAATTAACGACTGCCCAGCCGCCACCATAAATTCCTTTTCTGCTCGTTATTTGCCTGCCCGGCAGGTTCCATCAGGGTGGGTGATGGGCAAAGCAGCCTCCCCTCTTTCACAGGTGTGAGCACTTCATTGCAGATGACCGGGAATGGGGGAGGTACATCTTTATTCCCCTATAGGTCCCCGGATCCCAGAGCCCCACAGGGGGACTTTTAGGAAGGAGAAAACAAGAGCCCGGGTGAGGCAGGTATCAGAGTCGGGGTCTGCATGCGGGCCGGAAGTGGCGGCATCTTCTCGGCTCCACGGCAGGGCCTGCCTGCTCCCAGCTCCACTTCCCTGCTGGGCACACAAAGATCCGCGGTGAATCTTGGAATCTTGCCCCAGCAGGGGAGCTCCTTGAGGTATGAGGACGTGCCTGCTCCCAGCTCCACTTCCCTGCTGGGCACACAGTGAATCTTGCCCCAGCAGGGGAGCTCCTTGAGGTATGAGGACATTATTCATCCTCGTGAGCCTAGTCTAGCATAGAAGAGAACATCACTCCACAGCTGCTCCAAGGGCTCAAAAGTGGTCATAAAGGAAGGGCTGCTGGTGGTGATGGAAGGGCGGGGGTAGGGGGGACAACGAAGGCCAGGAGGTCAGGGAGGGAAGGTGATCCCCTTGGCATCAAGGCTGCTAGAGGCAGAGGAAGGCTACTTACTACCCATCAGCCTTCGTTGGCTCTGCCAGCATGGAGCTAGGGGGCCTTTATTTGTCTCCAATCATGAAATGAACCCAGCAAGGCAGTCCTATTATTTCCCTATACAGGTGAAAGGATGGGGCTCAAAGAGGTTAAGCTACTTGCCCAAGGTCACACAGCCAATAGGGAGGAAAGTTAAGATTTGAACCCAGGTCCTCGTGTCCAGCCCCAAGTCATGGACAGCCAGGAACGGGAGTGGACACTAAGGAACACACAACATGCTATAGAGTTCAAAGTCGGGAGAGCGTGTTTCTGTTGGAGCAGTAGAGGTGTGCTTCCTGGAGGAGGTGTCTTCCAAATGTGGAAGCTTTAGGCAGGCAGAGAGGGGAGGAGGGTCATTCCTGGTGGAGTGGCCTGTGTAAGCAAAGGCCCAGAGTGTGAGTGCAGAGTGGTGTGTAGCCTTATTGGGAAGATAGCAAAGGGGCATTGTTGGAAAGTAAAGGCCTGAGGATATCCAGGATATTCAGGCCCATGCTCTATCAAAGCCTTGAAATGTCAGTGAAGACCGGCAGTGGGCCACACTGAGGTTCTTTGGATAAATGAGTATCTCTGAAGCAGGGGAGGTGGTGGGGAGGCTATCCACTGAGAGAGGAGCCAGGCCTCAGGCTGCTGCCAGGCCAGGGAAGAGCAGGTGTCTCCAGGACCTGAGAGCACAGGGAGGGTGAGCAGGCACAGCTCTGGGAGGCCTGGCCACAGCAGGCCAACAGGCTCAGACTGTGGGTCCAGGGGAAGGAGTCCCTGAGAGAATGAGGATGCCACAGAGAGAACTAGATCTTTCTCAGCTAGTGTGGTCTGGGGGGAAAGGACAGGCAGGTTCAAGGCACATCTGGCCGTCAACGTGGACAGAGCAGCTCAGAGGTGGGAAGATTCTTTTGGCACTGGAGGAGGGTCACACTCGAGATGTGAAATTAGAAGTTCTTGGGTAGAGAACTGGAAATAAAAGCTGGGATGCAGAGGAACAGAAGGAGTAGAAGAGAAGGAGGGAAAAAGAAGGAGAGAAAGGGAATGGAGGAATCATCCATGCATTCATTCGTTCACAACACTGTTGGACGGGCTAGTTGTGCTGGGTACACAGACGTTGGTTGGCAAGATGCCTTGAATGTGTGGATGAAAAGGAGCAGGTGGGTTGTAGGGGTTGAAATCCCACCCCCTGGGATGGGATGGGTGCTAACTTGAGGCATATGACTTGACCTCTCTGTGCCTCATTTCCCTCCTCTGGACAAGTGAGTATAATGACATGTATGTCACAAAGTGGGGACTCCAGTGAGATGTCCTGTGACACAAGTCAAGGGCTCAGACAGGTGGACGGCATCCACCAAACTCAGAGGAGCAATCTTCGTCTGCTTTCCTTCTCCCTCCTCCCCTTTGGTCAATGCCCTCTTCCCTATTCTTGGGACACCCCAAGATGCTCCACCGTGGGTCGTCTGGGCACCTTTCTCCCTCTGCTTGGAATCTCTTATCCCGGATCTTCACTCAGCGCCCTCCCTCATTCCCTACAGGTCTCTGCTCAGATGTCACCTCCTCCAAGAGGCCTTCCCAGACCAGACTGTCTCTGGCACTCCAGTCACTCCCTGAAAGCAAGCTCCGTAAGAAGAGAGACTTTGCTCAATGTTTCCCTAGCACAGAAAACAGCCCAGTGCCTAGTGGACATCCATATACCTTTGTGAAGGAATGAATGAATGAGTAAATGAATGACCCAGACACTCGATGACCCAGACTTCTCCAACAGGACAGGGGAGCAGTCAACACACTGTGTCAATAAGCAAAGTGACGTCCAGGTTTGGCTCTATGGGCCTGCCTGCTCCAAAGCCAAGTTCTGGGGGCCCCGGGCCCCTAAGGGCTTGGGCAAGGGACGTTGAAAGCAAAGGACAAAGGACTATAACAACACTTGACAGTTCTGGTGTACCATGAAGCCTTAACATCTCTCCTTTGGGCCATGTCTTTTGTCTGAGTCCAGAGCTCTGAGCATACATTATCTTTTCATCAGTTCCTGAGGTAGGAGACAGCCTTTCAACAGGTCTGATGGGGCAGGACAGAGCAGGATTCCCAGATGACCTCCCCTGCTTTTCTGCTTCAGCCCGAAGCCAGAGCTTGAACCGGTGTCTAGTGGACCATAGCTCTGTGGGCCTCACACAGCTGCAGTATGGTGGCATTTAACAAAAACATTTTCCTAGGTGCCTGGGTGGCTCAGTCGTTAAGTGTCTGCCTTCAGCTCAGGTCATGATCCCAAGGTCCTGGGATCGAGCCCTGTGTTAGGCTCCCTGCTCCACGGGAAGCCTGCTTCTCCCTCTCCCACTCCCACTGCTTGTGTTCCCTCTCTGGCTGTCTCTCTCTCTCTGTCAAATAAATAAAATCTTTAAAAAAATTTTTTTTTTCTTAATTATGACATTGTTGGCAGCATTTAATAAACGGGAAGCATCGCTTTAAAAATCTGAGTTTTCAACTTTTTTTTTTTTTTTTTTTTTTTTTTTTAAGTCTGGGAGATCTGAAAACACTGGGGCCACAAAGTATCTTACGTCTTTAGATAAAGGATGTGTTGAAGTGTGCCGCAGTCCTTGCCGCTCCCTGGCGTCTCCTAAACCAGAAAGCCACAGTTTGAATGCCCATCATCATTCAGCCTGGACTCCTGGTTGGTTTGTCCGTCTGTCACTCAGACTGCTCACTTATTTATGCTAGCTGTCTGGCCCCTGTAGGAACCTGAGTGGTCCCCTAGGCTAAGCTCCTTCTGCCTCAGTTTCCTTACCTGTCAACCACATGATCTTCTCTCCTAAAAACCAAGAAGATAATGAACCTGAGTGTGCCTAGAGACTAAGGCTGATATTGACATGAGGCTCAGTGAATAGTTCCCCTTCCCTCTGCTGCCTGGCTATGTTGACTCGGCCATTTGCTCTTCAATCGCTAAAAAAATACAGAGTAACACCTTGATGCCAAGTGCCTTACAAGACATAGGGATACAGTGGCGAATGAACAGACATGGTTCCTCCCCCCATGGCACTCACAGACTCTTATTGAAGAAGTAATCCAGCAAATCAATCTGTAATTCCAGTTCGAAATATGTGCCATGAAGGCATTAAATTGAGTGGAATGAGAGAGAAGAAGGTGTCCCCAAGGAGGTGGGTCTGAGCCGAACATTGAAGGATGAGGGGGCAGGTGCAGAGCGCTGGGAAAGTGCTCTAAACAGAAGGGACAGCCTGTGCAAGGCCCCGATGCAAGAAAGGGCCCTCACTGTTCTAGGAACCGAAATGAGGCTGGTGGGGGTGGGTGAGATGATGTAACCTGGAGAGGAGAAAAGAGGCAGACCATCGAAGGAGCAGTGGTTTTATTCTTGGGCCAGTGGGAGGACAAGACGCTCAGAGAGGCAGGGGTGATTCAAACTGCCTCTTCCCAAAAATGTCTGGGCTATAAAACAACAAGAAGATACTGCTACAAACTTATTAAAATGGCTAAAATCCCCCCAAACTGATTATACCAAATGCTGGTGAGGATGTAAAGCAACAGAGACTGCCAGTCATTGCTGATGGGATGGTAAACAGGCACACTTCGGGAGAGGACTTGGTTGTTTCTTACAAAACTAAACATATTCTTACCATACGAACCAGAAATCACTTTCCTCGGTGTTTAGCCGAATGAGTTAAAATTTGTGTCCACACAAAAACTGGCACACAAATGTTTACAGGAGCTCTACCCATGATCTACCCATGATCATCATCACCAAAAAAACTGGAAGCAACCAAGATGTCTTTAAACGGGATAAAGAAACTGCAGAACTTCCATACAATGGGATATTATTAATCGGCAGTGAAAGAAATGAGCTATCACGCCAGAAAGAGACATGCGGGAACCTTAAATGCATATCACTTAGTCAAAGAAGCCAGTCTTAAAAGGCCACATACTGTGTGATTTCAACCATGCAACATTCTGGTAAAGGAAAAACAATAGAGTCAGTGAAAAGATTGGTGGTTGCCAGGGGTTGGGTAAGGCAGTAAGGACAGGGAGGGAGGGTGGGATGACTAGGCAGAGCACAGGGGAATTCTAGGGCAGTGAAAAGACCCTGTATGATACGTACGGTAATGACAGACATATGTCAGTATGCCTTTGTCAAAACCCATACAATATACAACCCCAAGAGCAAACCGTAATGTAAACCACGGATGTTAATAACGTGTCGGTATCAGTTCATCCATCATCACATTATCGCTCCACAATAATGCAGATGTAAATAACAGGACAAAGGAGTGTGTGTGCATGTTTTGGGAACTCCGTACTTTCTTTTTTCTTTTTTTTAAGATTTTTTTTTTTTTTTTGACAGACAGAGATCACAAGTAGGCAGAGAGGCAGGCAGAGAGAGAGGAAGGGAAGCAGGCTCCCCGCTGAGCAGAGAGCCTGATGCGGGGCTCAATCCCAGGACCCTGGGATCATGACCTGAGCCGAAGGCAGAGGCTTTAACCCACTGAGCCACCCAGGTGCCCCAACTCCATACTTTCTGATTAAATTTTTTCTAAACCTAAAATTGCTCTAAAAAAAATAAAGTCTGTAAACTAAGACATAAACATACATTTTTTAAAAAAATGTCTGGCTGCTGCAGAGAGACTGGGTTAGTGGGAGGGGCTAAGTGAAAGCGGGAGAGCAGGTGTCCACGTGGGAGATCACGGTGGCTTCCAAGAGGGTGATGATGGAGAGGAGGAGGGTGGACCCAAGACTTATTTAGGAGGAAAAATGCACAGGACCTAATGATGATGATGGGCTGTCTGACGGGATTGAGGAGGGAGCGAGTCACGGAGGATTCCCTGGCTGTGGCCTTGACAGCGGGTGGACTGAGGTTCCTTTCACTGCAGTCTGGCTGCAGAAGGGGGAACAGGAAGAGAAGCTTCAAAGCCAGTACAGAGGGTGTGGAAAATCCAGAGACTGGGGATGGGGGTCCGGAGTTTCGGCAAGAGGTCTAGCTGGAAAGTCGGGAATCTTCTCGCTCCTATGGAAGTGAGCTCATGTCTGTCAGTTCAATTCAGCCAGCTGTTCTGAAGCCCCTCCTTAGCGAGGTGACACTGTAGATGTCCCATGGTGACCTCAGCCCTAAGAAGTCCTCGTGGATCTCCCCATCCCCCCACAGAGAGGAAGCAGGGTCCCAGAGAAACCAGGAGAATTGCCAGAGGCCCTCCAGCCGGCCCAGGGCAGGGTGATCACGGGGCTCCCCGCCCTTTGCCACCTTCTCTTGCAGGATTCCACACTGCCCTTTACCTCACGCACCTGTCTCCAGAGCCCCGGGGATGCCTGGGTGAGGCTGTGACAAAGATGAACAGAGGTGACAAAACTGAAGCCCTTCCTCTATTCAAGGGCAGACGTGGAGTCCAGGACTTGGAGGGACCAAGGGACAAGGGAAGCTATGGCGGAGGAGGGAGGACAGCAACTGGGGACAGGTGGGAATGCAGTGGGTGACAAGCTAAGTGGGGTCCCAGGATGGGGACGGACTCTCAGCCAAGCTATGGACAAGCGCATCCTGTATCCTCGTTCCTTGCTTGTTTCCCACCAAATATTTTAGCCCCCATCCCCAGAGCACTGGGCCTATTTCTGCCTCAGTTCCCTCTCTCTGTACTTCTCCTCTAGGAGACCCTCCCCCAACTCCTGCTCCCTTCAGAGCAGGGCACATGGATGGCACGCGAGACATTCATCATCTAATTCGACTCTCCCACTGCATCTCTCTATTTCACAGATAAGGTGATTGAGGCTCACCTCAATGAGGGGGTGGGAGGTATGGAGTGGTCAGGGACTTCAGAGTCACATGGCTTCAGGGTCAGAGCCGAGAGCCAGGTCTCAGATGCCAAGGCGCTGCTCCCATCTCTCTGCAGCACGCCCCACCCGGCCCCCCAACATGAGCTCAGCATCACAAATCCTCCAAGGGTGAGTTCCCTCCTGAGCCCTCAGAGGACTTGACAATGATGCTGAGCCTGCTGGTCTTGGTCAGTCTGTGGGCTTTCCGCACTGGGAGCCCTGTCTTGTGTTACATTCCAGGGATCTGGAAGAGCAGCCCCAGGGCCTCGAGGTCCCCAGATGGGATCTGAGGTCAGAGGATGACAGCCAGCCTGGGCAACCATCGGGCAGGCAGGAAAGTTTAAGTAGGAGCAGTGCCCTGTGGTGTTCTGCCTACAGCTCCTGCCTGGTCCACAGGGGCCCATCATCCAGGCAGGGCCCTCACTAACTAAAGGCTCCAGAGCAGACCATATTAGGGAGCACCCTAGCGTCCAAGCATCTTCAGGTGGGGAAGAGCGAGCCTCCCAACCAGGGAAGGCTGGGCTCAGCCGGGCACAGGAGCCTAAGGCACAGGGAGGGGGAAAGGCATCCAGGAGAAAAGACCTTATGCAGAGAGTAAAACCATGCCCTTCCTCCTGCTACAGCCACCTCCCACTCTGCTCAGATTACCAGCTCCTGCATGTGTCTCCCTGGACACGCAGGCCACACAGACATGAAGAGGCGGACCCACAGCATGAAGAGCAAGCCCCGGCTTTTGGAGTCTGACGCTTCTGGTTTGAAATCCTGGCGTTACCGCTTGCAAGCTGTATGACCTTGGGTAAGTTACTTAATCACTCTGTGCGTCAGTTTCCTCATCTCTAAACTGAATGAGAGAAGATGAGGCATGTAAAGCTTTGAGCTCAGCATCTGGCACCCAGCAAGCTGAAGGGCTATGGCTAGAGATACAGCCAACAGACACACGGACAATCCAAAAATGCCTCCTGTTCATGTGCCAGTGGAGGCAGAGTTTTTTTTAAATCTATCTATCTATCCATCTATCTATCCACCCACCCATCCATCTATCTATCCATCCATCCATCTACCTATCAAGTCTTCCCTGCTCCAGGGAAGCCCTGGTGGAAAGCACCCCAGTTTCCAAGGCCACCTCGCCTTGGGTGTGCTACAATCCAAGACAAGCAATCACCCAAGGCTAAGCTCCCTAATGGAACACCAGCCAGCAGGGTCTCCGTTTTATAAAGCAGGGAAGTCTGAGGGTCCATCGAATGGCCTTGTAAAAGAATCCAGGCCCCAGGTGGAAGGGACACCCAGACAAGCCAGCCTGACGTGTTTCTATCAGGCTCAAGTGCTGCTCCAGAGACCTTCTGGAACCCTGACTCCTGCTTCCTGTTCCCGTGCAGCAGGAGCCCCCCCCATCCCCACACCCATGCTCGGCCACATCCAGTCGTGCAAGACCAGCCCTGCACTAGGAGGGGTTTAGCCCCTGCTGGAGCCCAAGAACTCCACAGTAGAGACCCCGAGAGCAGCCAGGGTGACAAAGGGCGGCAGGACCCTGTCTGTGAGAGGCGAGGGGGTGCTGGGCTCAGGTAGACCTTCACACAAAACCCCCATGTCTCCTGGCACATGGAAGGTGCTGGAAAAACAGTAGCACCTACCTGACTGCCTTCTAATAGTCCTTCGATTTGGAGTCGAACCCTTAAAAGCGGGGGAACTCTTTGCCCACCTTTGATACTCAGGAGGCACCGAGGGCCTTCGGGTCAGAACGTCTCTGGTCTCCCAGCGTGAGGCCCTGGATGGCACCGATGTCGCAACAGGCAGGCAGTCAGCCTCTCCGTCCTCAGCACCACATCTAAAGCGTGGGCACACGTGGTCATTTTTTCCTGGCCTCACGGATCTGTTTGGCGCTTGTCTCTGGGACCAAAAAAGACTTCCTTAAGGACAGGGGTAGGCGGAAGTTGATTTGTATATTCCCAGCACTGAGCAACTTTGTCATCAGCTGGTGCCAATAAACACCTATGACATGGATGGATGGATGGATGGATGGACAGACGGATGGACAGACGGATGGATGACAGCAGTGTCCCTGCAGAAGCATCAGATGCCCAGTCTGTCTTTGCTCAGGCTTCTCCAGAGAGGAAACAATTATTTCAACAATCACAGCACGGTAGAAACTGGCCCTACAGGAAGCCCAGCCCGTGTTTACCCTGAAACCTCCTCTCAGTGGGGGCAGCAGCCGCCTCCAAGTCCCAGGCACAGACCCCTGGGCCCTGGGCTTTATCTCTGTGCTTTCTCCTTCCTCCCATTGTCCTGCCCGGCTTCCCACAGCCCCAGGCCAGGGGCCGGCTTTGTTTGGAGGTCACAGAGCCACGCTGATTGCCCCAAGACCCAAGGTAGAGCAGAATGACCCATTCCCCTCCTGGCGGAATATTCTTTTCAGATCTTTCTCAGGGACCCTCCCCTCACAGCTTGGTTTCCTCAGAGACACTGAGACCACCACAGACAGCTCCTGTCCCTGTCTCTTTTCCCAGCCAGCCAGTGGTCAGAGGTCCCGCCGGAGAGGCCGGAAGATAAGTCAAAATGGGGAACAGACAACACTTTCCCACACCAAAGAAGTCACCAGGACCAACAATTCTGAGTGCTAACTAAGGACAGCTAGAGGGTGTGTGGAATGAGGGGCGCTAACTCAACCTTCCCTAGCAGAGAGGGAAGAACCCAGAGCCTAGAGATTTCTTGGAACTCAGCTAAACTTGAAGAAACCCAGAAGCCTTAACTCCAAACTCCCAACTGTGAAAGTGAGGCAGGTTTGACAAGGAGGGAAGATGCTGGAAAGCAGGCTATGGTGGTGGTGATGGTGGCAGCGTGCTCAGGTCAGTACCAAGCCTTGTGTTCCAGCTGATTTGCAACAGCTGGCCACAGAGCAGAACTCCAGAACATGTTCTTAGAGCCCGGAAGAGACAAGCCCCACACATCCTGGTCTTGCCGTGTGAGTGGGGCAGAAAGATCCAGTGTGGCTGACTCCTTCCTCTTGCTCCTATCCAGCTACGGGACCAAATGAGCTCCTCTAATGGTCACAGAAAGTGATACAAGGTGCTGAAGACAAAAATATCTCATGGCCATGTCAGCTCTGTCCATCCTGCCCTTGAACCTAAGTAGTGACCTTCCCCTGCTGATGACGTAGTGATACTAACAGCGGCAGATCACGTTTACTGGGACCCGACGTTATGTCATGAGTGTCTTGTCGATCCTCCCAGCAAGTCAGGGAGGATTCAGAAAGGTTCGAAACCCACCCGATGTCACACAGCCAGGGAAGGAAAGAGCAGGTCCTCAAACTCAGTTCCGCCAGCTCATGCCAACCCTTAGCTCCTTCAGTCCCCTCATCGTGGTCTGGCAGGACTTAACATGATACAGTGGGGGAAACTGAGGCCCTGAGCAGTGATTTCTCTACCTCTTGCTCTCAGGAGGAGGATCCTTGTCTTCATTTAGGGTCTGACATTCTTCCAGTTAGACTGTGTCTCCTCAGGTGGTTGGCAAGTACTCCTCAGACAGCTGAAAGGGGTTGCAATTCTAGGGCAGAGAGGGTGGCTGTCCTTCAAACACTCCTGCTCCCCTTCCAGAATGAAAAGTTGTGGCTGGGAAGGGGATGGCCAGCCAGGAACTACATTTCCCAGGCTTCTTGGCACCTGTGTGTCCCTGTGACTCATTCTCACCAATGGGAGTGAGCATGATGTGAACCCTTCCAAGCCAACGTGATAAGGAAGGGGCTGGCCATCCAAGAACTACATTTCCCAGACTCCTTTGCACCTATGTGGCCATGTGACTCATTCTCACCAACAGGAGTGGGAATGATGTGATGAGGAAGCAGATGAGCCTTCTCAAGCTTTTCTTCCTCTTTCCATGGTGATCTTGGAAGCCACATGTTGAAGATGGAAGGCAGCAGGAGCCCTAAGTACTGTGTGGAAAGCTGCCCTCCACTTTCACTGAAGAGTTGCTGAGCAGCAAATAAATCTGTGTTGTGTAAAGCTGCTGAGACTCATGGTTTTACCCTGTGTGGTGCCTAGCCATGTCCTAACTGATCCACAGTCCTGGGCTCTTGGTTATTACAAACCTTCTCACCCACAGTTATTAGGAACACTGAGGAAGACCCTGAATGCCCCCCAGAAGTCCATTTCATCCAGAAGACATTTCCTGAGTACCCTCCATAGCAGCCCCTGTCTCATCGACATGCAGAAGTTCGCTGGTATCCCCAGCCCTTGACCTCGCCCCGACGCACAGCTGTGATTCTCTCCCTCCCCTGCCTTTCACAACCAGATTTCTCTCGAAAGTGCTGTCTGTGCCTCTTGTCACCATTTCCAAATCTTCCACTCATGTTTCAACCCCATTTCTCTATTGCGGTTGCAGACTGACGTCTCTGGACTTCTCAGAAGTTTGGTTCCTGTATCAGATGCCTCACCTTTCAGGAACAGAGCCATCCACACAGCCTGTCTACGCACCCAATTTGTTCTGACCCTCATTATTATTATCATTATTCAGCTCATTATTATTCAGCTCCTTTCTAGACATTTCTGCAGACACCTACTGCTATGGGCTAGATAATGTTCTAGAAGAGGAAGAGAGGCTGAAGAAGAAACCATCCCTGCCCTTGAGAAGCATTTGATCCAGGTAGGGTAATGTATCCCATTTTTCAGACAAGGAAATCAAGACTCAGAGACTAATTTTCCAAAATGACACAGCTGATCGTTAACATCTTGCCCACTGACCTAACACACAGGAGAAAGATGATCTGAGAAAGATGATCGATGATGGTAATGTACTTCAAAAGGTTCAAACCTTTGTATGAGTCTAACTTGGAATGCCTTTGGGGGGACAAATGAAAGAAATAAAACAATCCAGGCTCATCTTCTCTTCCCTCTTACTGTATTACCTGTAATATTCTAATTAAAACTCAAATGCTCTTAATAATCCCCAATGAGACCTAAGGAAATATCTTGGTCTTAATTTCAGCTCCATGCCAAATAGCCCAACATCATATTAGTCAAAATTACTTGACCTGCGAAAGTTACATCCCCTCCCTGTGCTTCAGCTTCCCCAGGTATACAATTTAGATGGCTCACCTAGATGATGGCTCAGGCTCCCTGTGGCCCCCAGTGTCTATAACTCTAGGACATTCTTACTCAATTATTGGACACCGGGAGCTGCCGCCCCCGTTCACTTGAACCTCCTATTATGTTAACATTTTACTGGGTCTGGAGAAACCTGGGTGACTCAGTGGGTAAAGCATCTGCCTCCGGCTCAGATCATGATCCCAGAGTCCTGGGATAGAGTCCCACATCGGGCTTCTTGCTCAGTGGGGAGCCTGCTTCTCTATCTGTCTCTGCCTGCCACTCTGCCTGCTTGTACTCTCTCTCTGACAAATGAATAAATAAAATCTTAAAACACACACACACACACATTTTACTGGGTCTGTCGCAAGGTCGAAGTCATGCATCTTTCATAACAACCTTATGGAGTAAATGCTGTCATCTTAGAGATGAGGATACCAAGACACAGAAAGTTGAAGCAATTTGCCCAAAGATGCACAGCAAGTAAGTGGCCAAACCAGGACTCAAACCAAGCAGTCTAGCTCTGTCGGGTTATGTTGGCCCCTCCCACAGTCTCATTTATTTGCAAAGGGTTCTGTCCCTAGTGCCTGAGGAGCAGACATTGGACACATGACCTTGCCCATTTACCACCACAGCCGATTGGACCAGGAAGGACACCTGCACCCGGGGCAGCCCATCCCTTGACTGTTGAAGGGGAAGGCATGGTCTGGTGTGGAAGGTACTCAGTCTTGCACAGGGAGGTTCAGGAAGCACAGCCAGTTGGGTCTGTGGTGCTGACCTGAAAACCACGAGGACTTGGGGTCCACTCCCCAGATGATTATGGTCAGAATAAATTACTGGACAATGTTAGTCAAAGCAGATAGAGCAATGAGCCAGCTGGGGT
This sequence comes from Martes martes, assembly GCF_963455335.1. Lineage (NCBI taxonomy): Eukaryota > Metazoa > Chordata > Mammalia > Carnivora > Mustelidae > Martes > Martes martes. Next base: position 20,878,896 of record NC_137898.1, read on the forward strand.
GGATGAGGGGGATCCTGACCAGAGATAGAATTCTTCCGATGGTTTTCTGGCTCCAGGAGCCCCATTTTTGCTCCTTGGATTTCCGGGAACCCCAAGTGTATCTTGGCAGCAAGTGCAGGTGGCCCTCTGTCCCCCGTAGTCCCAAGGAACTTGCTAAATCCACAACCTCTGAGCAAACTGATGTCCCTTCTCCTCGCCAGTCACCTCTGCTAGGTCTGAATGCACCTTTACAAAACCGATACGCTCATAACAAGTAAGCCATTGGCTCAAGCTCTGGACTCTTCTGTAATATAGAGATTTATGCTGTCACAATATTTACTGTTACATGATGTGACAAATAGAGCACTGATGTGAGAGACAGTATGTATAAAAGGGGTGGGGGGGGGGTGGGAAGAGAGATAGAAGGTTAAAAAGAAAAAAATAACAACAACAAACCTTCCCAGCTCAAGAAAATGGAAAAAGCAGAGTGCATAACAGAGGGGAGAAAAGTCAATTAAATCATGATAATTACTTCCGCTGCCATGCCCAAGAGCAGCACGAACGTCTATTAATTAGGATTTCCATGTTGACTGTGGCCATTTGACTTCAATGAGGCTGCCAGTATGCTCAGTGAGAACGTTCTCCTGGAGAGCGAATGTGTGAAAATATTTTTACCCTGACAATTAGCAGTTTTAAAGAACCCTAAACACACACACACACACACACACACACACACACAGCCAGGTTCCTTGGGCCTCCGTGATGGACATGAATCAAGGCCCTCTCCGCAGCCCCACCCCCACTCCGGGAAGTCCAGATACCCTGACTTCACCCCTCGTAATTACCAGCTCCTCCCAGCTCTCCCAGGAGCACGAAGGCACTTGGCAGGGTTCAAATTCCCACACAGAAGCTCAGAACAGGAGCCTGAAGGGTTATCTTGTCCCACTCCTGCTTCTGGAAAGATCAGCGCAAACCGCTCAAGGGAAGAGTCTTGTCTTGAGGTGACATAGAAGTGGAGGTGTGTTCGAGACGAGCGGATTCCATCTCTAGGACCAGATTCACATCTAGAAACCAGAAGCATCGATGGCTTGGGCGCCAGTGAATGTTCTAGGCAATCCATAAAACTTGGGTCTGTGGATGATCCTTCCTGTTCAGACAGGCAAAGCCCTGAACTGTTTGCTCAACTGTCAGGCTCAACTGTGGATTATCAGGGTCATGAGTGGTATAAGAGATTGACTGCGCCACTTGGCAAATGGGGAAACTGAGGCTCAGGGAACTCAGGTGGTGTGCTATTAGCAGCAGGGCCAGGATTCAGGGCTAGGCCTTGAGCACTAGGCAGGACTCTTCTAGTGATATTATAGGCCAATCTAGGACACATTATATATATATATATATGTATATATATATATATATAATATGTATATTATATATATAATATTATGTTATATTATATATTATATTAGTATAACTATTGCACATAAAAGGAGGGCAATAAATAAAAATTAATTTCCTCCTCCCTTCCCTCGCAAGGATGAGAGAAAGACATTGGCTGCCCTGTTTCTCAACCCTAGGAGACTAGGTGGAGGTTGGAGGGATAAGGGGGAGGGTGGGTTCTCCAGCTCTGCCCCCAGGGAAGCTCCCTCAATTCCCTCAACGTGGTCTGGCAGGACTTAATATCATACCATTGGGGAAACTGAGGCCCAGATCAATGATTTCTCTCTCTTGCCCTCAGGAGCAGGGTCCTCCTCTCTTGCTTCTCAGAGGAGAGAAGCCGGGAGCCAGGTCTGAGACAAATGCGGGACCCTGGGCCAGCAATCCTTCAACGAAATCAGGGCCACCTCCTTGCCTGCCCCCATCAGCTGGAGGTAGAGACCCCAGGCCGCAGGGGGGCAGCAGGGCAGGAGTAGGGCCCTGCTGAACGTTCTCCAGCCAGCTGGTGGGGCTGAGCCCGGAAATCCTCTGGTCTTCGGGCCCCAGGCTCTCCCTGGCCTCAGAGCCGGGGGTGGAGGAAGGTCAGGGTCAGGGCCCAGGAGGGCTGCGTCCTGGAGGATGTATAGAAATAGCGTCCTCTGCACGGGCAGGGCGGCCCGGGCAGGGCTCTCGGAGGGAAGTGAGCCTTCCTGCCATTCACCATTGGTTCTGCAGCCGCCAAGTTAAACAACGGAGATTGCCCACATCACACACCTAGCCAGAGGCAAAATTTGGATATCCTGACTTGCAGACCAGTGCTCTCTGCTCCCCTGGCTTGATAAAGGTTCAAGGCTGAAGGCAGCAGATACTAGCAGTCAGCACGGAAGGAATCAGAGGTCTGCAGACAGAGTCTCCGGCCTCCCGGCGGAGGGATCTCAGCTATGGGATGCTCCTCTCTGGCCTCAGACTTTCTAACTACGAGGCAGGAGTGACGGCAGGTACCCCTGGGCACTGTTGTCAGGCTGGATGTAAGAGAAGCCACCGCGGGAAAGTACCTGGACCATAGCGGCTCAGGGTTTGAACCCAGGGTCAGCAGTGGGGAGGGCCCTCTTATGCTCTGGTCAACTGTCATGAAAGCATGTCTCAGTGGTCCCTGCCCCTGTAGCCTGGGCCCCAGGAGAACCCCATGGAGGGGAGACCACAGTCCCCAAGGAGGAGAGAGACACATAGAGCAGACTCAAACCCCACATGCAGCCAGAGCCCAGAGCCTGGAGGCCAGGCCAGGCCAGCCAAGGTGCAGTTGACCCGCAGCCCTTGAACATGAGAATAAACATTGCTTTAAGCCACTGAGCTTTGGAGTCCTCTGTTTTGTGACATTATTTTGGTGATAAGTACTACAAGTCCCATTTTACTAGGAGGGAGAGAGGGCATATGACTTCTTTAAGCTCAGGGTGCTGGTAGACAGAGGGCCAGGCCCTACCCAGAGCCTTGGACACGCCCATAGCTGCCCCTCCAGCATGCCAAGGCAGTGAGGTTCATGCGGTGCCTCCCGAAAGGGTTGCCAAGCAGACCTCAGCACCTGCCCCTCCGGCCTCACACTTCCCTGAGAAGAGACCTTCCTTAAAGTAGCCCCATCTCACCTGGGTGGCTCAGTCAGTTAGGCCTCTGCCTTTGGCTCAGGTCATGGTCTCAGGGGCCTAGGATCGAGCCCCGCATCGGGCTCCCTGCTCAGCAGAGTCTGCTTCTCCCTTTCTCTCTCCTCTGCCACTCCCCCTGCTCGCAAGCACTCTCTCTCAAATAAATAAATAAAATCTTTAAAAATAAATAAATCAAGTAGCCCCATCAGACTGTGCCTGGGGCTGCTAACCGTAGCTCCATCCCAGAGCCCGGCTGGGCCCAGCATCCCTGCCCTAAATGTCAGCCACACCTGAGCCTGGGCACACTCGGATGTCTCTCTCACCTCCTTATGCTTCCTGGGCAGGGTCAGAACTGAGGGGCAAGGAGCGGGGAGAGGGAGATGCGGACAGCGGCAGAAAGGGAAAGCTGCCAGGCTCTGGCTGGGCTGGTCCCCTCCCTGCACCCAGACGGCAGGCAGCCCGGGAGCCAGCTCCTTCCAGTAAATCTATACGCACTTTGGTTTGGAGGCAGAATTCACTGGAGACTGCAGGCTCAGGGAGAGCAGTAAGGGACAGGAGAAGCAGGCAGTCAGCATCCATCTCTCATCGACTCATTCCCCAAGTGACTCGCTGTCGGGGCAGAGTCTCTAATGCACGCCAGGCCCTCACCTTCTCTCAGGAGGCGGCTATTACAGCAGAAAGAGTTGGGAGTTTGCAGTCAGATGGGCTCCAGTCCTGGCTCTTTGGTCCTCAAATCTCAGAGAAAGGACTTACGATCCGTCCCCAGGGCTGCTATGAGGACTTCCTGGGGTTCAAGCACCAGGGTCTGGTATAGAGTCCAAGGAAAAGCCTCTTCTTAGCCGCTACTGCTCTGGTGTCAGGCTATGCCAGGTGCACACGCTCAAGAAAGTCCACAGATCCTAAAGACAGGTACAAACACAAACATACCCAGCGTAGTCTCCTGCCAAGTTCAGTCCACAGTGATCCAGAAATGGCAAACGTAGGGCCTGCCCATAGCCCTTATGATCTCGTCTGTGGCAGACATCACTAATCGATTACAGCACTCTTGGCTGATCAGCCCAGAAGGACCTCAGAAGGCTCTTAGGTGAGTTGGCAGGTGCTACCCGGGGTCAGCACTAACAGGAAATCCCATTTACTACCCTTGCCCTCGTCCAGCCCAATTTTCTCTGCTGCAGCACCCAGCCCCCATTACGTTCCTGCCATATGCAATCCTGTTCCCCGCTCCCTCGGCCTGGCACACGCCCCCTCCTCACATCCCACGGCTGGTGGCTCTCACACTCCATGCCCAACAGCTCCTCTTCGAAGAGGAGTCCCCCCTGACTACAGCTGCACAACCCTCCCTCCACCACAATGCCCTGTCACCATCTTTATTTTCCTTTGCACACCTACCATGGGCTGTGTTCCTTGAAGGCATGTGTTTAGTATCATCACCCCAGCATTCTTGGGGCCCAGACCAATCCCCAGCATCAAGGAGGTGCTCAATAAATTTTGTTGAGTGAATCCCATCAATCCTCAACAATCCAGACCCCCCTTCACTCACTCACATACACACACACAGCCCCCCAATGATAGCAGAGGCGATGCCTCAGCTGGGTAGGCCTCTGGACCCCACAGCCTAGTTCTGGAGGTGCCCCCCTGAAGCCCAGCAGCCCCTGGGGAGGGGCGGGTCAGCAGTGCTGCTGGGGAGTAAGGCCTCTTGTCTTTCCCAGTCACCTTCTGGGAATGGGAACAGGTTTATTTTGGTGCCTTGGTTTCAGACCCAAGAAGGGTTGAGAAGGACATTGAGAGGACAGGAGAGATGCTCCCAGGCCCTGATTCACCCTAGTCTGTCCAGTTCATGGGGCAGGGTAGAAGTCACATCCTAGCTGGGGGCCAGGAAGCCCCCCACTGCCACATCAGAGTCTGAAGTCCAGGCGGGTTTCCATTTATTTCCATGCTGGCCAACCGTCAGGCAGACCCCAGTGTGAGGTCTCCTGAGCACCTCTGGCCCCGAGGATCTGCGATGAAGCCTCTGCCTCCTCTCACCTCCTCCCTCCCCTTCACATCCACGGGCCAGCACACTGGAACCGCCATGTGCCTGCTCCCCAAAACAATGCCCATCCCCCTAAACCTGATGTCCTCTCTCTGGAATGTTCTTCTGCCAGCTTTTTGCATGGCCAGATTCTTCTCATGGTTCAGTCCTTCACACAACTCTCACCTCCTCGGAGACACACCCGACCACCCACCATCTTGTTTTGCAACCCCTTCACTTTCACTCCCTGACATCATCTTGTTTATTCGCTTCCTTGAATTTTCCTCTTATATCTTTGCCCATCAGACTTCAAACTCCATTAGGCGGTACCTTGCCCCATTCATAGCTGATATTCCTAGTTGAAACGAATGAATGATCCCGCCCACAAGTCCCTATGGGATCCCGCCCTCCTAGATGCAATTTCTCTCTGGAGCTGCTGTGCTAACTAAGGCATGTGAATTGTAGGCAACAGACAAAAGTGTCAGCCAATGAATGAGCTGTGTAGATTTCAGGGCCTCAGATTCCACACCCGGAAAAGGAGGCATCACAACAAGTCAATGCTTCTCAAACCCTATGACAGCAAACCCTCCGGAAGGGGCTCCCACCTGCCACTTTGCTACCTGCCAGTTTCAAATCAGCCAATGAGCAAACTCAAGACGAGTCCTCCTGGTAACGACACCCTGTCCCTCCCATCCTGTCCTATCCAAGAAAGGGGCAACTCTTCTATGAAATAATGGGATGGGAGATGGTAGTTGCCTTTTTTTTTTTTTTTTAACATCCTTACTCTCCAACAGGAAAAGGCCATCAGCCAGATACAGATGTCAGTTCTGACTTAAAAAGAAAAAAAAAATTTTATTGGTAAAGGAAATGAAGTCTGGGACCCTCCACCCTGGTGCTCTGCTGACGGGCCACTAACAATGAGGCATTTTCCACCACACAATGAAGAATTAAACTGCCCGAGGACTCCTTTCTTTGCTTTTGTCTGTTTCCTATTTTGGGCTTCCTTTGAAAAAGTGCTTTTGCTGCTTTATAAAGTTTGATGATCTCTGAAGGATCTGTCTCCAAGGCCTCGTTCCCAGGGCCTCTGCCCCCTTGATTCTTCTGTTCACATCTCAGCCTCTGCTTTGCTCAGACTTTTCTCCAGGTCAGGGTGTGCCCGCATCCTGGGTATGCAGGGCTGGGCGGACGGGCCCTGAGGAGCCAGGATGGCTCTGCCCAGCAAGGCCTCCGGTGATGGTTTGCCGGTGGCCACCGTGCTCTCACCCACACACTCCTTCCTGGGCCCCTCGGTGCCGGATCTTAACAGATTTTGCAAAATAAATAAATAAATAAAGGCAAAATCACAGCACTGGCAGCATATGCCACATATGCCATAAGGCCAGGGCCAGGAACCATCATACAGCCCCCAATTTAAGCCTTGTTCAGAGAGACCCAGTGTCTTGTTCCAGGTCACACAGCAAGGAGAGGCCCAAAACCAGTTCTTAGAGGTCTTTCTCCCAGTTGTGCCTGCTGAGTAGAAATTTCAAGAACGCTTTGCCAGGCTGTCTGGGAAGCGAGAAGCATAAACCTGTCTCCAACTTACTTGGCCTCCTGGGTGTTGAGCACTGGGGCAGCCCCACAAAGGCAAGCATGTGTCATGCTCCCCACTTTCCCCCTGTGGAAACTGAGACTCAGAGAGCTTACGTGAGTGCCCATGATCATACAAGGAGTCCTAAGCGGACAAGATGGGAAAGGCGCCCGCTATCAGCTCCAAGTGCAGCCTCTTACCCGTGTATCTGTCCCCAGGTCGTGGCCATGGGTCTCTGCCCACAGGGCATTCAGCATTCAGCTGGCCTTTCTCTGCTCAGGGTCATATCTCTGAAGCAGCTTGATAGAGCCCCTGTCTCGAGGAAGAAGGAAGTCCCAGGCTGCTGAGGTCAGGAGCAGGCTGGAGGGGATGGAGAAAGTCCTGGGCAAATGTCAGGACCACTCGGAAGGAGTGAGGGGGCTGAGCACAGGAGACCAGGGCTGCGGTGAGGTGAGGGGTATGTGGGGCATCGGAGGGGCAGGCCTAGTGCTGAGGGGCTCCACGGAGATACGGCCGTGCTCTGTCTTTTCACTAATGAACTCACACACAGGGAGTACGCATCTCTGTCAGAGCAAAAGAAGTCACTTGTGCGCTGTGTGTGTGGGGATAGGTTCCGGCCCTCCTGGGAACCCGAGGCCCCACGGTGCAAGAAGCAGGAGCATCACTGGGCGAGGGGCTACCTCCGCCGTCCCCTCCCCCTTCCCCCGATACCCCTTTTGCTAAGAACCCATCAGCCCCTCCTCCAGCCCATGAAGCCATTTCATGAACCTGCGGTGTGCCTTAATGATAATGACGCCTGACTTCCTCCGAGGGATGAGTTTGGTGGGGAGGCGTCTGGAGAAGTCATTCTGGCATCTGCTGAGCTCCCTTTTTCCCATGGGGTGTCCTTCCCTGAGCTCCCTCTTTGAGCGGGGATTGGCTAGTTCTGAAGGGGTACAAAAGTCAAAGTCAAGGCTACTCCTTAACCCAAGGCTGACGCTAACTTCCGACCCTAATTTATGACTCACCTTGGGCTATATGTAGCTATCGGATTCTACCTTAAACACACACACACACACACACACACACGCACGCACACATACCTCAACCTTCAGGACACCTAGAGCCCTCCAGCTGTCTAACCTCAGGCCATGCATCTCACCATCTGAAACACCTCCCTCGCTGGGCCCCCACCCCGGGAACGCCGGGGGAGGGGCTCCCAACTTCTCCACCAGGAGATCAGTTCTCGCCTCCAGGAGCCAGATTAGGGAGTCAGTCTCTGTGAAGAAGAGTCCACACCCCCCATCAGTCCCCACCCCGTCTTCCGGCAGCACGGGATCTGCCCGCTGTGTTTATTTGCAAGTTTCTCATCCCCGTGGACCATCTTTCATGAGAGCAGAAGCGTCCTTTAGCTCAGCCACAGCTTCTATGGTACATCAGAAACAGAAAATGCCTAGGGGCGCCCGGGTGGCCCAGTCGGTTGAGCATCCGGCTCCTGATTTCGGCTCAAGTCATGATCTCAGGGTTGTGAGATTGAGCCTTGGGTCAGGCATCATGCTCAGCGCTGAGTCCGCTTGTCCCCCTCCCTCTGCTCCTCCCCCGGGGCCCCACTCACACATGAGCACACAAACTCTCTCTCCAAAATAAATAAATAAATAAAGACTTTAAAAAAAAAAAAAAAGAAAGAAACAAAATGTCTAGCAAGGAAGGAAAAAGGTATAGTAACAATAATCACAGAACCGAGCCCCAGATATGAGCCAGCCACCTGGCGAAGCACATTACAGGTGGTCACCATAACGTTTTAAAGGAACTGAGGCCCAGAGAGATTAAGTCACTGGTCTAAGGTCATACAGCCAGGAAGTGGCCAGATCTGAATGCAAGCCTACAGATCCGCAAAGGACAGCTGTCATCCCAGGAAGCCAGCTGACCCTCCTATCCTCCTTCTGGGGCTTCCTCATTTCACCTCCGACAGCCAGCTTCGCTCAAGGGCTCGTCAGCTTACCGGAGTAATATTGCGACTCCCTCACTGAGCACACCTTTGCAGATTCCCAACTTCATTCTCAGCACGAAAGGACATGTGTTTTAAAAAGCATAAAATAGGGGCGCCTGGGTGGCTCAGTGGTTTAAAGCCTCTGCCTTCGGCTCAGGTCATGATCTCAGGGTCCTGGGATCGAGCCCCGCATCGGGCTCCCTGCTTGGCAGGGAGCCTGCTTCCTCCTCTCTCCCTCTCTGCCTGCCTCTCTGCCTACTTGTGATCTCTGTCTGTCAAATAAATAAATAAAATCTTTAAAAAAATAATAAATAAACAAAAAATAAAAAGCATAAAATACAGTACAAGCCGTCAAGGAGTTTATCACTGGACGACTAATAATGCTTGTATTTCTAATTCTATTTCCAAGACTAACTGTAGAGCATGCCCATCTCTCTCTCTCTCTCTCTCTCTCTCTCTCTCTCTCTCCTCCCATCCTTGGAATGGTGTTGAGTGCCTAATGGAGGCAGTTAAAAAACTAAAACATCAGATTATGTCAATAAACATCAACAGAGACACAATCTCCCAGTGGGACAGCAACCAGCGGAAAAGCAGCAGCTACCGTGTGAGAAGGCTCAGGCCCACGTGTGCACATGTGTATATGGATAAAATTCTACTGACCAGGAAAGTGGAAGTATTTAACCTCATTTGCAGGCACTTGAGTGGCTCAGTTGGTTAGGTGACTGCCTTTGTCTCAGGTCATGATCCCCGAGTCCCAGGATCGAGCCCTGCATCAGGCTCCTGGCTCAGCAGGGAGTCTGCTTCTCCCTCTGACCCTCCCTGTCTCCTGCTCTCACTCTGCCCCTCTCTCTAATAAATAAAAGCTTAAAAAAAAGAAAAAAGCCATGTTTGTAGAACAGGAAGTTTGTTCATCTTTAGGGATGAGATAGATATTAACCACATTTTCCCATACCTTTTATTTTATTTTTTATTTTTAAGGAGGCTCCATGCCGAACGTGGGGCTTGAACTGACGACCCTGAAATAAAGGGTCACAGATGCTACTGATGGAGCCAGCTGGGTGCCCCCAGATATTAACCAAAGTTTAAATTATCCGTGTCTGCTGGTTTATTAATATTCCAAAGTGACAGTGCAGCCTGTGTCTCCCTCATCCTTTAAAATGTAGGGAAATCAAACGATTCGAAAATAGGTACTCAAACAAGTGTATGTACACGCATACTCGGAGCCTGAAAAGGTGGAAACAACCCGGATATCCGACAACGGACGATGGATAAGCAAGTTGTACCAGATCCAAATGGTGGACTAATCTCCGGCCACTAAAAAGGAACGGAGCACAGACGCATCCCACAGTGTGAGGGAACCTCTAAGATTTCATGTTCCAAGAAAGAAGCGGGATACAAAAGGTTCATACTGCACGATCCCATTTATAGGAAATATCCCTCGGAGGCCAACACTTGGAGAGAGAAGGCAGATTGACCTGGGGGAGAGGGGAAGGGAGGGAAACCGCTTTCCTGGGTAAGGAGCCTGACTGCGGAATGATGGACATTTCGCGAACTCAGTAGTTGGTGAACCACACTGGGAATGAATGGAATGCCAGCAAAGCCTTCACTTTCAAATGCTTCAATTTACGTGAATTTCACCTCAGTAAATTACTTAACAATTCTTTTTGTAGTACTTTATGGATTTTTTAAGGCCAGCCCAAGCTTTCCCAGCGTTAAAAGGCAGCAGCATCAGGCAGGACAAACCATGGGTTTATGAGTCAGGAGCCTGGATCTTCTCTCTCTCCTAATCCTGGGACTTAAGGCTATTGCTTTCCTGCGTTCTCAGCCTCAGTGTCCTTCTCTATAGAAGGGGGCCTCGGCAGGCTGTGGGAGGACCAGCAGGGGCCAAGAGGGACAGGGACTCTGAAAATTCAACAGTATTAAGCTAACATTTACTGAGGATTCACAGGCCAACTACTATGCTGTTGTGGTCAACGATTTTCACTGTTCATCTCATTTCATCCTCATATTGAACCCATTTTGCAGAACAGGAAGCTGAGGTTTAAAGAAAGTCAGAAGTACAGCCAGATTTCAAGCCCTGGCTGCTCTCCCCACAATACCACACTGCCTCCCCACTAAGTACAGCCATTACCAGGGCTCTGGAGAGCGGCTGGATGCCTGCCACGCTTACATTGAGATAAACACCCGAGCACCAGCCGGTCCCAGACTCACGAACCCCTCTCAGTGGCACACCAATGTTCAGTCCTGAGCCAAGGAGCTGGGTCATTCTGCCCCACATCTCACCCTTGGCTCTCTGCGTCTCGAATGGCTGCTTTCTTAGTTCTTGGCATCCACTGATGCGAATTTCCTTGAAAGTGAACTTCAAATTCACATCCTTTTGTTACAAAAACAACATTATCGGACGCTCTTCATGTGCCAATTGCCATCCTGGGTTCTGGGACTACAGAACTGAACAGGCTTTTGCCCCTGTTTCGAAGAACTCGCCACGAAGATACATCAGAAAAATAAACAAGTATTTTCAACACCTTAAGCTCAGGGAGAGACGTCTGCTCAGGTGTGTGGGGCGTGAGTCAAAGGAGCTTACAGGAAACTCAGTGTGGCGCAGCATTCAGAAGGTAGGTCTGGTTCCAACCCTGCTTGTATCCTAGCAGTGCTGTGTGATCTTGGGCAAGTCACCTAACCTTTCTGTGTGCCTCATTCGCAAAATGAAGCCAACTGCACCTGGCTTAAAGCGTTGTGCCAAGGATTAAATAAACTGAGGATAAATTAACATGTGAAGTGCTGGGAACAAGACCTGACACATGGCACCTGCTGCGTAGTTAGTGCTAGCTCTTATCATTGCCATGGTCTCTGCCCGTCGAAGGTGTCTGCCTAGGAAGCCGTGAAGGCATGAAGTTCAAGAAAAACACCCAGTGCACCACAATAACTCCAGATGCCAAACCAACTCAGGCCTGTTTTCAAGGGCAAGTCCATGTGGAAATGCAAGTTTTGTATGAATAAGGGCAATTACAGTTATCACCAACCATGGCGCGGCAGACAGAACCCAGAAGACTGTCCGCAAACCCAGATCCGTCGGGAAGCGAGAATATCAGTTTCCAAGAAATGTTATATCCCCCTCCCTGCGTCGCTGGCAGGCCCCAGGGAGTAATTTCATGTTCAAATTGCTTTTTAATCCCACGAGATTGCATCCCCCAACCCCCCACAGTCTCCAGAGGATGCATTTGGGCAATTTCACCTGCTTTGATGCAGCAGAGGAATGTGAAAGCCACAGATCAGGCAATGATCCCCAGGGTCCCCTTTCTAGAAAGACAGGTGAAATGAAGAGCATAAGCCTGTGGGATGCCGTTACCTAGGGGATCCTTGTGTATAAAAAGGTGTAGGATTTTCCAGTCAATTTCCAGTCTCCTCTTCTGTACCAGGCCTGCCCACCCTCACGGCTGTTCTCTGGATCCAGGCTCAAAACGCCCACCGCTGGAGCAGGAGGAGCAGGGGATGCCTAGCAGGACAGTGGAGGTGTCCTGTCCTCCCTCCATCTCTTCCAACCACACGACCTTGGTCAAGTTACTTCGCCTTTCTAAGCCTCAGTGCCCTCATCTGTAAAGTGGAAATAGTATCGTCTTTCTCATGGGATTTTTTACAGGAGCAATAAAATTTCAAGGGAAGCACCAGGCACATAGTGGGAGCTTAAAAAAAAAAAAAGACAAAAACAAAAACAAAAATCAAAACAAAACTTCCTGAATTGTGAAAATGAAACATACAAAACAGTTCTCCTCTTGGGCCCATCCCAGCTTCGAACCTGCTGGAGGCTGCCCCCCAGCACCATACCCCAGGGTCAAGCGTCTAGGCGACCCCTCCAGCTCACAGTCCTGGAACGCAACCAGTCCTGCATTGACCCCTGTCTCGGATGAGTGGACTCTGGGTCTTCCAATCTGGATCCCACTGGAGGCACACAGATTTGAGCCACATCCAGCCACACGAGCTCTCCCTGGGTGCCCGGCACCCCACACTCCACAGGAATGCTCCCTCCTATGCTCCAGGGGTCCCACCACCCTCAACTTACAGATGGGGAAACTGATTCTCCAAGGCACGTAGTGACTTGCCTGTGACCACCAGGCTGGTAGGCAGTGTAGCCAAGATCCAAACACAGGTATAAATGCCAAACACTCTAACCCACTCAACCAAACATGAGCATTCAACAAACATAAGTCATTCCCATATCTCCCTCAATGATATTTGCAATATCTCCCTGCAGATGACCATCGCTGGTTTCACCATATCCACATCCTACCTGTACTATTCATTATTGAATCTTGTTCTTCTGAATGACTTAAAACCAACTCATTTTTAAAAAATCTAACCTTGTCTTAAGTAATACTAACTAGGAAACCCTGGGTTTGATGTGTTAAATCTATTTGATCAAATACTCATTTAATTACTATAAAACCATTAAATAAAAAGCATCCTAGTTCATACAAGTTCCACCTAAAATCAGCTGGCTTGTCACATGCTGCCAAAGGCTGATACTCTTCCTCTCCCTCTGGAAGTGTGGAAGGAACTGGCCTCCCAAAGTTATGTTGGATTTAGGTCTGCCAAAGACTTCCTAGATTATGCAGCCAATGTTCCAAAAACTGTTGGATTGAGAGTTTGTGGAATCCGAAAGTGTTCTGCCAGCCCCAAGACAAGTTAGACAGATTTTTATCATGGGACAAGTGGCCTAAAAAGGAAAGCTTAAACAAGCTTCTGTTGACATCCAAGCAAGCTGGAGGTTGTCTAAGGTGTAGTCAAGCTGCTACAGATCTTGGGGAAAGCTCTGGACTCTTAGAAACCCACCCCCCACCCCCCAACGGGCCTAGTGCAAGTTCAACTCACACGGGCTTGTTATGAACAAGGCAGACAAATCCAAAACAGTGTCTTACTTGTCTTACAATAAGATAAGCCCTCTCTATCCAACAGGCACTTAATAATTTTTTTATGAACAACGTAAGTTGAACTTCATAAAGTACAACCCCCTTAAATGGGGAAGGAAGGTATGTTGGGTTGAGCACTGTTCTCCTCAAAATTCACAGTCTTCATTGGAACTTCTGACTGTGTGTGGTCTTATTTGGAAAAAGGGTCTTTGCAGATGTAGTTCATTAGGATGAGGTCACACTCGCTGAGGGAGGACCCTACATTAGGCGACCAGAGAGAACACACAAGGAAACAGACATAGGAGGAAGACGGGCCATGTCTAAAATGTCCAAGTTCAAGATGGAAGGGTAGGGCTGGGAGGACACCCAGGATGGCCACCAACTGTCAGAAGCAAGCAGAAAGAGGCAGGAAGCATTCTTCCCTAGAGCCCTAGATGGGGCGTGGCCCTGCCCACACCTTGATTTCAGCCTTCTGGCCTCCAGAAATGTGGAAGATTAGATATCTGGTGTTCTAAGGCTCTGGGTTTGTGGGTAATTGGTTACAGCAGCCTGGGAAACTAACATAGAAGGCAGGCATGGAGGTCCAGAGAAGCCCGGCGGCTGAACTGAGTTTCCACGGTTGAGTTCATCTCTGGACTAGAACCCCAGCCTTCCAGCCGGGGGCTTAATCTTCTCTTGTGGGAACAGTAGCTTCCCAGAAACAGCGGCTAGAACACCAGGTAGGCATCAAGAGCCCTCCCTGAAACCTTCCCTAATTTAACACTGGGAAAATCCCCAATACATGCTTGCCCCAGTGGAAGCAACTTCTTTTTCCTTTTTTTTTAACTTCTGCATCACAAAGAGCTGGGAAAAGTGGCCAGAGAGGCCACCTGTCATGGGCCAAGTCTCTGGGTATATTCTCACCGACTTTCCAGATAAACGGATGCAGACATCCGTGGCTCCCATTTTGAGGAGCCCCACCCAGGCATCCATCAGACCCAACCCTCAGGAAAAGCAATAGCCAGCCTGGTCTCTTTGGTGGGGACAATGCTGGGCTGCTTCACCCCGTGGCCTGGGGGACCTGCTCTCTCCCAAGGTGCTAGACAGACACTGTTGATGACACCCCCTTCGGGTTCACTGCTAACAAGCCAGCCAGAAGGAGCTCTATTATTTTTCCGTAGCCTGCAGGCTGGGCTTGTTGCCCACCCCACTTAAACACCCCGCTAGCTCTAACCTCCCTCCCAGAAATCAGCAGGGGAGGGGAGTGAAGAGCTCCTCTTGCTTTCTCCTCTTCCTCTTCCCTCCTGCCCCCACCGCTCCCCTGCCCCCACTTCCGCAGAAATGCAGTCTACTTTATTGTTTTCGGCTGGGGTTTGTCAATGCCTTTGGACTTGAAAGAAAAATTGCAATCCACACCATAAAGATAAACACACCACACAGCCAGCAAAGCCGCTACCAGAGGGGAGCTCAGAAGCCTCAGGTGGCAAGAGATCGCACACCCAGAGGCACCCTGGTGCACCAGACTTAGCTCAGGGCTGCCAAGGGCTAGGCTCTGTGCTGAACTGGAGTGAGTAAAGCAGCCTGCCTTCCTCCCTCCCTCCCTTCCTTCCTCTCCCGCTCCTTCCTGCTCTCCTCCCTTCCAGCCAGATATTTGTTGAGCTTGTCTATTGCCAGGTACTATGATGTATTCTGGGTCAAAAGAAGTAAAAAAAAAACAAAAAAAAAGAATCGACTTGGCCCCTGCCTTATGGCCCTAAGTGAATTTGACATCTAGAAGCAGAAAGAGGCAAGCAGGGTAGTGAAGATGAATAACACTATAATCTGATAAAGACCAAACAGACAGGCTCTGGTTGGCAACATTGTATTCTTACTTTCAGGGCTTAATAAATGCAGGTCTAACTTCCATCTAAGTACAGAGAGGATACTGTTAGAAAGGGATTCTGATGTAAGAAGGGTGATGGAGTGAGAATCCTAATTTCTTTTTCATCATCTCTCTGTCCCCTCCAAACTAGCTGTTTCCCAACCTCTGAATTCTTCTCATTTTTCTTGGCAGCCCTGTCAATCTCATAGGAACCTCAGCTCAAAGACTCAGACACATCACCATTTCTGTTCTTGCCCCATCCAGTTCCTTCCAGAGTCCTATAGAACCTTCCACTCCCTCCTGTATCAGTCCCTTGTCTCCACCTCAGTGTTCCTGCCCCACTTGAGGCCTGTATCTTCTATTACTTGGACTTCTGCAGTAGGCAAGGTGTTCTAGTCTCTCGCCTCTTCGGTCCATCCCCTGCACTCTATCAGAGCAAAAGCCCTGGACCATTGGCTTGATTCAAAGCCTTCAAAGTCTCCCCAAGGCTGAACAATTAAACCCAGGTTCAGCGTTCAAGGACTTCTATCACCCGACCCCAGTCCATCTTCCCAATTAATATTTCACTACTCCTCTACACATTCCCAGGGTTACCACCAATGGGGATCATTCCTTCTTTTTTGAAAATATACATCCCATGCTTTCCCATGGCCAGGCACTGGCAGATGCTGCCCAGAAGCTGGAAAGCCTCCCTCCCACCCCCAGTCCTTAACCTCACCTCAGTCAAAGCTTACTCTCCCCCATCCCACTTATCCCCTAAAAGCCTACCCTTGTGGATTTCGCTTCTCACACCCTACTTTGTATTCACTCCCTCTATTTTCTTAGGAGGCTGAATCCCTAGGGGGCAGGAGTGTGATCTTAGAGACCAGTGAATCACCATTAATGCCTAGCAGGGACAGAAAACAGCACACCCTCAATTACTGGGTAGTAAGCAAAACCACCTCCATTGTTTCTCTCCTCAAACCTGTCCCCACACTGTCCCCTACCATCAACCATAGCAGCTCCGTGTTAAGATACCAGCACTGTTTATAATACTGTTCTCTATTCCTGATAAATAATAACATTACAAAGAACACGAACAACAACACTGATAGCATCACTGGGTTTGAGCAGACCCGGGAGGGATTCTCCTCGAAAACCCTCCTTCATCATTTCCTCTTCTTTCCCACTATTATGGAGACCAGTCCGGACAAACTGAGGCTTCCTACCTCCCAGGGGGATGACCTAGGGTCTGCCCCCGACCCCGCAGCCACCTTTCCCCCAGGTTCTTGAGTCCATCTTGATAGAAACAAGACAAGTGTGTCTGTGTGTATGTATGAGTGTGAGCGTGTGCGTGAGCAATGCCCACCCCCAAACAGGTCCTTCCTGGGGAGCAGTCCTGACTTCTGTCTCCTGGCTCCCCCTTTCACCCTGTAATCCATTTTCCATGCAGCAACCAGACAGACTTATTTAAAATGCAAATTAGAACCTGGAGCTCCTCTGCTTAAAACCCTCTGAACGTTTCTCATTGCACTTAGAATAAAATCAGGGCTCTTCAAAGGCTTGAAGCCCCCATCCCCACCCCCCAGTGCTCTTTATCCCCCCTGTTCTCTCCCCCCGTCCCCCCCCCCCAGCCACATACAGCCTGGCAGTCTGGGTCCTTGAGGACAGCTCAGAGCTTTGGGTTTGCTGTTCCCTCTACTGGAGGGTGTGATACCCCTGGACGACCCCCGGGGGCCTTCCCAGCACCAGTGCTCCCGAACACTCCATCACCTCCTCCACGCACGGGGGGACCTCTCCCCTTCGGGAGGAGACAGCTCCAGGACCTAAAGGGGAGTTTAAGTAGAAAAGGAGGGGAGTGGGGACATCTGTCTTTGTTTGGCCCTTGACTGGGTGCCAAGAATGAATTATCATTAGGGGTTTTGAGTCTAAAGCAGGCTCCTGGGCCTGGGTTCAAATCCCAGTTTCACCTCTTACTAGCTGTGTAATCTGGGCGAGCTGTCGCATCTTCCCGTGCCTCAGTTTCCTCATGTACACAACAGAAATGAAGATGGGTGCTCACATCTGGAGGGGCACTGAGGTGACCCCACAAATGAGACCTGACCCCGGAAGGGCCCGGGATGCGCTCAGCAAGTACCGCGGCCACCAGAGAACTTTTAGGGGACCAGGGGCTTTCTGCAGCTTGCTGCTCCATCAGCCTTGCTTAGACAGAGCACAGGTCTACAGGGCACCCAGAACATTCCACAGACCTCATCCCTCTGCCACAGAGCTGGCCCTTTCCCCCATGAAATTTCCTTCCCTCACGGCCACACAGGAGTCTGGGATGGGCCCCTCAGGCCTGCAGAGGTACAAACGGGCTCTCACAACTGGAATGGGGACAGGCGTTTGGGGGGCTCTGGCCCCAAGTCTTGTGGTAGGAAGAGACCGAGCCAGCCTCCAGTCTGGACCTGCTGGCCTCCTGCTTCGTCCTCTAGTCCAGGCGCAGGAGGCCCCTGGAACGCATGTCTGAGAGCTGTCCCACCTGCACCAAACCCAGCTCAGATGCCACAAGCTTCCCCCCACCCCACCCCTCTGGTCAGGAATTTCTCCTTTATCGCTGAGAGGGGCAGGGGGCCCTTTCCTGACAGAGACACGCCAGCAATAAAAACCTTCTGTGGGGAGGAGAGTAGGGCCTCTCCCAAGCCTGGGACCCCGCGAGGTGACATGGCCCAGCTCCTCCCTTCAAAGAAGTCACCCACAGCCCTGCTCCCAGAAGGCAGCCAAGGAGTCCCAGGATGGTTAGACGGCACTCCCACGGCCACTCAGGGGACAATCGAGGGACCTGGGGCCATGAAGTGAACCATCTGCCTGGAAGTAGCCCTCAGGACGAACCAGGCCCCCATGCAGCACAGAACCAAGAAGACCGCTCTACAGGTGGGGAACTGGGGGCTTTGAGCAGGTCAGAGACTCCCCCAAGGTCACGGGGAAGCTGGAGCTAGGCTTCAGACCAGACGGTTTCCTTCTGTCCCCTGCACTCGATTGCTGCCCTGAGCCCCCAGACTCACGGAGACACTGTTCCCTTTCTGCCACACCTGCGCCTGAAGCCACTGTCCCTTCCGCAGATGCCACATGGATACTCCTTGACTCCCAGGTATTTATTGGATGCCTTCTGTATGCCTCGCTCTGTGCTAGCATGCACACAAACACACCCACACACACACACACACACACACACACCAGTCCACAGAGCCCATGCAGGAGTTCACACTCCCCTGAGACACACACGTAAACAGATGAATAATAAATGGCCCGTGAGTTATGCTAAGGTGTATGGAGAAAGCAAATAAGGCGCCCTCGAGAAGAAGAATGGCAATCTACTCTTTTCATTCAGAGAAGGGCTTTCTGCGGAGGCGACATTCAGTTTTATCGTCTTAACGGATCATCTGGAAGTTGTCCAACACGCAGGTACCATGAACCTCTGGGCACTCATCCCTCGTCTTCAACGATCTGCCATTCTCATTTAGGTGCTCGTTTAAAGCAAATAAGCACGTATGGTTGGAAAAGCATCAGACTGGGGCGGGGGGCACAACATCTGAGGTTTGGTCCTGGCGCCACCCTCAACTGGTGGCGGGACCTTGGGCTGTGGTCAGGCCCCCGCAGACTAGGCGGGGTGCCCGCAGGGCAGAGAGCCATGGTGGCCTTCGGGAAGTCTCCTTGGGGAGAAGCTCTGCAGTTACCCTCGATTTATGATCTGATCGAAGGCCTGAGAAGTCTCAACCCTGGGAATCGTCCCTCTCAGGGAGGGGCCACAAGAAGCCTGTGGGGTAGCTGGCCCAGGTGGGCAGACCGGAAACCCGCAAACAGGTGTCACCAAGAATCCTGCCAGAAACCTTGGAAGAGGCTCCTTGGGGAGCTCGGACGTGAATGCACTTTGAGCAAAGCTTCCCACCGTGGTACAAATATGAGCCCATTAGAAGGCGATTTAACTCAGTCAGGAAAAGCCCTGGACAGGTGGCTGGTTCTCCCAGATAGAGGTGCTAATTTACCCTGGGGCCCGGTCCCTGGCGTTGGATGGACTTTCATTCTCAGCATATGTATTGAGTGTTAATGTTAATGTTAAAATGCAGCTGAGCCCGAGGTGGCTGCAACCCCAGATCCACCAGATCCACGAGCTCTGGGGCCCCTGACAATTTCCTTTACCTCTCTGAACCTTAGTGTCACCTTCATCACAACAGGCCAATATTGTAATACCTGAGTGGTCATCCTGAAGCTTGTGATCCAAAAGCGAGTTCTGGATCTTAAAGTACGTGCCCCAGGGGGCAGGGGTGAGGTGGGGAGACCATCCCGGTAGGAAGAGTGCCCATCTCACAAACACCTGCTAGGCATCCTGACACAGGCAGTGGTGGCGAAGATCAGCTCTGAGAGCAGCCTGCCTGGGTTCGAATCCTGACCCTGCCGCCTGCTCACTATGACCTTGGTCAAGACTCGTCCTTCTCCCTGCCTGTTTCCTCTTCTGCAGGAAGGAAGTACTAGTAGGAGCTTCCTCTGGGGGTGCTGTGGCCACACAGATCATCACTGGCACATAATAAACACTCACTAAATGCTCCTCCTCGTGACATGCCCAGCAATAGCCATCTGCGTGGTTCCACACCGCAGGGCCTCCCCCAACCGCCACCAGCCCAGGAGCCGCGGCTTGTTCATTGCTGTTGTCCCACGCATGGATGAGATGTTTGTGGGATGGAAATGAAATAGAGTGGGGGCTGGCCACCCCTAAAGGAAGAATGAACTGGCTGATCTAATAAAACTGGTGAAGCTGAGGCTGGCGTGTTGTCATTGTGCTGTTTGGATCATGGGTGTGCGATGTGCAGGGGGGCGGGGCCTGAGAAAATCCTTGTCCCCAGCCAGCCAAGTTCAGTCTGGTTTTCCAAGGGGACAAGGGTTCAGAGAGGTCTGGGGCAGGGCAGAGGAATGCTCTGCAGGGCCCCTGGGGAGGGGGCAGGAGGGGCCTACAGCCTCACAAGACTTCCATTGTGTCCTCCCCGACCCAGCAGCCCCCCCACAGTGGCCCAGGCCCTGGGGAGCTCCTGAAAGAACAAAAACCAAGGGAAGGGAAGGGTGAGGAGGGGCAGGCACTAGCTGAGACAGAGCCTGAGAGAGGGGGTGAGGGGTGGGGGAGGGAGGGCCAGACATGCCAAGTCACAAAGGCCTGGGTGGGAGGTGGGCTTCACTGCATGGGCCCCTTCCTCAATAAGGAGGGACAGGAGAGACGGGAAAAGCAGAAGGCAGCCAAGCCTGGACAGGGCTGAATAAAAGTCCTTTATTTGTCTTCACAGCCCTTAAATGCACAAACTTGAAACCCTAAACCCTCCCTCTTTATTTCTTTTGGATGTGGCTGAACCTGGCAGAGCTTCTCCCTCTTGCCTGAGCTCCTGACCAAAATTATACCAGTTTCCTGTTTAAAATTCTCCAATTCCATGGACTTCTGAGATGTTCTGCATCAGCTCCGGGGCAGCTGGGGGCAGGGCAGAGGGTGGGCTCTGCCCAAGGGCGTCCATACTCAAGCTAGGAAGGCAAACACCAAATGGAGGGCCCCCAGTGTGGCTTGGCCAAGGTTTGGGATGGATGGAGAGGGTACCCAGCCCCTACCGGGATACAGTAGTGGTCAGGCTGGGAGCAGGGGATGTTCTGGAACCTTCTGGAGACTAACTGTACCCTTGTTCTGCTACTTTCCAGCTGTGTGACCCTAGGCAAGGCACCTAATCCTTCCCAGTCTTGCTTTCCCCATGGAGAATGATGGGGAGGATGGTGGTGTTAGGAGGATGGTAATGTTAGCACCCATGTCCAAGGGCTGTTTTGAGCTCTAGGGGAATCGTGGAAACTGCTTAGCACAGTGGCTGGCCCAGCTTAGGACTGACTTAGGGATAGCCATTATTATGATGCTAATGGCGGAACCATATTCCGAGCCCTCCTCAACCGCAGAGTGATTGCCTAAGAGCTCAGTACAGGAGCAATGCCCCTCCGACCCTCTTCAGGGACAAGCAGCTACTGAGCGCATATGAGGGGGGCTGGCCTGAAGGGCCTTTCCTGAACTATGTTCAGGTGTTAATAAGCCAGCAAAATAAACTCCCCCGGTGAAGTCTGGGAAATGCTGGCTTAACCCAAGTTAAATAGGGTCTTTCATGCAGGCCTTTTCAGAGCCTTTATTTGACCGCATGTGCATCTGAAACCTCTAGAAAGGGAGGCCACACTGGTCCCTAAACCATTCTGCCGCACAACTGCTTAGAGCTGAGAGTTGTCCTTCTGTGCCAGGAGCTTAGGGAAAAGCCGATGCTATCCCACCCTGGGCATGGCGGTATTACGCACTTACTTACTCATCCACACTCTCCTGTCCTCCTGAGTCCTTTCCGCTCCTTCATTCACATTGTACGCCACAAACCATTCCTGAGAACTTCATCCTGTCAGGCCCCGAATGAGGCATAGGATGGTAAAGTGATGAACCTGGCACAGAAACAGTCCTTAAGAATCCCTAGTCCCATCAGGGAGGCACTACAGGTGTGTGTATCCCCTCCTACACTTAGTTTCTCTCAGATGCTCAGATCCAAAATCTACTAGTCCCTATCCCACTTGTCCATCATCTTTCACATTCAGGTCTACCTGAAGACATGTTCCAAATCCAAGTACTGCTCATCGTTTCTAACTACTACTGCACTGGTCCCAGTCTCCTTCATCTCTTGCCTGGATAAGGTGGGGGCCTACTCAGTGACCTCCCAGCTTCCACTCTTACCCCATCAGAGTCTCTTCTCCACGGAACTAAATATAATCAGACAAGCTACTCCCCAGCTTAACACTATCTAACAGCTTCCTCTCACTAAACCAAAACCAAGTTCCTTGCTCCACCTTCTAAAACCTCCCTCACTCACCATCTTGCACAGAATTCACTCTGCTATTCATGGTCCTCCAGCCATGCTGGAGGTTCCCTTTCAGATCTCACCCAGGGCCTTTGCACTTGCTGGTCCCTCTGCCGACAATACTCTTTCCCTGGAACTTCGCCCAGATGTCAGGAATCTGCTTCGCTGTCCAGTTCCTCAGCAAGGCTTTCCCTGACCACCCCACCCAAACTAGCTCCTCCCATCCCAACCAGTCTCTATCACATTTCCCTGCCTGTCTCCTTCACAGCTCTACCTCCGCTTAGAAGTTTTATATGTCACCAGTTTCCTCGTTTATGTTCTGCCTCCTCACACTGGACAGTAAGAAGCCCCACGAGGAAGGGGATTCGTCTTATGTATTGTTCTAGTCTCAGTATCTAGGATAACGCCTATCCATAGGAAGGCTTCCCAAAATATTTGCTGAAAGGACGAAGGAAGGAAAACGTTCAGTAGACAGTGGTGGGGATAGTCACTGAGTTGTGGCATCATGGAGGTCCCTCGTACTGGCCCAGCCAGGAAAAGTACCCCCACACCCCATCACCCCAGGCCTGTCACACTTAAGGTCAGAATCCAACTCCTTGCCACAGGCAGGCTCCAGCCACCACATCTGCACCACACCTCCCCTGCTCCCCCTACTCTAGCCAGACCAGCCTCCCTAGGCTCAGCACGCAGGGCCCAGCACGCGGGGCCAGTCCCTGTCCTCACAGCAGCAACTTCTATGCCTCTTTCCTGGCTCACCCACAGCAGCAAGAAAGGCTCAACAGCATCTGGCAGATGTTGCTCCCAGCCCCCCAAGCCTGAAGTTGGCACAAGATGCTGACGATGCCTGCACTAAAGCCATTTTGCCAGAGTTCAAATCCAGTGTCCCACTGCCCTTGAAGAAATGTGGGCCAGAGGATTTTTCGAAACCTCAGCTTCTTCCTCTGTAAAATGGGCACAATGAGAGCCCCGCCTCCACTCATTCATTCATCCTGCCAAACGGTAGGGCAGTGGCGCGAGTGATGGTGGTAAAGATCAGACATCTACTGAACTTCTAGTAAGTTCCACACGGAGTAAATGCCGCCTCCTTCCTCCTGCCGCCTCCGGTGGTCTAAGTCCCCAGGGCCTGAGACCCCATTTCATGCTCTAGGAACAGGGAGAAAGGTGGGCTCTCTCTCCCCAAGCCTCCTGGAAGAATCAGTTTGACTTCTTGGAACTGCTCAGTTCCTAGGTGCTTTGGGGTCCATATGTCGTGTAGCTGTGGGACACACCAATTTTCTTGTGGGGACACACGGAGCCACCTCCATGCTCTGAGCCCCCAGCAGACTTGCGCCATGGGCTTCCCGTGGCTCTGGAGACATCTAGGATGGACCAGAACCCCTATCCCTAGACCTGTGGCCTCAGCCTGTCACCGGCACCACCCATCCCAGACCACAGGAGTGGGCCGTGGCTGTCTATGCACTTGTAAGTCCTTTCTGTGCCCTCCAACCCCCTCCAGCACCCCTCCCTTGCCCCTCCACACCACACCGCGTGTCCCTCATTTGTCTCAGCGTTCAGGACACCCTTGTCCCTCATCAGCTCCCACAGGAGGCCAGTTGAGAACTCACAGGATGATAAGGAGGGGCACAGAATGGAGGCTCCGAGTCTTTGCTAATTGACTTTGACAACTGTAATTTCATTTTAATTATTTATGCTCAGGCTTCCGAGTTCACCGACAGATACCAGAGGTGTGTGTTTTGTGCAGTGGAGGAAGGACGGAATAAGAGACCCGTTTTTAGCTTTTACGGGTTTTTGTTGATGATGCATGGGAAATGGATGTCAGGGTCCTCTGTTCCCGCCCCCGCCCCAGGGAGAGGGGCTCCTCCTCCATCACGGAGGAATTATCCTATTTTCGCACCACGGCGGTAGAAAACAAGAACCCAGCACTCAGGGTCACATGGGCTGGCTAAGCCGCCATCCCTGTTCCTGGCTGGGCTGTGCCCCCCTGGATTTTGCTGCCACCCTCTCTGGGGCGTGGCCTGCTCATAGTGCCCACAGTGGAACTTTGAATGTCGGGGGCAGGGGAGGGCGGCGATGATTGGTCTTGTCCCCTTATGGTGCACACAAGGGAGACAACGACCAGAAAAGGACAGGGGTGTCCTCAGTCACACAGCAACCAGCAAACCATGGACCTGCTGCTCCCAGGCTATGGCAAGCCAGCCCGCCCCTCCTCTTCTCCCCGCTTCCCCATCCTACGCCAGCTGCTGGATTAAAGCAACACCACGGTATTTGTTAACACGCGTGTTCCTGGACCCCAGGCCTGACCCTGCAAACACATGGTCATTCATGGGATGCTGGCACTTATCTGAGCCGCGGCTGCTGGGTTCCTTTTGTTACCAGCTCTGAGGGTGCCAGGAATCTCCCCCTGTCCCCAAGTAGCACTCTCATCTCGCTTCTGGTATCCCCAGACCTCCAGCTCTAGTCCTGCAGACCCTTCCCCTGGGGCTAAGCACTGTCCTCAGGGTTCCTTCCAACGCAGATGCCCTGGGAGCAATCTCGCAGTCACCACCGTCATGTCTGCTCAGCACAAGGCACTGTCACCCATCCGATCCCCCACAGCATCCCAGGAAGGCAGACAAAGCAAGGCTCACTTGGTCTATCTTCCGGATAAGAAAGCGCAGGCTCCGAAAAGTTGACTTCTCCGAAGGCACATGGTTGGCAAGGTCACAAACCAGACTCTGGACATCTGAGCCCCACCGGACCCTGCTGGGGGTTGGGGCTGGTGATCAAGAGCCTAGATGCTGGGGGGCTGGGGGAGTGGGAAGGAGGAAGGAGAAAGAGAGAGGCCCTGCTGGGGTCGCCACACCCCCATGGTTTCCTTCCCCATTGTGACAGCCTGGAAGGTCCATTCATTCATTCACACATTCACTCATTCCTCACAGCCTCCCGAGGTGGGCTGGTTCATAGGGAACGACCTGTTAGCGGTCTGCTGTTTAGCAGACTGACTGTGTGACCTCAGCTATAATTAGGGGGCAAAACCTACCTCTCAGGGTTGATGTGAAGGGTGTTAAAGTTACTTCCTGCACGTTAAAGGGCCTAGTACAGTGCCTGGCCCATCGTGTAGTCTCAGCTACAACTGTGCAAGGACGGCAGACTCCCGGCTGTTTGCTCCTTGCCCATTGTTAGCCCATTCTACGGTTAAAGAAACTGAGGCTCTATCAGGTCAGGGAGCTCCATATTTCAGCCACTGGCAGAGGCAGAAATCTGAGTCTGAGTACAGCGCCTGAATCCTTAATGTTAACCCACCCTGGGCTCTGCACACACACACACACAGACACAGACACACACACATGCAAAGCCCCCGGCTATTTGGGCTTTAACTCTAGGAAACACTCAGTGGGGGTGAAGCTGGAGAGGGCTGCAATTTCTCAAACAAAACTTGACTGTGGTTCCTTCTCTTTCTTCCTCTCGCTGTGCCTCCAGAGACAGCCCCTGCTCCAGCCCCCAAGCTGGGGCGCCAGGGGAAGGGGCCCTCTTCTCCCTCCTCCAACGGCTAACGTTCATTCTCGGATAACGCAATCAGAGCTCGAGGATTAATGGACGTGGCTCCTGCTTTCAAGTCCCCCCCGCTGACAGATCGCCTAATTCCCCCCCACCCCACACCCGTTCCTGAACCTTGCAGGAAAAAATACAGGCGGCTTGCTTATCTTAGTGTGGGGTTGCCGTGGAAACGGCATCCCTCGTGAGATGCACTGTCATAACATTTCAGCGCTGTTCAGAACACTTAAAGACACAGACTCCCCTCCTCTCTGGGGCCTCAGTCCTCCGGCAGGTTGTCAGATGCTTGGGGATGGGGGTGGGAGGCGAAGAGCTAGGGGGACCCCTGGCTTTGGAAATGCCGGCTCACATCCTTCCAGGCCTTGAGATCAGCTGGTGTCTGGCAAGTGACGGGGAGGGCTTAGAAAACATTCTTCAACTGGCTTCTGGGCTGGGCACTGGGCTCTGCTCGGGATTTTCATGACGAATCTCACCAGCATCCCCGCAAAGTAGGCGTGACAATGAACTCCATTTTACAGAAGAAAAAACTGAGGCTTGAGGAGGTAAGGTCACTGCCGTGAGCACTGCTGGTGTTCCAGGTGACCCCCTCATCCCGGCTTTAGAACTCCAGGTCTCGCATCCCACAAAACCCTCCAGGCCCACGGCTCACCCAACCTTCACCCACTTCCCCATCTTTTCTCCCCATAGACACAGCTTGCATCCCACTGCCATCGGGGGCTTGAATGCCTGCACCTGTGACTTCTCTTCAGCAGATGGGCCCTGGACCCCTAGAGCAGCTCTGCCCCCCAGCAAAGAGCTGGATATGCTCTGAGCCAGAGGTGGCCCTGAGCCAGTGGCTGGCAGGTGTGGGAGCAGGAAAGCCCGCTCCCCTGCCTTGAATGGGGACAAGCTCTGAGCCCCACCCCCACACCCCACCCCCCTGTGGAGTGAAGCTGAAGCCACCATCTGTGGGACTTTTCCTGGGACCGCTTGGCTTGGCACCTTCCCCTCGCTTAGCGGCAACCCTGGGAGCAGATCCTTGACGTGCACACAACCCCTGCTGCAGGGTCTGCTCTTATGACAGCTGACCTCAGGTCACATGGTAGGCCATGCTGGGCTCCCCTCACTTCCATCCCCCCCCCTCAAATCCTGGAGTGCCAGCCACACCGAAAGACCCCTTTTCCCCATAGCCATGCCCGTTGTAACCCCTGGGCCTTGGCACAGGCTATCCATCCACACTCTGCTCGACGCTTCCTTCCCAGGCTGCTCCCCGAATGGAGGTTCACTTGGCCCTCAAGAGCTAGCTGAGGCGTCTGCCACCTGAAGGGGCTCCACGGGGCCTGGGGACTTCACTGCATCGACGTCCCTCCCACACACGGCTCAACCAAAAGCCAGCTCTGGAGACGATGTGCCTGGTGTCCCAGGGCTGGCCTTGAGTCCTCGTGCAGGCCCTGCGCTTCCATCTCGGTGCCCCCACGACCCACTCAGGGGTTGTCACGAGGTGCTGACAGACACCAAATGAAGAAAGGAGAAAGAAAGCTGAGGGAGCACCTACTTTGTGCCAAGCAGTCGGCAGGACTTACCCTCAGGGCCCTACCTGACCTCCACCTCCTTCCACTCACCTGCACTGAGGTCCCTCCAGTCCCGGGGCCGAGAACCTCTGCGTCCACAGTCCCCTGTGCCTACAGCTTTTTCCCAAAGAGGCTCTGAGTGTGCGCACTGCCTTTCTCGGGTCTCTGCTTGAATGTTCCCCCCACAGAGGTCTCCCTGATCTGTCAGCTGTCCCCACTATCGTGCACTGACTCAATACATAATATTTATGTAACACAGAAACGAATTCATGTTGACTATGTGCTTAGTCGTCTGTCACTCCCACTAGAGTGTGAAGGCCACAGGGAGGGACCTTTGTCTACTACTGTAGCCCCAGTATCCAGAACAGTGTCTATGGCACATTGTAAGTATTTGATGAATATTTTTTGAATGAATGTACAAAACGCTAGCCCCTCATGGACTGCTGAGAAATAGTCCCTTGATGTAACTACTACTATGAACTGAAGCTCACTGGGAGAAAGGACTTGTCCAAGGCTGCACAGCCAAGAAACAAGGGCGCCAGCCCTGGAGCCTGACCTCCGGTCTTGACCTTGAACTTCTCCAGCAATGCCATACCCCACAGGCTGCTCCGGCTCCAGAGTCCCTCCCCTCTTTCTGGAGCAGCTGCCCTGACCTTAGTGACTGCCTCCCCTATGGCTGGGATGCACCGGGAACCAGGGGGAGGAGACGGTCCACAGAAGGGATGACCAGCTGCCTCTTGGCACCCACGAGAAGGAGGTGGGGCATGTGGCAGCCTGGGGGGTAAAGATTCAGAAGGGACGCAGACTCTCCCACCAGCTCCTTGATTACCGCCCTGGCCTCCAGCCTCCCCACGCTGGGGTCCAGGTAGAAGCTCTCCAACCTCTTCGGGGACCCGACATGTCCATCACTGATGAAACAGATGAGCCAATTAGTGCAAAGTGTGAATGGAAATCGTTATAACACATTTCAGGCATCCCTAACCTCTCTTCTTCAAAAAATTGGGAGAAGCCAAATATGATTAGTCCCACTGCTCACAGTAGAGACCCTGCTGGGAGTGTCTCTGAGGCCACGCCTCCACCAGGCTTGCGATGGCAATGGGGACTCGAGTAGACTTCATTTTCTGAGAGCCTGGAGAAGGGTCTCTCCGGCTATGAATAGCTCTTCTCAGCCCCACTTTACAGACAAACAAGCCGAGGCGCAGAGAGAGAACACAGGATTCTAAACCTCGTGGTGTCTTCTTCTGGGGTACCTCACTCTGCTCAATCGGGCTGTGGATGTCCTATCGCCTTTCCTGCTCTCCTAGAGCTCAGAGCAGGCAGGCGGGCACACACTGCAGACGCCTTCTCTGGCCCCTCCGTGACTGACTAAAAGCTGTGAGTTCATGATATCTGAGGTCTTGGACTCAGGGACAGAATGAGGACACCCTCAGATGGGTGTCCTGACAGCCTGGGAAACCCCGAGATGCCCTGCTCCCTGGTATGCCCACCAGCATGCCTCCGGCCCGCATGCCACTTGGAGAGGGGGTGCTGGCATGAGGCAAGAGCTCTGGCACTTCCAGCCCCACACGCCCTGCACAATCCCACACAGACCAGGGTTGGGAGGAGGTGGGCAGGGCTAAATTCCGAACACAGACTATATAATTGTTTTTCCTTTTCCAATGCTCGCAGTGTCCTGCTGACAGACTATGAAAATAAAGACTCATTTCCTACTGATTTGGGGTCTTTTTTTTTCCTTCTCATTCCACAAATACCACAGTTCTGGGTTTATGGCACACAGCTCACCCTTGCCTCTCTCCTGGAGCAGCATAACTAATCTCGAAGCCTCCTCGAGAGCACATCTCTCTCTGCCAGCCCTCTGAAGGACAGACAGAGTCACCGCTTCCCAAGGCCAGCCCCTCTTCCCTCTCACAACATTCCTACAAGCCCCCAGCAAGTATCATTGCCAGCCTTTGTGAGACAAGAAGACCGCGGCTCAGAGAGGTTAAGTAACTTGTCGTGGGCCACACAGCAAGTCACAAAGGAACACATAAATCACGGAAAGCTTTTTCCTCAGCAGACATAAACGCTGACAGAGCTGTTTTCCTACCAGAATGGCACAATTCAGACAATGTAACCCCAGTGTTGGCTATTGATTTGAAACAGCCCACAAGACCCGACGCTGGGTGGCTGTTTTACTCCCCTGCCTGGGACTTATTTCTGTGGGGAAGTGAGATCCTTAGCTTCTCTGATGATCTCAGCTCTGCCTCGTGTAAACATTCATCAGCTGTGAAAAGAACTCATTGATGAATTCAGGCAACACGCTCTTCTCCGTCTGCGGGTGAATGAATGAAATCTAGCGACCGAGGCATCGGCATCAGGGTAAGGTCGCTGCGAGGGGAAAATCTGCACGACTTTCTTCCTCTGCTGTCCCCCCTCCTCCTTGGATGCCCCACGCGGCTCTCACCAAAAGCCAAGGAGAAAGGCTCTAGGCTCTCAGCCACCCATGGGTGCGTTCCCAGATTTGTCCCACCCGCCGAGTCCCTCCCCTGACCATGGCCTTGTCCACAGAAAAGCAGAATCAGGCCAGATACATGGTTTCTTCCTTTGACGTGGCCTCTCTCTTGCCTCCAAGTAGAGGGGAAGGCACATGTGTAAAATCAACACTGACACGTGACCTTAACCCTGGCCAGCTTCTTTGGGGGGCAGGCGAGACAAAGCCACAACCAGGGGGCCACCAGCTCTCCAAAGTGGCAGCCGCTAGCCATGGGCATTTAAGCCAATAAAAATTAGTTTAATTAAAATGCCAGTCGCCCTCTGCCACACTAGTCACAACCTAAGTGTTCAAGGTGTCCGGTGGCTCTCATATTGGACAGCATACGTACAGGACATTTCTGTCCTCATAGAATGTTCCTTGGAACAGCACAGTGGCCAGAGCTGTGGATGCTGTGGTCAACACTCTGCCAGGGGTCCCCTCCATCTGGGGAGTGAGGGCCCTGGGATGCAAGTTGCTCCCTGGAGACCCTGCTCTCTGAGATCCTTCACCTACCAACTGTTTGCAGACAGTCTCTGGGCCCCTGCCTGCTCTCATGGAAGAAGAGGTATGAAAAAAGGAGACCCAGCCAACTCCCATTCCCTTAGTCACATTCTCTGTCTTTTCTCCATCTGTAAAATGCGGAACTGTATCTGTTCTGCTGGTGAGAGTCAGTGGAACAGACCTGGGCGTGGGCTAGGCTCCCCGTCGGCCCACAGGGCGACCGCCTGCCCTGGACTGTCATCAGGGGCTTTAAGGCAGACACACAGCCTAGGAACAGCGAGTGAGGTGAGCAGAGACACCAAGGGCTTCCTGGAGCAGCAGAGAATGGCCTTAGCAAAAAAAGATGCCATTACCAATCATCGCAGAAGCTTCCCAGATGAGCTGGCCGACAGCTCAGCCCGATCTCCGGGTTTTTCCTGGACACACAGTGCTCCCACCTGCCAATCTCTAGGCAGTGTTTGCTCCGGAGCTGGCCAGAGGCTAAATGTCTTATAGCTCTGAACCCTCATAATGATCCTATGACATCAGAAATTAATTTCCATTTTACGGATAGGAAAGCTGAGGCCCCGGGAAGCTAAGGAGGCCATTGAATGTGGCTCTTAACCCCCATGCCAGCCACCCCACTCTCCCCTTGCCTTTAGAACAAGAGGAGTTAAGTGACTTGCCCAAGGTCATGCTGACACTCATGACCTTCAGCTGCAGGCGCCTCCCTCCCCTGCCCTCTGACCATGACCATCCCCACACTGCAGCTGCTCTGAGACCATTGCTCAGCATCTGGCAAGGGTGAGAGGCCCCAGGGCCCCGAGTTCTGCTCTGCCAGGTCTCATCAATAACCCGATGAGGACAGTGGAAATAGGCGGGGTGGCCTGGCGGCTGTGGGCGTGCAGGGGCAGGGGGGCCCCCCACTCCGGACAAAGGGAACACTATTAATGGTATGATCCACCTTGCCAAAGCCACAAATATTCTGTGGAAAAAACCCACAGTGGGCTGCAGCATGGGCCAAAATGCAAAAGAGGCACTTGAGGGGAAAAGCTGGCTCCATCTTCCTGGAGCCTTGGTTTCCCCACTGGGAGAATGGGAGAATATACCTGGGCTGACCTGCACACCACCAGGAGAATTTTTAAGTCGGGGGGCCAAATACAACATCACCTATCTCTCTTCCCTTGTAGAACAGCCATGGGGCTGCAGGGGTGGGAAGCTCTACAAACATTTGCTGAATGAATATATCCATGGAGAGAAACTTAAAGGAGGGGATGTGGGAAAATCATCAAAGAAAAAAAAGGACGAGAGGATGGTAAACGCAAAGTCTGGAGTGGGAGGAGGTGGGCTCAGGCAGGCACTCGGTCTTGGGGGGCTCTGGGTCTCAGCAGTGGGTGCTCATGCATGGGGCGGATCCCCTGCAATTACTGTCCACATATCTTTGTGCATCTCATCAGCATTTCATGGGAACATTTGCAGCATGAACTATATCGAGCTCCTGTGAAACACCTGGATTTGTACACCCGCCTTGCCCGTGTTTAGAATCTTGTGTTGTCTCATTACCACAGTTGGGGATGATTAAAATCACCACAGATATTTTTAACGGTGCCTTTTATCTATACAGCACTCCCCACATTGATAGCATTCACTAGTCGCATTGATGGGTTTAGACTTCGATGTACGGAGTGCAGCCATCCCACAGCAGAAAATGCTAGAAACCAGAAGATCTGCCCTTCACTCACGACCCTCCGTCTTTCCAGCTGTGACACCCCAAAGAAGCCATTGAACTTCCTGGAGCCTTGGTTTCCCCACTGGGAGAATGGGAGAATATACCTGGGCTGACCATCTTGTCAGAGGGTGGCTCGTTCATCCTCACTGATCACCGAGCATTTACTGGGCAACGGCTATGCCAGGCGCAGTCCTGAGAGCTGAGGACACAGCGGGGACACGGCAGAAGCAGCGGCTGCCCTCAGAGTCTGCCGTTCAGGGACAGACAGTGGACAAGGCATAAGGCAGCAGTACCACCTTCTATGGAGACAGATAAGAGAAGTGACGGCACAGGGCACCCGAGAGAACTTACAACAAGAGGTTCAACACAGTGGAGAGGCAGCACTGAGGGTATTAATGCCTGAACACATTCTCATAATCTGTGATCTTGCCAGCAAGGTAATGGGTCGACAGGATTGTTGTAAAGCCAGGAACGAAAATGCTTTAGAGAAAATGGGGTAAAAGCAAGACCAGGAGCCAGGACCAGGAGCCCCCAGTACACACGAGACAAAGTTCTGCCTTATGTTGGCACTGGTTGGCAATGAGCTGTGGCTCTGGGCTCCAGTCTAGGTCCCGGCAGCTAAAGGGGAGGGACGTCTGAACCAGTGTGATGACCAGGGTCCACTCCAGCTGATCAGGGCTGCACCCACGTGTCCTTAAACCATTCTCTTTGTGCCCCAGAGTCAAAGGATGGGGTTTGAAACTGCACCCCAAACTCTCCCCACAAGCCAGCAGCACAGGCTGTACCCTGAGCCCTCCTTCCCCACCCAAGCCGCCGCAGCAGGATCAGGCTGTGGCTCTGGGGTCTGAGGAAGTTTCCCTGATGAAGGCACAAGGAAGAGGAAGGCACCGTAGCTGCATGAATAATCAGGCAAAGTGTGTTCTCGAGCAACAGCCTATGTGAAGGCAGCTCCGAGGGGAAAGAGTTTGGACACATAGCCCTGGGCCAGACAGCGAGTGGGAGGCAGCAGAGCCTTGAGGCCACATGGAAGATACCAGGACCCATCCTGGGAGCGCTGGAAGTGACCCGGGGGCGAGCCACGACCCGATGTGCAAGCCACGGAGGGTGTTCTGGCTCAGACGGGAGCGGCGTCTGTGGGGCCTCAGAGGATGGGGGGAGTGCCTGGTGTAAGCAAGTCCCCAGAAATGGCCATGCCCCATTCCAGATACATATGTGCTATGACTGTCTTCTTCATCTTCAGCTTTCCTGTGTATTTTCTCACCTTTTTTTTTTTTGAGATTTTATTTCTTTACTCGAGAGAGAGAGAACATGAGGGTGGGGGGTAGGTAGGGGCAGAGGGAGAGGGAGAAGCGGACTCTACCCTGAGCAAGGAGCCCGATGCGGGACTCGATCCCAGGACCCTAGGATCCTGACCTGAGCCAAAGGCAGACGCTTAACCGACTGAGCCACCCAGGAGTCCCCATCCTATTCGTTTTCTTCACAGTTTCTTTGAATGAGCAGAACTTTACACCTTGGTGAAGTCCAATTTATCAAATTGCCCTTTTAAGGTTACTATTATTAATGTCCCATCTAAGACATCTTTTCCTACCAGAAGGCCACGGAGATATTCCTCAATATTCTCTTCTAAAAATTACAGAATTCCCTCCACTCGATAATAAAAAGAAACAACCTAATCAAACCTGGCCCAAAGACTTGAACGGGTATCTCACAAAAGAAGATATTCAAATGACAGTCAAGTGCCCAATGTCATCCCCAGACAAGCAAGTGTAAGTTAAAACCACAATAAGAGAACACCGCACAACCACAGAGCAGCCAAAGTGAAAAAGCTGACTGTGACCACACCACATATAGATCAGGCTGCAGAGGACCCCAGACTCTCACACCTGGTCGGGGGAGGTGGACCCCAGGATGACCGTTCTAGAAAACAGCATGGCAGTTCCTTAGAAATCAAACACATACATACTGTATGATGCAATCATTTCACTCCGAAGTATTCATCCAAAAGGAAAAAAAAAAAGCATGAGTCCACACAAAGGCTTGTACTCGAATGTTCATGTAAGTTGATTATATAGCAGCCCAAGATTGGGAACATCCAAATGCCATCCAGGATGAATGGATAAACAAATCATTTCATGTGTATACACAGACACCTCTACGATCGGACCATGTAGTGGTAAAAAGTAATGAGCTACTCACACAGGCAACAACACGGGTGAAACTCCGAAACATTCAGCCGAGTGAAGGAAGTCAGACACAAGAGCGAGAATGGCAGAAGTGGGCCATGTCTAGGAAGTTCTAGAACAGGCAGAGCTAATCTATAGTGAGACAAAGCAGATCTGCGGTTGCCTGGGAAGGAGCCAGAGGGAGCGTTATCTCGCCGGGAATGTGGATTACATGGGTATATGCGTCGTCGAAACACAGTGGGCACTTTTGATCTGGATGTCAATTGTGCCTCAATGAAGTTTGTAGTTCTTTGCAAGGGGGGAAAGAGAAAAAGTTTCTGGGTGTAGGTACAGGGAGACCCTGTCAACCCAGGTGATGGATGTTAAGTGTTGAATCACTCTCTTGCACCCCTGCAACAAATACAATCACACTGGATATTGAGTAACTGGAATTAAAAGAAAAACTTGCAAAAAAAAAAAAAAGAGTATGTTGACTATTTTTTAACTAATTTTTTAAAAAAGATTTTATTTATTTATTTGACAGACAGAGATCACAAGTAGGCAGAGAAGCAGGCAGAGAGAGGAGGAAGCAGGCTCCCTGCTGAGCAGAGAGCCTGATGCGGGACCCGATCCCAGAACCCTGGGATCATGACCTGAGCCGAAGGCAGAGGCCTTAACCCACTGAGCCACCCAGGCGCCCCTTAACTAATTTTTTAAGACATGCTTCTGTTCATTTATTTATTTATTTATATTGAAATATATTTAACTTGCAATATTGTGTAAAGGTAAGGGGCACAACACGTTGACATGATACATTTATTTATTTATTATTTTTTTAAAGATTTCATTTATTTATTTGATAGAGAGAGTGCACAAGCACGGGGAGCAGCAGGTAGAGGGAGAAGCAGGCTCCCCACTGAGCAGAGAGCCCGATCGATGCAAGGCTCCATCCCAGGACCCTGAGATCATAACCTGAGCCTAAGGCAGACGCCCAACCAACTGAGCCACCCAGGCGCCCAGATGGGATACATTTATAGATGGTAACATACCGGTTCACATAATCCTCCCTTCTTTCTCATGGTGGAAGTAGTTATGATCTAGTCTCTTAGCTGGTTTTTTGATGCTGACACAATCTTGTTCATATTCACGATTCTATGCATCAGATCTCTAGGATTTATTTGTACCCTTCAAGGACATCTCTTCTATTCTCCCATTTTCAAAAAGCCCTACAGTCTGTCGTTATTACCAAACATGCCAGGGATGTGGGAGAAGAGAGAGAGAAGCATGCACAGGCTGCTGGAAGGTTCCATTCATTCATCATCCCCCAAAGATCTGTCGACCCCTACTATGTGCTATTACAGCCTCTGAACAACAAAGGTGGGGAAGATAGTATCCCATCCATCTGGGAGCCAACAGTCATTGTGAATGTATATGTTTGTACGTGTATTGCACTTCTCCAGAAGTTAGCCTCACCTTTTCCAATGACCAACAAAAAATGTTATAGTATTTAAAAACATAAACAGCCACTCAGCCACTTCTTGGCTTCCCCCTGCCCTGGCCCCTGGCAGCCCCAACACCAGGACCTGCATCGAGGAGTCCCCGGGGGGAGCCAGGTGAGGCAGGGGATGGTCTCTAAGTGGACTCTGGTGACTATGGGCCAGCCTCCAGCAAGGCCCAGCGAGCAGACGCTGGCAAGGTTTCCCCAGCCCTCTCCAGGCCTCACTCCCTCTTCCCTACAGGCCTCTGGCACGGCCGCACGATGCCTGAGCTGCTAGTTTCTGGCCACGCTTGTTATCCTTTGCACAAACCTCGAGAGAAGCCAATCTCCTTAATGTGTGTCATAAGCCAGTCCCATCTCAGTCACTTTCTCTTCAACGGACAGAAGAATGACATGACCAACCTTAACCTAAGAAGCAGGCACTCCACCAACAGGCTCAAAGACCCACCAGAACGCCAAAACTCTTCACCAGTGTTCCCACTTGTCACTCCAGCCCCAGGAAGCTGGCAGGTTGCAGGGATTTGCTTTGCCCCATTCTGCCCCTGCTGGAAGGAGGGTCTTGAAGAGGGACATGGAAGTCCCCAAGTTGGGGCTTGTGGCTGCCATCTGCAGGGCCAAGGGCCTTTCCTGAGACTGAAGCATTGGGATCCCCATTCTACAAGGGGGGAAATTGGAGCTCAGAGATGACATGACATGACGAAGGCCACACAGCCTGCCACTCAGCAGGAACTGGATTCCAGAGCTTCTGATTCCAAAAGGAAGTCACAGCGCATCATGCCATTTTCTCCTTAACAGACCTCAGAATCATGAAGGAAATGCCTGGTTTGCTGCTATCAATATGGACTGGAGGGAAGGAATGAATGAATAAATGAATGAATGAACGCAAGAAAGGAACAGGAGGAGGTAGGAAACACACCCAGCTTCAGAGGGCATTTGCACAGAACCCGAGATTATTCCCTGACTCAACCTCCCCACTTTCCCTGGAGCCCTTGCTGGGTTTAGCATCTGGGTCAAGGGGTCCCAACTAATCCAGAGTTCTGTGGGCCTGGGGCTGGGAACAAGCAAGACCATCCAGAAGGCTGGTGCAGCACGTGTGTGTGTGTGTGTGTGTGTGTGTGTGTGTGTGGTGGGGAGGGCCGGGGAGGACTCCTTGGAGTGAGGGGATCTGTCGGAAGGAAGGAGTGTGCATAGCCAAGGACATGGGGGTGCTAAGTAGGAATGGGGGTAGGGGCGTAGGAGAGGTATGGGTCGGGGTGTGAAAGTGTGGCACGGACGGGCGTGTGCAGGAGTCTGCGGGTGTGAGCAGGAGGGTTGAGTAGGTACGCGGGTCGGCAGATGCGTGGGAAGGTAAGCGGGAAGGCATGGCGTGCAGGAAGCCAGGGTGGGCACCTGGAAGCCGTTGGAGGCAGTCCGGGTCTTAGCAAGGCCGCCGTGGTGTGTTCCGTTCACTCCCCGGGGGGACTAGTTTTAACCACAGCCCTGATCCTGAAGGCTCCCAACCTGGGAAGGTCACTGTCCCCTTATTAACCTCCTCAAGATCTGACCCAGCTGCCCTGCCCACTCCCTCCTGCCCATAGCAGGTCAAAGAAGGGCCCTGTCTGAACACAAAAAGGGCACAGTGCTTTTCTTAGCATCTGAGGACAGCGAGGCCCAAGGAGGCTCTAGACAGTTCTGGAATTTCTACTCTCTCCCTGGCCCCACTGTAGAATCCTGGGGGTGAAGGGCCGGTCTTACATTGCATGAGCTGGGGTAAACTGAGGACAGAGCCAACAGGGAAACTGAGGTGGGGAGGAGGAAGGTTGAGGAGGAACATGCAAAGCTAGAAGCAAAGTGAGCACAAAGGGACTTCTCTCTGCGGAGAAAAGCCCAGGGGTCCATCATGGGGCAGGCTTCCAGGACAGACACAGTGAGCCTGTGGCCATCATGAGGCCCACGGCGGCCTGACCAGGTCCTCCCTTGGCTCAGCAGGGCCTGCAGCCTAGGCCAAGCCCCACTGCCCAGACTGGACCTGAGAGCATCAGGCTGGCCTCTGCAAGGATGTCCAAAGGGTCGCCCATGCCCTCAGCCACTGGACAGACAGCCACCGCCCTCTGTTTGGGACAGTCAAGGTCAGCCCTAGTCTTAGTCAAACAGATGTACACAGTCAAGATTCTGAGAACCACAGACCAGAGGACCGTCAGCTCAGACCAGGACTGAGGGAAGGTCTCGGCTGCCTGGCTGGCCAGTGTATTCCCAGGAATATATTCCTAGTGACGACGCTCTGTGGGGAGAATGAACAAAGGAGCAGACTGACAAATGTGGGGTGGCCGGCACCGAAAACTTCCTCAGAGATCAAGCGGGCCAGCCCTCTCCCCACTTCCCAGGTGAGAAAACCGAGGCCTGGAGAGAAGATGGGACTTCGTCATCACTGACCCATTGCCAAGGCTCCCACAAGGGCCGGCCATCCCCTGCAAGGCCCCCACTTCCCTTCCGAGGGCTGGTTAGTGCGTACTCACTCACTGAGCATTGATGCGCACCTCACTTGGTTCTGGGGTCCAATGAAGGTGATGTCTGCTATGAAAAAAGGAAGGAGGGGAGACGGCACCTGCCTCATATTTGCTCCTCCTGGCCTCAAGCAAATGGGGAGGCGGGTGAGAAAGGCCCCTCTCTCTGTAAGAGGTCATTATTTTCCAACTCAGTCCGTGACAACGGAAGGCTTGTCAGCCTGGCTAGCTATGGAAACGAGGCAGCCCTTCTTCCATCTTTGGTACCCTCCTTGCCCACGCCCCTCAAAAAGAGGAATGATATGGCCCAACCCACATTTCTACCCCCTCCTCCTCCTTCCATAGCGCTATGCTCTAAGCCACCAGAAGACACCCCGCTCCCAGGAAGTCGCCTGGTTCACACCTCCTTGGCTTTGTGCACCTCCCTCTGCCAGAGCTACCCTTTCTTCAGGAGGTTAAAAGTCCTTCAAGGCTCAGGACTCGTGGCAGCCCCTCTGCCCACCCTTCCCCAGAGTCCTACCGACAGTCCATCATGTCCACTCCCCAGCCCCCTGTGGGTCACCAAGTGAGGGGCTCCTCCTGCAGAGCTCCACTGTTCTTTGTCCACACACCCCCCTCCATGGGGAGACACGGTGCTCACCCACAGCCCCTGAACCGGGGTTGGAATACAGTAGGTGCTCAATAAATGCACAGGGAATTACACTGACACCTTCACCCAGCCCCCTCTTCTGGAGCTGGTATAAAGATTAGAAGGAGGGCAAGGAAGAAAGGGGAGGGATGTGGGAGGCAGGCGGCGGGGAACCACAGCGTGATCTGTTAACAGTGGGAGAGGAGAGAGAATGAATTCATTTCCTCCCTGTAGGTAATGTGCCTGTAAATATTCACAAACCACGCAAGTCCTCTTAGCCTTCCCATTAAAGATAAATGCATAAATAAACTGGTCTACCCAGGGGCTTGGCACACAGGCTGTTCTTCCTGTCCTAGAATAGCAGGGTGAGTATTTATTTAGTTGTACCCCTCACGGCCCGCCACAGTCCTAGAGGGTGTCCAGAAGTGGGTGACCAGGAGAGCAACCCCCACTCTCACCGGGACACCGAACACCCGGGCGCCCCGTGGAGGGTCCACAGGTCACACACGAGAGGCCTCTGTGTTCCCAGTGGATCCCTTGCTAAGGAGAAAACAAATGGTTCCCAGAAATGCTAGAGATATGTGACCTATGGAGAGGGACACTGAAGGTCCGAGACAGACACGCCATACGGGGGCCAGTGTCCCCCGGGCAGTGGTAACCAGGTCTGTCCTGAATAACCCATGGCTCCCTCTCAGCATCTTCTCAAAGCACACAGGGCAGAGTGAACATCCAGATGGTGGCAGGAAGCAGGCTCAGGGTGTGTGGGGCGCTCTCCTTTCCCAGCTGATAGTGTGAGCTTCTGCAGCACCAACTGGGAGCTCAGACCCGAGGCCCAACCCTGTCGATGGGCTCAGGACATGAACCAAATGCAGGAAAGCGAGGATAGCCCAGACTCACTTAACTGACCCCCAGAATGACAATGGCAAACCTCTTAAGGGCACTTGCCTGCGGAGAACTCATTTGCTTTTAATCTTCATGGCAGCCAGAGGTGGCAGGGGACTATTTATCATCCCCATTTTACAGATGGGAAAACTGAGGCCCAGAAATATAGTCTCGCAGGGAATGGGAGCAGAGTCAGGAGTCACACCAGACATTCTGGCTTTGGGGTCTAGCTATAAAGCAACCTGTGTTCAGAGGAGAGCAGGGGCTCGGGATCGGGGTCTGTTTGTATTTTGGGAGAAGGGGAGTTGTGTGTGGCATTATTTTTTAAGGATTTTATTTACTTATTTATTTATTTGAGAGTGAGAGCGAGCATGAGCAAGCAGGGAGAGGAACAGAAAGGGACAAGCAGACTCCCCACTGAGCACGAAGCCCAATGTGGGGCTTGATCCCACCACCCCAAGACCATGCCCCAACCTCAAATCAAGAGTCAGATGCCCAAACAACTGAGCCACCCATGCGCTCCTGTGAGTGCCATTAAAAAAATATACATATATATATATGAGGGTGCTGATGTGCAACCCACGTGCATAATTACCTCACTTCATCTCAACAGCTGCTCTGGAAGCAGAGGTTATTACTCCCAATTCACAGATCAAGAAACTGAGGCTCATGAAGCCTAATGGTCCTCTGGCAGGCCGGCATTCGAATCCGAGCCAACTCATCACAGCCACTTCTGCCTCCTTCAAGCCCAGATCCTCTATTAGCTGCACTGACTGGGACCAGGTTCCTTCACCAGGCAGATCTCAATTTCCATGTCCATCAGAGGGTGCCTTCCTGAGCCCCACCCCGCCCAGGTGGCCAGGAAGAAAGAAAGAGGTGGCAGCCGATGTGAACGGCCACCACAAAGCACACAACCCCCGCCTCAGGCTCTCAAGCCCAAGCACCAGCTGCACAGAGAGGACTGACATTTACAACAGCGCCGCTCGAAGCCCCCCAGGAGGCTGGGCCAGCAAAGAGATTCAATTATGGTCATTATGGTGCACTTAGGAAAACCAGGGAGCAGGCTAATACATTTTAGAAAGATTTGCAACAACAGAGGTTGAATCCAAACGAGTTTTCTACTTAACCCTCAGTTAAACAGAAAATCCATTTAACCACAAGGCAACGCTGTCTTTCTGCTCCGCAGTCAATCACTTTGCATCTTACTGTCTGCCGTGTAGATGTATATTTTTGTCACCCTTAAGCTGCCTTGGAATAAAAAAATAAGTTCATTGATGGAGAGAAAGAAGTCAGAAACCTCTGTGGGTCTGAGCCCTGGCTCAGCACCCTCCGACCTGTCCTCCGACAAGGCAAGAAGCGATTGCTTATACTCATCACTGCCAAAGACACTGGTGGTGGGCTCCCTCAGAAGCAGCTCCACGGGGCCCCAGGGGAGCGTCTCCCCTGCCTTCTCCCCCTGACAGAGAACAAACCAAACCTCTGCAGTCACTGGAAGCTTCCAGAAAGAGGCTGGAGAAGGGATGTTCTTAGCATGAACCACAGGGGCTGGATTCCTTGAGCTCCCACGGGACTAATATGGATGGGACACACTTAAACCAAAAAAATCCTTCGCTGTCCACACGAAGTTCCCATTAACTGGGCAGCCTGTGGCTTTGTTTGCTACAAGCCCCGTAGCAACCCGTTCCAGGGGGCACGCAGCTGACAGTGGGCAGTGGGAGCCCACAGCTGGCACTGCTCGGGGAGGGGGGCGCCCAGGCCAGGGCTGCTCCGGGAGGAGTCCACAGAGCTGTTGTGCAACGGGGGCGATGGGAGCGGAAAACAAGCAGGAAACCCAGCCGACCTGCTCTGGAGGTACCTCTGTGGACCATGAGCCTGAGTGGGAACAAAAGCAGGAAACAAATGGGCCTCTTGTCCTGGGGTTGGTGGGGGGAGGGTCTGAATGATGTCTCTTCCCTCCTTTCCCAAGCTCTGTAACATTGTTTTATTGTCTTAACAATAACAGCGCGCACACGCACACCAAGGGTTCGACTTTTCTTATCTTTGGGAGTATCAAGTGGTTTGATCAAATTTCAAGTTCATTGAAATGGGGGGCAATTTGAGAATTTTTCATCTCTGGATCCAAGAGGGTGTTCAGTTAATGACGGAGGGAGGGAGAAGGGAAAGGCAGGAGGGGAGGGAAATAGAGCAGGAGGACTTTTGAGCACTTCTGAGGGCCACAGGACCTCCCAGGCTGGGGGAGCCAGCTCTACTGCCCCAGAGGTCCTCGCTCCCCCTCCTGGGTGAGGAGGTCCCTGCAGGCCTGGGTGCTGTTTGGACAGCCAGCAGCCCAAAGCCCAGCCTCAGGTCTGAGGCCCCCTGTGCCCCAGCCCCCTTGCATTCACCCAGCACGGGGACCCACTGCAGGTCACAGGGACAGGTCCCAGGGAGCTCCCCGCAGGGACAGAAAGCAGATTCTGCACCCTCTGCTCTGTCCCGGCCCTCTCTCACGGGACACACTTGCCTCTTGGTTCAAGTCCAGTTTAAACAGATGTTGTGTTCCTAAGAAGCCCTGTCTTTGAAGTCTGGGAGAAAATCTCAGCTCCAAAGGGACATTTCCTACCTAAAAGGCTCTCCGGGGAGTCTCGGCAGAAATAAAACCCAAAAGCCCTGGATTTTTATCTCTCAGTATTTATGAGGTTTTTTCATTAGAACGGCTGTCTCCGCAGACTGCTCTGTGGAAAAGGAACAGAAGGAGTGAGAAGGAGGGAGGGAGGGCAGGGATCCCACCAAGCAGGGCTGGACATGTCCCCAGGAGGGAGACAGCCTCATAGCCACCAAGGAGACCACCATGAGAAGGATGAAGCTTTCCAG
This sequence comes from Martes martes, assembly GCF_963455335.1. Classification (NCBI taxonomy): domain Eukaryota; kingdom Metazoa; phylum Chordata; class Mammalia; order Carnivora; family Mustelidae; genus Martes; species Martes martes. The sequence goes on from NC_137898.1 coordinate 20,921,390, forward strand.
AATGCCGGACACCGTACACAGCTGGTTCTCAGAACCCGATGAGCCACATACCTACCTGCTCGGGTTCTGCCCCACCTCCTGTCCAGCCTACCCTGGACACGTGGAAGGCCTGTCTACCCCCATCCCACCTGGATACTACCCGGTCATACAGGAGGCCCTGCCACCGCGTCTCCTCTAGAACGTTCTGTCCCCTCGCAGCCCCTCCCAGCAACACCCTCTTGAAAAACACCTCCCTACTGCTGTCCAGTAGATTGGGGCAAGGTGTGGGTACTAGGGCACGAATTGTCCGTAGGGTATTTAAAAACCATCAGAAAACCGACCAAAAGCTGAGGATTCTAAACAGTGTCAGGGATAAATCGCTCTGCCTTGGGAAAAAAAAAAACAAACAAAAAACAAACTTTGATGTTCTAATAACTGCTGTGGCCGCTCTGAGTTCCCTTCTTTCCTCGGCAACGGGACTGTTTTCCATCCCCCTAACTTATTTATTCCTAACAAGAGGTCTGTACATCTGAACCCCCTTCATCTCTTTTGCCCATCCCTGACCCCGACCCCGCTGGCCACCTCTGGTTTGTTCTCCAGATTCATGAGTCTGTGGCTGCTTTTGCTTGTGTTCGTTTGTTTTTAGATTCCACGTGTGAGAGAGAACGTGTGCTGTGTGCTCTTCTCTGACGTCTCTCACCCAGCATACCACCCTCTAGATCCAGCCACTTTGTTGCAGAAGGCAAGCACTCCTTCTTTTTAGTGGCTGCGTGATAGTCCAGCGCGCATGCGCACACGCACACATACATACACGTACACACACACATACTCACACACATACCACATCTTCTTTATCCACTCATCTGTCAGTAGACACTTCGGTCGCCTCCATATCTTGGCTATGGCAAATCATGCTGCTGTGGACGCAGGGCGGCAGACATCTTTTCAAAGCAGTGTTTGTGTACTCTTAGGGTCAAGACCCAGTAGGGCAATCACTAGATCACATGGCATTTCTATTAATAATTTTCTGAGGAACCTCCATAGTGTTTTCCGGAGTGCCTGCCCCCGTCTGCATTCCCCCCAACAGGGCATGACGGTTCCTCTTTCTCCACATCCTCGCCAACCCTTGCTGTTTCTTGTCTTCCTGATAGTAGCCATTTTGACTGGTCGTGAGCTGACGTCTCACTGTGGTTGGGATTTGCGTGTCCCAGATGACGACTGAGGTTGAGCATCTTTTCATGCGTCCGCTGACCGTCGGCATGCCTTCTCTGGAAAAAACCTATTCGGTTTCTCTGCCCATTTTTGAAATCAGAATAGTTGTTTCTCTGGTGTTCATTTTTATAAATTCTTTATGTCTTTTTGATATGAACCCCTTATCAAATATATTATTTGTAAATACCTTTTCTCATTTAGGAGGTTGCCTTGTCGTTTCATGGATGGTTTTCTTGGCTGTGTGAAAAAAGCTTCTTTTTTGTGTGTATTGTCCCAATAGTTTGTTTTTGTTTTTGTTCCCCCCAGCCTGAGGAGACAGATCCATAAAAAAGTTGCTAAGGCCAATATCAGAGAGATTACTATGATTTCTTTGAGGCTTATGGTTTCAGACCTCATCTTTGGGTCTCTAATCCATTTTGAACTTATTTTTGGGTGTGGCATAAGAAAGTGGACCAGTTTCATTCATTTACATGTAGCTGTCCAGTTTCTGCAACACCATTGTTGAAGACACTGGCTTTTCCCCATCATATATTCTTGCCTCCTTTGTCATAAATTAATTGACCGTATAAGTGTGGGTTTATTTTTGGGCTCTCTATTCTTTTTTTAATTTAAATTCAATTAATTAACATATAGTGTATTATTAGTTTCAGAGGTAGAGTTCAGTATATAACACCCAGTGCTCATTACATCATGTGCTCCCCCTAATGCCCATCGCCCAGTGACCCCATCCCCCCACCCCTCTCCCCTCTAGCAGCCCTCAGCTTGTTTCCTGTGATTCAGGGTCTTTTATGGTTTGTCTCCCTCTCTGATCTCCTCTTGTTTTATTTTTCCCTCCCTTTCCCTATGTCACTCTGTTTTGTTTCTTAAATTCCACATATCAGTGAGATCATATGATAACTGTCTTTCTCTGATTGACTTATTTCACTTACCATAATACCCTCCAGTTCCATCCACGTCATTGCAAATGGCAATATTTCATTTTTTGATGGCTGAGTAATATTCCATTGTGTGGATAGATAAGACAGATGATTAGATAGATAGATAGATACTACATCTTCTTTATCCATTCCTCTATCGATGGACATCTGGGATCTTTCCATAGTTTCACCTTTGTGGACACTGTTTCTATAAACATTGGGGTGCAGATGCCCCTTTGGATCACTACATTTATATCTTTGGGGTAAACCCTTAGTAGTGCAGTTGCTGGGTCATAGGGTAGCTCTATTTTCACCTTCTTGAGGTACCTTTATACTGTTCTCCAGAGTGGCTGCACCAGCTTGCATTCCCACCAGCAGTGCAGGAGGGTTCCCCTTTTTCTGCATCCTTGCCAATTTCTGTCATTTCCTGACCATTCTGACTGGTGTGAGGTGGTATCTCACTGTGGTTTTGATTTGTATTTCCCTGCTGCTGAGTGTTGTTGAGCACTTTTTTCATGCATCTGTTGGCCATTTGTATGACTTCTTTGGAGAAATGTCTGTCCATGTCTTCTGCCCATTTCTTGACTGGATTATTTATTCTTTAGGTGTTGAGTTTGAAAAGTTCTTTGTAGATTTTGGATACTTTGGGCTCTCTACTCTGTTCCATTGATCTACTTGTCTATTTTTGTGCCAGTAGCATATCTTTTTATTACAGCTTCAAAGTATATCTTGAAATCTGTGATTGTAATAACTCCAGCTTTGTTCTTCCTTAAGATTGCTTTGGCCATTCAGGGCCTTTTGTTGTTCCATACAAATTTTAGGATTATTTGTTCTAGTTCTGTGAAAAATACTATTGGTATTTTCTTAGGGAACGCCTTAAATCTCTAGATGGCCTTGGGTAGTATGGACATTTTAACAATATTAATTCTACCAATCCATGAGCATGGTATATCTTTCCATTAGTTTGTGTTGCCTTCACTATCTTTCATCAATGTCTTAGGTGAGTTTTAACAATACGTATGTAAGCTTCGAATGAGCATAGTTTCATTACTTAGAGCTCAACAGGCACTGTGTTTACATGGAAGTTGGTTCAAAGAATACCTCTTATAGAGCCAGACCCAGTGCAAGCTGATTCTGCTAAGCATGTTCATTCCCAGAAAAGGGATTCAGAATCTCTGGAGTTTTCATCTCCAGCCCCTATGCCACTAGCTATTCTCCCATGCAAATAGTAGGTTTGAACTAACCAATGATAGTGCAGTGATTGTGAGGATGAAGGCAAAGAAACTGGCTCCATCACCACCACTGCCATGTCTGCACAGGTCATCCTCCAAACTGTGTGGAGTTCACTCTTCTGGAACTTTCCTTGAATATGTCTTTCTTTTTTCAAGATATCCATTAATGTAACTAAAAAGTGCAAATCCATTACTTTTCCCCTTTTTGTGCTCTAATGTTTGTTTGTCAACTGGCCTGGTTTTATGTGTGAAGTCTGCTAAAAAGGAAGTTTCACTCTCTGTGTTTCTTGTCTGGCCATTATGAGAATTAATTTTATTTCATTGTTATTACCAAAAGTAATTTTGTGGCCTACGGGAGGCAAGTACCAATAAAATCCTCTTCCTCGAGTGTCAAATACCCAGCCACTGCTGTTCTATTTTATGTCAGGCATTGACAGCTTTACAGGGCTTTCCTTCAGAGCAGGCACTATGCCCAAGTCTTGCTCTCAGAGCTGCCATCTCTTCCTCATTCCGTGCCACTCAACAGCTCCCAGAACACTGTGAAAATAAGATCCGTCTGTCCTAGTGTCCAGGATGGGCCACTCACTGGGCAGCTCCGGAGAGCCATCAATGGGCAACTTCCCCAGGTCTCCAAAGACCCTGCATCCCCCTCCATCTTCTCTATCTACGTTCACTCCCTAGATGATCTCATTAAGGCGTGGGGTTTGAAATACTCTCTATAATAAACTAGGGCTTCCAAATATGTCTCTCCAGCCCTGACCTCACCCCTGAACTGTAGGTGTGCACCACCATCCACATTCTTGCCACTTGCCATTTGGATGGCTCATAAGAGCTTCAACTTAAAATGCCCCAAAACAGAAGTCCATATGTTCTCCTTCCCCGTCCAACCAAAGCTTAGCCCACCCAAGACTCCCATCGAGAGGCATGAACTCTATGGTCATCCCCGACTCCTCTCCAACCCCATTCAACCCATTAGTGGTTCTGTCAGCTCTGCTTTCAAAATGCATCACGAATGTTTGGGTTTCTCAGAACCTCCGCCACCATTTTGCCTTTCCAGATCACTTCCTCTCATGCCCGGATTCTAACATCAGCCTCCCCTCTGGCCTCCCTGTCCTCTACGTATGGCCTGTTCTCCACCCAGCAGCCAGAGTGATCTTGGTAACATGTCAATTGCATCCTGTCTCTTCTGTGCTTACTGGCTTCCCATCACACTTAGGATCAAAATGCAAAGCCCTCACCCCAGCTGGCGGTTCCTCTGCTTCCATGCCAGCCTCACTCCAGCACAGTGACCCCCTCACTGGTGCTCCAACATGTCAGACACCCACCGGCCTAATGGCCCTGACTCTTGTTGTTCCCTTCACCAGGAAGACTTCTCCCCTAGACACAAGTCAAAGCTTCACTGAGTTCAGGTCTCTGCTCAAATGATACCTGATCAGGAAGGCCTTTCCAGAGCCCCTTCCCTGAAACAGTAAACCCCTGGCCACTCTGTCCCTTCCTGCATCTCGTGATGCCTGATATTTGGTTTATTTGTTGGTCTCTCTCTCTTCAAACAGAAGATAAGCACCACGAGGATGGAGACCTGGCTGTTTTGTTCACTATGATCTCAGCAGGTAGCACAGTACCGGGTATACAACAGGGGCTGAACATGTATTTGCTGAAGCAATGAATGTGGGCTCACATTTGCTATTTGCCTTCAAACTAACTCTGGGCTAGGTGTTGTTGTCACCATGCCCATTGTGCAGATATGGAAGCTAAGAATCAGAGAACAGAAGGGATTTACCCTCACGATCCCTGAGACGGTAATAGATCTACAATCAAAACATGGGCTCCATAGGACAGGAAATCAATAGAAAAAAAAAATCAACAAAACCAAGAGCTGGTTCTTTGAGAATATTGGTAAAATCAATGAGCCTCTAGCCAGGCTGACTAAGAATATAAGAGAGAAGACACAAATTGCTAATATCAAAACCAAAAGAGGGGACATCGCCAGAGTTCCCATGAACATTAGAAGGATGAGAAAAGAGTACAATTACTGATTCTAGGTCCATAAATTTGATAACTTGGATGAAATAGACCAAGTCCTGGAAAGACACAATCTGCCCAAACTCATACAAGAACAGACAACTCAATAGGCCTGGATCTATTAAATACATTGAATCAATAACGAATAACTTTTCAAAACAGAACACAGGCCAGATTCACCAGTGAGTTCTACCAAACATATAAGGAAGAATGTGTACCAATTCTCAGAAATCTCTTCCAGAAGAGACAAGCAGAAGGCATGCATTCTAACTCAATCTATGAAACCAGCAGTATCCTAATACCAAATCCAGACAAAGAAAAGAAACCTATGGACCCGGGCACCTGGGTGGCTCAGTGGGTTAAGCCTCTGCCTTCAGCTCAGGTCATGATCTCAGGGTCCTGGGATCGAGTCCCACATCGGGCTCTCTGCTCAGCGGGGAGCCTGCTTCCCCCTTCTCTCTCTGCCTGCCTCTCTGCCTACTTGTGATCTCTCTGTGTCAAATAAATAAATAAAATATTTTTTAAAAAAAAGAAACCTATGGACCCAAACCTACATGCAGATGTTTAGGGCAGCTTTATTCTTCCTTTGGAAGCAACCAAGATGTCCTTCGGCAGGTGAATGGATAAATAAGCTTAGGTACATCCAGACATTGAAATATTCAGCATGAAAATTCTGACACCTGCTACAGCACGATGGATGTCGAGGACATTATGTGAAGCGAAATAATCCAGAGACACACGCACGTGCACACACATGCACCTGCACACACACAAAGTAATCCCAACACACAAATACTGTGTGATTCCATTTATATAAGGTACCCTCAAAGGACTCCAAATCACAGAGCCAGGAAGAAGAAGGGGGGGGGTTGCCAGGGGCTGGGAGGAAAGGGGAATAGGGCGTTAGTGTTCAACGGGTATAGAGTTTCAGTTTTACAAGATGAAAGGAGTCCAGGGAATGGATGGCGGGGAATGGCTGCAGAATAATGCGAACGTATTTAATACCTCTAGACTGTACACTTGAAAATGGTGAAAGCAGTAAACGATATGTTATGTATATTTTACCAAAATAAAAAACTTGGGGCAAAAACGAGCAGTCGAGGGGCGCCTGGGTGGCTCAGTGGGTTGAAGCCTCTGCCTTCGGCTCAGGTCATGATCTCGGGGTCCTGGGATCGAGTCCCGCATCGGGCTCTCTGCGCAGCAGGGAGCCTGCTTCCCTTCCTCTCTCTCTCTGCCTGCCTCTGCCTACTTGAGATCTCTGTCAAATAAATAAATAAAATCTTTAAAAAAAATTTTATAAAAAAAATGAGCAGTCGAGTCATGAGAAGACATGGAAGGAGCTTAAAGGCACATTTCTTTTTTTCTTTTCTTTTTTTTTTTTTTAAGATTTATTTATTTATTTGAGAGAGAGCACGCACTCATGCAAGCAAGTAACCACCGGAAGTGGGGAGGGGCGGAGGGAGAGAATCCTCCAGCGGACTTCCTGCTGAGCGGAGAGCCGGATGCGGGGCTTGATCTCAGGACCCTGAAATCACAACCTGAGCCGAGACCAAGAGTCGGACACAACTGACTGAGCCACCCAGGTGCCCCTTAAATGCATATTTCTAAGTGAAAAAAAGCCGTTCTGAAAAAGCTGCATCCTGTATGATTCTAACGATAGCACATTCTGGAAAAGGCAAAACTATGGAGACAGTAGAAAGATCACAGCTTAGTGGGGAGGGAAGGATGAACTGGCAGAGTACAGAGGACTTGTAGGGCAGTGAAACGATTCTGTAGGACACGATCGTGGTGGGTACGTGTCATTACACATTTGTCCCAACCCACAGGATGAAGGCCCGCCCCAGCAGTGAACTGGAACGCCAGCTCGGGGCTTCAGTGATAAGAACGTGTCAGTGCGGCTTCTGTGGTGTGGGCTGTCCACGCTGGGGAAGCAGCAGGTGACTGAGAATGTGAGAACTCTCTACACTTTCCCTCAGTTTTGCTGTGAACCTCAAACTGCCCTAGAAGATAAAGTCTATTAAAAAAAAAAAAAATCCTGGGGTGCCTGAGTGGCTCAGTGGGTTAAGCCTCTGCCTTCAGCTCAGGTCATGGTCCCGGGGTCCTGGGATCAAGCCCCGCCTCGGGCTCTCTGCTCAGTGGGGAGCCTGCTTCCTCCTCTCTGTCTACCTGCCTCTCTGCCTACTTGAGATCTCTGTCTGTCAAATAAATAAATAAAATCTTTTAAAATTAAAAAAAATATATTAAAAAAAAATCCTTCAGGGTCCAGAGTTCACTCTCCTTCCCCCATCCCACAGTGCCCTTCTATCCTAACAGAACCCTGCCCAGACCCCAGGGAGAGAGACACCTTGGCGACCCCCAAGGCCCAAGGGGAGGACGTCACTCATTTCTTCTCACATCAGCAGCTCTGGGCAGGTCATTAAACCAAACCCCAGCTAAGACAACAGCACTGCTGGCTGATCTGGGCTCTTCCTTTTTATTTTTTTAGGCTGTTAATGATAATATATTATTTCACATTCTGAATTAATAAAAGAGGCAGCTGGGCACAGCAGAGTGATCACCAGACCCAGCGGGAAGGAGAAAGATATACCTAATAGCTATGTGACTTTGACATACCTAATACCTAATAGCTGTGTGACCTTGAGCAAGTCACTTTCCCTTTCTGTTGCTGACAGGTGTCTGATGACGGTGTTCCTATTCCTCCCTCTTTGTCATGCCTGGCCATTTGAAAGTGCTTCAGCTGTGATTCACAGTGTGAATATAGGTCACTACTAAAACAACAATGATAATAATAATAAAGCTTCTTAAGGGCACGTTCTGCTCAGTTTTGTGGTGGGAGCAGAAAAGCAATGATTTGCTCTGTCTTTAGATGAGGAAAATGAAGACTTATTAGTATCTCTCCATGACGTTGAGGACCAGTCACCCCACAGAATGAAGGGGTCTGTCTGGCCTCGCTCTCACAGCCAACCATGTCAGGGAGTGGGAGCATCTCCCAGGGAAAAGCTCCACAGGCTTTGTCTCCTCCCAGGGACAAGGTTGCATCCGGCCCTCGGATGAACCTTCTTGTGTAAATTTCAAACACTTGAAAAAGAAAGGAAGGAAAAGGTTTGGGATGGAAAGGATCCAAGAGGGCAGAAAAAGACCAGGTTGCTGTCAGGAGTTACATATGGACACAGGGCTGGCCTGAGGCCAGAAAGTTCTGGCAGACGTTGGGCTGAGAGAGCAGGAAACTGGGGTGGTGAGAACCTGTCATCCTGTCCCCTCACACACGTGTCCCAGCCAGAGCATGACGGGGAAGTCAGGAGGGAGAGGAGGCCCAGAGGCTGGGGCTCCATCCTGGGCTGAAACTCAAGGCTCACACCCCACCTTGCACTCCATAATGACACCCACCCTTTCTGGAATGTTGCTTCCTTCCCAGGTGATGGGCTACACACCTGATATTCATCATCTCATTGAATCTTGACCACAATGCCCACAACAGCAATGACTATCTTCTCATAACAGGAGAGTTCATCTGCCCGAGCTCATAAGTAGCTAAACAATAGCCCCGAAGTTCATCTAGTACCAAAGCTACGCTTTCCCTCCTGCATGAAACTGCCCCCTGATTTATAAATACTAGGTGGAAAATGATGTATGTAGCAAAAGTGAATCCCTTTTCTACCCAGCCAATGAAAAGATGAGAGCTTGAATCCAACTGGGATGCGGGAATCACCAGACCCCATGCCACGTTGGCTGAATGAACAGAAGTATGAGGTCTGGACCGAGGGAGGGGCTGGTTCCACCCACCTTGGTGGGGGTCAGAACACGGCCGGAGCTCAGGCCTCAGCTCTGAGGGCTGAACTGTGAAAATGCCCAGTTCAGGCTACAGTCCTCCCAGAGGAGGGTCAAGAGAACAGGATGTCAGGAGTGCACCGAGACCTGCATCCTTGGAGGGAGGCAGAGGTAGCGATGACCTTTCACCAGCAAAGGGTAAAGTGTGTGAAGTGGGGATGCTGGAGAGCAGCCTGGAGGGAAGGGGGTGATGCCTCTTCTCTGTGGCCAAGCAAACGGAGAGTACCAGAAAATACATTTGAGCTCAGCAGAATAAGACACTTGAACACCTGCCCAGGGCAGCCCAAGACAACATAGGTGACAATGGAGGCCACGCACCCCAAGTCCATAGAGACAGGTGGGCAGGAAACTGACAACGATTTGCCCGGTCCCATGGGGTAGAGATTCCGCCAAGCATTCAGTTGTCTTCAAGTCCCTCCCAGCCTTTGCAGAGCTGACCTGTTGACCCCCACTCAACCCTCTGCACCAGGGGCAGAGGGTGCCAATTCACCTTATAGAGGCAGTGAGGGGCTTAGTGATGTCAAGCAATCTGCTCGAGGTCATGCAGGGGAACGGAGCTGTGACTAGGATCCAGATCTTTCTCCAAATCATCCTGGGGGTGGGTAGGAGGTTCATCAAGCTCAGCGGGACCACTGGCTTCCACTGTCACCTTTGGCATCTCCAAGGTCTTCCCAGGATTGGGGAGGATCGGAACATCTCCCTTCCTGACTTCTCTCAATTCCATCATGACCTCTTTACCCTGATAACCACGGCTTCCCTCAGGGCAGCATCCTCTTCATGTTGCACTGCTTTAGATCATTCTGGAAGTCTCCCAACCACCCTCATTTTCCTCTTAAGTTCCAGGGACATTAGGAGTTACATTAGAAACACCAGGAGCTTTAGAATAGACTAGGACTCCTCCAGGAATTACATAGAAAGCTGTAAGAATCAAAACAGCATGGTACAGGCTTAAGGACACATAGACAAATGGAATGGAACTGAGAGCCCAGAAACAAACCTAGACCCCATGGCAAGTTGATTATCCATAAGAGTGCCAAGACTAATCAATGGGAAAAGAACAGTCCTTTCAACAAGCGGGGCTAGAAGAACTGGATAACCACGTGCCCAAGAATGAAGTTGGACCCCTACCTCACACCATATACATAACTTACCTCAAAATGGACCCGTGACCTACATATAAGAGCTAAAAACCATAAAACTCCTAGAAGAAAACAAAGGGGTAAATCTTCTTGACCTTGGATATGGCCATAGATTTTTAGGTATGACACCCAAAAGCATGAGCAACAAAAGAAAAAGGAGATAAACTGGAACCCGGGTATAGGTTCTCCTGGGGCAGCCAGGCTTCTGTCATCCCATCCTTGCCACCTGCTTCTTGTTGTCAGATCTCAGGACGGGGAAGAGCCCCAGCTTCCTCGAAACTGCCTTTACCGGCTCGCTCAGCCTGCTGGAGAGGGCTGGCTGGGGGGATTGAAACCATCAGGGGACCTCTTTCTCCCAGAGCTCTGAACTCCATGCAAGGCTGGGTGGAAAATGCAGGAGGAGGGCCACAATGAGTGAGACAGGGTGATGCCCTGAGTCCTGCGGGGGGCCTTGTGAATACTGTGGGTGCCTCTGGGGGTGCTCTGGGGAGTAACGGAGAGTATATGAGTGCTGGCACTATCAACGTGGGAAGCCACCATAGTGCTGTGGAGAGCGGCTATAGACCTCATAGGTGTAGAAGGGTGGCTGCCACATGGGATAGATTTGAGGGCACTGTGGGTGCTGTGCAGTACTGTGGCCGACACAGCATCCTTGGGACAGGAGGCCTGTGTTTAGGTCCCAGTCTGACCGCTTTTTGGACATGAAACCTGGAATAATTTACAATTTCTCTGAATCCCAGCTATTCTCACCTATAAAGAGCTTATTAACACCTACATCTTGGGGTGTGGGGAGGACCAGCAATTATCTACAGAAAGGGTCCTGTAAATGTCGTCGGGAGGGAAGTGTAAACCACGGGGTAAAGGCTCAGGAAGAACTGTTCACACCCACACCTGGGGTGTGCCCCACACTCCGGGGTGTCAGAACAGAGAGCTGACACAACCCAGGCCCCCCTCTTGGCCCTTTTTTAGACCACGCATTCGGAAAGAGGTATGTGTCTCCACGGTAACCTCCCTGTTTGGTCACAAACACCCGGCTCATCCATCCCAAGAGCCCAAGGCTCTTCAAGGAGGTCACCTTGGGAGGCCACATGATCCCGGGGGGCTTCTGTTGTTCAGAGGAGGCAAGAGGGTCCTCCCCATCACAGTGAGGAGCATGCTATCTGCCCATTTGACAGGTGAGAAAACTGAGACTCTGGACACCAGATCACTCACGGGAGTCAAAGAGCTCCCGAAGAGTGGAACTGGGACCCAGCCTCCACCAGTCTGGGCCCCAGAGGCCAGCAGATGTTTCCCACAGTGGCACATGCTTGTCTGCCTCCCAGTGATGGTCCTCTTTGTACTTCCCCGGGACTCTACACCGATCTGTTTCCTAGCTAACGAGGGGGTTGGGTGGTGAGTCCGAATCAATTTGCTCCCCTGCAACCCTCCTGAAGGCAAACCAAGAACAAAAGCACCCCGGCTGCTTTTCTCTGTGCTAAAGAGGTTCCTGCCTCTCGTACACGGAGGCCCATGGTTTTCCCCCGATGTAGAAACATCCCCAGCATCCCCAGTCCTGGGGAAGTTAAGCTTTTCCTGACTCGCTTCAGCGCCTTCTCCTGATTAAGAAAAGCGTGCGGGATGCTGGCTCTGTGATAAGCCAGTGGCTTCCTGTGGGGAGCGGGGCTGGCTGCCAGGAGGCTGCGGGTGAGATTTTGGCCCAGGCAGCCGGCAGGGTGGGGTGAGCTGCACGACACTGGGGCATCATGCTCCCCAGCCACTGTCTACCCAGGGCCGTTTGGCCTTGCATTATCTGCCTCTGGGAGCCAGCCACCATGCCTTGGGTTCCGGCCTGAGGCACCCCAGCCGGCTGGCAGTACACTCCAGAAGTGAAAGGATGAGGAGGGTATCAGATCAGTGACCGGGAAAGTGGCCCAGTGCTTCTCAACCACGGTGCCAGAGGCAGCTGGAACCACAAATGCCATCACATAGCGGGGTACGGCACCCCACAGCGAGTACATCCCATCGACCCTCACACCAGCAGTCTTGGGGTGGGAAGGCGGTGGGGGGTGTGGCTAGGGAAGGGTCTGTACCTCCCTCATCTCATCTTCTCCCCAGAACAACCCCCTGGGTAGCGTGATGCTCCCATTTTAGAGATCAGAAAACCAAGACCTGCAGAGACGTCATGACGAGCCCCCAGTGTCAAAGCCAAAAATCTAGAATAAGGAAACAAATCATTTTTATGTCCTTTCAAGCAATGTGATTTCAAGAGGTGATCTGGCTTAAAGGATTTGGTTATCCTTAAGATTCAAGTCATGGAGGCACTCAAAGGAAAATACACGAGCATTATAGGGTCATTCAGACAGGGCTTCAAAACTCCACCATATCTCACTCGCTGCTATGCGACCTTGAGCAAGTCAATTCACATCTCTGAGGCCCAGTTCTCTCCTCTCTAAGATGGAGGCGATTGTGGTGCCAAGACCACGGGGCCGTTATGAGGACTGAATGGACAGTGCGGGGCCTGTGCCTAGCACAGAGCCTGGCATGCAGAAGATCCGTTGGTGCTGGTTGATCCAAGGCCTCCCATCAGGCAGGCCTCAAACTCAGTCCATCTGCCTCTCAGACTCTGTGGTCTTTCCACCGAGGGTCTGAGGCAGCCTTTGGCTAACACTGGCAGTCAAATCTCCTCAGAGCCTCCAATGTCCTTCCTCTTCACAACCTTCCCCAAGCTCCCACCCCCTCTGTGCTTCCCTGCTGCCTCACCACACCCGTCACTTCCTCTGGTTCAGCCTGGGGCTGGGAACCTCAGAAACTGAGGCCATAAGGCCCGGGACAGAGACTCCAGTCATTGCTGCCCATTCTACTGGTGAGAAAAACGAGGCCTTATGAGAGAAATGACTTCTGAGGACCCTTGAGGCACAATGGTGGTCCAGACTGGGCCAGAGGACAGATGTCCTGGCTGTCCTGGCTCTTCATTCAGGAACCTTCCATGAGGCCACGCAGCCCATCACCAGTCCTGGGATTGTGGGCAGCCCAAGAAGTTTCCGGAACCCAAGAAGAAAACCAAGACTTTTCTATTGTCATTTCCATCCTGGAATGTGAACTGTATCCAAAAGAGAGTCCTGAGATGGAGGGTGGGGGAGTCATTCTAGGAAGGTCTTTTCTTCTCACAATCCCAAGACTATGGTGGGTGTGGAAGTGGGGAGAGGGGAAGTGCTCTGCCTTCCCTGGGAGGGCTCACTGCCTCCCGTGCTTCAACCCTCACTTCCTGGACCGACCCTGAGGAGTGACCATGATGGGTGGCCCACTCATGGGGCAGCCACCAGCCCCAGTGAGACCCCACCTTGGTGCCAGCCTCTCTCTCCTCACACCTCAGCCATGCTCCCCAACACTGAAGAAATGTCTGGGTTGGGGATAAGAGGGAAGCCGCCCTTTGCTTGCCCTGCACTCGGGCACCAACTGAAAGCTCTCTCACTTAGCCATGGAGGGTTTGTTGAGTAGAAAGAGAAGAGGAGAGAAGATCAGACTCTTATTTGAAGAAGCCGCCGCCGTGTTGCCATGTGGCCAAACCATACCTGTTTCAACTGGTGTCTGTTCCTTCCAGGAGATTCAGGATTCTCTTGAGGTGTCCTTTCGATGACTTCGGGATAAATTCTAGAAGGAGAAGAGAGAGACATAAATTTTAAAAAGGCAGCAGCTAGTGGGGCCTGTGGCTGCTGGGGGCCACCTCAGTTCAGGTGTGTCCCTGCCGTCTAGGTTCCTGCTCTATCCTTCTCTCTCTGCAGGTGCAGAAGCCAGATGGGGCAGCTGCGGCCAGAAAGACAGAATCAAGCACCCAGCCCCGCGGAGGCTTCCAGGAGGTGTCCCCAGAGCCTAAAGACTGGCACATATTTTCAGTCTTCCAAAATCGGCCCAGGAGCCTGTACAGTGTGGCGTGATGACGTCACACATGCTAATCACAATATCACATCACATGTCTTTGCTTCTGGCTAGAATATTACCAACCCGTCCTAGAAACTCCACTCTCCTCAGGCGGAAAAAAAAAAGAAAATGAAAACGAAAAAAAGGCTTTCTGAGTAATGGTGAAAATGCAAAGGAGAATTAATCATGGCTTAATGAATGCAGGCTTTGGGGCAGACCAACATTTCCCAGATCTGGTATCCATGAAGAGATAGAAAAGAAGAGAGGTCTTCGGTAGTGAAAAAACAACTTAGCCCCCGAGTGCGGGGGCCAGAAGCCCAGCCTCTCCCCCACTTCCTCTCTGTCACTTTGACAGAGAGCCCTCAGGTCACAGAAGAAGGATCAAATTCGCCACGTCCAGGCCGCATACCTGCCAGCCAGGCCGAGGCCAGCCCTGGGGGACCGGCTTGTTCCCATGCACAGCTGAGGAACAAAAGAGCAGAGCTGACAGCACAGATGGGATAGCCAAGTCCCCTGACCCCAAATCTCCCAGATTCCCGCCCTCCAGGACCGGCTGCGCCATAGAAGCCGTGGTCAAGTTTCACTTTGTCTCAGACGCTGATGTCGATGATCCCATGAGACAGTGTCCCCACTTTGGGGATGAGGGTCACCAGCCCTGAGGAGTTAAATAACTTGCCCAAGGTCGTCATGCCTAAACGTGGCAGAGCCGGGACTAGAAGGTAGTCTGCAGGAGGTCAAACCTGGCATCAGTACCATGTCCATGGTGTGGGGATGGGCGGGGGGGGAGACTCGGGCACAAGAGCAATGAGCTCCAGATCTGCTCCACGGATCCTAGCTCGTGCACGCCGCGCAGAGAGCAGCTTCTCGGGACTCCCTGACGGGGAACAGGGCTTGGCCAGAGGACGTGACCCCAGTTGGCTTTCTTTGCCTCCAAAGTTCACCCAGGCAGAGTCGACCCGGGAACGTCACATATCACAGAGCAGACCAAGGCTACAATCAAAGGAATTCATGATCTATACACATACACATACCCATATCCATCCCTAGACAAAGGCACAGACCTATGGCTGGGGATACAGACATACATGTACATAGCTTTGATTGTAACTACAAAAGTGAGCATTCTTCCTATCAATCCATCGTAGTTCACAGGACCTTTGCAAAATCTCTGTAACATGACCCTCTAGGCTTTCTTCTATGCAACCATTTATGCGCATGCGTGTGTGTGTGTGTGTGTGTGTATGATAGAGAGAGAGAGAGAGAACGTGCCTGCATGGGCCCCCATGGAGATGGTGGGATTCACACACACTTTCCATGAGTGGGATCTTACCACACACATTCTGCATCCCCAGCTAGCAGTTGCCATGAGGTCTACCCATAGATTCGAGAATACGGAGACCCAGAGTCTTCTGCCCTCCCTCTAGGTGTGGACCATCATTTATTCAGCTCTCCCACCTTACATACATGGGATATTTCCATCCCCACCTGCTACAACCTTGTTGCTACCATCCCCTTCCCACTTACATCACCATGTGGGAACATTCGAGCAAGTCCACAGCCTGGACGCCTGGAAGTGCGTCCACGTTTGAATAGCATCCGACGAACCACTTTCCCCAAACAGTGGATCAATTCCCCCCAGAGAGCAGGACAGAAGGAGTCACCTTTTCTTGGATGTAAATTTACACCCTGGGCTCTTCTGCCTGCCAAGTTGTCTCTCTGGTCACCTTCTAGTAGCCTGGAAGGCCAAGTCCCCTGGACAAAGGGAGACGTTTATCTCTTGGCTCCCGCAAGACGGCCACCACTCCACTGCCTGGGGACATGTCTGAAGAAGTCGGGCCCACCTGAGCCGGGAACTACATTTATGGGCTCAGAACTGATAATGAGCTTTTATGAGCTCTGGGGACCATGAGGAACACGTATTAATGTCAAGCGTGCCCATCAGCCACGCAGCCTGGGTGAATGTCACACATTAACGAAATTAGAGGCTGCAGCCACGTCGGGAGGGAGCTGCGGGCGGCGTGTCAGGCGGTGTGGGCAGAGCCTGTTAATAATAAAATTACTTTCCAGGCTTTGCACTCCTGAGCCTGAAGCCGTCTCCCGTCTTCGATGGAATTCTGCCTTGCTGCAGCCTGAGAGGAGATTAGTTTATTACTGGTGTGCCAGGAAAGGCAAAATCCAGCACTAATCCTAATTCCCATTTAAGCAAATCTGCATTATGTGAGGGAAACCAGCTGGGCTCAGAATTTCCTCCCCCCCCCACCCCGCCCCCCACTTCTCCCAAGATCTCATTCTGGCCCTTTCTTCTCCAGGGAGTGGGGGGGTCACCACAGATGTCAGAGCGGGAGCCCTCCTGGGAGCGGGAACAGAATCCCAGGGTTTAGGGCCAAGAGGGGGAAAGGGCTGGGTGACAAGAGGCTGCTTTGGAAGACGGTGGGCTGGGAGACGGGGCTCACCACTGACCCGGTTGTCTCCGGCTGCAGGGAGGAAAAGCCATCACCTTCTCAGCCCGAGGCTTGCTCCTGCCTTGAACAAAGATGCCTTGAGAGCCTCTGACCACCGGCTCTGTCACTGTGAGCATGTGACCTCCCTGCTTCAGGCCTCCAGTCCTCATCTGGGAAACCGCAAACAACAGCAGATAGCTCATATGATGTTGTGTGGATCACATGAAAGATGAACAGACAGACAGGACCCCAGAGAGCCCGGCACACACTGCCCTGTTTCGTGAATTAAGACTCCCGGGCTGATAACAGCACCATTATTCAAGGGCCTTGCTTAGTGAATTATGATGCAACACTTCATGTAGGACACATCCTGGTTCTGGAGACCTTAAAATAGGAAAAAAATCAAAGAAAGGGTGCCTTAAAATCCATGAAGCAGAGGAAGCGCTCAATCGAGGGCAAGGAGCATGATGACTGGGAGCCAAGTTCTCCTGTTGTCTGAGGTCTAGCTCAAAGCGTTGATCTTCTTCCTTCGGAAACGAAGCCACGCTGCTCTGTGTGTGGGAAACCAGCCCTCAGGTTGTGAGAAAAGTCCTGAGAAGGAACTTCAGTGTCCTGGATGAGACGCAGCCAAGACGCTGATGTTTCCCACTCTAGTTTTAAACCGAAATGGATCACACGTACCCAGGGGTGCGCGTGCCATGAGGACACAGTCTCCCGAATCTTCCCAAACACGGTACCCAGATCACAGACTCCTCTCTGGTCTCCCAGCCATTGTTTCTCCACCATCTCATGTGTCCCAAGTCACCCGTGACCCTCCTCCTCCATGGCCCCTGCCCGTCCCTGCCTGGACGGAGCCTTAGTGTTGCCCATCAGCTTGTTGCAAACGGGCTCCTGGCTGGTCCGCAAGGCTGTGGCCTTGTTCCCTCCAAACTGCCCCCTGGTTTGCTGTCAGACGGAGCCCAGAGATGTGTCTCTCTCTTGCGTCAGTGGGTCCCCTGACTTCCCTTTGCCTACACAGGGGCCTCTGATCATCTGAGCCCCACTTGTCTTTTCCAGGGGGCCTTCGGGTCCTCACAATATGTGCAGACCCCACAGTCACACTGAACTCACTGGGACCAACATGCCCCCACACCCCCTGCAACATGCTTGGCCCAACCTCACTGCTGCTCACTCCGCCCAGCAGTCCCTTCTTCCTTTCCTAACCTTGAACTCTACCCCTTTTCCCACTCTCCAAAACCCCCGGCAAACTCCTACTCATCCTTCAAAATCTTCCTTCAATATTTCCTCTGAGAAACCTCCCCAGAATTGCGCAGGCATGATTAGTCACTGTTTCCTGGGCTCCACTAACAATTTGTGTGTCTCAGTGGTCAAGTCATCACAGTGTCATATGTGTTTTGTTTTGTATGGTTTTTCTCCTCTACCAGACTCTGAGCTCCTCGAGGATAGAGAAGGTCTCTTACTTCCTCTGTGGTCTCAGCTCCTGACTCAGCAAATAAAGCTGGATGGAGGGATGGGTGCTAGGAGAGATGGATGGATGGATGGATGGATGAAGGAGGAGGGAATGGGTCTATAAAAGAGCCTAAATGGTGGGAGGGAGGAAATGGGTCATAGTTGGTTGCAGGGATGGATGAAAAACAGTAGGGATGGAAGGATAAATGGTTGAATGGATGGGTGGATGGACACGTGCATGAAGGAATGGATGGGTGGATGGACATGTGCATGGAGGAATGGATGGACAGACACACGCATGGAGGGATGGATGGATGGACACATGCATGGAGGGATGGATGGATGGATGGATGGACGGACAGACACATGCATGGAGGGATGGATGGATGGATGGGTAGATGGGCACATGCATGGAGGGATGGATGATAGCAGGGCAGATGAAAGCAGGGATGGATAAACAGCCGGGTTGAAGGGGAACGGATCTACAAAAGGATGGGTGAAATTAACAATAGCAAGACAGAACTAGGTTAATGGGAGGAGAGAGGGAATAAATGACTCAACCACTTGTATAATTTTCTCTGGACCCCGGGGGGCTGAGCCTCTTGCAGTTACGGGTGATGCCTTGCTTTCTCCCTCTAGAGTTTATGGGTGTATGCAGAGACCACACAATGAACATCATCAACCCCCAGCTCTGCCCCATCTCTCCTCACTGCCCGAGCTGTGGACCCACAAGATGAGGCCTCAGGAAGGAAGGGTCAGAGTTACATCTTGCCTTGGTCTTGATCCAGGTGGTGAAGACCAGGTGGTGAAGATTGAAGTGTCCCTGTGTCTGAGTCCGGCCCCAGGCTGTGGGGCAGGGGGTTGGCCAGCCGTGGGACAGGTCTGCAATAGGTCAACTGCTTGGTCCAGAGCAGATGGATGGCTGATGATGGGGTTTTCAAGCTCCCTTGCAAAGATGCCATTTGGGAGACCCCAAAATGGCAGAAGGGCCAGGCCACGTGGACAGCAGGGCATCCTTTGGATGGTTACCTGAGAGAGAGCTTCTGGGAGAACAGATCTGCCTCTAGAGTCTGCTGTCTGTCTGCAGCGTGGGTCAGGCCAGGCAGTGGGTAGGGAGCCCTCAGCACCGAACAGTGGGCCGCAGACCAGGACTCATGGTCCACAAGGCCTGGGTTTCCAACTCAGCTATGCCACTCGCCGCCCCCTGTGTGACCTTGGCGAAGTTCCTTACCCCTGTAAACCTCAGGTGATTCGCAAGCAGTGTGTGGGCAATCAGAGCCCCACCCCACTGGCCTGAGCTGGGGGTCAGAGGCACTAATGGGCCAAAAGGGATTCCCACGGGGACCGACCCTACCAGGTGCTCGACCAATAGAGGACGCGGGAATTACATAAACAGAAGCTACTGCCACTTTCTGTAGAAGGGGTAGTGGCCATGATCAGCAGTTCCAAGTTCTACGCTCCAGACCTGTCCCTCTCTCCCTTGGGGGCCCACACCAAGAGGTGGAGTCCACACTTCACACACACCCTGACACTTGGCTCACGGCAGCCTGACTTGCTCCTATTTTATATATCATGTTCCCACGTGATGCTGAAGACCACTGATTCAGAGCCGATGTCCTAGAACTCCAAGTCAGTAGGATTCTAGGGGAAGTGAAAGGGAGGTCTTTCTGGAAGAGGGAGCAAGGACAGAAGGGAGGGAGGGAGGAAGGTGATCAGCCCCATGAGGAGTCTTTTTCTCGTTAGCTCCTGCCCTTAGTGCTTCTCTCCTGTGCTGTATGCTCCCCTCACTTAACCTCGCTCCTGGGGGAACAGGCGTTCTTTCGAGCCCCGTGACCACAAAGACTCTTGGTCACGTGCCCCAAAAGGGGACAGCATCGTCAGCGGGAGCCTGGAGGCCAGCGCAGCCTTGGCCCTTCTCCCCACAGCGATGCCAGCCTGGGCCACTGCCAGCCAGATGCATCGCTTGTTGACAGATAAAAGTGCTGTACTTTCTGGCCCAAAAGCAAAGCCAGGGCTTTGTTTAGCTGTATTGGAAATTGACAATGCAGGGGGGTGATGTGGGGGTGGTCCAGAGGAAGAGGAGCCAAGACAGGTTGGGGGATGAGCTCCTGCTGGGTTTATGTGACTCAACAACAGTCATCACCCCACCCCCATCCAGTACCGCTGCCCAAAGCCCTTTCCCATCGCCTTGGTCTCTAGGTCTCTACCTCCTCTCCACCTGCCCATGACTCTGCTGCGGGAGGGAGAGCTTCTCTGCGCTGCCTGCCTGCCCTGCCCTTGTCATTCGGCCCCATCCAGCTTAGTTTCCATAATGAGTCCCAGAACGGGCCTGCTAAGTGTGACCCAGGGTCACAGTGGGGCTGACGTGGGAGCCCTGACATCCTCAGAAAGACTGGGATTTTGTTGTAGTTGTTTTCCGCTTGGGGAGTAGAGGGCCACTCCCTGCACGGAACTGGGCACAGCGCAGAAGGCGCCGGTACAGCTAGCAAGGGCTCTGGAGGGTCCACCCAGCTGGAAAGGACTCTGAGTCAGTCTGAGCCCATTAGCTCTGGGAAGCATGGGGATAGTGATAGAGCCAGGGAAGAGGGCATTTCTCAGAGGAGGAAAGGGAGTCTGAGGCCCCACAGCTTTACGTAAGTATACATGGGCGCAATGCTCGTGGGAAAAGGAAAACAGAAAAGCATACGTCATTCTCGCAACCGTGTCTGCCCAGAAAGGCCCACTCATTCTCAGGACGGGTCCCCAGCACCCCTGCCAGGCGAGTGCCCAGCATCCCAGACCTGGGTGTTTGGCACCATGGGGACCCGGAGGAACCTGATGGTTTAAGAGACCTCTCTCTCTCTCTCTGAGCGGGGAGCCCGGCCCGCCATCCCCCCACCCCACCCGGCTCCACTGTGTCACCTGCATGAAGAAAAAAGGAAAGATGTGAACTCTCTAATTTGTCCACCAAGTGGCCAGTGTCCTCCTCTTCCTTAGCAAAGGAAGGAGCTGATGCTCAGAGAGGTCCAACCCCTTCTCCACAGTCACAGAGCAGAACTGAGCCAAGGGAGGATGAGCGTCCACGATCTGGTCTGCACGCAAAGGCCCCGGAGCCCCTTTGCTGAATCCAGCCTGCCCTGGGCTCTCCCCATCACAACTGTCCTCTAGAGGGTACATGTGAGAGGTCCTCAAGCCATTGTCTACTTGAGCAAAGATAGCTGGGCTTTCAAAGATTTCAACAACAGCCCAGTGCTTCTAGCCCAGGGCTCAAGAACGGCAGACTGTCTTAGGGCTGAAGGGGCCTTTGTGTCTCCACGTGTTCCAGACCTTGAACTCAATGTGGATATACTATGCGGTCTTATGCATCCGGGAGCACCTGTCCGGGGATGTTCCGCTTCGGAGAGGAGCAGTTTTCAAAAGCCACAGGACATAGAGATGTTTCCAAATTGGCCACCGTGCTGCTAGCAAGGAAGCCAGCAGCTGAGAGCTCGTAATGGGAGCCGAGGGAAGGGGCCCCCCACAACCCACAGCAGCTTCCCTCCGAAACCTGGGGCTCAGGGGAGCTTGTCATTCAGACTTTATAGCCCTCCAGGTTTGCTTGCGGTGGGATCGGAGGGAAAAGGGCACCCCACGTCTCTGCAATTCTCCCCCCCCCCCACCGCTCAAGTCCATGTAAATATATTCTAATGCCGAGAAGGGTCTGCGGGAGGTAAGACCGCGGAGCCATTAGCATTTTGATGGCTTTTCCCAACACGTGGAAGAGCAGTTTAAAATTCATAGTGTGGAGATTAATCCCAGGCACGCCTCTCCCTCCCCAGCTTGAGGTGGCCAAGAACTTCTTACCCCTTGAAGACCTTGATTAGGAAAGCAAGCTAGGAACTCAGTCATGGGAGTCCTATGGAGAAGAGCCAGTATGGCTTTCTGGGCTGCCTGTGGAAGGCCTTCTAAGACAGAATCGGGATAAGGGTGGAGGAAATGCTGTGACACTGCTTGGGCACTGGGTTCTTCCAGAAGGACCCAGCCGAGCCCAGGAGAGGGGCCCTGCTTGTTCTGAAAGGCACATCTGTCCCCCATCAGTGACACAGGCCAGGCCTCTTACCATCGACATTCACTCATTCAGCAAAGCTTCCCCCAAAGAATCACCATGCCCCACACAGCAGGTGCTTAGAGAGGAAGGAGCCGAAAGACAGTAAACTCAGCAAATCCCTGACCTCAAGAAATTCAGTCTAAATGGGGAGAGAGAGAGATGGAGATGAATCCAAGAAAATGTGATGGGGGGGTGGGCAAGAGCAGCTGTCCTGGGACCCCGAGGTGGAGGGGGCCTCCACCAGCTATGTCTGAGCAGGTCACACCCTTTGGGGGCATTCCTGTCCTTCCTCAGAACCTTCCTTTGAAAGCAGATGTGATGTTGCAGTAGATGCTGAAGGCAAGATGTGCAGATACCGATATTGTTAACACGGATGATGCAAAAGTGGGAAACCAGGCAAGGAGAGGCCCGTCTTTCCAACATCATCATGGAGTCTTGTTTAGTGAGCTTAATATTCCACAGTAGAGGATTCTAGAAGAATCTAACTTCAACTCATGTCAAGTTACTTGTGAACTCGGAGTAGATATTTTGGGGGGGTCTGGTAGAGAAACTAGCCCCAAAGTTTACGATTTTATTGTCCCAAAGGGCATTCGACAGTTTTCTATTCGACCCAGCCCCTACTGCTCCAATGCTTACATAACTGCTAACCACCGTGTGTCTAATTCTCCTGAGACCCGGCTTTGTCGTCTCGCCGGCTCCCCTGCTCGTGAATTAAATCAATCTTTGAGCCATGTTCATTGCAGATTTGGGTGAGATCTTAGAGGATTTCTAGCTTTTAGAAAATTATTCTTTGTCAGCACATGCCCGATTATACACACACACACACACACACACACACACACACACACACACCGCACGGGGTAAAAACTAGAAAAAAATATAGCAAAACATTACCCATGGATCTCTTTTGGTAGCTGGCATAGGTATGCGAGTGAGTTTCGTAATCAGAAAAAAAAAAGTGATGAACGCCATTTTTTAAATGGAGACACACACACACACTCATCAGAGATTATCCAATCAATAGCTCATGTAAATTGCTTGCCTAGCCCGTCTGTGGGGCATGGCTCTAAGCACTTCATGCGAGATTATCTCACTAAGGCCTCCCCAGTACCCTAGGAAACAGGGATTATTAGTACCCCATTCTACAGATAAGGAGATGGCAACCCAGGAAGTTATTAGCCTCAGCTGCCAGGTGTGGGCCGGCAGAGCTGGATCTACACCCCGGGCAGCCTGGCCCCAGGGCTGCTCCTGTTTAACCACCCTGCCAGACTTCTGCCTCCCAAGTGGAAAAGGAAGAAATAAACACATCTGCCGGGCGGCCAGGGTTGGGCCTGGAGAAGACCGTGTTCCCACCCACTCCCGGAGCTCACAGTGTGCTGGGAAGCCAGGCGCAGGCCTCGCCAGCCTTGAATTGAATTCACATGTGTCTCCCCGACACTTGCGGGCTGGGAACCGGTCTTCTCCAGGCTTGGGCCTCCCGTCATCCTGGGAGGGGGTGCCACGGGCCCTGGGCAAAAGAAAGCCAATCTCTCTCTACTTGCTCTGACAGCATCGCTTCTAGCGAAACCAGTTTCTGCCCTTGAAGAGCCAGCTGCTAATGAACAGTTCCCTCCGCCCCAATCTTTGCCCACGCAGGTCCTACAGAACAGATTCATTACCTAGATCAGAGAGCGAAGGGCAGCCAGGCTTCATCAAAGAGGTTGTCGAACAGGACCTCCAGGAGCCCGAGAGACCACAGACTCTGCCTCAAAGTCACCGCATGACCTTGGGCAAGTCACCAAGCCTCCTCCCTGGGCCATGTCTTCTCGCCTTCCAAACAGGCAGGGGGGGACCCATCGTGCCCCGATACCGTGGATGTTTGGCCAGCACCCATCTTACTCCCGCTGCTGTGGTGTTTTACATTCGGGAGGCGTGAAGCCCACACCAGGATCCCCTGCCTATTGGTTCTCACTAAAGCTCTCCACGTGGCAGGTCACTATGGGCTAAGTCTGTGCGGAAATTAGGTTTGGAGGGAGGAAGACCATGTGATCTCTGAAGACCGAACTGGGTGTTGGGGGGGGTGCTGCAAAAGAGGGAATGTAGGGGGTGGACGGGGAGAGATGCTTCATTTAAACAGGACCCTTGAGAGCCCCTACAGACCACAGCATCTGTGGATTCGTGCGGGTCACTCTTTCTTTCTTTATTTGAGCCAAACACATTTCCCTAGGTTTCTAAACACCTGCCAATTCAGGCAGGATTATTTGAGTAAACACTTTGTTTCAAAGGCTTGCAAATAAAAAGCCCCATTTTCCTTGATTTAGCAATAAATACCCATCCAGCCTCTATGTATGGCTTGTGAAGAAGGGAGGGGACAGAATAATTCAGAAATGTCAGCTGCTTAGTCAGTGTCAATATTGAAAGATGCGTCTCTAGGTGATTAATTAAGACGGATGGACAAAAGAAACACAGGTGAGCTCTCTTATAAAGACAGAAAATGATCCCGCTAATGAAAATAATGTAGCAGATGCTCCGGCTTCTGATTCCCGCCTGCGTTACTGCCCCTTTCGGGGTCCCAGTGTCATTATCTACCACCTAATGGCCTGTGATTGTCAAATGGGGTTTCCCAGTGCCTCAGAAGCTATCAAAGTGGAGGGAGGAGATGGGGAGGGCTGAGCAGCCCCCCACGGCCGCTCCGATAGGGGAGCTCCATTTTGAAATTATTTCTCAGAGGCTCCATGTCAAACTTTCTTTGAGTTCTGTGGCTACAAGGAAGTTGAGTGCTGCCAAACTAAATCATCCCAGGTCCTTCTCACTTTAGTATCTATAATGCACAAGATGGTATCTTGGTCAGGAAACCCCAAGGCATTCCAGAAGGCTCATGGCAAACCATGGACAACATCGCTTGGGTTGGAATGCCTCCAGTTCCAGAACGGGGGACTCTCCATGTCAGGTAACAAGTCCCCATTCCAAGCCAAAGGGTCTGCCAAGAGAGATCCTAAATCCACAATAAGAGCTGGCACAAACGGGGGTGTGGCATGATCCCAGGTGCTCTAGCCCTCCGTCCTCCCAGCAACCTCAAGCAATAAGTGTTGATCTTCTCTCCCTTGTTCAGACAGAGAATCTGGGCATCAGAGAAGTTGGATAACCTTCCTGAGGCCACAAGCTCCTGAGGCAGGATTTAAACAGAGCTCACTGACTCTTAATCACTGTTGAAAGTATCCTGCCTCAGAAAGCCACGGAATACCATGCTGACCATGGACTTGGGGTCCCACTGGTCCCTTGCTTCCATTTTCGAATGGGCGACTAAGGTCCAGAGAGGGTAAGGGACTTGCCCAAGGTACAAAGAGTGAGTTTGTAGCAGAGCAGGACTAAAACTCCGACTCTGTCCTGAAATCTCATCTTCCCATCCCACCTTGCCACCAGGAGGCCACTCAGGACAGCATGGTGTGGTGATCAAAGCTTAGTTCAAGTGCAGACCACTGCCCGGTTGAAGACCCAGCTCTACCACCGACACACCCTGAAACACTTGCCTCATCGTACCCCAGTTTCACTACCCCTACAATGGGAATGACATTCGTGCTTGACCTGTAGGGCCTGCTGCAAGGATTCCGTGGGACAGTGTATGCCATGTGATGTGTCCTCAACGAATTCTAGCTCTCTTTATCCATGGAAGCTGGGGCAAGGTGACAGGGGGCCACAGAATGAAATGGATCCTTCTGGTGAGTTGAGCGCAGGAAACGTAGGGTCTCTGCCCGGATTCCACCACCCCTCCCCCATCAGTAGTGCCAAACTGACCATTGCCCCTCCCCCCCCATTTCCCCAGTCACCTCTGCCAGAGACATCTGGAAGAAGTAAAAGGAATGACTCCAAGTGAGATGCCACGACACTATGTCTCCCTTAAGTCAAGAGGGAATCATCCTCTTGAACTTTCTATTTTCTCCTGACCTTGTGTTAATTCCCAGCTCAAAATAAAATGATTGTCTCTTCAGTACCAGGAAAAGGCTACAGAGTAATTTCAGGTCAGCACACAGGCTGTCAAATAAAACTGAATCCACTCAGTGGCTCAGCGGGGGAATTTAACATGCAGAAGGGGCCTTAACTCAGAGCATCTGAGATAACGCAGAAGAAAGTGATCTAAGCATAAACTGGTAGCTTTCTTGCCTCTGCTGGGAAGCAGGAAATTAAAGGCCCAGAGATGTTGAGTGACTTGGCCCATGTCACACAGCCATGGAACCGGTTGATAAAAGAGGCAGAGCTAGAACTGGGTCTCCTGCCCTCAGGCTCTGCTGGTGCGAGGGAGGGGCACGGAGCTCCGGGAGTCTGGGTGAGGAGTGGACGCAGTTGATGAAGGGTCTGAGGCAGAGAGAAAAACAGCCGCGTCATCTGAAGCCCCACCTGGCCTTTACCTGGGTGTGAAAAGATGAGTGTGAACAAGTGTGAGGGGGGATGAGTGAGCAAGAAGGATGGGGGGCGGGGCGAGCACGAGGAAATCAGCCGGCCGGAGAGAGAGAACAAGAGGGAAAACATTTGGGCCATTTTCAAATTCCCACAGTTGAATAAATCAAAACAGATTGCTCTGAGACAAAGAGGCCGTTTCAAACCACATCCTTTACCCCAGAGTCAACCCCCAACGGCCCACTGGGTGCTTTCTCGTGGCCTGGAATGACAGCCCCAATAAGACAGACAACCACAGCCAGGACTGCGGAGCTCCGGGGATGAGCCAGGTATGGTCAACCCCCCACTTTCCAAGTAGGGCTCCTGAAGCCAGGTCCGCACACCTCCCTGCCCCGGGGATCTCTGGGAGGCTGCAGAGACCCCACCAGGAGATGCTCCGGGAAACGCCGCATCCCAGAGGGCCACGGCCTGCTCACGCCGCAGGCCGGGCTGCCCTGGCTGCTGCCAGGGGACAAAGAAGGAAGGAGCAGGGACTGACGACAGCACGTCCCCGATGCCAGCTGCCCCACGAGGCGAAATACGTGTCCGCCTGTCCCGGAGTGCCCAGCGCCAGACCCGCCGCATTTACTGTGGTCCTCAGCGCGCCTGCGTACCTGGCCCTGCCCGGCCAGAGAAAGGCACCTGTCCTTCCAAGTGAGGGGGGCACCGGCGCCCAGGGTGGGCCGGGGAGGAGGGCACTGCCGGAGCCGCAGAGAACGGGTTTCCCATCTCCCACCCCACCATCAGCAAAGGGAACGCTGTGGCCCCACCTCGAATCTACCACATCTCCCCTCCTCGCAGCATGAAGGGAGCAGCACCAGGCCTGAGGCAGGGGTGGAGGTGGGGCTGGTGGTGAGGTCTTGGGGCTGGGAGAGGTTGCAGCTCTGCAGGCCTCCAGAGCCACCAGACCCGTGGTGCACTGGCGAACCATGGTCTTGTCCTAACCCCAAACAGTACTTGGATGTCGGTATTACTCTTCCCACTTTACCAATGTAGGTAAACTGAGACTCAGAGAGACTAAATAACAATAAATAACAATTTATAAATTGTTAAACAATTTATAAATAAATAAATAACAATTTATAAATTTATAAACAATAAATAAATAAATAAATAAATAACAATAAATGTCACCAAGATGATAAATTTAGACACAGAATCGCACCACGTGACCAGGACACTTTCAGCCCTTTCTCACTCACCCATCCCTCACAAAGCTCTTCTCCGCTGATGGAGGTTGAGAGCCCCAGAGGGCAGCAATTTCTCATGGGTTCCGACTAGAAATCCCAACAAAGACCGCGCTCGCCTCAGGCCACTCTTGCTACTTGGGGGCCTAGGCTCTCACAGCGTCCCATTTATCAAGGAAAGCAGGGATCTGGAGTTGTAAGCTACATGTCTCAGTATTTCAACAGGTTAGAATCCGCTTTATGTCTTCTGTTGAGTTAATAGGATTTTAAAAATTGAAATAGAACATTTACACGACAAAGTACAGAGATCTGAAGTGAATGACTATTCACAAACTGAACATACCTATGAAAGTACCAACCAGAATAAGGGCACACACAGACCAGCCCCCGGAACCCCTCAAGCCGCTTCCAAGCACTCCCCAACTTCCGCCCAAAGGTTATCATTATTGTGACTTCTAACACCACGGCATCCTTTGGCTGACCTTTAACTTCATATAAATAGAACTGCACTGTGTAGACTCTTCCACATCTCTGACTTTTATTCCATACTGGGATTCTGAGACTCTTCCAAGTCACGGTCAGCCGCAAGAGCTTATTCTCTGCTGCGTAGTATCCCACCCCGGGACTACAGCCATTCCACTTTCTGTAGACATTTGCATAATTTCTGGTATTGCCTGTCTTGGACAGTGAAGTTAGGAACATTCTTATACTCGCCCTTTGGGAAAGGCATTCATATATGGGCCTTCCTGTAGCATATACACGTAAGGGTATGGTTGGAATGGTTGGGTCATAAGGTCAGTGTATGCTCTCGCCTTTGGTCACATTTCCCAATATGTCAGTGTTGGGTGAATTTCATGCAGCTTAGATGTGGCTTACCGGCCATTGTTTTGCACCTTTGGTCTGTGTGCTTTGTTCCTCTTAGCCACTGGCCAGACCATCTTCCTTGAGAGCATGCCGGCATGTCACAAATTAATGTAATAGTGGGGGGGAAATTCTACTTCTCCCCTATACTGATGAGTGAAATGAGCCTGTCCTTCAGTGAGTGCTCCTCCATCGGGATGAAATTACATTAAAGTCACGAGCAGCCTCTTCATGTACATGAAATCTAGCTCAATGGTGAACCATTGCCTTAGGCATACAGCAATCAACCCCGTGACAGCAAAGCACCTAGGTTCCCCAATTCCTAAGGGCTCTATCCAGCACCCCAGGGCTCCCCAAATCTCCCCTGCGTGCTAGCTCTCCACCCTTCTCCCATCACAACAAGCATCCAGCCCAAACCTTCTGCTGGATTCGAGCAGGTTCTACCAATCAACCAGAACTGGCATTCAGGATGAAAATCATTTGTCCTCCAGGGACCATAACACGCCACTCCTGATATTCAGTATTGGCCCAGGAAACCCTTGCTACTCTAAGTGGCTCAGCCTTCTTACACTTAGGATGGTTAGAGAAAAACAGGACTGAACCCAAGCCTGGCCTCATTCTTTGGTTTATTTGAATCTGATCCCCCCCACACCCACACTGCTCAGGTAGCTGTGAAAATAATTTGTCTCTGCAGTGGAGTGTTTTTGCTTGGATGGTTTTGGGTTCTGCCCCCTGGGTTTTATAGGGGGCAAACAAGCCCAGAGAGGGCCGGTGCCTTGCCCAAGGTCACACAGCAAGGCTGCACCAACGCTAGAATTTGCACCACCTCCCCATTTCTAATCGGAGGTTCTACCGCAGTGGGCCTTTCATAACCAAGGAGGAACCACCAGAAAAAGCAGACACATGATGCTAACTTCTTTCAGCTCAAACCAATCACATCTGTTTCCCTTCTTCCCCGCTAAGCAGTAAACAGTGGGGACAGCGCCCAGGCGGGCTGTGGGCAGGGACCTCAGCACACAGACAAGGGCCCCAGCCAAGAGCAGGCTGGGCGAGTTCTCTTGCTGGTCCCTGGGCTGTAAGAAAGAGACTTTCCACAATGCAGCAGAGAGCAGTGATCTGAGAGCAGAGAACTGCCCTTTTCTGAAGCGATAATGTACACAACCCCAGGGTGGGGCGGCCACGTGGCCGTGTTTCCAGCCGCCCAGGAGGCCCCCAGCTGTCTGACTGCGATCCGTCTTTATTAACATTTGCACAGAAACTCACAGGGCCTCTCGCTGCACACGAAAACCGAGCAATCTCATGTTCCCCCCCTCCACTAGGCCACAGGGCTCCTTCTTGTTCCTCGCCCTTCCCTCAGGCTACAACTCAAAAAAAAAACGGGGGCTGGGGGGTGGGGGGAGGCTCAAAAATACCAAAAGTTCCTTAACATCCGCAAATCCGCCTTCTGAGGCCATTTTCAGGAACGTGTGTCTGAAACTGCGTCCAGCAGTACTTCCTCCCTCGGGAACTGCTTTGTCTTCACCTCCAGTCTTTCTCTTTTATGGAGCTTTGGGCCTTCAGGGGGCGGGAGGGGGCAGAGGAAGGCCCCCCTGCACCCCCGTCCACCATCCACGTCCACCACCCCAGGCAGGTCTCCAGAAATGGCTGAAGGGCGGGGACGCTTGCCAGCTCCGGCACACACCTCTCTTAGAGGTCTAGTTCACGGCTCCCCAAACTCCTGAGGTCTGGCTGCTGGCGGTGGGCCTGGCCCGGGGCAGCCTCTCCTGCACTCCGCTCAGCACCGTGTGTCCACTCCCTTCCTTCAGCCGCCCACCCGCCTCACCGCTGGGAGCCAGGTTCCATGGAAGGGAAAGGAAGAAACCAGAAAGTGGCAGGGCCAGAATCCACCCAGGAGGGCTGCTGCCCAGGCCCCCAGCTCTGACCACCGCTCCACGTGGCTTTCTTCCCACTACCCACGAAATTGGCTGGGACAGGCCTTGGCCCAATCCTGTTGCTTCTCATCCCAAAGGTATAGTCAGTTGTTCAGCCCTTGGTGAGGCCATAAGGCACAGGTCCTACAGAACGCAAGCAAGCACACACACGTATGCACATGTGTGTTACATGTGCGTGCACGCATATGCACATGCATAAGGGGTCCTGAATTCTCTGGGTCAGGCGAGGGGAGGGGAAGAGCCCTTCTTCTGTTCACAGCTTCCCGCTAACTGACAAGAGGGACAAGAAGACAGACGTAAGCTAAGAAGATGGCCTGCCCCTCCCCACAGGAGGGCCCTAAGAGCAATGTCTTCTAAGGATGGTCCATGGACCAAGGTCTAGGTCAGTGCCTGGGAATTAGGCAGCCTCAGGAGGGTCAGGGCCTTGGAGAGGGCTGGCAGGAAAGGAGGTGAGCCGGCCCCGGGAGAGGCTGTCTCCTCCTCCGCTCTCTGGTGGGGGGGTGACGACACTCGAGTCACCCACACAAGGGGCAGGGGGTCCTCCAGGTGTGACCAAGAGTTAGGAGAAACCGTGTGTCCCCAGAAGGAGGGACAGAGGGGGCCTGAGCCTGGGGAGGAGCTTGGGAGGGCCCAGCCCAGGCCAGAGAAGTCCTCGTGGTGGCTACCGATCGGGGCGTTAAAGACCTAGGCGAGACCGAGTTGCGTAGTCCTGCCTGGGTGGCTGGCTACCCTCAGCCTCCAATCTTCAGGAAAAGTCTAGTGGACACACAAGAAAGGAAAGAAGGAAGGAATGCACACCTACCCCAAGCCCCACTGGGAGCCCTTTCACATTCCACAGACCTTACAGCAACACTCCCCTTGGGATGGGAAGGGCCAGCCTTGTGGGATGTTTCAGACAAAGCCTCCCGTTCCTCGTACCCCCCTCCACCGACTGGGCCATCTCTGGAATTCCATAACCTTATCCTCTTGGGCTTCCCTTCCACAAAATGGGGATTAAAAATCTCCCCCCAAGTGGGATGGGCTGGGCATCGAATGGGATCACATCTATGGGTCTGGTGTGTACCTGGAAAAATTCCACTGTGCTCCCAGAGGGAAAAGGGCAGGGAAGAGGGCCCACGTGGCAGGTCGCCCCACACCCAGCTCCAGATGAGACACTTGAATGGGCCTGTGTCCCGGCCTTTTTTCAGATGAGAACACAAGAGGCTCAGTTAGGTTAAAAAACTTGCCAACCATCATGTAGCTGCTGAGAGTCAGAATTTGAACTCAGCTCTAGGGGACCCAGAAGCCAGAATTCCCACTCACTCACTCACTCACAGACAGCCCCGTTCAAAGGCCACGCGGACGCCACGACTGCCCTTGGAACTCTTCCTTCCGAAAGAGTGGTTAATTTTAATCCCGTACATTTTGACCCAGCAGACGTGCGTGAACTCAGGCACACAGCTTTAAATATGTTATTAGCATTGTTATTGTTTTGCCAAAAATATTCTATCGGCGCTGTCTTTCTCTCTCTGCACACCCATGCACCTCTCAGACAGGTTTGAGCAGAACTTTATGAGCCGTGCGGCTACTTAGAAACAAAAATTGCCCATTATTTAAATTCAATTACATAGCAACCGCTTTTTAAAAAGAATATTTTTATTTGAGCTCATTGTGTAGCCAAGCATCAGACACTTTCTTTCTTCAAACTACTCTGAGAAGGAAAAATTATCAAATGAAAGGAAGGAAATGTTATGCATATCATCTCAGCCACTGAAAATAATGCTGATGGATTTTCCTCTTGGGCTCTTAATTTATTTAAACAACACCCCACTTCCATCAACAACCACGCCTTGGCTTCCTGAGTGCTTTTCTCCAGGGGATTCGAGGCTTTTTGGTCATATTCCCCGCTGGAGACTCAGAGGAGACTGTCGAGTCAGAGGAAGAAGACCCAGAAAAAAGCACCACTCACCCCCCCCCCATCCCCTGTATGTGGATGAGATGTCAGAAGTCCATGGTGGGACAGAGAGCTGGTCTGAGCACAAGTAAGATTAGACCCCAGGCTCTGATTCTGGACTCCCAGTCCAGTGCTCTTGCTGTCTCTTCCGCTGGGGGACAGAGGAGATACTGATGTTTCACCCGCGTGGGGGGTTGGGCTTCAGTCCAACTTTCCTGGTGCCCCCACCCTGCACCCCGCTTCCATGGCAATACCACATTCCAAGGTCTCCTGAGATGCATCAGGCTCCGAACTCCAGCCCCAGTGTCCCCATCTGGTCTCTGGGCCATGAGCGGGGAAGCGCCCTGGGCAGCTCCCACCTGTCACCCCAGCTCCAGCCCCTCTGCTGGGGGACCTCCAGCTCATCCAGCCTCTCCAAGAGCAAGCAAGCAGGCAATGGCTTCAGAGGTCGCTGTTTGCCTTGGCTCCTCAGCCCCTTTGCCCAGCAAGAAGCCGCTGGAAAAGAAAATAAAACAACAACAAAAAGCCCTTTGATCTGCCAAGGATGGCCTCATCCAACCCCTCGGGGAAGGTGGAAATCACCCTATGTCATGACCTGCTGGCCTCCCGCCCACAGGTCCTATCCGCAGGGCCCAGGACTCTCCCACAGACCCCAGCCTGGGCTCCTGGACCCCTTGAGATGAAAGCATCATGGTGACATCTGTGGGGACCAAATGGGGGAGGGACAGGAAGAGGCCAGAGAGGGCCAAGCAACTCTTCGGGAGAGAAGATGGCCATCGACCCAGCTGACCACCACACCACAGGTGGTCCCCACAGAGTGTCCACAGGTGGGGCATCAGGAAGGCGGGGCAAGAGGACTGTCACTGGGAGGGTCCCCGGCTACCCCCAGCAGTGGGCTACCCAGCACATCTCTTACTGACTCTCCTTCCCTCCCTGGCCGCTCACCTCTCCAGAGCCAACTCTATACATAAACAATTTGCAACCAAATTTTTGTTTGGGGTCTGCGTGTAGAGCCACCCAGCTAAGACAAGGCAGAAGGACACACGCTAAGACAGCCAGGGCACAGAGCGGCTGGGAAGGAGCGACCCTGGGGACAGGCCACGGAGGGTGCTGTGTGCGCGCAGGCGCGTGTGCGTGCGCGCACACACACGCACCCATTTACCCTGCAAACAATTCCAGAAAAGCAAGAGGCTAGTGACCTGGTGGTCTCCGGGTGAGGAGCCTAGGTTAGGACTGAGAGTTCATTTCCATGGAATATACCCTTGTTCCAGCTGTTAATCTCTTACTACGTTAACTCTGATGATTCTCCCATCTTTTAACAGTAAAACATGACTATCTTCAAAGAGCTTTTGAGAGCTCCTGGAAAATCAGATCAGTGAACTTTGGAGAGGGAGCAAACCCCGGAATCGGTAATCCCTTCCCTTCCTGAGACCCTCTACCTTCCTTCCCACCCCTTCATGGCCTTGCCTCTCTCTTAGCAGGGAACAGGAGGTCGGGTCCCCACTCCCATATAGGTTTGGTAGCAGCCCTGGAACAAGGGATTAAGGGCTGCAAGGCACAAAGGGCCAAGCGAGAGATCTCTGAGACCCGTGGATCCTGATATCCTCCCTGCTCTGGGTGAGACACAGGCTGGCTCCAGGAGGCGAGATCCCTGATGCCTCCCCAGAGGAGCACAGCCACGAAAAAGACCATCTAATGCTTGACAGTGGGCTGGCGGCTGGGACCACTTGGCTATGCATTTCTACACCTCTGCTCCTGGGCTGTGTGACCTTGGGCTAGTGACCTAACCTCTCTGTGCCCCAGTTTCCTCGGCCATAAAACAGGGGCAATCATAATACTGAATTAGGTGTTATGGGCTAAACTGCATTCCCCCAAAATTCATGTTGAAGCCCTAACCCCCAGTACCCCAGAACGTGATTGTATTTGGAGACAGAGGGTCTTTCAAATGGTAATGAAGGGACCTGTGAGACTAGTGGGGTGGGTCTTAATCCAATTTGACTAGAGCCTTTTCTAGAGGAGATCTGGACACCCAGGAAGCAGCGGGGAGGCCAGGCCACAGAAGAAAGGCCACAGAAGAAAGGCCACGTGAGGACAGAGGAAGGCAGCCCCCGGCGAGCCAAGGAGAGAGACCTCAGAACTAACCAAACTAACTGACACCTTGGTCATGAGCTTCTAGCCTCCCAAACTGAGAAAATAATTTTAACATGAATCAATTGAATTAATCCTCACAACAGCTCAATAAATGAGGTGTTATTTTTAGTCCCATTTTATAGGTGTGAAGATGAGGCCGAGAGGGGCTGAGCCATTTGCCCGAGGCTGTGGCGTTACCAAGGGGCAGAGCTGGGAGTGAAAACCTTGATTCTATTGGATGAGCTCAGACCCGTGAGCACCTGGCACACTCCAAGAGATCAATACCCGTCAACTGTGCTCATTCCCCAAAACAACCCGGGAAAGACCGGCCTGCCAGGGAGAAAATGAAGAGAGGCACCAGCTACCTGGGCCCATGCCCCAGGCCTGGGATGCAGCGTTGAGCAATGGCTGGGGGGTGGGGGGGGAAGGGAATCCCTGCCCTGGGGACCTGCATTAGAGTGAGGGAGGCAGACATTAAAGAATGACAGGGACAAAGTCAACAATGGTGCGATCTGAGCCACCAGGAAGAGAATTTGGCCCACTCAGGAGTCCAGGAAGGCTTTCTGGAGGAAGTGATGCAGGGGCTGAGTTCCAAAGGATGAGGAGGACTCTTGTCGCTAAAGAGGGAGGAAAAGGTATTGAAGGGAGGGGGCAGTGCCATGCGGAGGGGCCGTGCTGCTAGTTGGGGGGATGGAAGGAAGCAAGGTGGCAGGTGGGCTGGAGGAGAGAGGTCGGCTTGGGATGGGAGGGGGCAGGGGCTCTGGGAAAGCCTTTGAACACAATCGAGAATCCACAGAAGGGTCTCAAGCAAGACAGCCAGCGCGATCACATTGCGCGACAGATGTTTTTCCTAACAAAGTGTGGAAGTCGAGCTTCCGTAAATTGAGTTTTATTTTTAAGGCAGGAGGGAGCAATGGGAATCCGAGAGCTAATCCGTCTGGAAATTGAATGGGGGTCCCCCAGCCCAGCTGGCATTTTCAGAGATCCGGGCTGCCTTGAGTGAGGTGCACCTGTTAGGTAAAGATCCTGGAGGAGGAGCACCTGGCCGGCTCAGTCGGTAGAACGTTTGACTCCTGATCTTGGGGTCGGGGTTGTAAGTTCAAGCCCCGTGTTGGAGGAAGAGTTTACTTAAAAAAAAAAATGAAAAAAACTGGTCCAGGGTGGGGGGATGCTGGGGGAGTGTCTCTGCTTGCCATAGGAACACTGGATACTGTAAATGTGGCTCTTCCCACCAGGCCCCCAAATGGCCTGCCTTCTGGGGTGACCACAACCTTCCAGGCTCCCCTTCCCCAGCATCTCCCCATCTCCCCTTCTCCAAGCTTCAACTTGTGCTTGACTCCACGAGCAGGCCTGTGTTGCCCTTGCTCCCAGACATAAGTGCCTTTCCCGACTTTTCCATAGCACCCAAGGATCCCTACTTGTTTGTTCCATGTTATCTGGGTGCCCCACACAGGAGGGGCTTATGGCTAGAGGCCTCAGTGCATAGCAAGAAGGATGTGATCGCGAAGATGCTAGAATGAGGAATTCACCCATTCACTCATTCATTTAGCACCTACATATTAAGCATAGATTCAACCCCAGGTGCCGAGCTACACCCCGTGGGGTCTCCCCACTTTTATTCCATTGATGGAAGCAGACAATAAAATATCTAGAGTAATTCTGGCATTCACTGAATCCTTGAAGTGTCCCACTCAATCCTCAGAGACATATTTGTGCATTTTAATCCTATCTTCGTAAAACTCTGGGAAGTGAAATGGTAGCACAGAAAAGTTCAGTAATTTGTCAAAGGCCAAACAAAGGCCATGGTATGGGACTGAATCAGGATTTGAACCCAGACCCTTATGTTCGTTCAGAAGCTGGACTCCCAACCTTTGATCGCATGTTGCCTCCTCATACCTTCATTTCAACCCTCAACGGCATCAGCTGAACCCCTAAACCCTCTGGGGCTCCCCTGGGGTGGGCTCTGGAGCCCAGAACTGTCTGCTCAGGCCCCCTAGGCCCCCTCCTCAAGCAGAGAGACCCAGACGTTGGCCCTGGGGAGAAAAGCCCAACTTGCAAAAGTCACAGCGACTTCTGGCATGAAACAGAGTCCGGGATAAAGAGTAAAGCAGGGACAATTTGTTTCAATGGGCTATTCTTAACGTAGGAGAATATGGAAAAGACAGACGACTCCAGAAAGCTGGAAGAACATCACTGGCGCCTTCCATTCAGTCATTTCAAATTGTTAGTTCTAGAAAACATGCTACTTGTAACTGGTCACAATTCACATACGTCCCTGCTCCTTTAGTCCAGACGGGACACCCTGTCTGTCCCGACAGCAGCATCTGGCAGGTGCTTAGCTGTGGACCCAGTGTGCTTGAATGCAAACATTTACCTCCTCTCTGCTAGGAGGTGGCTATAAATCCCCTCCTTACTGCTCAAAAAACTGAAATGTACCGAGACCGACTTACTGATCACTTGCCAGTGGTTTAGCTGCAGGAACTTGGGCCAATTCTTTGACTTTTTGGGTGTAAAATGGGGTAATCCTAGTACCCACTTATTATGGGTTGGATGGAGGACCCCCAAAAGATATGTGGAAGTCCTAACCCTCGGGACCTGCGAATGTGTCCCTATTTGGAAATGGGGTCTTTCCAGATGTAATCAATTAGGATGAGGCCCTAAGGCCCTAATCCAGTAGAACTGGTGTCCCCATAGGGAGAGCAAAGACGGAC
Source organism: Martes martes (assembly GCF_963455335.1). NCBI lineage: Eukaryota > Metazoa > Chordata > Mammalia > Carnivora > Mustelidae > Martes > Martes martes. The sequence continues at coordinate 20,958,738 of NC_137898.1, forward strand.
TCAGGGGAAGACAGCGTGGATGACGGGAACAGGCACCGGGTCCTGTCCATTAGCCAAGGGACACCAACTGAGGAGGAACAAAGAGGGACCCTCTTCTAGAGCCCTGCGAATACCTTAACTTGGGGCTTTTAGCCTCCTGAACTGGGAGCAGAGAACTGTCTGTGGCTTCCAGCTCCTACCATGGTCACTTGACACGGCAGCGCTAGGAAACCAGCCACCTCTTAGGGCCCTCGAGCTACTCCAAGGCCCCACTCCACGTGTTTCATGTGGCAGAGGCGGCCATCCAGCCCAGCCAGGAAGGCAGCAAAGTGGGAGGGGGTGGCCAGCAGCACCCCAGGCCCCGCCCCCGCATGGTATTTAGACTCCAAAAGATGGGGCCCACATCCAAAGGCCAGAGCTTCAAGTTCTTCTCCCATTGCCAATGAAAGGCATGTTAGTTCAACAGGAGAGCAGAGGCTGAGACCACGGGCAGTTGGGGCGGGGGGGCGGCCATCACCTCCCACCCGGAAGTTACAGGCCAAGGTTCTGGGCCCGCTTCTGGCCTCTCCTGGGTGCTGATCCTTTACAAGGCATCCCTTCCTTCCTACTCAGGTGGCAGACAAGAGATACACAAACATGTTGATACCAACTACGCACCCGGGCCAGATTAGCCTTATGGCTTCCTGTATACTCCCCATTTTGCAGACAAGAAAACTGAGTCCCAGGAGAATGAACCAGCACCGAGCACTAACGAATGGGTCAGGATCCCAACCTGGGTCTGGCCGTCTTCCTGCCGGCAGAAAATCTGGGCTGGAGGGTCCCTCTTGTTCTCTGCCCAATCCCACAAAGGAGCAAAAGGGCCACAGCCACCGCGGCGGGGCTGCACAGGTGGGACAGGAACCACAGGTAACTCTATAGGTCATGGCGGGGGGTGGGGGGGGTGGGGGGGGTTCAAAGCTTAAGCACTCCAAAGTAACTCCCAAAGCAGTGTGCCCTCGGCTTTGACTATGAATACCTACAACTAGGATTCCCTCCCCTCCCCCACCACCCTTCTCCCTCAGCATCCCGATAGTGCCTGCAGTCTCCCCCCACGCTGTTAGCATATGGGAGGAGCAGCTATCGGAGGTAGGGTTTGGAAGACCCTAGAAGAAGTTCACAGGACAGTAAATTTCATAAGCCAAAGGAGGCCACGGGAGCGTTGGGCTGAATGAAGGTCAAGGCCCAGCTTAGTGTCCTTGCTGTGCTCACTTGCAAGTCCCTTGGCTCCTCTGCGTGCCACCTCCCTCCAGGGTGTTATGGGCACTTTACGATCTCCCCTGTGATCACTTCCCTGTACACAGTCTGAAATCTACAAAGAACAACGCATACCACGGATTCTTAGGGAACAGAAGCATCCATGTTTTACAGGCGGACAATATACTAGGTTTACTCGGGAAGCTCTAAATGCATCATCTCAATTCATTCTTAAAGTACTCTCTTTGAGAAGTGTAACTGGAGAGTTAGTGCTCAGCAAATCTCCACGCACGTCCTGGCATTCCCAGCGTCCCTTGCCGCTGGCTGGGAACCACGTGACGGTTCTGACCCACACACTGGAGCTGGTGTGATGGGGGTCACCTTCTCGCTGAGGCAGCTGGGCGTCCGAGGGCCTCCCCCACCTCTCTCTGCCCTTCAGCAGTAACTTCGGATGCCACATATTCCAGAAGGTGTCGCTACCAAGATAGCGGAGTCACCATCCTCCTGAGTCCCTGAGTAACCGTGTGGAGCAGAGACCCGCCCCAGACAAGCCATGCGAGCAGGAATTATACCCGCAATGCTAAGCCGCTGAGAGCTGGAGTCCTCTGCGGCAGCAGCTGATTTACCTGAACGGTGTTATTGCTATGACTGTTGCTCTGCTGCTTTTCCCAGGTAAGGAAACCAAGGCCAAAAAGCCAGTCAGGGGCAGAAACAGGGCTCAAATTCACAACTGTGACTCCAACACACATCCTCTTCCAGGAACACCCTGTAGTTGCTCAGTAAGGTCACTGACTTCCCAGAGGGCTGAGAAATGGACGCAGGAGAAAAGAGGGAACCACAGAAGGCACTGAGCCCAGAAGCCAAGCAGAAGCAGCGGGGAGGGCCTGATGGGATCTCAAAGCTAGCGTTCCTGGGGCTTTGGGGCTCACAGGAGGTTCTGTCTGCAGCTGTACACGAGGAGGAAATATCACACAGGGGTTTAGAGCCCTGGATGGGCCAACAGATCGGCCTAGGTTCAAATCCTGGTACCACCACTTTCTCACTTTTTTTTTTTTTCCGGAGTCTTACTTTAACATCTGCAAAATGGGGACGAGATCTGAACTAGCCTCGCAGGTGCAGATGGGATGGAGCCTGGTCTAGCTGCTGGCCGATGGTGAGCATGCCCACAACGTGAGCCAACACGAAGATCACCCCCACGATGGCTCCGAGCACCAACCTTACCAGGCAGGGGTGAGGCAAGGGGGCAGCGGGAAGAGGCTGCCCCAGCCCGGGCAGCCCATAAAGCCCAGAACATACTCCTGGTCTAGCCTCTGTGTCTGCAGCAGACCAAGGGGCAGTAGACAAAAGGGGTTAGCAGGCCTGGCCAGACATAATGCAACAGAGCAGAGAAGCCAGATTATTTATTTTAAAGTCGCAAGCATCTTCTAGCAAGACGGCCTTTTATTTGGGTGAATCTGGGAGTTGTTTATCAGCTTAAACTCATTATCTGCACATATGGTCTTCATACTATGGTTCAGGGTGGGAAACAAAGGATGGAAGGGAGAGGATAGGCAAACACTAGCGGAGGAAATATCATCCCTCAAGTGCCAGAAACCGGGATATTTTCAGTGACGTCACACTGGGCTCCCTGCCACGGGGATGGGACTATCAGGAGAATATTCACAAGGTTTTAACTCCAGCGTCCCTCAGTGAGGGAGGAAAACGGGGGAGGGAGCGATTCATTTTATTCACTTGTGTCTTCCATTCTCAAAGCAGACTCTTCCCGGCCCTCACACACGTTCAAACCCAGGCAGCCTAACCACCACCCAACGCTGTCGCTGAAGAAATAGCAAAACAGGCTCAGAGAGGGCCAGTGACTCCCTTGAGGTCACACAGCTCCACCTGCAAGAGAATCAGGGCTCAAACACAAGTCTCTTCTCTCAGAGTTTGGGGACCTTCCCTCAACCAAACCCTGTTGCCTCTTGGTCCAGACGCACATGCGCAGAACCAGTGAACACGCTTCTGCTCATCTCCGAGTTGTTTGATTTATTAATTAAAGCAGCGGTCTTGGGAGAAGACAACGGACAAGGGTTGGACCTTAATTTAAGATAATCAGTGCGGACATGAAAGATCTACTTCGCCAGCTGCAAACACTGGGGCTCATCATCTCACTGTCTCTTTTCAAAAAGAGTTTCCTTACCGGCAGACACACCCATCCCCCAACCCCCCCACCCCCCCCCCCACCCCCGTCCCCGCCGCGGGATCCAAGTGCTGATTCGGGTCCAAAGTGCCAGCCCGCGTAGCAGGAGGAGCCCAAGCTGGCAGCTTTGCTCCATTGCATCAGGTTGCAGAAATATTCGATCGACCGATCATCTGCTCCGGGGGACCAAAGTGCTTGGTTCCAAGGCCCCCTCCCTTTGCCGCGTACCAGCTGAGCACGAACAAATGTTCCTGATTTTTCCAGCCCTCTGGAAAGAGGGGTCCCTCAAAGGGGCGCCCAGCCACCAACACGGGCTCTCCTTAGGGAAAGGGAGTGAGGGCTAGACAAGCATCTAGGGCCTGCAGACAGACTTAGGGTTCCCAGCAGGCACCGGTTGACTTTAACTTCTCAGTCTAAAATGGCAGTCTGATGTTGTGCAGGGCTGGGGCGGGATGGGGCAAGACAGCGGGAGAGGTGCCCTCCGCTGGACTCAAGGCAGAGCAAAAGCTGCTTACTGCCCTAAGAAGTTATACCTTCCTGCCTTTCAGCAGCAAGCCCACCAAGATCTCCCGGGCCAATGTCTTCAGGTTACAGACTGGGGAAGCAGGTTCAAGGCTGAAAGTGACTGGTCCAGAGCCCCCCTGGGATGATCCAGGAAAGGTCCATTTCAAAGCAGCCCCCACCGAGCCCCCCCAAACCTTGCTGTTTCCTCCCCTCCTTGGCCCCTCCCACAAATCCCTGCCATAATTCCTTGCCTCCACACCCCTTTCCCACCCATCTCACCACCCCCCCCCCCCACCCTGTGTTCCAGGCCTCCCTCACTCCACTAAAACCTCATCCAGGAACTCAGTAGCTCTTTCCAAGCTGACGTGGAATTTTTTAAAGAAGGAGGGGCTACTCCCTAGATGACCCAAAGTATCCTAACTCCAATTCCAGACAAACTTCTGCTTCTAGAAAGTGCCCTGGTAGACTGCCATTTCAGCCTCGGGTTGGGGTATAGCTGTCCCAAGGGTCACCGTTGTAATGGATTTGGGGACGGGAAGATAAGGAAACTGAATTTCCAAGACTTGAAATTTTACTGAATCAGAGATCTTGGAGTTTATACCGGGTCCGCACGTGAAAAGCTACCCAAACACAAACACCTGGGAGGTCTCAATTCCCTCTTCTCCTCAGGGCAGGTGGGGTGGGTCATGGGTGGGGCACAGAAAGAAGGAGCTGACGGCCCTCAGGGGCCCGGTGCTCACACTTAGGTCCCAGGGTCCAGGCTGTGCCAGGAGGCTTTCTTCCCCAGAGGAACAAGAACCACGAGAGAAATAAAACACAACCCCAAACTCCTTTTGTTTTCAGGCCCCATGGAATGTCTTGAAGACATACCCAGAGACATCCATTGGGCCTCTCCACCCTTTCCCCTGTCTCCTCCTCGCACCCCTTCTGTTCAAAATAAAAATCATGCTGATCTTTTTGGCACCTCTGCCCTACAGCATTTTGGTAACATCCAGCAAAAACATGCGGTGGGCTCTACGGAAAGCCAGAACCTCAACTAACTCTCTTTCGGGGACCGCCCCCATTTCCATGACCTTTGCAGGGGACTCTGGGGATGCGGGTGGGGGAGGGGCTGTCCAGTGAGCCCACACTGCTGGCCAAGAGACTCAAGAAAACTTCCCACGGCCACTATGAGGCCACCGCCCGTTCTTTGATTGCTCATTTGTTCTCTCTTGGGGTGCAGGGAGGAGGGGGGAATTAAAGAGAGGAGGCAAGAGTCCCTTCCGCGTCCAATGTCGAGCAGGCCCACACAGGACAAAGCTGATACTCTTTAGAGATGCCAATGGCAATCCTGCTTCCCCCAAGGGCTCCGCACAGATACACAGACTCCAAGCACGGGGGTGGGGGGCTGAGGTCAGAAAAAGGGACACATCGCAGGTGTCTTACCAACAGCAGTGAAATGACCGGATGAAAGTGGACTGTAGACCCAGACCCAGGAGCAGAGCGACCCTTGTCGCAGGCTGAGAAATCCCCCACTTCAGCCTGGACCGCTGAAATCTCCCAGGGCGCTTCGTGACCCGGTCCCGTGCCTGCCAGCTTACTTGTGCCCAGAGAGGACAGATCAGAAGCGCCCACAAGCCCGTCATCCAGCCCATCCATCTGGCCACATGCAGGAAACGAAGGTACAACTTTTACAAGAAAGGTGCATTCAGCACTTTGGGCTGTAGACCCCAAAGGAACCTCACCAAATTGATCCTCTCATCCCCTTTCTCTACACCAGTTCGCTGTTAGTGTCAAGTTTCTCTCGTTCTTTTTCTGGGGTGAGTATTTTAATCAACCATACACCTTGCCTGCTCCCCAAGTAAAACCACCCCTGACTACCAAGCTTTCCCACACACCGTGCACCCCAGCTCCACGCTCGGACCTCTCCCGCGCCGTCGCACGGGGGCGACCTGTTCCTCCGCGCGGGCCCCCGCGCCTGTTGGAGGGTCTGTGGTTCTAAGTCCTGGGTTTCCGAGCATTTGTCTCGCAGGAACCAGGACTCGCCTTCCTGTGGGTGAAAGGGCCGGGGAAGGGCTCCCCCTGGCGGGGGCCAGCTCACCTCAATCTAGCGGGGATCCAAAGCTGGCGCGAGCCCACGCGAGCCAAAGCAACCCTCCCAGAGGACTCCTATTATATATACCCGTAAATCCGGACGTGCCGGAGAGGCTCGGACCCCACCGAGCATCCACGGAGTCTCCGCTTCGCTCCCCCAAACCGCGCACACCCCGTACGGGATAAGGGGGACCCGGGAGGAAAGCGTGGCGCCCCTGCCCCTCCCGCCCCGCCGCGGTGCTGGGACCCCAAAGGCGGATCGCCTTCGGTGCCCTGGCTGGGCCCAACAATCCTCCCGGCAGGGATCCTCGATCCTAATCCCTAGTCTCTACCTGACCTCCTACAGAGTGGCGTGGCCCGCACCCCCGCCCTCGGGGCACAGCCCTCGCTGAGCCCCCAACCTTGTTAACCACACCTGCTACCCCCTGCCATCCTCTCGACGCCCCCCAATCACCCACCCAGAGCGCCCAGCGCCGACTGGGACCGCACCTGTCCCGGGGGGGAAGCCTCTAGCCCGCGGATTCGGGGCAGGGATCTGGGGCGGGGATCCGGGCAAGCACATCTCCCCTGCCCCCTCCCCAGGCTAGTTTAAGTAGAACTTGGTTTCTGGGCTTCCCCGGGACCGTTCTGGGATCCCTCCCCCATTCCATCCCCATCCCCGACCGTGCCCAACAGTCGCCGGGGGGAGCGCCCCTGGGGTCTCCAAGTCCCCGGGGGTGCAGCAGCGGGGCGCACGCAGGGCGCGGAGGTGCAGAGCCCCTACCTTCCAGCAGCAGCTGCCGGACCCCGCGCCAACTCCCGCCGACGGCCGCGGGGGAAACTTTCCCCAGGCGGAGAGGCGCGCTCGCAACTTGCTCGGCGCCGGCTGCCTTCCTGGCGGTGGCGGCGGCGGCGGCGTGTCCGGGGACCGGGTGGCGCGAGGCGGCGGCGGCGCTGGCTCGGGGCTCGGGCGGCCTCGCGCGGCTCCGCTGTGGATCGCTCGGCGCTGCGTCCGCCCCGCAGCCTGGAGCCCCCGAGACGCCGGCGGCAGCTGCAGCCGCCCGCCCGCCCGCCCGCCGGCCCCACCTCCCAGCCACCGCTCCGTCCCTCCCTCTCCCCCGCGCTCCCTCCCCTCCCCAAACCTCCTCCCAGCCAGTCTCCAGTCTCCAGTCGCCGCCGCCACCGCTGCCGTGGCGGCCGCCGAGAAGGCACGTTTCCTCCGGCTGGCTGCCCCTCGCCTCCTCCCTGCCTCGGTCTCCGCCTGCGGTTCGGCCTCCGAGCCTTGTTTCGGGGCCCCGGGGCCACCCTCTGCCCTGTTCCAGTCCTTCACCCCCTGCCCGCCTTCCCGCTCTGCCCCGCGACCCTCGCTTCGTCTGAATTCGGGAGATCCGCTGGGGATGTGGGAGAGTGGCGTGCTAGACCCGGAGTATTTATTCCGGGGAAACTTTCACGCTGCGCCCCCCCATAACCGACTGCAGGGTTGGAGGGGATGACCGTCCATCTGGACCTCGCCGCTTCTCCTGGGCTTCCTGCTGCCCCGGGAGTACCTGTTGAAAGCCGGAGGGATTCACCCTACCAAGGGCTGCTTCGGTTGGCTGCGGATAACAGAGGCCGCTGGCTGGGTGCTGAGGGGGCGGGGCTGACCCAAGACCAGATGCAAATGACTTGATTGCAGGAGGCCGGCGCTGTGTCTCCAATCTCAGGACTTATCTTTTCATCTTTGTTCCTCGGCCTCAGTCACACATCCCCTCCCCAGCCCCTGACACATGACTTCACTGAGACACTTAACCTCTGAACCTCCTCCGTGAAGAAGCTCCCTATCCCTCCTGCCTCAGACCAAATGAGCCAGCAGGCAGATGGCAGGGGCAGCCCAAGTGAAAGTGCTTGGCTACCCCCCAGATGAGTGGGGCTCTGGATGCCCACCCCTCTTCCCTGGGGGGCTCTCCTTTGAGTCCCCCCTCTGAAGCTTTCCCGTGGTGGAGTGTCTGATGGCCCTGGACAGTCACACACACAGGAGCTCTGCAGGGTACACCTTGGTCACCTGATTTGCACTAAAGGGTGAGTGACTGATAGGCTTTGACCCTATTCCAGTCTTGGGTATGAGGGTTGGTAATGTCAGGCCCCAGGGGCTGGAAATCTCTGCCTTTCCTTGCCCACATTCCCAGAAAAGGATATACCCCTCTGAGGACCTTGAGGGTATCTCGTCCTTTCAACCGGTTCACCTGGGGTACGTTGAGAAAGGGCTGACAGAGAAGAGAGGTGTGACTGGGGTGAGATAAACCAGGTCTGCCTGAATTTTCAGATGGACCCCAATTGAGCAGCGCTTAACCCCAGGGAAGAAAATCTCTGATAGTGCAATTTCTGTAAAACAGGGACAAGGAAAACCCTAAAGGGATTCAGCCTCCACGTTCACCCCTTCCGCTGCCAAAACAGCATTGGGGGAGGCTGACCCTTTACTCTGAGAAACCCCACAGGCTCTGCGTTTATGGAATGCTGTTGGAAGAGGCTGTCTGTGTGGGCCTCCTTGGACGCGAGGCGCCACATAAATTTAAAGAGGGAAAAGGCTCAGCCCCTAGTGAGGGTACTGGGGCCTGGGAGGTGGAGGCCAGAGACAGCAGGAGCAGTGGATGGAGTTTCGGAGGGTCTGGGGGATTGGCAGAAGCCGGCAGAGGGGAGGGGAGCACTGGCCGGGGGAAAGCAGCACAGGCCAGTTGGACCACTCAGCTGCCCAGCTGGGAGGATAGGTCCAGCTCCAAGTCAGAGTTTCCCAGACCTCAGCCATTCTCCTGCTTCCATCGAGAATCTGTGCACCAGATAAGGCTGTTTGCTTAATAGCTTTCTTTAAATCAACTCTTGTTTTGGTTTGCTTTTTTTTTTTTTTTTTTTTACTTAAAAGTGCTTGTTTTTACAAAGAAATGTTATATCATTCCCATAAATGGAAAACCAGCATCACATTACTATAAATAGAAGGTCCCATAAAAATAAATACAATGAAAATAAAACAGTGTTATTAAATTCTAACAATGTATATTTAACCACAATAAAAAAAAATCTCCAACAAAATAAGGCCGCCCAAGGAAGGTGCTGAGCCCAAGGCCCCACGCTCTTGTAAAGGGAGATTAACAAGGGCTAGAAAGGTGTTAAAGACACCTTAGCAACAAACTGAGACTCCAAGCTGTGATCAAAAGGGTTGAAAGGGAACAGAAAGGGAAGTCCCCACCTCCAGGTCCTCACAGGCCAGCAGGGAGACTGAAGGCCCATGACTGAGCTCCTTAAATCTCCTTGAAGACTTCTGATGCCCCAGGAAATGCAATCTAAGTGCATAGGAAAAAAAGTACTTGCTGGCAGAAGGACCCCAAGAGCATAGTCCTGGATAGGAGGAAGTGATCCTGGTGGCAGAAAGCGGGCCTCCTCCCCCTCACAGGGTGACCCCTGGGATAGTCTTTCCCTTCCCTGGCCTCAGTGTCTCCACCCTACAGCCAGAGGCTTGACACATGGTCTCCGGGATCCCGTTTGCTATTCTTCGAGAAAAGCAAGAAAGGTGCTGGGTCATGGCTTAATCAGGAAATTGAGGAGAGGGGAGGGAAGGGGGAGGCTTGGAAAGGGAGAGAACGTTGAGGGGGGGCAGAGGGTCAGCACTCCTCGGGAGGGAGCGAATGAGGTGTTAGGGCCACTGTTGAGGGACTAGAGTCTAGATCATCCCAAATCCAGAGGTGGCCCAGCCCAGAACGTTCCAGATTCCCCATGTGTCCATCCTGGAAAGAGCCTTGTAGAGAATCCATTGTAATCCAACCACTTCATTTGACAGATGGGGAAACTGAGGAAGCACCACGGACTAGATCTGAGTCATGGTTGGAGAGCTGGGCGTCGAACTGAGGCCCTTTCGACTCCCCCCCCCTACCCTGTGTTTGGGGTACTGGTAGAAATGGTTCTTTTGAAAATATTCACCTCTCCCCCCAGGGGCTCACAGACGTCATTTTTCTCCGACAACTGGGAAAAATCGATGAAATGGCCTGAAAGCCCCAAACTCGCCGGAGTGTGGCCAGTGTTGGGCAGCCTGTGTCACTGGACAGAGGACACTGGAAGTGAGCATCTGCATGCCAGCATCTTGGGGACCCTAATGCAGACCAAATGGCCCCAAACAAGGAGTCCACGGGCCCAGGTTCCAGTCCTGGCCATCTCGACAATTCCCTTCCCGTCCTAGGCTGCCGTGTTCCCATCTGTAAAGTGACACATTTGGGTGCTCTCAGCAGATCTCAAGATGGGCCGACAGTCCTGTCCCCAGGTGCCTAAGAGCTAGGGGACAGAGGGGGAGGCTCCCTTCCAGCTTTCACCCCAAGCCGTTCCCCTTTCATCTTTTTTGTATGACGGTGTCTTCCGTGAGAAAGTTGCTTTCATTTACAAAGAATGTGGAGTCACTAGAAGTCATGACCTCTTCTTGCTGCTAACCTTTATTAATTTAGGACTCATTAGACTGTGAGCTTCTCAAGGACAGGGGCCCTGTCTTTGTTCATGTCTGGGTCTCTAGGACTTTCTACAGTCGGCGCTCAGAGGGACGTTGGAGGCCACTTCCTAACTGTGCCGCCTTGGGCCAGCTGCTTAAACTCTCTGAGCCTCAGCTGAAGCAGCTTTAAATGGGAGTTGGAACCACACCTCCAGGATTGGGTGGCTGAGTTTCTCAGGGGAAGCTCTCAGCCCCGCCCCTGGCACATAATAAGTGCTCAACAAAGAGCAGACTTCAGTGTGAATGGATCAATGGAGGATGCTAGAAGGGCCAGGTCCTTTCCCCAGGAGGCGTCTTGACCTTACAATCTAGCTTTTCCAAGGCAGCCTGCATATTAAATATTTAATCATTGCCTCCCTGTTTTTTTTTTCTGAATTGTTTCTTTTTATGTGTAATTTGCAGTCATTTCCCCCAAAATGACAGTTCATTAAATGTACAACTGAGTGTGACTGAATCTGTTTATCTTTGTGTTGATTTTCATAGAATAAATTTCAAAATCCTAGGAACATCCTTTGGGGATTTGAAGACTATGGTCTGGATCCTCTAGGGCCTCCACCAGCTGTAGGGACTCTCCTGCTTTCCCTCTTGGTATCCCTCCACCCGGCTGCCCACAGTTCATGGCCAGCCTCTCCGAGTGTCCTCAGCCCTGGGGCGAAGGGCTTGCCTGCCAGGGTCCTCCTTCACCTTCAGGAATGCCGCTGACTGGGAGCTAGAAGAGAGGGGGGATGCTCCCCTCTTCCCCCAGGCTCTGTAGGGAAAGAGGTAGATTCATTATTTTAATAAACTGCTAGTAACAATACAATACTAATCACTGCCATCAGGGAGTGCTTTCTAGGGTAGAAGGTCGGGTTGTAAGGACAGATAAACCCAGGTCCAAAGCTTGGTTCCTTTATTTGTCAGCTGTGGGGCTTCGGGCAAGATACTTTGCCTCTCTGTGCTTTAGACTCTTAATCTTTAACATAAGGAGCATGTACCCTGCCAGGCACTGTGATGAGGCCTTTAGAACACAAGCTCAGTTAAGACGTCCAACAACTCCATTAGGTACGGGTAGCTGGGGATCATGTTCTATAAACAGAAATCAGAGTTCACCCAGCAAATGCAGAACCCAAGTTCAAACATTTCTCTTCTCACTTCCGTGAGAGCAGGAGAGAGCAGTGGGCAGGAGGAGGTCAGAAGATTTGGGGCCAGCCTGGCACTGAACTTGCTAGCTGTTGGCGTTGGCCAAGTGGCCTGGTGCTCCTCTGATCCTCCCTCTTCTTCCTCTTCTCAAGGGGGATGCCCGACAGGACAGTTGTAAACATCAAAGGAAAGGACATCTGCAAAGGGACTTTGATAAACAGAAAGCATGTAACAAATGTAACTTCTTTCTCTTTTTTAAATCACCTTTATCATCCCTGTAGAACTGCTGAGATGACAAGTTTGGAACTCAGGGTCCCCCCAGTACATTTCAGTTGTGCAATAAATATTTGTGAAGGTACCATATCTGTGAACTCGCCCCACACCCGGACACCCAAACTGGAGTCAGAAGAAGGGATGTATGTGGTCCCTGTCCTCATTTGGATGGTGGATGGGGAAACAGTCAATACGACCAGCGAACTTTTAAATTTAAGATTCATCTTGGGCAACAGCTCTCCCATTTTGCAGATGAAAACACTGAGGTTAAGCTGGGGATTGGGCTGGGGCCACTTATCCAAGATCTGCCAGCAAGTTGACTTCGGAGTTTAGGTCCTGCTTCCCAAATCAGCTTTCTTCTGACCAAATGTCTTGCCTCATTTTCTGTGCTCCAAGCTTTGGTTCCTCAAGGATACCTTCTCCCCTCGGTGAGATATGAGTGCCTGCATCTCTGCTCCTCAACCCAGAACCTGTTGTGTCACCCCTTCTGCACTCCCATGCCAACAACTCCCCAAGAGGAGGACCGGGAGGGCAAATTACACCAGGAGTTGCCCCAGAAGACCCTAGAGGGGGGTCCATGGCCAAGGCCTCATGTGCCCATGAGCAGTGGACACCTTGTCTAGGTTGCTAAATCCAGCCAGGGAAGTGAAGGTGGGACTAAGTTCCAGCAGTGCTGGAACATCACAGCTCTTGGACTGTGGGTCGGGGGAGCCCTGGGCTGAAATCTCAGCCCGCTGAGACCCCGGACAAGTCACTTCACCTCCCTGAGGCTCAGGTCTGGCCTCTGCAAAATGGAGATAGTATCAGACTCTACGGGAGTGAGAAGGTTGAGTGAGCTAACACATGGAAAGTGCTCGCAGAAGTTACAAGGCAAATCTGGAAGACGGTTGTGTCTATTTGCCTTGCAGACCAAGTGTCATGGACACACAAGGCTTTGAGAGCCTGCAGTGTGCTTTGGGGGAAGCAAAGCTATAAAGGCCACCAGCCAAGAACTTTTCTGAGCTAGTACTAAGTCCCCAGCACTTTGCTCACCACTATACCTATATTAATTCCTCCCAACAATCCAATGAGAAAGCACCCATTATTGTCCCCTTTTACAGAGGGGGAAACTGAGGCTCAGAGAGATTGTTACCTGGTCTCGGTTGCTCAGCGCGTGAGTGCAGGGCTGGAACTTGCACCCAGGCAGTCATATTCCACAGCTCCCGATTCTATATCCTGACTCACACTACTTCATGCCCATTATCCCTCTGTTCATCCAAATAACCCAGAGATTGTTAGTATCATCCCCATTTTACAGATGAGCAAAGAGGAGAAGTGAGGTTCAGAAGGTGGAGTGCACAGTGCAAGGGCAGAGCTAGGAAGGTACCAGATGCACTTCAGTGGCTCTGACTGTTGAGACTGGGTGATGGGTTCCCTCCAGGCAGGAAGGGCTGTCCGTTCTGGAGCTAAGTGACCTCACGGGGAGTCATCTCAGGCCACTGGCATGTGTGCTGGGCATGGCGTCAGGAAGGCCAGTCCCCGTCCTGGTCATTGATTTCGATGGCCATTCTGGGGCACCAGTCAGCAGCAGAGAGCAGAGCTGAAGAAGCTGGCTCCGTGCCCGGCTGGTTCCGGCTATGTCCCGGCTGTGTCCTGGCTTGGTTCGAGGACAGATCTGCGCCTGGCTGCCACAGTGACAGGCTGCTCCCTCGCTGCCTCCAGCCTCCTCTCCCTCCTCCTGACCCCTTTCTTCCCTCCTTGTCCCTCCAATAAGGGTAAAATTGTGTTCCCCCAAAAGATATGGGTGCCCCAACCTCCCCCACCTTTAGACATGGCCTTGCTTGGAGAGAGCATCTCTGTAGATGATGAAGGTAATGCGAGTTCGTTAGGGTGGGCCAAATCCAATATGACTGGTGTCCTCATAAAAAAGAGTAAAAAAGTGGGGCTTGAGGAGACGGATGGGAGGGAAGACAGAGGGAAGACACACAAAGATCGCCTGACAGTGGCCAATGCTGATTGGCTGCGGCTATAAACCAGGGCTCCCGGGCCACCAGCAGAAGCTGGCAAGAGTGTGGGAAGATGCTACCCAGCATCTCCAAGGAAAGTGGTGCTGTTCACACCTTGATGTCAGACTTGCAGCCACCAGAGAGTGAGACAGACGTCCCAAGGAAACGTACAGCCTCCCGCTTCACTCGGTCCTTGCTTCCATGTTCCAAACACACACTTCAACGTGACCAGGCTCAAAACTCAGGATCCTAGGGGCGCCTGGGTGGCTCAGTGGGTTAAAGCCTCTGCCTTCGGCTCAGGTCGTGATCCCAGGGTCCTGGGATCGAGTCCCACATCGGGCTCTCTGCTCAGCAGGGAGCCTGCTTCCCTTCCTCTCTCTCTGCCTGCCTCTCTGACTAATTGTCATCTCTGTCTGTCAAATAAATAAATAAAACCTTAAAAAAAAAAAAAAAAAAAAAAACTCAGGATCCTGCCTATGTCAAGTTCTCCCTGACAGCTGTGCTCTGTGCCTGCTGTCCCCAGAAAGGGTGCACACAAGCCTAGGACTCCAGAGGCTTCTCCTCCTGCTTGGAAACGGGCTCCTCATTTACCTAATATTACAGAACACTTGTTGGGTGGTAGATGTATTTTGAAATGCTTTCCAAATGTTAACTACTGTTCTTATCCCCATTTCACGGAGGGGAACATTGAGGACGGAACGGCTCAGGGCTTGGACACATTCTGCACAGCTAAGTGGCAGAGCTGGGGCTTGAACCTGGGCAATATGGCTCCAGGAACCAAGCTCTTCACCGCTTTCTCTCTTTGCCTCTGACGATCCTGTTTTATCTGCCAGCCACTCTGTTAAATGGGACCATACGCTTGCAGGAGGAAAATCACGCTCTCTTCCCTGCCTGAGGATCTCAGTTCCTGTCGTGGAGCTCCCGGGTCCTTGACCATGGAAGGAACGGTGCTGATTGGCTAGTCCTCTGCTTGAGTGTGTGAGTGCGTGTGCTTATGGGTGAACATGTAAGGAACATGTCAGTGCTGGCATGTGTGTATGTGTGTGTCTATACTTGTGCACGCTTGTGTGTATAGAAGTATAAATGTCATGAAATATGTCTGTGTGTGTGAGAGAGGGAGATACGTCCCTACTTGTGTGTGTATGTGTGTGCGTGTGTGTGCACACGCGCATGAGCACTGGTACACATCCACGCTGCTTAATCACATCTCTTTTTTTTTTCCAGAGCGAGGCTGATTCACTTACTCAAATGAATGTTTGCATCGTGATTGACTCATTTAATGGGAGCAGCTAGTTCATGTGCTGTGTGGGAATTGACCCTCCAGACCCTTTCGCCAAAAGAATACGAACTGTACCTTGTTCTTGAGCTAACACGTGCTGGCCAAGGATCACTTGCTTTTTCCTGCGATGCCTGCTTGCCTCGGGCTACCATTCTGACAAAAACAGGGAGACAAAAACGGGTGTGAGAGTTTGGGAAGGAAGGCAGGGAAGAAGGACCCCCAAAGGAGAGTCTCGCAGTTTATCAAAAGTGATTTTGCCCCAGTGACTGTCTCTGCGGGTGCGGGTGCGGGAGCCCACGGCGGGGACGTGGCAGCCAAGTTCATCTGCTAATTTGCGGTAGACCTGGGGCCAAGGCCCGCTGGTCCAGCTGTCCACATCTCTCCTTCTGGTTTTTCTCCTTCCCAGGTGTCTGCCTTTTCTGCCACTGCCTGCCTGATTCCTTGCTTTTTATTCCAAATATGTAAGCTTCTAATAAACCTAGAGACAGGCTGATGCCTGATTTATCCCCAGTTACAGAGAAGCCAGAGCCAATTACAAGGTGGATAAAAGGCCCCATGTGTGGTTTTTAGAACTGCTTCCCCAGCATAAACAGCTTAACTCCGTAAAGCTCCCCCAGAATGTTTGCTCAGTGGTTCCGTTTTTTAAGAGGCTGACCTTTGCTACAAGACCTTGGGTCCGCTCAGATGATTGCAACACAGCAGGTCACGGGGGCTGGCCACCCACTACACACAAACCAGCCCCTTTGGGACAGCCTTGTCCAGTGTTGAATTCACAGAACCTGACACCAGGGAGGGGTTCGAGAAATACCTAGTGAGTGAAAGCATGAATTAAATAATCAATAAGTATTAGCTTACACAAAACACAATGAGAAGAAATCCTCTGAAGGGAAAAAAGTCAGATCGCCCAGCCTCCCCGGCCGAAAAGAGCTTGTTCTTCTAATCAACTGGGCGGCCACCAAGCAAGCCCTTACCGGAGAGACCGGGCCGCGTTCATGGGCATGACCCCTCCAAGCAGAGGTCCGAGCCAGCCGGTCGCCAGTCGATGGTTCGGAGTTCTGCTAGGTGTGGACAACCATGCTGGGTAAACACTGGGCAGAAGATGCGGAACCCGACAGATGTGGCCCCTGCTTTGATGGAGCTCCCAGATTGCGGGCAAGGCTGTCTACCTTGGGATTTACTGGGCTTGAAGCTGCCCTACGAATGGGGAAGTGGCCCCAGTCCCTTCCTGGCATCCCAGGGCACGGAAGGACTGCTGCTGGCGGCTTATGGGAATAGGGGGTGACTCACCCCCCACTTAAGGGGCCCACAGCGGGGGAGGGGGGAGGCAATAGCGCTTTATTGGAGATAAAAACCTACTGAACAATCCATACTCTTACTTGTTCAAGCCTGGATCCACTGCCCCTAAAATAAAGGAACTAACAAAAACTCAAGGGAACAGTTTAAGCCGAGAGAGAGAGAGAGAGAGAGAGAGAGAGCGAGAGCGAGCGCGCAAGCGAGCAGGAGCGAGCTCCCGGCCCCTGCTGGCAGCGTGGGGGAGGGGGATAGGGGTGGGGATTGGGATGGGGGCTGGGGGCTGGGGCTGGGGGCGGGCTCTGCCCACCCAACATCAGCAGTTCCAGTTCCAGCTTTGCTGGTGACACGCCGGTGGCCTGGACAAGGGCCTGCCCTCTCGGAATGGTCTGGGTTGGCAGAGATGAGCCACGAGTCCCTTCCAGGTCATGCTTTCTGTGGCTCTGATAAATACCTCTCTCTCTCCTCCCTGTCCTCCCTGCCTCTGTGCCTGCTGTCCCTCCACATGGGACGGTGCTCTTGGGGGTTGGGGGGGGCGTCGTACTGTGTCATACTCAGGAGTGTGCCCTCACCCTCCAAAGCGAGTTTCCCAGGGTGCCCCTGGCCACGGGGCACACAGAGGACTGGGCCAAGCCCAGTCCTGGGAGGGAACCCCAGCTTACGCTACTGGGCTCAGAAGTGACAAGGAGAAAATGCCAGTGCTGGTAGTCCAGGGGTTCGGGAGCACATGCGTGAAGGGCTCAGGTAGACCCAGCCTCTCCGCACTTGGCCTTCCCGCAGCTTGCCAGAAAGGATAATCCTGGCTCTTGCTCTCTGTCATCCACAGGGGAGCCCATTTCTACCAGTTGTTTCCCCCCAGAGCACCCCACCCCCACACAGACTCATAAGAACCGGGGTGGACTGTTAATCAAAGATCAGGCCTGCATTTGTCCTTGTTGTTTTCAGAGGAAAAGCTAAAGTTCTGACAATGACTTACCAGGCGCAGCCTCACCTGTCCCCCACGCTTTGCCTTGTATCACCTCCTCCCATCTCCCACCTTGCTTACAGTTCTCCAACCATATCGGCTCTTGGCCATTCCTCCAACATGGGCATGCAGATATTCCTACCCCCAGGGCCTTTGCACTTGCTGTTCCAACACCCTGGAGTCTTACCCCAGATATCGACAAGATTCACACGGTCTCATCTCATTGCTCCCAAGCAGCAAGGATTACCCCGGCCCCATGGTTTAAAATTGCAATCCTAGTACCACGAATCCTGTCCTCATTTTCATCGAACTTCGGATCTTCTAAGATTCTGTACCATGTACTTATTCATAGTGGCGGAAGATAAGTTCGTTTTGGATGGAGGTCCTATGTTGTGCACTGCTGCGTCCCTGTACCTAGAACAAAGCCTAGCACAAAGAAGACACAAAATGGGGATGGAAGCCTTGGACTGGGACTCTCTGAGAGTGGAGGTGGTGTACTCAGCATCTTCGTTTCCATGTGGCAGACTCTGGAGGGAGACAGCAAAGGCAACCAGAGAGGCCAAGAAAGGCTTTTCATGACAAGTGATGTTCACTGAGGTTTTAAAGTATATATAGGAGTTCACCAGCAGACGAAAGGGGGAGGATGTTTCAAGTCAAAGGGAAAAGTGTAAGAAAGAGTGTGAGAACCCTCTGGGAATTGTGAGGGCTTCATATGATGAACTATGGGATGTCCAGGGGAAAGGGGGTAGGAAGCCAAGCCAGAGAACTAGGTAGTCCCCCCTGAGATGCTAAGCTAAAGAATTTTGGCTTTATGAGTTCTGGAGGCTGGGCGCTTAAGTAGGGTAATGAATTCATTCATTCATTCAACAAACAGTTTGAAAATATTTGCTATGGAACAGGCACAGGTCCACATTCTGGAATGTATGAGCTTTAAAGGTCACTCCTAGGAGATGGAGAAAGGGCCTGGCTTAAATCCTGACTCACAGCAGAGGTTCTATGGTCAACTGCTAACGGGATGAATGAATGAGTGAATGAATGAATGAATGAACGAACTTTATTCCTCTACCCAACTCCCTAGGAATGAAACTTTGAAATATTGCATGGAAGCTCTGCATCCTGTTCCTCTAAGCACTCAGTCCTCTGCCCCACCCCTGCAAGGGAGTGACAGAGAGAGACCCATTAAGACCTGGGTGGTCTTCTAGAGGCCATCACCAAGTGCAAATGCCTCTTCCCGCACAACCCCCCACTCCTCCCCACCCTCAGGTTGATCACTGGTACTGGCAGAGGGAGGCAGCCTGGCCCTGGCTTCCTGGTGCCCCTTCTCCCCACCTGGGCCCAAATCCCTGATACAGTAAATCACAAGACAGGAAAGATGGGACAGGTGGGCTTGTCGTTTGTGGGAGGGCTCATTTGTGAGTGGGGCTTGGCAGCAGGTTTTATTTCCTTTAAATCGTCTTCCATCTGCCCTTTTGCTTCAAATTTCCTCGAGTTCCTCTTGTGTTTACAGAGGTCTGTTAGAGCCACCTGGGGACACCGGGAGGCTCCTGAGAGTAAGTTGGTCAGGCAGGCACATGTTTATTGCACACCTACTGTATACAGGGCACCGTGCTAGAAGTCACGCCAGAGGGCAGCCCCGGAGAGCACCAGTGACCACCGACAGTTATCAGAATCTGCTCTCAGCCAGAAGCTCTGCTCCCAGCTGTGTGTTTCAGCTCATTCAAACCACAGACAGCTCTTGTCAACTACTCCTACTGTTAGAGTCCACTTCACAAAAGAGGAAGCCGCAGAGCTGAAGGGAGGCTTAGCTGTCCGAGGGACAGTGCTCTTGACCGTGGCTCTGTGATAGGACAGGAGGCCCGTGCCTGGGGCGGAGGTGGGGGTGGGAGGTGGGGGTGGGTTGTTGGGGGCGGGCAGGACAGGGTATGCATGTGTGCACCTGCTCACAGTACAAGCAGAACCTCTTCAGGGACAATGCGCGTGGGGTTGTTTTATGTCACAAATCCCTTTGAAAGGTGGAGTCTAATTCCTTTCCCTTCAAGTGTGGGCCTGACTTAGTGATGACCCCTCCTTTTTAAGATTTTATTTATTCATCTGACAGAGAGAGAGAGAGACAGAGCACAAGCAGAGGGAGCATCAGGGGGAGAGAAAGAAGCAGGCTCCCTGCTGGGCAGGAAGCCCAAAGTAGGGCTCGATCCCAGGATTCCGGGATCATGACCTGAGCTGAAGGCTGATGCTTAATTGACTGAGCCACCCAGGTGCCCCTAGAGATGCCCTTGAGACAAATAGAATGTGGCAGAAGTGACCACGGGTGACTTCTGAGACTAGATCATGAAAGGCATTTTGGCTTCCACCTTCCTTTCTCTGGCTCTGTCTGTCTCTGTCTGTCTCTCCGTCTCTCTCTTTCATGCCTTGCTCTGGGGAAGCCAGCTGCCACGAGAAGAGGTCCATGTGGTGAGGAGCTGGTCCCCCAGCCAACGACCATGTGAGTCCGCCATCTTGGAAACAGGCCTTCCGGCCCCAGTCCCACCTTCAGTTGCTCGCAGGCCCAGCTGCCATCTTGATACAACTTCACGAGAGGCCCCGCACCAAAGTAACCTGGTCATGTGTCATCAGTTCCTGATCTACAAGACTGTGGGAGAGTTCTTCTCTGCCTTTAACCGTGGAAATGATTTGTTTTGCAGGATCAGAGCATTAATGGGAGGAGGACTGGCCTTGGGAGAGAGTGGAGAGAGTCTCCTGGGATCTTAGGGGGAGGTGGGCAGAGAAGGGGGCTCCGCAGTGGGCAGCTGTCAGCTGAGCGGATGGATGGGATGTAGGGGGACAAGGATGACGGTGATTCCCAGAGGGAGTCGCCCTACACCCCCCGATCTTCTCATGCATTACTAATGTCATCTTCATAACAGCCCTGTGGACTGGGGCTTTACGACCCTCTTTATCTTCACCATCCTCTACTTAAAGATGAGGAGACAGAGGCTCAGAGGGGTCCGTTGAGCTTCCTGAGGTCACAAAGTCCATGCAGAGCACAGTCAGGATTTGACCAGCCCAAAGCTTCTGCCCTCGACCATTATGCCGACCTATGACGGGGAAGCCTGGTATTCAGAGGGACCTCAGGGTGGGGGAACTTGAGCGAGGGTTGGTGACAATTGCTGCAGAAGAGAAGATTCAAGAGGATTGGAGGGCTAGGAGGTTGGCAAGCCCAGCTAGGGGCAAAGGCCGTGTGGGTGGCCGTCACAGGGACAGGAACATCTTCTCACCATGCTGGATAGCCCTGGGAAGTAGGTGGTTCCGGTTTGAAATTTATGCTTCTGCTGTGGGAACTCAAGGATGGCGCATTTGATGGGGTCAAGCTCATCTGGCCCCAACGACCGTGAAATACCACTGGGATGCTTTTCTTCCTCATATAATAATTCCAAGATTAACAAGTTTCTTCTAAGGCTTTTCCACCAAAGTCACTGTTGTTTGAAAATGAGTCCCTGGCACTGCCAGGTTCTAGCCATGGGGAAGGAGCAAGTGAATGCAGGAAAGGTCCACCCAGGGTCTCGAGGCACGACCTGGGAGTCCTACCATGACTTCCGCTCACAACAATGGCCACGTCCAGGTGCAGAGAAGGACAGGAAATTCAGCCGCCTCAGGAGCCAAGTACACACCTGCAGTTATGTGACTGTGGAGGAAGAGGATGGGGACCTGGGGGGTCCACCTGGGGGGTCCACCCCCACTTTGGGGAACCACCAGCAGCATCTGCAACAGGGGAATGGATATGGGATGGGGCTTGACCAACAGACGGGCTACTGCAAGCTTAATCCAGACTGCCCCCTTTTCTTAAACTTTTCAAGGTAGGGAACGTCTTTGAGGACCACGAGAAAGCTGAGGACTGAGCTGTGGAGGCTGAGAAAACTGAGGCCATCCCACCTCAAGTTTAGCTGATGTGGGAAACAGAGGCAGAAGAAAATCATTAAAATTCCTCACCTACTGACAAGCCCTTGAAACAGAGTGGCTCTCCCCTGGGGACTTAACTGTCCTCACCTTGAGGTTTTGCTAAGGACAATCCTAGCCTGACCGATGCCCTACCCCAACAGGTCCGACCAGGATCCTCTAAGTCTGCTTTAACAATTTCTTTATCTCTAAACCTCCAAGATAGTGTCAAGAATCATTCCCAAGCATATGGCCCACTGATATACATCTAAAGGGTCTCACAAAAAGATTTTTATTATTGGTAATAAATAATCTCTCTCCCAACAATAGCTAGCCCCCCAAGGTCCTGGAGACCTTGCTTCTGAAAGTCTTTGGAGATTTACATCATCCATAATCCCCTTTGTCCTCACCCACCACTGAGTCCACCCCCACCCTGCCTTAAAAACTCTGACTGTAATCTGGTTCAGGGTCCAAGTCCCTACTCCGCTGTGTCAGGTATACTTGGGCCCAAGCTTAAGCTTGTCAAATAAACCCTTGTGTGATTGCATCAGTGCTTGGCTCCTTGGAGGTCTCTCAGACGCAAAAACTTGGGCATAACAGGACCACCTTCCCAGAAAAATACACATACATATAATCGTGATGGACCAAATGTTTGTGCCGCCCCCCTCCACTGCCAAATGCCTATATATTGAAGCCCTAACTCCCAGCTGTGCTGGTCTCTGGAGGTGGGGCCTTTGGGAGGTGATTAGAAGGTGACATCTTGAGGGTGGGACCCCTGGGCTGGGGTCAGTGCTCTTAGGAGGAGAGAAAGTGACACCAGAGCTTCCTCTCTCCACCATGTGAGGATCCAGTGAAAAAGCAGCCATTTGCAAATCTGCTGGGACCTTGACCTCAGACTTCCCACCTTCCAGAACTGTGCAGAATAAACGTGTGTTGTTGTAGCGCCCCCCCCCGCCCGCAATGGTATTTTGTTATAGCAGCTGGAGTCTGCTAAGACAATAATTTTGCATACAAGTTCAACGGTTCTAAGAAGACTTGGGCATCCATGCCCTTCAAGTGAAGAATCCCCAGATTAGAAGCTATTTATAAATGCATTAATCATTGCAATTCAGATCTGAGCTTCCCATCAGCCAAAGCAAAAAGGACATCCTGGGTTCTCTAGCTCTCCTTTGTCTTGCGGGGCAGGGGAAACCTATTGAGTTATTTGAAAGAGAAAAGTCGCTTTCCTGGAGCCATCCTCTGGGGAGGAATTTATCTTTTGGCGGCAAAACAGTAGTAGCTTAATTTTCACTCAGCTGGAGTGCGGGTTGTCTGGGAATCCCAACCTGGCAAGAGGGCAACACCACCTTGAAGTGCAAAACACTGCCAGCTCCCTTTCCCCAGAGAGGCAGTCCCCCTCCTCCCCACTCCATGTAAATGCAGCTCCCGGTTCTGCGGCGGCAGGTTGCTAAACATATGCACAGGGACACATGGAAGACCCGGGGTGCGCAGCTGCCACCAGGAAACGTCCCTGGCAGCCACCCTGCCGCTGCCATCACTGTCCTTGCAGTCCCCACCCAACAGCCTCTGGGCCCCGGAGACATCCTGCCTGGCTGCTGTCCTGGGGACAGACCAGGGGCAGAGTCCTGATGACCCATCCTGGAGCAGACAAGGGCTGTCTCCGGGTCCTGCATGGGGCAGGGGGTGGAGCTGGAGTCCCCACCTCCACCCCAGCCCCACCCCCACCACCTCCTCCCTCCCCCTCTCTGCCCAACTCTCTCCGTTTTTTTTACCTAGTGTTTCAGGGGCTTTTCGCGTACTTTTCTCCTTTGCTCTGCTGGTCTCGCTGTCCCCGAGGGCTCTCTCTGGTGGGGTAGCCCCCGGCCCATTTGGCTCCTACCGTTTGCTCCTACCCAGGTGGCCTACCGGGGTCTGATCTCCCTGTATCAGTCTCACTCTCTTCTTCCTGTCACCCTGTCACCCCCACCTCTCATTAGCCCGTTCCCTTAGTCTGTCTGTCCATCTCCCTGTGTGTCTCTTTGTCTCTGGGTCTGTTTTCCTGTCTCCTGTGAGGACTCTCCCTGACTCTCCTCCTCTCTTCCTGTCCTGCTCTCTGGGCTTTCTCCCTCCAACTGCCCCCCCCACCTCCTTCCCTCCCTTTCCCCTCCCTCTTCCTTCCCTCTGCCCTCCACCTATGCCCTCCTTCCCCCTCCCTCCCCCTCCCATCCCTCCTTTCTCCCTCATACCTCCTCCCTCTCTCCCCTCCCCCCCATTCCTCCCTCCCTCCCTGCTCCTTTCTCTTTCCCTCTCCCCTCCCCTTCCCTCCTCCTGTCTGTCCTCCCTCCCATCCTCCTTCCCCTCTACCCTCCTTCCCCTCTCTACTCCCTCCCCTCCATTCCTTTCTCCCACCTCTCTCCTCCCTCCCTCTCCCCCGCCCTCCCTTCCAACATTCTCTTCTCACCTACCCTCCCACCTTCCTTCCCTCCCTCTCTCTCCTCCCTCCTCCCCTCTCTCTCCCTTGCAATGCCTTCTTCCTTCCTACCCTCCCTCTCCCTCCCACCTCCCTTCCTCCCTCTCCTCTCAGCATTTTGGCTCCATGCATCTCCCTCTCCCTTACCAGTGTCAGTCTCTATCTCCATGCCTCTTGCTCCATCTTCCCTCCCTGAATCCCGGAGAAGGGAGCTGGGGCCCAGAGAACGCTGGTGTGAAGCACAAGGACAGTGAATCAGCTCGGAACCCCGAATCTGTGTCTTACAGGGTCCCCCTTCCCCACAGCCAGTTCACTCTGATCTCTGGGACATTCCCACATCGCCCTCTGTCCCCCAACCCCAACACACACACACACACACACACACACACACACACACACAGGGT
Source organism: Martes martes (assembly GCF_963455335.1). Lineage (NCBI taxonomy): Eukaryota > Metazoa > Chordata > Mammalia > Carnivora > Mustelidae > Martes > Martes martes. Next base: position 20,982,864 of record NC_137898.1, read on the forward strand.
AGCCCTGGAGCCCAGCCTTGTCCACCAGCCGCTCTGTGGTGCTGGCTCTCTTCCCCTCCTGGCTGGAGTGCCTCGTTGCCATGGTTACCCCGGCTCATCCCTGAGGCCACAGGGGACAAATGCTGGCGCTGGTGGCTTGGACTAACTGGGACTGGAAGCATCTCCTTGGCTCCTGTTTGCCCCTCAACAAGCCTCTCTCCCCATCTCCAAGGGATTCCAGCCTGGAGAACCCACCATATTTCTGTAGGAGGCCATGCAACCTTCAAAAGGACATTTGAAGGACTTCCTTCAAAGGCAGTTAGACCCACGGCTACCTCTTCTCTGCTGGGTTCATGACCAGGACACCATGGGCCAAGAGTAGATCAAAGCCTCCGAGTCCTAGTTAACACTCACACACACAATCATTCAGTCACTCACTCTTTCAAACATTTGGAGATAGAGGGCTGAATAAAGATAGGTCTCTACCTTGGAGAAACCCCCACCGATGAGAGGGACGGAGGACTCTGGAAAACACCAACCTGCCTGAGCCCAGGGTATCCAAGAGTTCTCCCAGAGGACAGGCTAATGGCTGGCCCTAGAAGGTGAATAGGGATAAGAGAAAGAGAGTGACTGGGATCTGCGTGCAAATGGCTCAGCTTAGGCAAAGGCACTGGGGTCAGAGAGAATGTCACAGGGTGGGTAACAGGAGCTCTGTGAAAGGCAGTAGCCTCCCCCCCCTCTTTCAGGGTCAGGCAGATGACATGGTAAGCGAATGCTGAGGGAGTAAATGAAGGGGTGAATGAAGGAGCTCCAGGAGGCTCGCGGTGGAGGTTGGAGGCACAAGGCACGCGGAGGAGTCGGGACAGAAGGACTGCAAAGAGGTTTCCAGGCAGGTTTTATTAAAGACCATTCCACCCCGGCCAGAGAGCTGGGACTTCATGCCTCAGTCAACTAAGGGTTTTGTTTGTTGGCTTGCTTTTTAAAGAAAAGAAACTCCGGCAGCAGCCGTTTGGAGGACAAACAGAAGCTTGAAGCCGTGAGGCTCGCATGTCCAGAGCTGGTCTTCCTCACCTCCCCCCACTGAAGCCTCAAGAAGCAGGAAGACCGTGGCCTTCTCTATCCAGCTGATGGCAACCCCATCCTGCCAGTTGCTCCGGCCAAACACCCTGACGTCATCCTTGACTCATCTCTTTCTCTCACCCCTGCATCTGATGTGTCAGGAAATCCTGTTAGCTGCACTTTCAAAACGTGCCTGGAATCCAACCGCTTCTCCCCACCCCCACCTCCCCCGGCCTCGTCCAAGACACCCTCTCCTCTTGCTCCCCCATCTACTGCCACAGCCCCTAACCTTCTGCTTTCCCCTCCCCACGCCTCGCCCTCCCCTCAATCTCCTCTTATCTGGCAGCCACAGAGATTCTGTTAAAATGGGAGTCACATCTTGTGTCACTCTTCATCTCCGAACTCCGAGATGGTTCCCTCTGTTGCTGGGTAAAAGCTAAGTCTGTGTAATGGCTGAAGGACCCTGCGGGATCTACCCTCTCACCACTCATGTCCCTGATCGCCTCTCCTACAAGTCTGCACCCTCTCACTTATGACACTCTGGCCTCCTTACTCTTCTTCAAACGCCACAGGCGGCTGCCTGCCTCAGGGTCTTTGCACCAGCCGTTCCCACCTCCTGCTCTGCTCTGCCCTCAGATGGCCTCATCGACTTCACCTCCACTTCCTGCACGCCGTTTCTCAAAAGTCACCTTCTCAACGAGCCCCACCTGTCACCATGTTTGTCTCCCAGGGCTACCGTAATGAACTGGCACAAACAACAGGGCTTAAGTGACAGAAATCTGTTGTCTCCTAGCTCTGGAGGCTACAAGTCCTAAATCTGCCTTCCTCTTCCACAGGGCGCTCTCCCCACGTGTGTGTGGGGGTCCAGATTGCCCCTGTTCATAAGGACACAGGAGGGGCCCACCCTAGCCCAGGATGAGCTCATTGGGACCAAATGAATTACAACGAGGTCCCATGCTGCAGTACAAAGGACATTTGTGGGGGAGACATAATTCGACCCATAACAGCCCCCCAATTTAAAACTGAACCCCCTTCTCGGCCCTCCCTGATCCCAGTCTCTCTCTGTACGTTTATGTAGTGGGCTGACCGCCCACATCCATGTGGCCCACGTGACTGCTGTGATTTGTTGCTTCCCCTCCCCCACATGAATGCAAGCGTGAGGACGGGACAATCCCAGCGCCTAGGTCTTGCCTGACACATCTCAGTATCTGACGAACTTCGCCGGGTGAGAGGGGACAGATGCAGGGAACATTCGGGAAGCTGTCATGGTACCCAGGCCTTTGCACCTAGACCGAGGCCACAAAGGAGAGCTGATGAGCAGGGCCTAAATGAGAGGATACTATGTGGGCAGGACTTGGTGGCTTTAAAGGATTTAAAAGTGGGGGTCGGGGGGAGCAGGTAAAGAGAGAAGACATTCTAGATTTTTCTAATATTTTTCTGACTTCTCAGCTCGGATGGCAGACAAGTGTTGGTCGGCTCCCCCCAAATCGTGCCCAACCCCCACCTTGCCACCAGAAGGTGGACTTCAAAGGCTCCGAGAGGCTGGCTGCTCTGACCGCCATAACCTTGTCATGACATGAACCCAACACCAGCCCTCCCTCCCTCCAGAGGTCTTGAACTGTGGAAAGTATAAACCCCTACAGGCTTAACCTCCTGTCAGCTGATGTGACAGAGTCTCAGATGGGCTCTCTCAGTCTCCCTCCTCGGGGGCACGTTGGAGGGCCGAAAAACAAGATTCCCAGACTCCTCTGCGCGGGGATTCCCGGGGCATGAGGCTCCGCAGGTCAGCGCACCTGCCTGAGGTGTGGAGCCAAGAAGAGAGGGGGCGTGGGATTCCGAGAGTTTCTGCCCTGAACCCTCACAGCCGGGTCCTAGGTCAACTCCCTCCCTGTTCACTCCTCATCTCCCCTCCCGCAGCCCAGAGAATTCCTTGGGGCCAGAAGCATGGGTGGAGATCATCTTTTTGTCTCCCCTGCCTCCCTGTCCCCGCAGATCTGCCATCCCAGGACTCGAGTGCCTTCCTCCTTTCAAAGTCCAGAGTCCATCCATTTTGGGTTCTCTGCTCTCTCCCGGGCCTCCTGGCTGAGGAAGTGGCCTCGCTTTGTTCTCAAGGCTCCAGACAGACTCTCTTCCTCATTCTCCTTCTCTAGACTGACCTTCCCCCAAAGCATTTTCTGTATGAACGGGTTTCTTAGCAGAGAACTAAAGTGACCACTTTCCAGTGTGCATGGAAGAGTGGGAAAAGCGCAGGCTCTGAATCTAGAGAGGTCTGGGGGCAGCTGCTTACTATGGAAAAGTGACCTTGCCTCTCTGACCCTCAGTCCCCTCTTCTGGGCCAGGGTACCTCCGACGAGGAGGGTTGCACGGGTGAAGGAGACAAGGTCCATGGTGGGTGCTGGATAAATCGTAGCTTGGAGGATGGTCATCATCTCCAGCTCACTTCTTGGAACCCTGGCCAAGCGTCCCGCGCAGGTCAGGGGGGCTGACAAGGTGAGGAGAGAGCAAGTGGGCCTGGGGGGGCTGTGTGGGGAACACAGAGGGTCCCTTTCCCTGAATTCTGACCCTGCCTGTGGGGCTTTTGGGTTTCAATATGCTACATCAAACACACAAATGTGCATTGGGGGAAACTGAGGCTTATGGCCTCTGGAGGCAGCCTTGCCCACCCATGCTTAGCTACCCCGACCCTGGTCAAGTTCTGGATCTCCCTGAACCCATGACTGAGTCCATCAGGCATCCGCTTCTGGGCCCTGGTGAGTCCTCCTTGCTTTCTTTGGCAGCTGGGAGGCCAAATGGTTTCAGATTACAGGGATCGTGTGCCGCCCAGAATGTCAGGACCAAGACAGCCTGACCCAGCTCAGAGGGTTTGAACTTTGGAGTGGAAAGAGGGGGACCGAGTCTCAGCAACCCCACTCACTTGTGTGATCTGGGATACATCTCTACCTGTCTGAGCCCCAGCTGTGACCAGGGCCTCCCTCCATCCCTGGGTGCTGAATCAGTCCACACTGATATGAAGAACAAGGAGCCCAACAAAAAGTGGCCTAAAGTCTTGGGGAATTTTATTTCCTCATATAAATAGAAGTCCAGAAAGAGAGTGGGCCCCTTCCTCCTGCTGTTCCTTTTTAAGGGGCAGAAGAACCTTCTAGAAGCAGTCCATCGGATCTCTGCTTGCATCCCATTGGATGGAATTGCCCATAGACCCTAGTTCCGTGCCTGGCCTCTTAGTCTGCTTGGGCTGCCGTAATAAAGGGCCACCGACTGATTGGCTTAAATAACAGAAATGTATTTTCTTACAGTTCTGGAGGCCAGAAGTCCAAGATCAAAGTGTGGGCTGAGTTTCTTCTGAGGCCTCTGTCCCTGGTTGGTGGATGGCCACCTCTCCCCATGTCCTCACGCAGTCCATGCTTGTCTGTGTCCTAATCTCCTGTTTCTACAAGGACCTCAATCATATTGGATTAGGGCTGACCCTGATAAACTACTTTTACCTTTAAAATTACCGCTTTAAAGACTCTATGCTTAAATACAGTCCCATTCTGAGGTCCTGGAGGCTAAGACTTTGAATTGCAAGAGGACACACTAGGGCCTATAACACCCGGTGAGAGCTCCATAAATGTGAGCTCTTGGTTATCTGTATTCATATCTGTGCTGTTTTATTATTGTGTTCTCTGACTCTAGTGGAATTTGTTTACACGACATCGAAAGACCATATAAGAGATTCGGCTTTACAAGATCCTAACCCAGAGAAGAGTCACGGCTACTAGGACTCGGAGAGGCTCTCCTCTGGAGGGCAGGGAACGTGCCTTGGACCCCTTGCTCCTGCCTGCTCTGCTGGGTAAACCCTGGAGGCCTTGCTGGTGGTGGTGCCCTGCTGTCCCTGGCTTTATGGTCTTGCCTACCAGGTGGTACCTCAGCCAGGAGTGATGAGAGCTAAATGGGCCATTGGCAGCAAGGGAATTAGCAGCTCCTGGGGGTGAGGGAAGCTGGTGGGATGGGCCCATCTCTGGGCAGGCACCAGGCATGGCAGCTGATGGCAGCCAGGGCTGCCGGGTGGAAGGTACCAGAGCAGTGTCTGCCCTTCGGGGGCTGACTGCTTCTCTGCTCTGAGCATCAACAGGGGAATCTCTTTTTAGCTGTTCCTGGAGGATCCCTCCTACCTTGATCGGGCTCTCAGAGGAAGAAGGCAAGGCGTGGAAGGGAAGTGCAGCCAGGCTGAATAGGAGGGTCAGACATGCCTTTCATGGCCATGCCCCCGGCTGACCATACGCTTTCTTTCATTCGTTCATTCATTCATTCATTCATTCACTTCTCATTCACTCATTCATTCTTTCTTTCATTAGTTGAGTGCCTTTACCTAGGTCAGGCATTATTCTGGGTCCCAGTGATTTGGGGGTGAACAAAACAAGTCCTGATCTCATGGAGTTTACAATCTAGGGAGGGAGGGAGATAGACAATAAATACATAAGTCAGTGTTCATAGAATGTCATATCAGGTGTTATGACGGTAAGAGAAGCAGGGTAAGGGGATAGAAAATGAGAGAGAGGGGTATCTAAAATGGGGTCCAAGAGAGCCTCTCTGGGAGATGACCCTTGAGCAGAGACCTGCATGAGGCTAGAGAGAGAGCCATGACATGGGAATGGGATTCCAGGCGGGGGCACAGGGAGGGGGGTGCCTGGCACACCAGGACCCAAGAGAAGAATGTGCTTTTTAGAGTGTGTTTTAGAAAAAGCCAGAAGCCAGCGTGGCTGGAAGGAAGTGAGTGGGGAGATGGATCCTGCAGGTCCCCCAAGGCCAGGGAGAAGGCTCTGGCTTTCACCTCCAATGGGAGGGGAAACCATTGTCAAGTTTGAGTAAGGATGTGATTTGCTGTGGGCAGAATAGAAAGGCTCACACTGCTAGAGCTTGCGAGAATAAAGTGAGTTAATTCCTGAAATGACTTACAGAAAGTGCCATATGAGGCTATATCTCATTATTATTGTTGTTACCCATTTTACAGAAGAAGAAACTGAGGCGTTGAGTGGTAACTAACTTGCCCAAGGTCAACCACTAGCGTGAGGTGGGAGCCAGTCTTTTATAAGACCCTGGGCTCAGTAGCACTATGGATTGGAGATTCAGCAAACTCACATCCAAGTCTTGGCACTTATTAGTTGTGACTTTGAGTGACTAACTGCCCATGGTTCCTTTTCTGCACCTATAAGACGGGTGTGGCAAATGGCCTCAAAGACAGCACCTGCAGTCCTGCCCCTGGCGCTCATGGCCTTGTGCCTTCCTCTCCACCATGTAACCGGCTCCTAACCAAGAGGAAACAACAATGCTGAGAGATGTCATTGCTCTGATCAGGTTACGAAAGCTTTTGACTTCCATCCTGTGAGGAGACTCTCTTGTCTCCTGGGCTTGCCTGCTTTGGGGAAGCAAGTGACCATGCGAGACAGGCCCACATGGCAAAGAACAGAGGACAGCCTCCAGCCATGGCCCACTGCTGCCAACAACCCCTGAGCAAGCTGGGAAATGGAACCACGTACGTTCAAGCCTTCAGATGAGACTGCAGCCCCAGCAGACATGGTGGTGGCAGCCCAGGCCAGACTCTGGAGCACAGGGAGCAGCTGGGCCATGCCCGGACACCCTGACCCACAGACAATAAGTTTGTGTTTCCTTAAGCTGCCAAGATTTGGAGTAATTTGCTAATGGCAAGAGATAACGGATACAAAGCCAGTACCTACATCTACCACTGACAGCTAGTTGGGGCACCAAACACAGTATTTTGTATGAGACATGTAGCCTCCTGCCTGATACAAAGTGAGTTTTTAAAGTAGCTGTTTTCTCTTTAATACCTAAGTCTTCCCAGAGGTAAATGAGAAGCCTCTGCTCCCTGAACTTTGTGTCCGAACAGGGCTTGGGATTCGCTTTTGCTAAGATCTGGATGTAGAAAGGACAGCCTTGGACGATCTGCTCTAAGCTCAGGGCTACCCCTGGCCAATTCACTTTGCCCCTGCCAAGGGCCCCAGGCATCCTGATGTCCACGACATGGTGGGTCCCAGCCGAGCCATAGCCTGCTTTGCTCCCCGGCTTCAACTGCAGAGTGAACCCAAGGTTTGCACTCCCGCTCCCCCCTGCTCACCTCTGGAAGCCCACATTTCTCAGAGAGTGGACCTCCCTCCTTGAGCCCAGAGAGGAAGGAGTCCGACAGTAGGGGGAGGGCACAGCTTAGCCAGAGGCCAGGCCTCTCCTTTCGACTTGTGCCTTTGCATCAGAGGCCTCCAGGCCGTCACGGGCCCCCAGGGCTCTGGCGTTTTGTCTGTAAGGCCATTGCTGTCTGCATGGGCCCTACCCCCCATCATGCGTGCAGAGGCAGCAGCCTCCAGCTATGAGTCATCAACCCCCAAGGCCTATGACCATGACCATTTGTCTTGAGGACACCATTTGTCTTGAGGACCTCAGGAGCCAGGCATCTGTCCCTGCTCTCCAAATGGGACGTGTCACGTTCGGTCACCTGTACCGTCCTCTGACCTCCCCAACACACATTTGCGCGTGGAATGGGGTCTGGGGACGGCTCACTCTCTGTCTCTGTGTCTCTGTCATGTTGTCTTATGTCTCTCTCCTCCATCTCCTCACTTCTCTGTCTGTCTGTCTGCCTGTCTCCCTCTCTGTCTCCCCCTCCACCTCATGATTGCTTCCTTACTCTCCTGGTGCCCTCCTCGGTGTCAGGGAGGCTCCCTTCCTACCTGTCTCGCCACTTCAAGGCCCGAGATTTCCCTCCTATGTGTCTCCTGAGACAGCTGAGCCTGCCCCTCAGCCTACCTCCATCTCCACGCAATCAAGTCCTAGCTCGAGGGCCACCTCCTCTGTGAAGCCCCCGCTCATTGCCTCCTCATCCCCTCTCCCGCCACTGAGAGCTCACTCCCTCCAAGTCCCAGGTGCTGACCTCTCTCTTCCTACCTGCTGTCCCGTGACTTGTGCACAGGCCCCTGCTCTGCTCTCCTCCTCATCTACTTGCAAACCAGGCTCAGCCGTCCTCAAGGGCACTGGCAAACGTCAGACCTGGCTCAGGCCAGTGTTCAGGAAGCCCGGAAAGGGAGGTGGGAAGAAGGAAGGAGGGAGAGGAGACAGATATGAACATAAAGATGCCAAAGGAATTTATGAAGTACTTCCTAAGTGCCAGGTTTTGTCCTGCCTGCTACTCAGGATGGAATCAGCGGCTCCCTCAGAGAGTTGGGGGAATGCAAGCAAGTCGGAAGGAGAATCGTGATTAAGTGCCACAGAAAGAGAAGACCAGGGCCTTGGGAGTCCGTGGGGGCACACTCCTTCTCCTGGACTTGGGGGTCTGACAAGGCTTCCTGGAGAATGTTGTGTCTAGGCTGGGACCTAAGGGCCCAGTTAGCAAGGTGAAGAGTGAAGGAAAAGTGTGGGGGACAGAAGGAACAGCCAATGGGGAAGCTCAGAGGCCAGGAGGGCAGAGTGGGTAGACGGATAAAGGAGGGGGTGGGGTGAAAAAACGAATGAATAGGGGTGTGACTGAGTGAATGGGGTGGGTGCAGGAACAGATCCAAGGATAGTGTGGAAGATTCAAGAATGCACCACCTGCTTGGCCAACTATAGGGTCAGAGCAGTTGCCTCTAGTAGGAGGCAAGGGGACAGATCTTGGACACTTTGATCTGAATGGCAGGCCACACTAATGACCCCTGGCCCCACCACCGGCCACTGAGACCAGACCCTCTGGCTTGACCACCTTCTGAGCCTCTCCTGGAGGGATCCTGGAGATAGGGTTATTTATAGACGATAACCTCTCTGCCCCCAGTCCCCCAGACACTTGCCTCTCTTTGGCCATTTCCTTCTATTCTTCTGCCCTGTGTGAGGGTGGCCAAAACTCCAGTCCACACAGCCCCCTCCTTTTCTCCTTATCTGCCCCTGGTGCATTTCCTGCCCGAGGAGATAGGGAGAAAAAGGCAGGCCCTCCGGAGAGGGTTTGTGATGGTGGGAGCAAGGCTCTCAGGGGCTCTGGGCCGGGGCCGGCCACCCACAGCTGAAGGGCCCCCATCTGGCCAGGTCCCTCTGCCAGCGTGGGGTGCCCAGGTGGGGGGTGCCCGCGCATGCGGCTGGGATGGCAATGACGGTGTATGTTTCCTCTGCCTAGTCTGCGTCCCTGGGTGAGTCACAGCCTCCCTCAGCCTCAGTTTCCCCATCTGGGAGATAGGTCCCCGAGCTGGTACAGAGTCAAGGGAGGCAGTGGAAGTCAGAGCACGGCTGAGGACGGTTAGCTTCTAGGTTAAAGCAGAGCCTCCGTGGAGGAGCTGTGTGGAGAGGGGAGAAGGGTGCTGGCCGGGCCTGTAGGACCTTGGGCAGGGCACGGGCAGGGGAGGGAGTAGCGGGCGCATCTCCAGCCTGCTGAGCTCAGGTCTGGCACTTCCTCCCCTGGGCCTGGGAATTGTCTGCCTCTGGCCTCCTGCCTCTGGCTTCCAGGAAAGACTCGGGCTGCCTCCCCGCTGCCGCCCCTCACACCTCTCCACGCACAGAGACACACAGAGGTGCGTACACACACACACACACACACACGAAGCAGGGAAGCAGGCGTGGAGGAGGGCCCTCCATTGTCCTCTTGCAGCAGGTGGGGGAAAGGCCCACAGAGCTCCCCAACCCCACCCCCACACTGGGCTCCCACTAAGAGCCTGACAAATTCCTTAGTCACCAGGCGGCTCAGAGAGAAGGGCCCGCAACCCCCTGTGACTTGAAGGAAGACCACCTGGTAAGGAGGTGGCAGAGCTGACATCAAAGGACAGAGTGGTGGCTTTCAAGGGAGGAGGAGTTACCGAGGCGGGGAGGGACAGGAAGTAGCAGAGGGTCCGTAGGCTTCAGACTTGGGGGAAGTGCGGTTGGGGGTCGGGACAGCCTTTCCCAGGAGGAGACATTTCACCTCCGGCCACCCTGAAATGGGGTTGTGGGGGAGAGACTGTTCCAGGTGGAGAGGCCCTGGGCAGAGAAAGAGTTCACCATCACTGTGTCCCGATCCAGACTCCTGTCTACCTCAACTTCTCCTCCAGCCATTACCTGCTGTCCCCTGGTCATTTGAGGCTGCTCCCCGCTGGACCTCCCAGCCCCTCTATCACGAGGCTGAGACCTCTGTCTCTGAAACGGCTCGGCCATCACGCTCCCACCCGCATCCCCAGCCTGGATGCGGAGACACCCTTCCCCGGTCCCATAGCGCATGTCCCCATCCTCCTCCTTGATCCTAGGGATTGTTCCAGAACTCACACCTTCGTGGAGCTACCCTGCTCAAAAAACTCCCATGGTTTCCCACTGCCGACCCAACCAGACCCCAGTGCTTCCGCGGACCTCTCGGGCACGTCACAGTGACATCACATCCTCTTGTGCAAGCCTGTGTCCCTGCCACCCACCCTGTGCCCCTCACAAGAAGCACATCACTCCCCCTTGTCCACTGCGCCTTTCCTTGGGCCTTCCCCCTGCCCCGAATGCCACCCCCCACACACTGTGCATCTGCCTCCGTTTCCTGTGGAGCTCTTACTCTGCGATCGCCCTGCACCGCGGGTCCCTGGCACCTCGCACGTGCCTCTGTCCATGGCCTCAACGTGGAGGGGTCAGTGGGCAGCGGACTGGGGAAGGCAGGGGCTGAGCCAAGAGGAGGACAGTCCCGCCCAATGAGGAATCGCTCCAAAGCCCACATGACGGCCGCGTATCCTGCTGGACATGCATGCAGGGGAGAAAAGATAATTGTAATTATTTGGTCTGAGACTCTAGCCCTGCTTTACATATAATATAAAGCATTTTTGCACAGTTTGAACAGACACTGAATTTTCCAGAGGTGCAATGAAGTAAGGACAAAAACAAGAGAAGTCTGTACTTTATTTCATTTGGGACATGCCGAAAACTGCTGTTTTGGACGGTGACCCTGTGGGAGTGGTGGCGTCTCTGCGCTGTGCCCAACGTTCCTGTGCGTGGTAGCCGTCACCCTTGTGAGGGATCTGCGCTGGGCTCGAGCTCCTGACACCTTCCTTATGTCTTCCCGAGCACTGGGGCCTGAGCACGTACTTATTCTGACAGATTTGATTTCATGTAAGTTTTTTTATACATCTCCTTTATATCGGGGCATTATATATGGTTATTTAAAAAATCGTATGTTTAGATAGTTACAGTATCTATGGGAGTCATTTCAGAGTATTAAAGAGGATATTACATAATTTTAATGTAAAAAGATGGTGCTGGGCACGAGGGGATGGAGAACCAATTTGCAGAACACTTATGAAGTGGTAAGAATTGAGACAATATTGTTAGGGGCTTAGCATACATTAGATGGGTGGATGCATGAATGACTGAGACATGTTTGTGGGGGGAGCTCTCTGATACTCCTCACATTACCATTCACAGAGGATGTCTTGCTTGGGCCCACCTGGACCTGTCTGCTCTCAGTTCCAGAACTTTCCATGGAGTCACTTTAGCACCAGGCTTTTTTGGCTCCAGGAGACAGCTTCTTTCTGGGTCAGGAAATTACTCAGGATGACTTTAGTCTTGCCTTCAAGACCCCTGAACAGAGGCCACTTGGATGTGAAGGTCCAGCCAGATATGGATCAGGCCCCACTGTCCCATCTTCTGGGAGACAGCTGGGAATTCCTGCCCAGGTCCAGACAGATGGGAAGGGAAGCGGGGGGAGCGTGGTTCCGGTGTCACACTCCTTTGGTGGGAAATGAACTGGCCTCTTAAGTGACATTCTTATGATCACTAGTATAATTTAATCTTCCCCCATGTTCACTGGACATGCGTATTTTTTCTTAAATTATCCCTTGTTCTCGGGATGCCTGAGTGGCTCAGTCGGTGAAGCATCTGCCTCCGGCTCAGGTCATGATCCCGGGATCCAGGGATCGAGTTCTGCATCGGGCTTGCTCAGTGGGGAGCCTGCTTCTCCCTCTGCCTGCCACTCCCCCTGCTTGTGCTCTCTCTCTGACAAAGAAATAAAAAAATCTTTACAAAAAAATTATCCCTTTATTCCTTATCCATTTTTTCTACTTCTAATCTATTCTTAAACAGAAATAAAAATTATTCTTACTGATTTGAAAGTATTCTTTATATAGTAAGAATATTAATTATGTGAGTTAAAACTGAATGCTATAGACACCTTATTGAAGGGCGCCTGGGTGGCTCAAATAGTTAGTCGTCTGCCTTCGGCTCAGGTTGTGATCCCAGGGTCCTGGGATCAAGCCCCGCGAGGAGTCTGCTTCTCCCTCTCTCTCTGCTTCTCTCCCATTCTCTCAAAAAAATAAATTAAATTTAAAAACCCATCACATTTGCTTCATGTTTATTTCTTTATTTCCACATTTTCTGTTTCTACGTAATGCACACTGTCAAGAGGACTCCGAACAGTATGAAGTGTGGAATTCTTTGTTCTCTCCTACTAACCAGCCCCCGGCTGCCACTGCTAAGAACTCTCAATGTGCCCTTCTCCACATTTTTGCTGAACATCCGATCCACTCACTTATTTTTTCTTCTTTTGTAAAACCTAGATCATATTAAATCTATACTATTCTATAACTTGTTTCTACACTAGATAACATGTTGGGGACAACTTTCCAAGGCAGCCCATACAGACCAGCTGCTAGTCATTCTGTGGACGGACCTTCATTTATTCAGCTTGACTTTTTTTTTTTTCCTTAAACTTCCTTTTTGTAGAAGAAATACATGTATATGCTTTAAAACTAATAAAAAGTGAATTTCTCTCTGGTGGCTTCCTTGGAGAGAGGGAGGCTGACAGTTGGAATAGGACAGAAGCCCACAGACGTGCAAGTTTTAAAATCAATGTTCAGATTCTTCGCTTGCACGATCAGGTCCTGAGTGCTTATTTATATAGATAAACAAGAGAGAATCATTCATGAACCCGTGACAAGAGGGTGTCACACAGGAAGGATTATGACTAACCCTATTGGACCTGTGACTCTAAGTCTAATATAGGAAAAAAACAAAACAAAACAAAAAAACCCTTCTGGAATTTAACTCAGAAAAGGGAAGTTGCACTTCCACCAAGATTGCTAAGAGTATATAATGGGTCAGCCTGGATGTGCCAGAGGCTCTCTGGCCTCTGGGTGAGAAGCCCCAGCCCAGAGGGAAGCAGAACTGAGGGACAGCCAGAAGTGAATGCAAGGAGAGAATTACAACCCCTGGATCCAACAGTGCCTGAAGTCCTGCATGTTGACATTTTCAGTACGTGAGGAAAGAGATCCCTGTTACTGCTTCTTCTGCTTTGATTTGCATTCCTGTCTTTTGCAACCAGCAGAATCCGGAGCATATGTTGAGTTTATGTCTTCTCTGTACACTTGAGGAACGGTTTGAAGGAGGAGGTGATAATCTGACTGAGCAAGTCTGGAAGGATGATAAATGCACAAAAGGTGAAAGGGGGCTCCAAGAATGAGAAGAGGCATAGAGACGGGAGAGAGCAACGTGTAGAAGTCTGGTGTTTCTAGAGAGTAGAGTGGGAGGGCCTCTGGCTGAGAAGTCCACCCCACTGGGGTAAGAACGGGGTGTCCGCACCACATAGGTTTGGAGTCAGCCCAATGGAGAGGGAAGGGAACCAGCCCAGGTGTCGGGAAGTCTGCTCAGAGGCTACGACTTGAGTCCAAATCCATGACTCTTTTCACCACCGTGACGGTGATGGCAGGAAACAGGAAACACAATCTGAGCCCTGAGAGGAAAAGCGGGAGCACAATTCCCTGGGCCTGGTTCTGAGTAAGAAACAGTATTTGATGTAGAGATCTCGCTGATGTAGTATTTGCTGCAGAGACCTCACTGAAGCCAGAGCCGTCTCCAGATGGCGGGGGGCTCCACGAAGCTCGCGGACACACATCACATCAGCTTGTCTCCGGTGGACATGCAGAACCTCTGTTCAGATGGCCCGATGGTCTGTTGCCCCCGAACCAGGCAGTGGATCATGAATAACCCCTTGCTGGGCACGAATTCAGTTATCCCTCACAATCATTTCATGAAGGGAGTGCCACTATTATCCCCATTTACAGATGGGGACACTAAGGCACAGCAAAGTGATGGGACTCGCCCAAGGCCACACAGATAATAAGTGGCAAAGCTGGGATTTGAACCCAGGCACTCTGACTCTGCCCATGCTGCCAGTCCCATGTCCAATGGGAGGCTTGGAAGTCTGAGGGCGCAGGCAGGTAAGCACCCTTCCCTCTGCATCCTAACAACATGGCAGGAACAGTGGTTTGTGGATTCATGAGGGGTCTGACCCCCCTCTTTTCTGCTGCCCCTGCAAAGGGCTTGTAACTTCTACAGTTCTGGAGCAGGGGTGGGAGCAAAGAGGACACATCCCTCTGATCTCTCACCTTACCGTGGAAATTCTCCACCCGAGGACCTGTCTCCAACATAAGGAAGAGGTCCAGACCATGGGAGTAGTTCAGAATTGTGAAAATCATAATGGTAGCCAAAGGGAGAAAAAAAAAATCAACTGGCTAGAACGCAAAGACCCTAGCTTAGAGCAATGGTGAGGTCAGGTCTGACCTCAGAGGCACGGCATGTGCCTTAAAAACTCCAAGTTTGCCATTCTTTATGGGAGGGGACTGTACCTGATCTCACGAAGGCAGAGTAGGCAGCGGAGAACAAGGCTGCAGCATCAGCCGGTCCTGGCTTCTGGGTTCAAGTTTCCCCTGTCATTCACCCTGGGAGCCGTGGGCGGGCCCTTTAACTGCACGTCTTAAAATGGGAATAATAGAGGTACTCCCCCTGTAGGAACGAGTAAAGGTTTGTAAAGATGACAACTCCCAGGGCCTCACGCAGGAGGGGTGGTCAGTAAGTTTGTATTGGACTGAATGAAATAACGAAATACTTTGGGGAAGGTTAAGTAGGGGTGGGGAAATTCAGTTGCAATGTTGGCTATATAAATCAGATGGTGACTCGGAAACTTGATGTCTGAATGGGGACGAGGACTGAAGGGTCTGGGGAAGAAGCCAGGACAGTGAGGTGGGGAGAGGCTTGGGACCACACCATGTTCTCCTGGACTGTGGTCTGTGCAGTGCAGGTGTGAGAGGAGGCCCCCCAACCTGCTGGCTGCCATCCCTCAGCCGTGAATGCATCCTCCCAGGAGTCTGCCTGGGGTCTTTGGGACCCCATTGTACAGATGAGAAAGTTGAGGCCCAGGACAAACCCAGACCTGCCGGCTCTCTACCTATAGAAATCTGAGCAGGGCTGAGGCAGTGGGGAGACTCTGCTGCAGACCCACCATTGGCTGGGGAGTTGCGAAGACATCTGGTTTCTGGATCTTGGGGACCCCCCACCCTCAGGCCAAGGGAAGGTGGGGAGGAGGCTTGTGGGGGACTCTTTATGTCTCCCAATTCGCTCTCCTTACCCAGCAACTTTGTTCCAACCTCCGCAAAGTCCAGGGGAGGGTTCAGGACTCGGCAGCCGCCCCAACACCAAGGGCAGAACCCTGACTGGTAACCGTCCAAGCTGAGAGCCTCCCCAACAATCCCTGCCCAGCCCCCAGCCCAGTCCCCAGCCCGGGGCCTGCCGCAGCTCTCCGCTCATCATCCGAAGTGGGACTGACACATCCCCCCACCCCCAAAGGAGGCAGCATGCGGGGCAGCGCTGATGGGAGAAGCAGACGCTGCCCAATGGGGCTCTGGGGAAGGGAGGTGTCAAGTGTGGCAGGAGGGGTGTGACCCCAGAGCTAATGGCATCAACAGACACTCAGGGCAAATAGGGCCAAACTCTTTCTGGGGCCATGGGAGGGAGCAAAATGTGGGCTTTGAGGCTGGTGGAGGCGCCCTGGGGGCTCCCAACCAGTTCAGTCAAGTCCTCTTGCGAGCACGGGTTCACCCTGATATTAACAATAACAACAACAAAAAAAGAATAACAGCCCCTGCCGTCTCCTGATGCTTGCCAGGCGGGTGACAAGTTTCCTCTGCTTGGTCTTGGGCTTCACAATGACCCTCTGGGGTAGGTACTCTCTTGGTCACCATTTTGTCTCAGAAGGAATCAGAGAGGTTAAGTCATTAGCCAGAGGTCACACAGCATCTAGCAGGGGTCAGAAGGGATCCGTAGCCCACTCCCCTCCCTTGATCTCCATGGCTATGTGACTCTCCAGCTTCAGTGTCCATAAAAACATTTGAGGTGCTGACAAAAATGCAGGCTCCTCAGACCGTAAATCAGAATGCAAAGGGAACCAGGCTCTGGACACCATGTTTTTGACAAGGGCCCCAAGTGATTCTCACGATCAGGCATGTCTGGAAAATCTTGCATGAGGGCTGTCGAAGGAACCTATCCAGAGAGGGCCAGAAAGTACCCAGAAGGCAACATCTGGTTTCTAAAAATACAGGTCATGAAGGAGGGGAGGGGGTCTCTCTTGACATTTTGGAGAGGCTGGATGGGAGGCTGGGCCTTCCTCTCCCTGCTTCCCTTCCCCGAGCCCCCTTCGTGCTGCCGCCTGGATGGAGTGTGGGGTCAAAGACCTCATCTAAAAGGCCCCGGCAGGTGGGTCTGTCAGCCCTGAGGTGAGGCCCCGTGAAGGGGGTCAGAGGGTCACCCCCGCTCTCTCCCTGGGGTCAGGTAAGAGCTCTTCCTGACTGCTGCCCCCCGCCCCGTCCCCAGCCCCTCCCCCCCCCCATTACCTGTGACTTCCAGCTGGTCGCCTCACGGGACCTGTGGTTACACACCTCCTTATGAGCACACAGCAGGCCCTAAACACTGCTCCCTCACTGTCATATCAAGTACAACCACCCCAGACAAGTAGGGTGCTATGTGACCTCCACCTAAGCAAACCCTAGAAGATGGGCCAGGTATGTACTCATGAGGGCGCCCAACTCAGGAGCAGGTGGGAGCTGGGAGCCGGGTTGATGGTCCCCCAGTCCCGTGCCCTGGCGTGGGGATATAACCCCAGGTTGGGAGTGTTTTCCAAGTTGGCATAAGAGCCCTGTATGGGCAGGTCCATTCTGTAAGAGGAGACTGAGATTTGCCATGGGGCGCCTGGTAGCCAGGTCACAGGCCTTTGGGCCCCTGGACCCTAAGATCAGTCATTTCAAACTGCTTTAGCCTTTGAACTCTTATTTCAAATCTCTTATATAAAATACTCGATAACAACAACACTAGCCAACAAGGTGTGAGCCCTTCCTCTGTGCCAGGATCTGTGTTAAGCACTTCACATAGATTTTTCTAATTTAACCTTAAAAATAACCTCCTGGCTAGTTACCATTATTATTGCCAAATTATAGATGCAGAAACCAACACATAGATAAGTCAGGTGAACACGGCTTGCTGCCCTGGCGCCACTCTTCTAGCCTCCAGGGGTTCCTCAGAGCCCAGCTGAAAACCAGTGCACCGGTAATCCTAAACGTTGTTGGAGCTATGGCAGCCACCTTGTGACCATGAGGGCAAAGCCAAGAGGATGGTTGAGAAGACAGCTGAGGGTCCTACTTCCACAGAGCTATTGAATTTGCCAATTCTCCAACAGTTCATTCTGGATGAGATAAGACTTTTCTTGCTAGTCAAGCTCTTTTCATTGGTCTTTCAATCACATGCAGGCCAGTTGAGATGCTCCATGAGATCTGTGGGGGAGTTGCCTGAAGCCACACCCTGGCCAGGGATGGTGGAAAGCTATTGCTCTGGTGGGGAGATGTATGACCCAAGCTCCCTCCCCATCAGAAGGGTTTGTCTCCCATCCAGGAGGTGCAAATCCAGACTCTGACCTTTCTAGACAAAGCCGCTGTCAAGCGAGTGTTGCTCTAACAGAGCTTCCGTGTTTATTCATCAAGATAAGGCAGTCCACCTAAGGTGAGTGGTGGATAGACCATGACATGTGTCCTCTAACCAGGAACAAACATGAGTCTCTCCTGGATCCCTGGCAGCTTTGCCCTGAGAGCTTTTATTTCTGTCCATAGCTTGCATTTCCAGCAGCTGGGAGTTCCTGTGGATCACTCGGGATCTTGGAAGAAGCCAGAAAGCCTACCTGTTGAGGAAGGCGGAACGAAGAGACTTCACAGAGGTGCAAATGAGGAATGTTCACAGAGACACCCTAGAACCAGCCACAGCAGTGGGCCATTACCTCCCGAGGCCTGAAGTCCCCAGGGGAGAGAACCTCTCCAGGATTGGGGTGTGAGAGGGCCCCCCCAGCAAGACACAGCTGAACCTGTTTGTAAACACCCCAAACCCTCTCTCCTCCCACTCTGGTCTCCTACCAGTGTCTCCCAACCACCATGGAGAGTAGGGGGGCCTGAGATGCGATCCCTAGAGGCTGACCCCCCTGGGGCAGGGAGGGCAGAGTGCGAGTGGAGGGGCATGAGTTCCACGGGCATTCCAGCCACTTTCTCCAGACCTTCCACGGCCGCCACATTGTCGGAGGTGCGGTGGAGAGCCGGGGGAGACCAAGGCCCCCTCAGTTCCTGTAAGGCAAGATCCAGGTTCGGAGGCCACTGAGCAGGAAGCTGGTGCCGGGCTGCCTCACGGTCAAGTGGGGAGAACCCCGGGGGTGAAGGGGGCAAAGAGCCAGCTACCTCGCTGGGCAGGCGCGGCGGGGGGCGGTTCTCAGGAAGGGCCCTTGCAAATCAATGGCAAATGATGAAAAATGCAGACAGATAAATAACTTAAAAGACCCAGGCTTGCTGGAAGTGGTTTCTGATCTCTGTGTGGCTGCTCGGCAGCCCAGCTGGCAGCCTCTATTTTTAATCAGTTTGGTGGAGACAACTGGTTCCTTTGGGTTGCTTTGAAAGAAGGCTGCCTCTGTTTTCCCTAGGAGGCTGCTTTTGCCCTATGCCCCGGGGCCCTTCTTCTCTAGCCCCAGCATGTGAAAGGTCACAAGGACCCCCCTCCCATGCACACAGGAGAGGTGGAGACCGTGGGTTTGGATCTCAGAAAGAAGTGTGTTCGAGCTCCCACTCTGCTACTTAAATGATTTATCTGGAGGCAAGCTGTTTCCTCGTGGAGCCTCAACTGCCTCATCCGAGAAATGGGAGAATGGTAGTACCAACCTCCCAGGGACGTTCTGAGGATTGAACGCACCTGTGTCTGCAGACTCAGCACACAGTACCTGCAGAAGAAGGGTTGGACGAATGGGAGAGGAAGCTGAGCTGAAATATGGGGGTGGGGGGATTTCGGGGCCACATCCTAGATCTACAGAGCTCTCTAGGTTTCTGTGTCCTCACCTTTAAGATGGTAGCTTAGGTGTATCCGCCTTCTGTTGAATGGTTGATTCGAGGTTGATGCGAGGGCTAGGGAACATGATGCCCACGTGGCTCCAGACCGATAGCTAGCGTTAGACAGATGGCAGCTGTCGTGGTTGATGTCGTTATTTCATAAGAATACTGGGATCAAAGAACAAATAACCAGAATCACTACTAGGGGGTGGCGTCTGGGGGTGGCGGGGGAAGACACTGCTGCGCACATACGATGGAATATTATTCAGCCTTTGAAATGGAAGAAACCCTGTCGTTGACTACCACGTGGTTGAACCTGGGAGACATGATGCTGAAATAAGCCAGATGGAGAAAGACAAAGACACCTGCTATCATTTATATTAGAATCTTTATTTTTTTTTTAAAGTTGAATTCATAGAAACAGGGAGTAGAAAAGCGGAGCCAGGGCCTGGGGTCAGGGGTAGATGGGGAGAGGTTGGTGAAAGCGTACAGTTTTCAGCTATATCCTTTGATGAGTATGGTCTGAGGATCTAATGTTCACCATCGTGACTACAGTTGATTAACACTGTATTGTATCATTGAAACTTGCTAAGAGAGCAGAACTCAAGTGTTCTCACCAAAAAAGTCGGGGTGGGGGAGAGAAAAATGTGAGGCGAAGGAAAGACATGTGACGTGTTCTCATGCCCAGTGAACCAACAGCCCCACGATGCCATAGATAGGAAGGCAGAAGAAGCTCTCTCTCCCCCGCACCAAGGACCTGCATTTCCCAGTTGATACCACACACGTGGGGCAGTCTGAGCTGTCACAGTGCCTCCCCCAGCCAGCCGGGTACCCGGAGAGCAGAAGACCATGTCTCCTTTTCCCCATCTCTCCCATATCTGAGTTCTGGACCAGTACACAGTCGCACTGTGTGCAATAAGGACAATCACACATGTGCGCATTGTGTTATGGCTTATAAAGCATATCTATACCTGTTACCGCCTCTCAACCCAAAGCCTCAATCCTCTGTCTACCCGTATTTTACCAACTCAAATAGCCCAGGAGACTTGTCTCAGGCCACACAGCTGGTGGGGATCTAAGGATGCTCTCATTACAACTTGTCTAGGATTTTGGAATGCTAGCTGAGCTCGTGGTTTGTTGTGGTTTTTTGTTTGTTGGTGTTTTTCTTCCTTTTTTTTTTTTTTTAACCACTTACAATGTCTCCAACCACAGGGTGTGTGTTACATTCACTGTCTGATTTAACCTGCGTCATAGCCTTACAAGGGACGTGCTACGTTTGTCCTCAGTTTACGCACGGAGATGCTGAGAATCCTGACCTAGAATTACTTGCTCAGGCCACATAGGCACCCGAGCAGAGCCCCGACTTGGAACCACGTCCACTCTGGAGAGCCTCCCAGAGCCTTCAGAACTCACCCTCGCACCCACCACACTCCGACCACCATTTTCTCTCCCGACCCCAGAGTGGATTTGGTGATGACACAACTTCCCTTCCTCCAAGATGTCCATGTCGCTTGTCCTCTCGCCTCATGCCCTCACCCAGGACAAAGCAAGGCAGGAGAGGGGCCGCTGAGAGGTGAAATGACATGACCAGGGTCTACGTGACAGTTAGGCAACAGATCCAGGATTACAGTGAGGTCTGGTACATTCCAGAGCCTGCACTTCTGTCCTCCAGTATTGGCTTCAGTCATATTTAGTTAATTTTGTATTTAATGTTACATACTTATATTTCATAGTGGAGTACTTATACATCATTAATTTCTCATTTATGGTTCTTACACATTACATTAAGGATTCATTTGCAGCAGTTAAGGATTCAAGAGATCCTGTGTCTACAGGGTTTCTATAGGGAACAGGGGCTCTCCAAGGAGCTCTGAGCTCCTTTTGAGCAAGGGCTGGGTTTCAACTGCCTTCTTAGCTGTGGCACCCAGCCCAGCGCCCGGCACAGCGTGGGTACTTAGAGCAATGAATGAAATCAATGAAGAGAGGAGGAGCTGAAAGTCCAGCCACATTTTCTAAGTTCCTTTGCTGATTTCCAGTGCCCTTTCCTTCCCATCGCAAACTCCAAGATCTGAAGTTGCAGAAACTCTGAGTGACACAACAGTACGTCCCAGATCCATGTCAGCTGCCAAGAGGTGGACTGTGTGTGGCAGGTTGGCTGAGCATTTGGGCTCTGGACCCCACTTGGCGCTGGTTCACATTCTGACTCTTCTGTACTAGTTATGGGACTCAGGCAAGTAACGAGCCTCTCCCATGAGCAGAAGGGTTGCCACAGGCAAGCAAGACTCAAGGATGGGAGTCCCGGCCACCTGGGTGAAGGCCTCTTGGGCTCCACCAAGGGGCCAGGCAGACGGGGTGTTTGCAATCGGTGCCCACGCCTCTCCTCCATCAGACTCTCCCTGCAGCCAGCTTTGTACTCTTGCCTGGCCAAACGCATAAAGCCTTGTTAATAATGAATAGGGCCCCGTCTGCCTTACTTAACACTGAGCTCCAAGCAGATGCACCGTCCTTTATAAATGATCCAGTCCAGCTGATTAGGCCCCACGGGGCGCATTCCTGCAGCCAGCCTCTTGTTCCCCGTAATGGAATCATAATGTTAATGTGATTTCAATTAGGGCTCCGTTACAGAACACAGGTGCTAGAGTGAGCCTGCGGGCCGGGAGGCCTCCCCAGGGACTCATTTTCCTGGGAAAGGTACGTGTGTTTCCAAGGCCTCCGCCAAACTCAGGGAAAAAAACCAGTCACTGAGGCTGAAGGGAAGCTGTGAAAACAGAGAGAAGAGATAGCCAAGGCCCCCATTCCCTGCTCTTCAGGGGCTCTGGATCTGTGTTTCTTATTTGAACTTGACTGGGGTGTAGGCCCCCTTTAGAGAAGAAAACGTGTCTTGGGGACCCCTGAGGTCCACAGGCTCTCAGGCCCCTATTTGAGAAATTTGGGCCCAAGATCTAAATATTACTCTAGGAGAAGGTCTTTCCATTGTAAATTATCATGCAAAAGAGAGACCGTCTTGATAAATGGCAACGGCATTTTTTTTTTATTCTTACTAAAAATAGCTCACAGGTAAGGAGGGTTTACTATGGACCAGACATAATCCTTAGTATTTTACGTGTATGAACTCATTCCTTAGATTTTATCATCAAAACGAAAGCATACAGATATTTTTTGGACATTTTTTATGGGATGCAAGGATTCCCAAGAACACATTGTCAGTCCCCCGTTGGAGAAACCCTGATCTGGAGCAGCCAGTCTAGACGGTACCCTGAAGCACACTAGGCCAATTCTTGTCTTCTGGATGAGGAAGCAGACAGTCAGAGAGGGGAAAGGACTTGCCCAAGCTCTTCCAGCAAGTCAGGGCCCAAAAGGAGACAGAAACTGGGGTGTCCTAACTCCCAGCCTTAGTGTCGTCCTTCATGCTCATTGTGGAGAAAGTACAGAGGAAAGTAAAAAGAAAGAAAGAAAAAAAATCACAATTCCTGAAATCTCCATTGTTAAAATTCTAGGTATCCTGCCAGTCTTTTTTCTATGAAGATATATGCCCTTTATAGCATAAAAAGGAGTAATATGAATAGATTATTTTGTAATCTGGTGTCTTTCTCTGCCTAAATATATCAAGTCCACTAGGCAGCCCTGGGGCACTTACTTCTCAGACCGCATCATGAAGGACCCCAGAGGTTCAGGGTGGCCTTTCTTGAAAGCCTCATCTTGCCCTGGTTTTTCCATGGCTCCTCTACACCAAACACTGAAAGCCATTTGCCTTTCTCTGATCATGTTGTCTCAGTGCCTCCATGCCCTTGTACTTGGTATGCCTTGACTTGGGAAGCCATTCTCTGCCTAGCAAAATCAAATTCAACCCAAATATTACCCCTATGGTGAAGCCTTCCCTGACCTTCTCTGGTCTCCTCCTCTTTTCCCTGGACCCTTCCCCTCTCGCACTGCTTCTGCAAGGAATTTTCTTTTTAATGCTGTTGGAGCATCTACTACTTTGTCTTTCTGTACAGAATGTCTGAGAATATAGACAATATAGACAATGTTGTCAAGGACATCTTCAGTCTGACAAATAAATAAATAAATATTGTCTATGCTTCTAGACTTTATGGACACCCTGTGTGATTTCACTGATCAGTCTTCTTTACGGTGAGCACCAGAAGTTAGAGAAATGGTATCTTCTTCCTATTTGTATCCCTAGGAAAGTACGCAGGTGATTATCTATCTCAGTTTTCTCAGTTGTAGCATGGAGCCCACTGGATAGAGGTAGATTCCATGACATAATACAAGTAAAGCACTTAGCACAGCACCTTTTGTAGTCATACAGCTTTCAATAAATAGTGGCCATTATTGTTCATAGCGGTATTGTTATTAAGTCTATGTTTTTTTGAATAAGGGATGTACAGAGTGAGGGAGGGATGACTGAATGAATAGATAATGGATGGATGTATAATGAGTGAAAGGATGAAAAGATGGAGGATAATGGATGATGTATAGAGGATGGAAGGATGGTCTTAGATTGGAGAGATGGATGGATGGATGGATGGATGGTATTAGAATAGATGGATGGTGTTAGAATGGATGGATGGATGGATGGTTGGATGGTTGGATGGATGGTTGGATGGGTGGATGGATGGATGGTTGGATGGATGGTTGGATGGATGGCTGGATGGAAGGATGGATGGATGGACGAACAGGTGGATAAGTAAGGATAGAAGTAAGGAAGCAAGAAAAATGGCAGGAATATCCAAAGGTCTTAGGGACTGGAGAGAAGACTCAAATTCTACCTGTCCCCCAAGCCTTTGAGTACAGCCCAAATGCCGACTAGGTTCTGTAACTTAGCCTCCCACAGGCTACCTCTAGACCAACTTAGGGTTATGTTTCTGAAATAAGTAAAGATTTCCTTTGGAGCATCTGAAGAACCAAATGGCTCATCAGGAATCTCCCCTTGGCCAGAAAGGCTACCCCAGAGCCACAGAAGTCCCTCAGTTCACTGACCATAAGTTTCCTCCACGGGGAAGGAAGCCCTGACCCCCTCTTCCACTGACAAGGAAGAGTGAATGATCATGGTAACTTGAAGGTCTTGGAAACAAATGCCTCCAGAGTTGCCCAACTGACCCTAGCCTCAGCTTCTGAGGAGCCTTCTCATACACACCCAAGCAAAGTCCCAGAATAATCCCCACCTAGCTACCCAAGATGGTTTACAGAAGGAATGGAGAGCAGGGTGAGCCCCCAGGAGAGGCTTGAAGGGGACCCAGAATCAGAATCGCGGATCCCTCCAGCCACTCCAGCATTTGCACAAATGGAGACACAGAGGCGGGAGAGGGTGGTGGTTCCCAGGGTGTGTCCCATGGGTCAATCAATAGCACAGCTGGGCTTAAATGCAGTCCCAGGCACTGGGTTCCACTCCCCATCCTCAGTGCCACCAAACCCTCTTATCCAGTCCTTGGTTGAGTGTATGGAATCAGTTGGGAACTCGAGGACCTCTTAGTGGGACCACGGCTGGCATAGTCTCTTGTTTATATTCAGAAACTGATGTTCCTTCCACTGCAATCTCTCAAATGTAACAGGTGGATCAATATACAGGATTCCTGGAAGCCAACAGACCCTCCCCAGCAGCCCTGCAACTGCAGGAAGGAGGTGGGACAAATGTCTTTACTGCAGGAGCCCCTGGTTATTATCTCTGGGACTCTGACCTCAGGAGGGCATGAGGATGGCAGAGCGTTCCATGGGCCTGCAGGTGTGCAGCTCTGTCTAGTGGTAACTAACTCACACCAACTGGCCCATCCCTGCATAATGGAGCCGTGTGCCTGGGGAGGGAAGGCTGGCATCTCCCCCTTCACCAGCAGTGTGGCCTTTCTGCCTACACTGGTTGTCTCAATACATGGATGATGGGGCAAGGGACACCGAGGAGGGGTGGCCTGCCAGAAAAAAGGAGAATTGGGCATGTATTTGGGGTCCCAGATGCCAAGGGAAGAGAATCTTCCAAGATGCAGGAATTTTAAATAGTGAATTGAAAGCCTATTTACTCTCCTTAACCCAAAGCTCACTGGAAACAACAGCGAATTTGGAGAAGAAGAAGGAACAAAAGAATAAGAGCTCCATCTTTTATTAAACTATAAAGAATACCTGCTACATGTTATAAAATAAGATCTCAAACAAGAGAGACAAGAGCCCACAGAAGGAAGTGGGTGTCCCTCTGGATGGCACAGTGGAGAGGCCTGTGGATGACAGGGGCTTAGGCTGAGTTCAGGCCATCGACATGTCAGTCACTTCCCCAACCAGACCCAGTTCAATGCCACCAGGCAGTGTGGGGGCGGGGAGGGACTTTGCTCGTTGACACCTCTCTCTCCGCCCACCATCTAAGGCTGCCCAGCCCAGGGACTCTGCGAGTGAGGCAGAGAAGAAGGGGGACAGGTAGAAGTTATAGATTACAGCTCTGGAGCTCTACAGCCTAGAGGTCTTTGCTGAGAGTCTTAGAACGCTGAGCATGGAAACTGGAGGGGGGCTATGTGCTCAGAAAGGAAATGAAGGATTTAGTAAGAGTACGTTGGAGAACACACACCCGATCACTCCCCAGATTACCTAGCCTGCTCTTTTCAACATCATCCTTCAAGAGACAGCTGGCCTGTTCCACGGCGAATGACGATCACAAAGGAGCCATCATCATGGGACTCAAAAAAAAAAAAAAAAAAAAAAAAAGGAAATGGAGGTGAAGAACATAAGCAAAAGGCAAAAGAGCTTACATCATAAGAGGAATTACTATAAAAAAATAAAACAAAAGCCGAGGGAGAGTTCAAGCTCATAGCTCTCCATGCAGTCCAAGAGATCGCAGGCACTCTGAGCTCTCTGAGCTCTCTGAGCTGAGAGATGTCCAGGGAAGTGGACATCTTTCAAGAGGACATCTTTTTTTTTTTTTTTAACATTTTATTTATTTACTTGACAGGCAGAGATCACAAGTAGGCAGAGAGGCAGACAGAGAGAGAGAGTAGGAAGCAGGCTCCCTGCTGAGCAGAAAGCCCGATGTGGGGCTCAATCCCAGGACCCTGGGATCATGACCTGACCTGAAGGCAGAGGCTTCAACCCACTGAGCCACCCAGGTGCCCCCAAGAGGACATCTTTTAAGGACATCATTTGAGATGTCCTTAAAGAGGTATGGCGAGGCCACGGACAGAAATACACTGAATTGGTGGGGCTCAGGAAAGACTTGGAAGCAACAAATAAAGCTGTTTAGAAATTAAAAAGCTTATCGGGGAAAAAAAACCAGAATAAACAAAGAACAGAGAGGGGCACGTAGCTAACACCTGCAGAAAACCACATAAAAATAAATGGAAAAGGAACAGATAAACACATAAAAATAGTATACTATTTTCCTAGGGCTACTATAATGAAGTAGCTTATGCTGGATGTCTTAAAGCAACAGAAATGTATTGTCCTGGGGCGCCTGGGTGGCTCAGTGGGTTAAGTCCCTGCCTTTGGCTCAGGTCATGACTCCAGGGTCCTGGGATCGAGCCCTGCGTCAGGCTCCCTGCTCAGCAGGTAGCCTGCTTCCCTCTCTCTCTCTCTCTGCCTGCCTTTCTGCCTACTTGTGATCTCTGCCTGTCAAATAAATAAATAAAAATCTTTAAAGAAAAAAAAAAGTATTGTCCTGAAGTTCTGGAAACCAGAGCCTGAAATCCAGGTGTTAGCAGTATTGGCTCCTCCTGAGGGGTTGAAGGGATAATCTGTTCCATGGCTCTCTCCTAGCTTCTGGTGATGGCTTGGCGACCCTCCAATCTACCACCATTGTCATGTGCATTCTTCTCTGAGTCTCCACTTCTTAAAAGGACACCATATTGGATGAAGGGCCCACTCTGGTTCAGTATGGTCTCATCTTTACTATTCACATCTGCAATGACTCTATTTTCCAATAAGGTCACATTCGGAGGTACTGGGCATGAAGACATCAACATATCTTTTTGGGGAGACCAATTCTGCCCATAACAAGTAGTTATAGGAAAGACTAAAAGACATGGAGAACAGACCAGAGAGATACAACATTTGCACAGTGTTTCTGAAAAATGGTATGGAAGAAAGATGAAAAATATTCAGACATAATGGGGAAAAACTTCCCTGCAATAAAGATCTGAATGTGGAGACACAAAATAGATTCAGGACCATCATAATATTCTAATGAAGTTCCCGAACTGCAAGGCCACAGAGAGAATTATACAGGCATCCAGGCAAAACTCAGTCTTGAGTCACACAACTGGAGAAATCAGGCTGGCTGTGGACCTCTCAGACATACACCATTCCAGGGTCAGTGGGCAATGTCTACAAGGTCCTGAAGGACAGAAATTGGGAATTTATACCCAGATATGTTTCCTTCCAACAGGAAGGCCACAGACAGAAATTTCCAAGCAGCCGAGAGCTTTGAAAATGAACACCTCTTACTCCTTGAAGCAGACAATTGGGCAATAAAATCTAGCCAGCAAAGGTTTTCTTTTCTTTTTCTTTTTTAAAGATTCTTTCTTTATTTATTTTAGAGAGTGGGGAGGGACAGAGGAAGAGGGAAAGAATCCTCAAGCAGATTCCCTGCTGAGCCCAGAGGTCAACGCGGGGCTCAATTCCAGGACCTTGAGATCATGACTTGAGCCAAAATCAAGTCGAACAATCCACGGACTGAGCTGCCCTGGGGTCCCAGCAAAGGATTTCTTAAAATAAATATCTCAGAATGGAGAAGGCACGGTAAACATATTGACAATAAGCACGGAATCCGTTTAAATATAGAAATAACAATCTTTGTGAATCTGGAGTATTGAGCACAGTGTAAATGCCGTAAACATCAACAATAAAATAAATAGTATTCGTGTGACTAACAAAGACTGGGATATGGAGGACAGAAAGTGGGGAAAAGTGTGAATATTTTGATTTCCTCCATTTTGCAGCAAGAATCAAGAGATACTTGGAATAAAGTAGGAGAAAATGTCATTTTAGACATACCATAATTATTCTAATCTCATAATTATTATTTTACACAATCATGTTTCTTAACTTTAAATGGCCTGATAGAAACTAGTATCACCAGTAATGAAAAAAATTTTATCTGAAATTTAGCACTTTTCTTCTGTTTCGATTTTATAATGGATTTTTAAGCTTTTTATTTTGAAATAATTTCAGATGTAGAGAAAAGTTGCAAAAGTGTTTTCCATATGCCTTTCCCCAGCTTTCCTTAACGCTCACATCTTACATAACCATGCCATATTTGTCCAAGCTAAGACACTGATGTTGGTAGAATACTATTAAAGTACAGACTTTTGGGGCACCTGGGTGGCTCAGTGGGTTAAAGCCTCTGCCTTCGGCTCAGGTCATGATCTCAGAGTCCTGGGATCGAGCCCCGCATGGGGCTCTCTGCTCAGCAGGGAGCCTGCTTCCCCTTCTCTCTCTGCATGCCTCTCTGTCTACTTGTGATCTCTCTCTCTCTGCCAAATAAATAAATAAAATCTTAAAAAAAAAAAAAAGTACAGACTTTATTTGAACTTGACCGAATTTCCTACTGATCTTCTTATTCTGCTCCAGGATCCAATCCAGCAAAGCACAGTACATTGAGCTCTCATGCCTCCTTAATCTCCTTCACTATGGGACTGTTTCTCAGTCCTTTCTCATTTTTCATGACCTTGACACTTGAAGAGCCATGCTCAGGTGTTTTGTAAATTGTCCCTCAATGTGAGCTTGTCTAATGTTTCCTTACGATCAGACTGATACTGTAGATTTAGGGGAAGAATACTAAAAAGTTCAAGTGCCCTTTTCATGTCATATCAGTAAGTATATGAGAGCAACAGGACTCATTACTGATGACATTAACCTTGATCACTTGTTTCAAGTGAGGTCTGCCAGGTTTCTGTGTGAAAAGAAACTAGTTTTCCCCTTCCATGCTCTGTTTTGACAGAAGTGGGTCACTAAGCCCAGCCCTTATTCAAGGGAAGAGGAATTAATGCCCACCTTCTAGAGGGAAGCGTATGAAAGAATTTGTGGAAACATACAAAAACCACCGTAGTAATTAATAAATATTTTTAGAGAGATACTTTGGAGACATTCATCGGCTGTAATTATTACTCTTGTGCTCAAATGATAATTTCCAATTGCCCTCATTCATCCCACATTTATTATTTGGCATTTCTGTATGAGGAAGATTTGTCCCTTCTCCTGCATTTATTTATCTAGTCAATCATTTGTTTACGTCAGTATGGACTCATGAATATTTATTTTATTCTTTGGGTTATCACCAATACTATCATTATCTATTTTGTTGTCCAAATTATTCTGAGCTTAGCCATTGGCAGATTAAT
The DNA here is from genome assembly GCF_963455335.1 of Martes martes. Taxonomy (NCBI): domain Eukaryota; kingdom Metazoa; phylum Chordata; class Mammalia; order Carnivora; family Mustelidae; genus Martes; species Martes martes. The sequence goes on from NC_137898.1 coordinate 21,012,337, forward strand.
CAGGGTGGCTCCAGTGTCTTTTTTTTTTTTCCTTTCTTTTAATGATGAGGCTTAATATTTTAGAGAGCTTCAGTCACACAAAAACTGAGTGGCAAGTACAGAGAATTCCCATTTCCCCCTCCCCAGCCACCTCCATTTCTTCTATTATTAATACCTCGCATTAGTGTGGTGTATTTGTTACAACCAATGAGTCAATACACATTATTATTAACTAAAGGCCATTGTTTGCATTAGGGTTCCCTCTTGTACATTCTATGGGTTTCGACAAATGTATAATGACAAGTAGCCACCATTATAGTTCCGTGCAGAATAGTTCCATTGCCTTAAAAATCCCTTGTCCTCCACCTACTCATACCTCCCTTCCCCCAGACTCAGGCAACCACTGGTCTTTTTACAGGCTCCATGCTTTTGCCTTTTCCAGAATGACATATAGCAGGAATCAGATAGTGTCTGGGCTTTCAGACTGGCTTCTCATTCTTAGCAATATGTGTTTAAGGTTCCTGTATGTCTCCTTGTAGCTACCTAGCTTAACTCTTTAGTACTGAATAATATCCCACTGTTGGATGTGCCCCAGTTTCCTCATCCATCCACCTACCCATTCACCTACTGGAACACGTCAGTATACATGAGTTACATGTGTCTTAAAAAAAACACACACAAAATAAATGTGTTCATACTGACATCTTGAGTATAACCCAAGATTACAGCATTCGTTCTAGCCTCCCTGCCTTGCTTCCTTGTGATTTCTTTCTCTGACAGTGAAAAACCTGGCTCTCATAATCTAGAATATACGTGTTTATTTGTTCAGCCCTAGTATGCGTGTAAAGCCGTTTCAGAGTGGTTCACCTGGGCCGCCTGGAGAACAAATGAATGAAAACCGAGCGTCTGTGTACAGTGTTTACTCTTTAGCCTGATGGTATGCAGCCAAAATATTGTTTTTTAAAACGAGGTAATCTCTTTCCCTCCCCCTCACTGATTCATTTTTATACTGCTAAGGTCAAGTAAAATTAAATTCAGGGTTTTTTTTTTACCTAAAAATAATAATTTGTTATCCCATATTATTACAGTAGACCTCTCTGTCTTTCTACTATTATCCATCCTTCTATCCCTCCATACACAAAAAAAGCATGTTTGGAATCGTAGTAATCAAACATTAATAACAGTTGCTTCTGGGTGATGGGATTTGGGTGATTTTTTGTGTAGTATTTGGCTCCGTATTCTGTAATTAATTTTTGTGTAAACATATATATTATTTTTACAGAAAATGAAAAAGTGTTCTCTAAAATCAGAGAGAAAATTGTCAGCAGGTGGAACACTGTTAAGGGGTAGAATTGCTACTGGACTTAGTAGCTAGAATATCATTTGGGGGGGGCACCTGGATGGCTCAGCAGTTAGGCGTCTGCCTTCAGCTAGGGTCATGATCCCGGGGTTCTGGGATCGAGCCCCACATTGGGCTCCCTGCTCAGTGGAGAGTCTGCTTCTCCTTCTCCCTCTGCTGCTCCCCCTGCTTGTGCTCCCTCTCTCTCTGTCAAAGAAATAAAAAAAATCTTAAAAAATAGAATATCATTTTTTAGTCTGATGAAAGCTATCACTTGGAAAGAGTTAGAGGCAGGAGCCATATTGGATAGGTAGAGGAGTAAACAGAAGGCACGGACAAGGCAAGCAATGAAGGTGAATGACCTCAAATATGCAGCCTGCCTAGGAACGGTCTTGTCTGAACATATGCCTGAGCCCCACCCATCAGGGGTTTAATTTAGCAGGTCTGGGGTAGAGCCGAGAACTGGCTTTTCCAACCAAACTCCCAGCTAATGCTTGTGCTACTGGTCCTCAGATCACACTGAGCTGCCCCAGCTATAGCCAAGTCTTTTGAGAAGAATGATTGGCTGTGAGGGAGGCAGGAGCAGTGGAGGGGACTTGCTTTGTTTGGTTTATTTTGCCGTCGATGTCTGTTTTTTATTTGCATCTAGTACAAAGATATTAGAGAAATACAAAAAGAAATAGATCAATAAGCGTGGTGGGAGGTTTTAATACCTCAGCAGCTTATACAACATGGTGGCCAAAACCCCCCACAAACTAGTAAGCATGGAGAGGGTAGGAACAACACAGTCAACAAGCAATGCCTGACGTACAGAAACATAACGTCAAATAACGACAGAATTATTTCCAAGGGCGCATGGAATTTTCCAGAATGATTCTACTGGTCTACAAAATAAGTTTCAACAGATTTCCACGGATTGAACTAACCCAGAATCCAGTCTGGTCTTGGACCGTTGTGACATACATTATGAAAATGACCCCCAAATTTCCGGTGTTTGGAATTTACGTATTACACTTCCTTTGCTTAATTTCTATTTGAAAGTACTTTCAAATTTACCGCAAAAGATGCCAACATAAAAATAGTACAAAGAACACTCATATGCCCTTTACCCAAATCCACTTACTGTAAGCATTTCACCCCCATTTGCTTTATCACCCCCCGCCCCCACTCTTCCAACACACGGGCGTGTGCACGCGCGCGTACACATACACACACGCACACACACGCACACACACACACACATTTTCCAAGTTCTCGGCTGAGAGCGACACTGTCTTACCAGTCATGGGAATGAGACCCTTGTAAGTGGATCTTTCAATCTTCAGATGAGCTGCTCAAGCACCTGGATAGAACAAAAGTGAGCCTAGCCCCAAATTACAGATCTGCGAGTTAAACATTATTTTATGCCAATGGGTCTAGGGTATTTTGTTACACAGCAGCGGGAAATGGAAGAGGTATTGTGGGGTTTGGGGGCTCCCGAGGTACACGAAGGCCTTGTGAGTATCCTGAGGGCCCCCCGAGGCTCCTGCATCTCCAATGCGATCGGCCCACTCTCTCCCGCTGTCCTGGTGCACGTAAGGAGACAGCTGAGAATTAAGTCTTCTAAGCCTGGAATTTTGTGGGTACATACAAAAGATAAATGGAAGAGGGGGATTCAGGAAGGAATTGGCAAGTGACTTTGACAGGGTGGGTCATGGTAGTCTCTAAGTTGGATCTAGAAGGAAAGGGAGGTAGAAGGTGGTTACCAGAAAGGAAGTAAATAAAGGGGTCTGGTGGTTAATTTTATGTGTCGGTTGGACTGGTAATGGGTCGTCCAGGTTTTTGGCAAACGTGATTTCTGGGTGAATCCATAGAGGCAATTCTGGATAGAATTAACATTTGAGTCAGTAGACTCTTTAAAGCGGTGACCTCCCCCTGTGTGGTGGGCATCGCCCGATCTATGGAAGGCCCGAATAGAACAAAAAAATGGAGGAAGAACAAAGTTGGGCCTTCGTGCCAGATTGCCTGGGTTAGAACATCGTCTCCAACCTTCAGGACCCCTGGTTCTCAGGCCATCAGACCTGAAAGTAATTCAGACTGAATTACCAATGACCTTCTTGTATCTCCAGCTTGCACATGACAGATTATGGGATTTCAGCCTCCATAGTTGCATGAGCCAATTGCTTATAATAAATCTCTCCATATATATATAAAATATGCTCTCTCTCTGTATATATATATGTCATCTCTCTCTCTCTCTATGCCATATGCCATACATAAATAGGTATGTGTGTGCATGTGTATGAAACTAATCTCCTGTTGGTTTTGTTTCTCCTGAGAACCCTGACTAATTCAAGACCTAGTGACATTGACAGAGGGTCGTAATAGGACGAGTTCATCAGGCAAGATGGAAACCATGAAGCTGGGCTCTCCAGAGAGAGGACACATGAAGAGCTGTGGCCACCCAGGGCAAAGCAGTTTTGGTCCTGATGCGACTCTCTCCTACCCGCAACTGCTGATGGTCTTTCAAATTTGAGCCTTCCATGACCTCTCAGTACCCTTCTGCGTGCCCCTCAGGGTTCTTCCTCCCCTCTGTCCAGAGCCCTGCTCATACTGGATTCCCTCTGCCTCCGCCTCCGGCCCCACGCCTAACCCCCTGAGGGCTGGCTGTATGCTTTGTCACCCCCAAATCCCCAGCACCTAGTCCAACACATCCTGAGGCCCAGGAAAGCGTTGTTGAATAAACTGATGAGTGAACACAAGGAGTGATGGAGGGACCAGAGTCCAAAAGGACTGTCAGGGCGCCGGGAGTCCAACACCCATTTCTCCCTTGTTCTTTCCATCCCACTTTCCAGAAAGTAAAATGAGGAGCCAGAGAGGTCAGAAGGCCTGCAGGTGTCACGCAGCAGAGCAGCCCTGGTAACCAAAGCAGCGGAAGCAAGATCAAAGGTTGGGGGTGGGCTGAGGGTGGCTGGAAGGGAGCCCCAGAGTCTCTGCTTCATGGTGGGTCGGCACCTCGCTGGACCAGGGCGGACTCCCCTCCTCACCCATTTTCCCCTGCCTCGGGGGGGGGGGGCAGGCGTGGCTGCCCTGGAGCCTACATTTGGCTGCCTGTTAATTTCATCCTTGCCCAGTTTTGGGGGGGGGCTGGGTAGGGGGCGGGCTGTCACCTCATTTCTGAAGCGGCTCCAGGCCGCTGGGGAAGCAGCTGGGCCACCCAGCTGGATTTCCCCTTCCCTGCCCCCCCAGCAAGTCAAAGGAAAAAGACAATTAAAAGAAAATCTAGGGGCAGGAAGGCAGTTTTCCCAGCCCAGACTGGGGCTGCCCAGGAAGGGGAGGCACCCTGAGGAGATCCCATTAAATGGATGTTTATTTTAATGGGAGGTGAAGGGAGAGGAGCTGAGACCAATCCTGGGGGTGGGGAGAGACAAGAGAGGGAGGAAGATGTAGGGTTTGTTCCCACGGTTGGGTCTTTCTGAGGCTGCCCTGAGTGAGTAAGTAGCCAAGGTGCACTGCCGAAGGCCAGCAGTGAGTCCTGAGATGGCTGGTGCAGGGGCTGCCTTTTTGGGGAAGGGAGGCACTTCTACCTTTGTTCCTTCAATCACTTCCAGCAACTCGAGTCCCTGTGACATTCTCTGCTAGGGTTAGGGTCAGGCAAAGGATGACCAATTAGCCCGTGCCCATACCCTCAAGCACTGGGGGGACAACCCCCCCTCCCCCCCGCCAGCTAGGCAGGCTGTGGTAAGGGGCCTGGGGCAAGTGCTGGGCCAGCAGGATCATAGAGACCATGGGACCATGAGTGTGGGCCCAGGGCCACAGGGTAGACAGGCTGTCCATCTTTGGAACCCAGGGTCTTGGGGAAAGGGTACCCTGGGTCCTGTCCTCACCTCCAGGCAATGGTCTAGAGGGCAGTCACATTCTGAGTATCTGGAAACCTAGCTAGACACTGAAAGCCCTTCCCCCCGCTTCTCTGCCCAGGCAGGTCCTTGTCATCCTTGATGGAGCTGAGGACCTCACTGACGACTGGTCAGACCCTAACATTCTTCAGGGCAAGCTCACTTCTACCTTCCCACTCACTTCCTCCCACAGTCCATGATGCTTTACCAAGACACTGGAAGCACCTGGGTAGCTCAGTGTGTTAAGCCTCTGCCTTCGGCTCAGGTCGTGATCTCAGGGTCCCGGGATCGAGCTCCACATCTAGGCTCTCTGCTCAGCGAGGAGCCTGCTTCCCCCTCTCTCTCTGCCTGCCTCTCTGCCTACTTGTGATCTCTCTCTCTGTGTCAAATAATAAATAAATAAAATCTTTAAAAAAAAAAGTCATTCACTCACTCATTCGTTCATTCCAGGACCTTTCACAGGGCATCTCCTCCATGTTGGGCCCTATTCAGGGTGCTGGGGATTCGTCCTGAAGACAATTAGAAATCCCCATCCTCTCATGGACAAAGATGATAAAGAAGTGGGTAAAATATCCAGAATGTCAAATGTGGACAAATGCCATGGAGAGAAATCAAGGCCAGGGCACAGGTTGGGGGTAATCATGGCATGTTGTAATAGCCTCCAATATTCCTCTTTGTTCCGACATGGAGACGTGTATGTGTCCCAGGCCCAGAACTAAGCTTTTTCTCATTCCATCCTCACTGCTGGCCTGGGAGTCTCTACTTTGTGTGTGATGACACAGAGGCCACCTAGAGAGAGCACCACACCTGCCAGCAATGACAAGCCAGTTGGAGGGGACCTCCCTTTGGTCCCCCCCACCCTCAAGGAGTCTGGCACAAGGGGCGAGACGGATGAGGAGGTGGACCTCCCCCCAGCCATCCGGTGATGCCCAGCCTGGGGGGCCCCAGCCCAGGCTCCTGCTTTGGCTCTGACCCTGGAAAACTTCATTGATCCGAAGTCCTGCTGAGCGTGTGGTCCTGGTCTGGGAAGGATCCCAGCACTGACCGTGTCCCAGGCCCCCTTAGGGGTCCCACCTGCCTCTGCCCAGCAGCTAGGGGAGCAGTGTTCTCAGGAGAAAGAATGCTGGGTGGGAGTCAGGCGTCGAGGGTTCCAGCCCTCGCCCCCGACTCCCAGCCTCACCCACTTTGTCATTTGAAGGCCCCGTCCCCTCTCTCGGTCTCTCTCCTAGTCTGTGGAAGGAAAGAGTTTGACCCAGAGAATCTTGAGCCCTGTGGGGGTCTGTGACTCAGTTTCCCCATCTGGACAAGACACTTTAACCTGGACTGTACCCCTGGGACCAGATAGGATGGCCTTTCCTGTGAATGCAGACATTGAAGGGAGATGCTGGGCAGTGAGGGGTGTGGGAGGCTGACTTTCCGCTGACATCCTTCCAAAGTATCCACATTTCCGTATCTGTGTGTACTACCAATTAAAGAACCAAATTAAAGAAAATTTAAGCTTAAGCCGTTCCACATCGTCCCCTCTTCCAGGGCCTGCGAGCCTGCTTAGGTTAGTAAAGGCTCACGGCTTACCTTGGAACTGCCTCGCTGCTGCCACTGGCTCTGGCTCAGGCACGCAGCAGAAACTTGCACCCACAAACTCTGCATTTGCTCCTGTGAGTGTGGATTCTCCAACCTCCCCGCCTGCACCTGCTGGGGTCAGGCCCCTTGGAGCACAGAGGCCCACTGATGCATTTCAGAGCATCCCCTCCCCACCCACAGACATGCATGTGCTCACACAGGGACACACATACATGCCGACACGCACACGCATACACAGACACACACACATACACACATGCATACACACAGACACACAGACACACACTCCCATCCCACCCCCTGGGGGGCTTTACACAACCCTTAGTCAGTGATTAAGACATATTTACTAAATAATAAATGAGTGCAAACTCTCAGATCCAGGAGGCCAGAGCCCTGCCTGTCTGCAGCCTCCTTTGCCCCCTAACCTGCCTGCTCTCTGCCGGAGGGAGAGACCGCACAGAGTGGGGGCTGCTCCCGCTGCCTCTAAGGGGTCGCACCTTCCCTCGGGTGGGCCTGTGAGCACTCTGGGTCCACCCCAGCCAGTCCACAAGCCCTGAGGCAAACAAGCCTGCAGTATTGTCTTCTGTGGCCTGGCCCACCCAGGCCAACTGGGCTGCTCCCTGGCTCAACTTGAACTTGGCTCTCTCCAGAAGCAGCAATCCCAGTTCACCAGGAACGGCCTTCAGACCACACTCACGCTGTCTGGAGTGATCAGGAGCACCTCCTGGGAGTCTGGTCACAGCATCACTGGAGGAGGGAACGGCGTCCTCCCTCCCTTGAGCTGCATTGAGGGTGGGGTGGACGGAACATCAAATGTTGGGGCTCGGATGGTTTATTGAAGGCAAGACCCAGTGCTGGCCCGGAGTGCCCCTTTGCACCTGAACCCCAAGGACACTGCTGCCTCCTGGGGCACAGGTGGAAGGTTCAAGATGGTAGTTGTAGGCATCAAGTTTCCAAATCAGAGCCCAGGTAGGGAGAGGGAACTCCACCCAGCTCCGGAAGGCCCTCTAGGAATTATATGGGTTAGTGGCTCACAATTTGGGGTTTCGTGAACCCCCGGTAATATATCACAATAAAGGGGGGCTGTCTGACAAGATTGCCATTACTAGCCCTTACTTCATCAAAGAAATGGCAGGCTTTAATGCCAGCAATGTGAGGGGAAGGTGGGCATGATTGCAAGACAGCGGACAGTTCCTTACATGGAAACCACGGAGCCTGTAGAAAATGCCCTGTACAATGCTTGTTTTCCTTCCTTAGCGATAAAGACCTTGCTGCTGACTAGTTCCAGGAGGCAAGATGGTGTTTGGAATGATGTAGAAACTGTGTGCAAACTGAGGCCCAGAAAGGAGTGACGAGTTCGAAGTCCTATGGGAAGCGGGTGGCCGAGGAAAGTCCGTCTGGGGCTCTTTCTGCATTGCCGACTCCTTAAAGTGAGGTGGGCTCCGAGGGCCTGGGGCCGTGGGGGCCTGGTCCCTGCTGCAGGCCTGGAGGGACGATGCCTAGAGCCCTGGAGGATGGGGAGCCTGTGCGCCCGCTTCTTCTCGGCTTCCTGCCGTCTGCCGGGCCCTGCTCCAGAACCAGGCTCCAGGCTGCAGCGTCGAACTCTCACGTCCTGCCCAACTGTTCCCTCTGGAATGCTCTGGGCCCTCGGCTGCCAGCTCTCCCGGCATGACGTTTGTCTGGTGCCAGGAGGGACAGGGCCACATGTCCCCCATATGCCACCGGGGTGGGACGTTTCCACTGAACAGCTGAGCTGGCCTCCCCTTCTTCCCTCAGCAGACTCCCCTGCCTCTCTCCTCTTTGTCTTCCTCAGGGCACCTCCCGCTCCTGACCAGGAAGCAAGTAGAAGGGGACGTTTTAGCATTTGCGGGTCCTCCACACTTTCCAAAGCGGGTCCACTCGCATTGGTTTCAATGAAGCAAACACACATACTCTAAAGTCAAACAGAAATCAAACAGGCACGTATCCTTTTCTGGTACCTGCGGGGACAGCGGACGGTGAGCTCCTGAGCGGATGACCAGACATCCATCTCGCCGTCCATCCATTTCTCCCTTCCTGCATCCTTCTCTCCCTAGTCCTACTCATCCGTCCACCCCTCTATCCCTTCATCCAGCCAGTCAAGCAACTTTCCTTCTCTCCCTCCACTCATCCATCCTGCGGTCAATCCATCTGTCCATCCATTCCCCCATCCGCCCATCCAGTCACCCATCCATCTTCCCATCTATCCACCCAGCCCTCCACCCACCAAACCAACCACCCCTCCGCCCATCCATCCCTCTCCCTATTCCTCCGTCCACCCTTTTATCCCTTCCTCCCTCCTTCGATGCCTCCTTCCTTCTACCCATCCCTCCACCCCGTTACCCATCATCTAGCCAACCAGCCCTCTCCATCCCCCCTCCAACCCCCCTCCAGCCCCGCTCTGTCTCCATCTCCCTCTACCCTTTCTCTCATCCCTTCACCTCTCCATCCCTCTCTCTGCCTATTGAGAGTTCCCCACGAACAAGGCACTGCCGCCGCACCCCATGAGGGGACCAGCACGCCGCATACAGCGACAGCTCAAAAAGCTTTTGTTGACTGGACCTAATGGCGCCCTTGCCTTCCGGAGCTGACGCAACAGTGAGAGTGAAGTCCACAGCCAACGCCAATTCTGCTGAGTCAGCAGTTGAGAATCCTCTGTGCTTGGGAAGCAGGTGGACAGAAGAGAAGCTTTGGACGGACCAGCTTTCGGGAATCCTTACAGCGACCCACGAACCTTACTTACCCACTCTCTTTGTTTCCTCTTAGCCATCCTGGAAGGAAGATAGGATTTATCCCCATTTTATCAACTGAGGAGCTGGGCCCAGAGGCGGTGGCACAGGACGGAAATCTGAGAATACTTCTGTCCTACCATCAGTTCTACTATGGGGGTCAAATGTATGATGCCTTTTCTGGTTTCACTGTAAATCCTTCCTCCAGCAAATCCCGTGTTCCCCCAAACACAGCCCACACCTCAAGGCCTGATGGGTTTGCCCCTGCTCCTTCCCCTGGAGTACTCTAGTCCTCTTCTCCCAGAAGAAATCACATCACCCTCCAGTATTCATCCCCAAGGACACCTCCCTCAGGAGGTCTTCTAAGATTGCCCCTCCCTCTACCAACTTCAGCAAGAGTTAACCATTTCCCTTCTTCCCACAAAGGTTTACTTATTCCCTGCCCACACACACACATTGTATTGTCTGTCTTTTCTGAAGGTTGTTGAGTGAGGGGGCTGTGTCTGTTTTCTCCTTCTGAGATCTATAAGTGTGTTGGGGACCTACCATGGGCAAGCAATACAGGCGAACCAGATCGATAACTAGAAGTGATATTAATATATTTATCAGCCAGCAGAGCCCAGAAAGCAGCCAGGCAGAGAGGTAAGAACCAACAGAGGATCATCCCTGCCTGCGACTTCCTTCCACCCAGCGCCTGGCCTGATCTCAGCCTCCTCATGGGAAAGAGGCTGAGAGGTGTCTAGTCTCTGGGGAGGTTGGAGGGGAGGGCATTGAACTATGAATTTGGAGAGCCCAGGTCCAATCAGACCACACCTGATGCCTCCTTCCCAGGCCTTCCCTGGCCCAGACCAGCCCCGTCCAGGCCACAGAGGCATCTGGTAAGGGAGAAGGAGACTCTGGGAATCATGTGAAAGCTGACATGTAAACAAGTGGTCCATGTACTTCAGGGGTCCGGGACTCGACTCACACCGCGTCATTCAATCCAAACCGCCCTCTGGGCTGGACGCCATTCTGCAGCTAGAAGAGTGAGGTTCGGGAAGGTGAGACAGCTTCCCAAGATCTGCCAGCCTTGAAGCGTACAGCCAGGGTTGGAATTCAAGCAGCGGGTTTCCTGGGACCCAGCGCTGTTAAAACAGCGCGCACTTCTGCCCCGGCCCTGGAGTAGGCCAAGGGGGAAACGGGGCAGAGGTGGTACCTGGGGCCCTTTCAGAACGGAAGAAAGGCAGCCCTCTGGGGACCTGGACACCCAGGACGAGAGTGGAACCAGTGACCATAGGGCCCCCTTCCCCAGTGCTGTTCTGGACCGGACACACCACCTTCCTTAGCTCTCAGGCCACAGACTAAACATCATCGTGGCCATTTGACAGATGAAACCCTCGAGGCTCAGGGAGGCTGACTTGTCCCAAGTTGCTCAGCTGGGCAGTGGCCAAACCAACGCGCAACCCCAGCAGCTCCCTCCATTTTCTGCCACCGTCTCTCCAAGCATGACTGTGCCCAGGGAGGGGAGGGAGGGAGGAGTATTGGGCGGGACAGAGTGAGGGGGAGGGAGGCAGCCAGAGAGAAACAGAATGAAGAGGCCAGCTTTTCTGTTTCTTTTTTTTTTAATTAATTAACTAATTTATTTGAGAGAGAGAGAGAGAGAGAGAGAGAGAGCAAGCAGGGGGAGGGACAGATGGCGAGGGAGAAACAGATTCCTCATTGAGCAGGGAGCCCTGGCAGAGTTTCAACCGACTGAGCCCCCCAGGCGCCCCAGCTTCTAAGTTTGTGCTGGGGGACCCAGAATCTTGACCAGAACAGAGGTTATGACCCTCCCGCCCCCAGCTTCTCCTGTTCCCTAGGCCCCATGTGCTGTTCTGGCCTCTGGGCTTGCAGCCTCTGGCACAAACGAGAGGAAACAAGGCTGGCAGGACACGCAAACAGCTTCTCTTCCTTTGGCGCCTCCCACTGCCTTGACCCAGGCAGGACGAGGCAGGCAAAGCCACAAATCCACCTACCCCACCCCCGTCCCTATTCCCAGCCCTACAGCCACCCGCTCCCCACGCTCCAGGGACTGCCTGCAGTCACTGGGCTGGAAAGCCCTAGAAAAATGGTGGCAGGGATGCTATCGGCAGGAAGGCGGGAAAGCCCAGCTCTCTGGCCTGGCCAGGCCTAGCAGGGGGTTTCCAGCTCCCCCCGTGGCTGCAGGAGACAAACCGGCAGTGTGAGAGCTCTTATGTCTCATCGGACTTTCACGACTCTGTGGGTCAGAGTCACTACCCCCCGCCCCCTTCGCGATGGGAAAACTGAGGCCCGACAAGATCACATAGCTGGGGAGCTCTGTCCTTGAGACCAGAGCTTAACCGCGTGTTCCCCCAAAGCCTCCCACCTGGCGGGTGCGGGCAGGGGCAAGTTACCCCACCCGTCTCGGTCTTTCGGCGTGACCCGGTTGTTCCAGGCCACCTCTGGTGAAAGCTGTCTGCCCAGGAGGTCTGGGGACTCTGTTGGACCATGTCTGAGATTTCCTGGAGAGTCCCATGTCTTTTGAGGACTCTGGCTGGAAGCAACCCTGGTCGCTGCAGGGGATTCTCCGAGAACACAGTTTTGGGTGGGCCACGTGGAACTTCACGAGCTCAGCGCTTCCCAGGCCTTGTTGCGTGGGAGAGAACTCAGGGCCATGGTCCCTGGCAGGGGGCGGCAGAGTGACCATCCGTGGAGGCTCCCAGTCCCCCTCATGCACCCATGAGGGATAAGCAAGATGATGCTGGTGGTACAGGTAATTGCTCTAGGTTTCCGGAGATGCTACGTTCAGGAAACTTGGTTTCTGAAAGGCCATTTTTGCAACCATATGAGGGATTCTGGCTGGTTTTTTGGGGAGGTGTGATTGGAGCTTGGGGCTGGGAAAGCCCTCCCTGGGGGTTCCCCACAAGCCCCAGGCCCAGTTGCCACTCTCCCAAGCCTGTCTCCATGGAGACCTGGGAGATGGGAGGCCTGAAATCCCCCGTATCCCTTGCTGAGGACGTGTCCTTTGTACTTGATCCTTTGTCCGTTAGCTGTGGCTTCCGACGGTTTTACGGGTAGGTGTGTTTGGTTTGGGCTGGGCCTCCAACCCAGCTTTCTGTGGGACGCAGAGCCCCATTCTGCCTGTACGCTCGTGAGCCCCCTACCCCACCACCCACAATCTGTCGGAGGGCAGAAAAGGCCCTCTGGCCATAAAGCTCCATCCACTGACAGCCCGAAACCCCAGGTAGGAAGGGGCATCTGAGCCCGGAAGGAGGGGAGGGGAGAGGAGAGCAGGGGGGACGGCAGCCCCTGATCCACCCCAGCTGTTCAAACATCCAGCCCCCTTCCCTCTTCCTTCCAAAGTCCCTGGTCAGCACTCAGCCCCGGATCGCAGCCACCCTGGGTCCCTGCAGTAAACACCTCGCAGAGATTTCCTCTAGCAGACGGGAGGCTTCTCGCTAACTAACCCTCACAGGCCGGAAGGCCGCCAGCTCCATGGGAGCTGCGAGGGCTGGGTGGAGCAGGGAACCGAGTGGCTGACCCTGCTGAGCTCAGAGGCAAAGCACAGGAAAGAGCGTGGGAGGAGGTGAGGGGCCATGGTTCCCGGCCGGCTGCCGCCCACACCAGCCCCTGGCTCTCTCCCTACACTCCCATCTCTAGCCATTGTCCACACCGGCCCCTCCTATCTCTTCTCTGTGGCTCTCGGTTCTGCCCACTCCAGGTTCCCTGAGAAAGTGCTTCCAGATGGAAAGCATCTCGCTCTTGCTTTGTCTTCTGTGGCTCCGGTCATGTCCTGCCTTACAGATATTAAGGTGAGGTTCATGTTGTCTTCCTGCAGTTCTCGAGGCCAAGATGTGCGTCCTGCCCCGTGGTCCCCAGAGGGCACCCGACCCAGGGGCTTGGAGAGGAGGAAGGAGAACTGACGTTTACTCATTGAGTAAAGCTTGCATTGCTTGGGACTTGACTTATCCCCATAAGCCCCGTGAAAACACGGCGGGGTGGGCACCCCCGTCCACCTTTCACAGATGAAGCGAACGCCACACACACTGCCCTCCTTATTTACATTTTCTGAGAGTCCCGGGACAGAAGAACATCATGGATTTTTCTACGTTGCTTTTGTATCCAGCAACCTTGCTAAATTCTCTTGTTAAGCCTGAATCAGCTGACCCTTGCACAACACAGTTTTGAACTGCATGGGTCCACTTATATGTGGATTTTTTTTCTCCCAATAAATACAGTCCAGGACTGCAAATTTGTTTTCACTTCCTTATCATTTTTAAAGTAGTATTTTCTTTTCTCTAGCTCCCTTTATCGTAAAAATACAGTATTTAATGCATATCCCATATAAAATATGTGTTAATCAATTGTTTATGTCCTCAGTAAGCCTTATGGTCAACAGTAGGGTATTAGCAGTTCAGTTTTGGGGGAAATCAAAATTCTATACAGATTTTTGACTGCAAAGGGGGACTTGCACTCAGTCAGCTGTACTCTGTGAATTCTTTTAGATTGTCCATGAAACGATGACAGCATTTGCAATCACCTCTTATTTTTTCTTTCCTTCCAATATTTATATCCTCTTGTCTTTAAACATTTTTACTTTATCGTCTTTTCTGTGTCACTCTGCTGGCCGGAACCTCCAATATAACATTAACTGAAAGTGATATTAGCAAACATCTTTGTCTTACAGCCGATTTTAAAGCAAACCTTCTCAGTCATTCTTCCTGCTTTATAATGTCTATGATAAAGTTTCTGCAGATACTACTTATTAGGCTAAAGAAACATGTGTTCTTTTCCTAGTGTCCTGAGAGTTTTTTCATAAATGGATGTTGAAAGTCACTGCACTCTGTTTCTGCCTCTGTTGAGCCCATCACGTAGTGTCTCTCGTTTGACTTGTGGATTGCACTAAATTATTTATTCATCATCTTCCGAAGTCAAACCAACTTTGCATTCCTGGGATACATTGAACATGACCTGATGTGTTGTCATTTTTGTTCTTTGGGAGATTCTGTCTGCTAGCATGATATCTGGAGTTTCATCCTATGTACATGAGAGAGGTAGTTTTCTTTTTCATTGTGTTGCGCCTGGCTTGGGTATTAAGGTTTTACTGGTCTCATAAAAATGAGCTGGGGGTTATCTTTATTTTTCCAATCTCTGGAATATTTTGCGTGAGGCTAGAATCACCTGAAACTTGTCTGTTTGGTAGAACTTGCCTGTAAAGATGTCTGAGCCTGGTGTTTTCAACAGTGGAGAATCTGAAACTTTGGATTTGGTTTCTTGTTGGTTCAAGAGCTATTGATGTGATTTTTAGAGGATACCACTTTGCATCATCTTTCTTCTGGTGCCAATTTTTAAGTTTTATTTTTCTAAGTATTCATGCCACATAATTTTAATATGTATTTGGAGAAAGTTGATAGTGTCTTCTGAGTATTTTTAGTAACTTAATTGAAATGTAATTGATATAAATTAACTTTACATATACAACACATACAATTTGATGAGTTTTGAAATATATATACATCTGTGAAGCCATCACTGCTTTCATGATAGTGACCATCTCTATCATTCCCCAAAAGTTTCCTCATGCCATTTGAAAATTCCTCCCTGCCCCTGCCCCACCTTCCCTCCAGGTAACCAATGATCTGTTTTATGTCCCTGTATATTGTCTGCATTTTCTAGAATTTTACAAAATGGAATTATACCATATATACTCTATTCTACCTGACTTCTTTCATTCAGCATAATTATTTTGAAGTTCATCTAATTTGCAATGCTTATCAATAATTTATTCCTTTCTCTTGTGAGTAATATTCCAGTGTATGAATATACCAGAATTTTTTATCCTTTCAACTTTCACTGGACATTTAGGTTGTTCCGAGTTTGGGCTACCATAAACCTAAAGCTGCCATGAACGTTGATTATAAATCTTTGAATGAAACATACTTTTACTTCTCCTGGTAAATAGAAGTGGAATGGCTGGGTCGTAGAGCTGGTATATATTTAACTTTTTAAGAAACTGTCAAACTGTTTTCCAGAGCGGATGGACTATTTTACATTCCTACCAACAGTGTATGAGCATTCTAGAATATTCTTGCCAACACTTGGTATGGTCGGTCTTCCGTTTTAGACATTCTAACAGGTGTATAATGGTATCATTTTGGTTGACTAAGACATTTCTCTATTGATGTTGGGCATATTTTCATGTGCTCCTTACCATCTGTATTGTGTATTTCCCTTGGGGAAGTATCTGTTCAAGTCGTTGGTCCATTTCTAATTTTTGTTGAGTTTTAAGAATTCTTCCTGTATTCTGGCTAGAAGTCCTTTCTCAGACATGTAATTAACATTTTTTTCCTATTTGTGAATTGTTTTTTTCATTTTTTTAACAATTTTTAAGAACAAAAATTCTTAATTTTTTGAAGTCCAGTTTTCCAGTTTTTTCTTTAATGGCCCAAGATCACACATGTCTCCTCTTCCAGAATGTCTTCCAGAAATTGTATAATTCTATATATTTTACATTTAGGTTTGCTATCCATTTTGAGAAGATTTTTACATATGGTGTGAGGTATGGATCAAAGTTAATTTTTGAAATATGGACATTCATTTGTTCGAGCACCATGTGTGGACAAGAATATTGTTATGTCTTGGTTAAATTAACATTTAAGTGGAACACAGGGTGTCAGAAGGTGAGTCAAGATTCATCAACAAACCACAGGACAAATTGAAACAGAGACCATTTATTATTCACAGTCCTGGAGGAGGTACAGGGCATGCCCCAAGGACCCACACTGGGAGATCAAATGCAAAATGCAGACGCAGAGAAAGGCAAAGCTAGGCAAGTGCTTTGGAGCTCCCTGGGCTAAGATGGGATGGTCAATTCAAACCAAAAGAGTGGGGTCTTGGTGAACTCCATGGGGGACTTAGCTCATCCAGGGGAACATAAGGGAAAGGCTCTGGGGGGCAAGAGAGACTGATGATCACAAGGGCAGTTCCAGAAGTCATATCTCAAGCTGACATTCTCATGTGACTCTGTTGGCTGTTATCTAGTGCACACACTTGCACTGGGGTGGGTAGTATCAGTTTAAGATCCCTGCAGGTCAAACAAAATCAATGCTGAGGTTGCAATACCATGGAGTAGCTCAGCTAAACTCTCAGCAACTCTCCCTTCTCCACTGAATTGCCTTTGTACCTTTGTTCAAAAGCAACAAAGGATGTATATTTGGGTCTAATTAGAGACTTGTTCCATTGATCTATTCACTTATTCTGATGCTAATATCACACTGTTTTGATCACCATAGTTGTATTCTAAGCCTTAAAGTGAAGTAGTGTGAGTCCTCCAACTTTGTTCTTTTTCAAAATTGTTTTCGCTCTTCTAGTATGTTTCTATGTCCAAGCAAATGTTAGAATCGGCTTGTCCATCTCTATAAAAACAGCTTGCCAGGAGTGTGATTGGGATTGAGTTGAATCTACAGATCGATGTGGGGAAAATTGACATCTCAACAATACTGAGCCTTCCAATCCATAGACACAGTATATCTCTCCATTTATTTAAATGTTCTTTAATGTCTCTTAGCAATATTTTTCAGTGTACAAGTTTTTCACAGTTTTTCTCAGATTTATCCCTAAGAATTTCATTTTTTATATGATTGTAAATGGTATTTTTTTGTTTCAGTTGCCTATCATGACTGGAATCTAGACATATAGTTGATTATTGTATATTGACCTTATATCTGGCCACTTTTCTTAATTCATTTAGCTACAACAGTGTTTTTGTAGATTCCTGAGGATTTGTTGCATAGATCATAATGTCATCTGCAAACTAAAGACAGTTTTACTTCTTTTTTCTTTTTTCTTTTTTTTTTAAGATTTTATTTATTTATTTGACAGAGAGAGAGATTACAAGTAGGTAGAGAGGCAGGCAGAGAGAGAGGGGGAAGCAGGCTCCCCACCAAGCAGAGAGCCCGATGTGGGGTTTGATCCCAGGACCCTGGGATCATGACCTGAGCTGAAGGTGGAGACTTAACCCACTGAGCCACCCAGGGGCCCCATTACTTCTTTTTTTCAAATGAGGGTGTCTTCTATTTCTTTTTCTTGCCTGAATGCACCAGCCAGAATCTCCAGTAAAATGTTGAATTGAAATGGTGACAGCAATTAAAAAAAAAAAAAAGAAAAGAAAAGAAATGGTGATAGCAAACATCTTTCACTTGTTCCTGATCTTAGAGGAAAAATATTCAGTTTTATGATCATTAAGTGTGATGTCAGTTGTAGGGTTTTATTTTAATAGTGACCCTTTATCATGTTAAGGAATTTCTATTCTATTCTAGTCTAGTCTATTCCTGAGAGTTTTTATAAAGAATGGATGTTGGATTTGACAAAGGCTTTTATTGATTCCATTCAGATAATCAAATGGCTTTTCTTTTTTTAGTTTGAAAATATGGAGAATTATTTTGATTGATTTTTGAATGTTAAGTCGACCTTACATTCCTGTAATAAATTCCAACTTGGCCATGATGCATTATCAATTTAATGGTTAAATTAATAAGTCTGATGATAACAAGTCTTGGAGAGAATGTGGAGAAATTGGAACCCTCACATGTCGCTAATGAAAATGGAAAATGTTGCAGCCACTTTGAAAAAATCAGTCAGTTCCTCATATGACCCAACAATTCTAGTCCTAGAAAACGTATTTTCACACAAAACATATGAAAAATAAAACATGTTCACACAAAAACTTGCACATGAATGTTCATAGCAGAATTATTCATGATAGCCCAAAAGTAGAAACAACCTAAAGGTTCTTTGGCTGATGAATGGATAGATAAAATGTATATCATTCAGTGAGATATTATTTGGCAATAAAAAGGAATAGAGTACTGACCCATGCTACAACGTGGGCAAACCTAGGAGAGGTTATGCTAAAGTGGGATAAGCCAGTCACAAAACACCACATACTGTCTGATTGCATTAAACTGAAATGTCCAGAATAGGAAAACCCATAGAGACAAAAATTAGAAAGTAATAATTGCCTAGGGCTGAAAATTTTGAAGGAAATGAAGAGTGATTACTAGTGCACATGGGGTATATTTTTGGAGTAATGAAGGTGTTCTAAAACTGATGGTTGCACACTCTGTGAATATACTAAAAACCATTGAACTATACACTTTAAATTAGTGAATTGTGTGGTATGTGAATGGAGCTGTTATTTTTAAAAAGAAACAAATACAAGCAAAGGTAGACTCAAAGATTAAAAATAACTGGCTTAGGGGTGCCTGAGGGCTCAGTCATTGAGTGTCTGTCTTCAGCTCCAGTCATGATTCCAGGATCAAACCCCACATCGGGCTCCCTGCTCGTTGAGAAGCCTGTTCTCCCTCTCCCACTCCACCTGCTTGTGTTCCCTCTCCACTGTGTCTCTCTGTCAAGAAAATAGAACCTTAAAAAAAAAAAAAACTGGCTTAGAGCTGTAATTTAATTTTGAATTTAGTCTGAAAATGTTGTCTTTTAACCAAAATATTTAGTTCATTTTTATTGATTGCGATTACTGATATATTTAGGTTTATCCCATCATTGTATTGTGCAATTTGTACACCTTTTCTATTTATTTCTTTTCTTTTCTTTTTTTTCTTTTCTTTCTTTCTTCTCTTATCTTTCTTTTCCTTCCTTCCTTCCTTCCTTCCTTCCTTCCTTCCTTCCTTCCTTCCTTCCCTCTTTCCCGCCTTCCCTTAAATGGATTAAATGGATTTGATCCTCACCAAAACACATATTAATGGGAGAAAAAAGACACAATAGGAACAAAAAGTAAGATTACCTGCCAGTGCTCCTATATCTTGCATTTGACTGTCTGGTTTGTGGCAAGCTTTGCTTTCTCCATGAAACTCTGCCCGTAGGTACAGCTGCTGCATGATCTGCTTAGATGGCCACTGATAAGATGAGGTTCAGATTTCCATGTGTATTGAGATCCATTTCTCTCTCTACTAGTTAAGCAGTTTTCTTTATTTTTGGGGTGGTTACACTTCATATTTTCACATTCTAACTCAGCATAAAACAGCTAAGTTATTTTACCTAGGTATATTAGACTCCCCCAAATTAAACACTATTAGCTTTGTGTTATACAGTCATTGTGTTTTGAATTTAGCCACATATTTACCATCTTTGCTCACCATTCTTTTGTGCATCTCAGGCCTTCCCACTCAGATATTTTCCTTTCTGCTTAGATTATCTTAAAAAAAAAAAAAGCTTTATTAAGCTGTAATTTGTATACCATATAATTCATCCATTTAAAGCTTACATTTCAATGTTTTTTAGTATATTCACAGGGTTGTGCAACCATCACCACAATCAATTTTTGAACAGTTTATCACCTCAATAAGAAACCTTGTAACCATTAGCCGTCCATCCACATTTCCCCTGAAATCCCCCCATCATAGGCAACCACTAATCTCTTCTCTGTCTCTATAGATCTGCCCATTCTGAACATTTCACATAAGTGGAATCATATTATATGTGGGTTTTTTGTACTGGCTTCTTCCACTTACCATAATGATTTCAAGGGTCATTGTGTTGTAGCACGTATTAGTACTTCATTGCTTTTTATTGCCAAATAATGTTTCGTTGCATAAATATACTACATTTTATTTATCCATTTATTAGCCAAAGCACGTTTGGGTCTTTTCCAGTTTTAGCTATTAAGAGTAATGCTGCTATAAACATTTATATATAATTTTTTGTATGGATGTATGTTTTCATTTCTCTGGGGTATATATCTAGGAGTGGAAATGCTGGGTCCTATGGTAACTCCACTTAACTCCACATACAATATTTTGAGAAACTGCCAAACTATTTCCAAAATGGCTGCACCATTTTACATTCTCATCAGCCATGAAGGACGGTTATAATTTCTACAGTCCTCACCAATATTTGAGATTTTCTTTCTTCTTTTTTAAAGATTTTATTATAGCCATCTGCAAGTGTGTGAAATGGTCTTCAGTGTAGTTGTGATTTGCATTTCCTTGGTGGTTAATTATGTTGAGCATGTACCTATGTTTTTAAGTACTCATTAGCCATTTGTATATATTTTCTGGAGAAATGTCTAAGTCCTGTTTTTCAACTGGGTTACGTGTCTCTTTAACATGGAGTTGTAAGAGATCTTTATATATTCTGGATACTAGTTCTTTATTCAGTGCATGATTTGCAAATATTTTGTCCCATTCTATATTTGCCTTTTCGCTTTCTGGATGGTGTCCTTTCAAGCACAAAAGTTTTAAATTTTGATGAAATCTAATTGATCTATTTTTCTTTTTTTTTCTGCTTGTGCTTATTGCTGTTATATCAAAGGAGGTTCTGCCTCACCCACAGTCACCAAGATTTACACCAATGTTTTCTCCTAAGAGTTTTACAGTTTCAGTTCTTTTTTTTTTTAAAGATTTTATTTATTTATTTGACAGAGAAAGAGTGATCACAAGTAGGCAGAGAGGCAGGCAGAGAGATAGGGGGAAGCAGGCTCCCTGCTGAGCAGAGAGCCCGATGTGGGGTTTGATCCCAGGACCCTGAGATCATGACCTGAGCCGAAGGCAGAGGCTTTAACCCACTGAGCCACCCAGGCGCCCCTACAGTTTCAGTTCTTATATGTAGTTTCATGATCTATTTAAGTTAATTTTCACATGTGGTATTAACGAAATGGTCCATCTTCATTTCTTTGCATGTGGATATCCAGGTTTTCAACACCGTTTCTCGAAAAGACTATTTGTTTTCCATTGAGTTGTCTTGGTACTGTTTTCCATAAATGTACTGGTTTATTTCTGGACTCTCAGTTCTGTTCCATTGGTCTACACATCTGGTCTTATACCAATACCACACTGTCTTGATTGTTATACCTTTGAAGTAAGTTTTTTCTTAAGATTTTAAAATTTTATTTATTAGAGAGAGCTCACGGAGGGAGAGTGAGAGCGAGAAGCAGACTCCCCACTGAGCAAGGAGCCCCATGTGGAGCTTGATGTGGGGCTTGATCCCAAGACCCTAGGATCACGACCTGAGCTGAAGGCAGCCGCTTAACTAATGGAGCCATCCAGATGTCCCTGAAGTAAGTTTTAAAATCAGCAAGTGAGAGCCCCCAATTTTGTTCTTTTTCAAATTTATTTTAGTGACTTTAGGTCCCTTAAATTTCCATATGTAATTTTAGGATCAGTTTGTCAATTTTTATAAAACAGCCAGCTGGGCTTTTGAGAGAGGTTGCATTGAATTTGTAAATCAATTTGGAGCACATTGTTGTCTTAGCAATACTAGGGCTTCAATCCATGGACAATAGAGATCTTCCCATTTATTTCAGTCTTCCTTACTTTATTTCAACAGTATTTTGTCATTCTTCAGAGTCCAACTTTTGCCTATCTTTTATTAAGTGTATTCCTAAGTATTTTATTTCATTTTCTGTGCTATGGCAAATGGAATTATTTTCCTACATCCATTTTTGGGCTATTCATTGCTGAAATGCAGAAATACAATGAATTTTTGTACATGGATCGTGTACCTGCAACCTTGCTGAATTTGTGTATTAGTTCTAATAGTTTTTGAGTTGATTCTTTAGGATTTTTTATATACAAGAATACATAATCTGCAAATAGGTTCACTTCTTCCTTTCCAATCTGGATGCCCTGAGTTTCTTTTTCTTGCCTAATTGCTCTGGCGAGAGCCTCCAAAACAACATTAGATAGAAGTGGTGAGAGAAGATATCCTTGATTTTAGGAGGATCTTGAATTTGATTTTAGGAGGGTCTCTGAAAGTCTGTTGGTGGTGAACTCTCTCAATTTTATTACACCTTTGTTCTTCTTTTTTTTTTTTTAAGATTTTATTCATTTATTTGACAGACAGAGATCACAAGTAGGCAGAGAGGCAGGCAGAGAGAGAGGAAGGGAAGCAGACTCCCCGCTGAGCAGAGAGCCTGACACGGGGCTTGATCCCAGGACCCTGGGATCATGACCTGAGCCGAAGGCAGAGGCTTTAACCCACTGAGCCACCCAGGCGCCCCACACCTTTGTTCTTGAAAAGTAGATTTGTTAGATGGAGAATTCTAGGTAAACAACTATTTTATTTCAGCAATATAAATTTCAAATACGCTAGAAATACCATTCTGCTATCTTCTGGGTTAAATTTTTGCTGTTGAGAAGTCAGTCCCATCTGCTTGAATGCCATTCTGTTAGAAGCAATTTTTTGTCTCTCTGGCCGCTTTCCTAATATCTCCCTCTTTCTCTCTCCTGCAACTTTGCTGATTTACTTTAAGGTGTGTAGCTGTGGCTTTCTTTTAACTTTTAGTGCTTAGGAAATTACTGGAGTTTCTGGATGTAAGGTTTGCTGTCTTTCAACAGCTCTTAGAAGTTTCCAGCTATGATGTCTTCAGATATTGCCTCTTCCCTATGCTCTCTCCTTTCTGTCTAGTCTTCTAATTACACGTTAGATTTTTGTACTCAACCCTCCACGTCTTTTCACTTCTCCTTTATATTCAATTCTTTTCCTCTTGGAGCTGCACTCAGGATAAATTTCGACAGCTCTATCCACATTTTGCTAATTCTGTCTTCAGCTTTACCTAATCCATTTGGCTCATACCTTGAATTCTGCAATTTCAAGGATGACATTTTTCATTTCTAGCAGTTGTGTTTGACTAATGTCTGAATGTCTGTGTGTATGTATGGGTTCTTGTTACTCGTCCGTATGTTGGAGTAGGCTGAGGACCTTCATGTTTTAGCTTTACCTTTGCCTCTGTTATGGCTTTTTACAGTCATCACATATTTTTATAGTAAGAAGGCCAATAAAAATTTGTGTTCATTGAGAAAAGCTGAGGTAGGGTTGGGCCCATGGTGGGTAAGAGGGAAGGGTTTTCACATCGTTTCCCAAATTTACTCTACACATACCCTCACTACTGTTATTTTATTTTTGGTAGTGGTGGTGTGTGCAGGTGTGCATCTTGGGAGTGACTATCTTACAGGCAATCAAGATAGACCGAAGTTCCTTTCCCTGGGGCAGAACCCTGATAGACAGGACCTCATTTAGGCCTCAGGCATTTGCCTCTCTGCTCCGGGGCAGGGCTAATTGTCATCCTTGCTTTAGAGATGAACTCCAAAGAGATAAAAGCCCTCATCCAGGACCACCCAGCTGGAAGATTCTGAGTATGCATTTGGATCTGTCTGGCTTGGTCTCTGGGACCAAGACTGCTCCAGCAAGACAGAACAGCCTCCAGCTGGAGGAAGAAAGGGCAGTCTGAGTGCATTGAGCCTGGGGCTGAGGACCTTCAGGGGTCTGTCCCAGGGGACATCCCCCTCCCCCACCCAGGATGTGTCATATTCTCAGGGGCAGCCAAGGGTGAAGGGTAAGCAGGGCCAGGGATGGGGTGGGACCAGGAGGATGATGTCACCCCCATACTTCGTAATGCTTTGGCAGAGCCTGAAGCTCCCACCTTGGGAAGGAGAGGAAGGAGGGGGAGAGCTGGAACCAGCAGCTCAGAGGCTGCCAAGTTGCTGATCAGGACTGGGCACCATGCCAGCAACATCTGAGACCAGGCCTCCTGAGCAGGGGGGCTCGGGGAGAGGAGAGCCATTCTCTGAGTCCTGGGAGGGGACTCTGGAAAGTGGCATCCACATCAGATTGAATGCAGAGTGCTCAATGGTTGGTCTATGTGTCTGACTGGCCAGGCTGGTGTCTAGCCGTCCCCTGATGGGTGTTCAACTGTCCGATGGCCTATTTGTCTCCTCACTGGTGGATCAACTGTCTGATTTATGAGACTGACAGCTGGAGAAGCCAGCAGGTATGGCTCAAATCTCTGTCCACTTCCATGAGAACTTGGGCTACCCTCCCACAGGTACCTGACGTCCCCTTCTGAAAACACAGAGTCAGGCCAAAGGAAGACCACTCCAGGTAGCCAGGTACCAGGGGGATGGAGCCAACTCGGATAAGGCCTGTCCTCCAAGAGCTCCCATTCTAGGAGGGGAGACAGAGCCATACCCGTGATGATTGAAACCAGAGCCTTGCCTCATCTGAACTTGTGGGCTGGAAGTAGATAGCAACCATATTCTAGTCTCCTGATGGCTCTTTAGGATTTGTTCTTGGGAGCCAGTCCTTCCTCTATTCCTGGAGGAAGGCTCAGGTAGTGCCACAGCTTTCTGACCTCTGTAAGGTGACAAAAACCCTTCAGTCCCTTGAAGTTACCCAGAGAGTCAGGTGAACAATGAAAAGCATGTGGTCCGTGGTAATAGTCACCTGGCCTTGAACTTAGTTTGAAGTTTATAATTCTGCCCTTGCTGTCCTCCGCAGGCAGCGAGCCCTGAAAAGGCTTTGGCCCTCCTCCCCCCTGCATACATCCATGCTCCTCTGCCCCCTTTCTTGTCCTGCCTGATCTTGGCCATCTCAGAGGTTGTCAGGCTGCTTAGAGAGGGAGAGGGAGAGGGAGAGGCGCAGGGAAGGAAAGGTTTACTTCCTGGGCGTGTGGTGAGCTGGTTCTGCTCACAGGGCCCTGCAGAGGGTAGGACTGACTCGAGAGTCTGCAGGCCCCTCCCCTACCCCCCACCCCCCGGAGAACATTCACCTGCGCCTCCCACACATGGACCATAGGCCTCCTGCACAGGCTACCCCCCCCCAGTCTTCCCTGGCTTTCCAAGTCCACAGACTTTCTGCTAATTGTTCCCCAAATTTGCTAGACCACAGAACTCTCATGATGATGATGACGACGATGATGATGATGAGTTCTGTGTCTTGTGTGGACTGCTTTGGCAGACCAGGCCCATGTCTGGTCCACAGGAAACACATGGGTCCTATACTCTGACGAGCTCTGGGCGTCCCGGCCCCCCGACCCCAACCTCAGACTTGCCTCCTCCCGCTCATCCCTAGCACACAGCAGCCCCTTTCCGGTCCTTTTAGATCTTCCTGGTGGGAACTAGCTCTGTCCAGGCCACCTGTGCCCCACCCCCTGGAGACAGGTGACCCAAGCGAGGCTTCTGACCAAGCCCAAGGGAGGGGCACCCTTCACAGGGGCAGAAATCCAAATGCCTTCACATCTCCCTCCAAAGAAATCCTTTTGATAAGATCTCTCCTCCTCTCTAGCCCGACTCTTATTCCACCAGCACAGGCATGTTATGAACCCATTCTTGGCCCAACCACCCACAGTGGCTCTCTTCCCGTCGTGACCCGCTGTCCGCCCCCAGTCACACCCTGCCTCGGGGCCCCAGGTCTCCAGACCCGGGAAATGGGGCTTTCCTCAACTGCCCATGCTGAACCTGCGAGCTTTCTCTAAGCCCTGCTGATCCCAGGGGGCCCCTTGCTCTGAGGATCCACCCACCCTCGGGGGAACCACCCCATCGGATTTGCCAGGGACTTTCCAGGTGTCCCAGCCAACAGCTCCGTGTCCCGGGGAATCCCTCAGTCCCCAGCAGAGCAGCGGCCTAGGCACCCTCCTCATCTCCCCTGCAGCAACTGGTCCGGTTCGAGACACCCCTCTCTCCAACAGCGGTCTCTGTGCCCCAACCCAAGCCCCTCCAGCAACCGGTGTGACTTCTCCTCACAGCAACCGGTATGACTTCTCAAAGAGAAGTCTCCACACCTGTGCCCTCCGGGCCCCAGTTCCCAGAGGATTGTCTCACACCCCTAGACCTCAGCCTGCGCCCCCTGCCTTCTCCACCCGCCAGCACCTGGCAGCAGCTGCTCATTCCCATGAAACCCTGACCCGTCAAGGAGGGTCCCTGTCTCCTGCCCGTGTGTCCTTCCCTGTCTCTCCAAACAGCCAAACTCTAAAGATCTGAGCAGGTCCTGTCCTGCCTGGAGCGCTCAGAAGGCTTCAGTGAGTCCTACAGCCCAGACTTCCGTCTGAGCCTGGACTGTGCTGATGACACGTCCGTGGAGACGATGGGTCACTTGTTCACCCAGCACGTGCAGCCACTGTCGTGGGCACTCGGGATACAGCAGTAAAGAATCTATGAGAGCCTTATACACGTTCAGGAGCCCTACAGTGCACCTGCGGAAACACACACACGCACACATACACGTGCATGCTTGCACACACTCGCATGCAGACTCAGACCTGGATAGAGACCTCAGTGTACAGTGGCTTTCCAGGGGCTGGATTTCAGTTCAGGAGGCCCAATTTCGTGGCCAACATCCAACAATAAAATGCCCCTCCCATTGGGTACATGTGTGGCTCAGCACCTTAAGTGTCTGCCTTCTGCTCAAGTCTTGATCCCAGGGTCCCAGGATCGAGCCCAGCCCCATGTCGGGTTCCTTGCTCAGTGGGGAGCCTGCTTCTCCCTCCACCTCTGTCCCTCCCTCCCCCATCACCCTGCTTGTGTGTGCTCTCTCTCTCTCTCTATCTCTCTGTTAAATAAATAAATAAATAAAATCTTTTTAAAAAAATGCCCTTCCCACTGCCTTCCCAACACAGGTGTTCTCTTCACCCTGCCTGTGTCCAGGATATGATCCCAACCCCTTCACCAACTTCTGGTGTTAGTGCCTGCTATATAGCTCTAGATGGGCCATGATAGAAGTGGGGACTATTGACCATGACCCATTCGCACCCTCCTCGCAGTCCTTCCAGAGCTCGTGGAACGTCCTCCAGGCAAGGCCCATTGGCCTGGGGCTTTTTCCTGATTGAGCTTCCTTTAGAAAGTGCTGCCTTGGGTGGCTCGGTGAGTTAAAGCCTCCGCCTTCAGCCCCGATCATGATCCCAGGACCCTGGGATTGAGCCCTGCATCAGCTCAGGGAGCCTGCTTCCCGCCACCCCCCACCCCTGCCTGCCTCTCTGCCTACTTGTGATCTCTGTCTGGCAAAGAAATAAATAAAATCTTTTTTAAAAAGAAAGAAAGAAAGAAAGTGCTGCCCCCGACCCCCTTCCCTCTCAAACAGGATAGATGGGACATCACACTTGGATGTTCCCCTGGGGCATCCCAATTCCTAGAACCCCAGACTTGGCCCACAGGGGGTCTACTGATACCTTCTTCTATCTTCTAGATGGGGTCATTGTGGGAAGGGAACTGGAGACCCCTGACCCTTGTATCTTCATTCCCAGTCCTCAACCTTGGCCCCAGTGCCACCTCCTTCAGGAAGCCCTCCATGCTCCTTTCCCTCACCCATCCTCTCAGACAGCAGGACAACCCTGGCCCCAAGCCTCTAGGCCATGTTAACAGTGTATCTGCCTCCCTCTTCTGTGGATTTCCTCTCTGAGCTTGGTTCTAAGCCAACATTTCTCAAACTGCCTGTGTACATGAAGTCCAGGCTCCCGGAGCCCCTCACAGTCCAGGGATGGGACCCCGAATCCAGATCTCTAAATTAGGGTTCAAGTGGTGGTTAAATCAGACAACTGTGGACCAGCACTCTAAGCACTATTGCCTGAGTTATTTTTCCATTGCCTGATTTCATTCTGGCAGTGAGAACGGGGTCCATTATATTCATCCGTCCACCTAACCATTCATTCATTCACTCGTTCATTCATTCATTCATTCATTCAGCAAATACATCTTAAGTGCTCTTTCTGGGTCAGGCATTGTGCTCAATCTGGGGGCAAGGTGAGGAGCAAGTCGGAAGCTCTGTCTGCCCCGAGGAACTCAGAGTCTGGGGAGAAGACGGAAACCCTAACCAGCAGTCACAATTCATAGTCACCAAAGGTCACCCCAACAGGGAAAGGAAGCAGGGAGCCTGGTGCTGAGAGCTCGTTCCGCACCAGGCAGCTGGCTAAGCCTGCTCGTGTGCTAACTTACTTGGCCTTTGCAGCAACCGTGAGGGTGAGACTATGACTGTGCCCGTTTCTGAGAGGAGGAACCGAAAATGACCCACTTGCTGAGGCTTGCACAGCTCGGGCGGGCAGAGTCTGGATTCGAACCTGTGGCCCGTATGTGGGCAGCAAGGTGGCATCCTTTCTTGATGCTTCAGAAGAAGGCCACGGGAGGACTCAGCAAGGCCACCATGTCATTATGGGATGTGACAGGCAAGCTCCCTGAAGGCTGATGGGAGGGAGAAATGGGGTTAGCCAGGAGAACAGGGGGAGACTCATTTCCAAGCGGGAACAGAGGAGTTCAGGACATGAAGGGAGTCTGGCACACAGGCTGGCAACTTGCTCTACGACATCAGGATCCACCGGCAGCTGGGGCACTTGGCAGGGCGTCCAGGCACCTGTCACCGTGAGCTCCCCAAGCAGGGAGGCCAGCAGCTGTGCATCTGAGCCCCTAGGCTGGGTTCAAACAGCCTGTGGACACCCACTTACCAGCTGCGTGACCCCAGGGAGCTCCTTAACGGCTCAAAACCTCCTCAGGGGATAAGATTCTCCCCCCATTGCCTGGAAGACCCTTGGGCCTCCTAGCCTATCACCTCTATAGCCCTCCCGCTCCCAGACACACACCTGCTATAGCTCCCAGAACATAAGAAGGCTCCTTGCAGCTAGATTCTGATTGACCAGGACATCTGGGTGGGGCTGGATGCCAGCCTGGAGGAGGCAGCCTCCACAGCGGCTGGGCTCTGAGAAACTGGGGAGGCCTACAGCTAAGTCCCTACCCCAGGGATTGCCTTCCTTCCAGCCCAGACTGTGCCTGAACTCCCCATTTGTAAACAGGTCAGCCAGGAGGGGCAGGGCACTGTGCCCAGCGCCTGGTGCAGACAGATGGCCACGGTCCAGCAGCAAAGCAGAGGGGTGGGCCAGCGGGCGGGGACCAAGGATGGCGGGGACTTGTCTGCTAGACACAGGGGAAGCAGGATGAAGCGTGTGGTTCTCCCGGCACACGACCCCTCTTCCCAGACCTGCTGTGCCCACGGCAGTCCACAGGCCAGCTCTCGAAGTCAGGGAACATTTGCCAACACCCCACTACCCTTTCTCCTCCGGGCCCTCCAGGCCCCTATCTGCCATATACAGATCCCAGTGGAAATTTCAAAATCCCTTTATGAAAAGCCACAGCTGTGGTGACGGAGAAAGCAGAGGGCCTGCTGAAGTCAGTCAAACCCGGAGTGGGATCCTGCCCTGGCCACGTAGCAGTTAGGTGGCCTCAACTGACCACGGGGTGGGGAAGCTCAGCTTTTCCATCTGTGAAGTGGTGGGGGGGGTGATCCCAATGACCACAGAGTCGCCAGCAGGAGAACCTGTGCTGAGTGAGGGGCTGGCACATGACACAGGCCCAGGAAATGTCATGGGAGAAAGAACATTATGGAAAGGGGCTTATGACAGGTGCTCAAGAAATATTTGCTGATTAAATAGGAGGTTGAATGAAAAAAGAGATAAATGATCCCCACATCTGTGCTTTTGTCTCTCTTTCTAAAAGCACACTGGAATTAGAGCCACTGGCTGGGGGAGAGACAAGAGCAGGGCGGGATGTGGCATAACTCTTGGGGAACGGAAGGCTGAGAACATTCTCAGTGACGTCAACCCCTGTGTGCAGAATACATTACACCCTCTCCTTGCTGCTGACTCGCGCTGACATTGAGGCTCGTCTGCGAAGGTGACTCAGGGCTGAGCTCCTGAAGACAGACTTGGGTTTCAATCTTGTCTCTGCCCCTGACTCCTCATGGGGCCAGAGGTGAGGATGATCTTCCCTGGCCCTCCATTTTCTCGCCTATAAAGTGAGGATCCAAGGACCAACTCTCAGAGCCACTGGGAGGATTAAGTGAGGTGATCTCTGCCTAGAGCTCGAAACTGGGCCTAGCAAAAGATGGCTGTCATTTTTGCCATCATTCCCTAAGGCCGACACTGTATCAGCTAGCTACTGCTGTGTAACAACTAGCCCCAGATGTAGGGGCCCCAACCGCCATCTATTTAGCTCATGATTCTGCATGTCAAAAATGTAGGTTGGGCTCAGCTAGGTGGTCCTTGGGTCCTCTCTCACATCTGTGGCCGGCCGTGGGTGAGCTGGGTGGCTCTGTGTCCGAGGGCGTGCTGGCCACTTGCCTCTCATCCTCCAACAGACTCACCTGGGCTTCCTCACGGGCAGTGGCAGAATTTTGAGACAGAGAGAGTGGAAACTTATGAAACCTCTAGAGGCTTGGGCTCAGGATTGGCCCACTGTCCCCTTCCCACATCCTATTGGCCACGGCAAGCCACAAGGCCAGCCATGATTCAGCGAAGAGCTGACTATACAGTCACATTGCCGAGGGCATTAACACGAGGAGGGGAAGAGAACAACCATTTCTGCCAACGACCGACCAAGAGACCATAGGGGACAGCTGGGACAGGAACCAGGTCTGTGGATGTCCAGGGCAATGATCCCACCTCAGTAGCCCTCTCTGTCCTGTGACACCAGCAGCAAAGACAGTTGCTCTCCCGATGGCTTGGCCACTCCATTTTCCACCCTCAGTCAGAGGCAGGTTGGCACCTGCGAACTCTCTGAGCCTCAGGAGATCAAGACCAGAGTCCAAACACGGCTGGCCACACACACGCCACACACGGAGTCACGGGGACCTCATGGCCACCTCCCCTCGGTCCTCAGAAGAAGGAAACACACACACACCCAGACACCGCAACCCCCCCCCCCCAACAGGGCTGCCCCAGCCATCTACTAAGTCAGTCATTGAACTATCCCGACGAGGTGGTCTTTATACCATCACAAGCTCTAGACAGTGTCCCTCGGCCACCTGGGAAAAGGTTTTCTGTCCATGTGGAATCCACGAGAGGCCATGACATTCACATTCACGGTTTGATTGTTCCTGTGCCTCCTCTTGAACCCTGGGCTGGCCAGCCTCCTGGTGGAGTGGCAGCTCTCAGGGTACCCCTGGCAGTGAGGACAGCAGGTGACAACGGCCAGACTGGGGACAGGCTTCTTCCATCATCTCCTGTGCTTTGACTGGTGGGTAGGGACTGACTTGAGTGTCTGTCTCTGACACAGGGTACCTCTTCCGTTTAAGTTTGTGGCTCTTGCCTATGTTCCCCCTCTAGCTTGCCGGCTCCGTGACACCAGGGACTTCACTCATCTGGCTGAGCCCGGATTCCCTCCACAGAGCCGGGCATTCAGTGGGCACCCAATAGTTACTGCACAGATCAATGGATGAAATGTCAGATGTCATTGAGTCAAGCCTCTTCAAAAAGGGTCATCCCTTTGAGCACTCCCTTTAGAACCAGCTGTCTTTATTCCCATTGGCCTCCCCGGTGGAGGAGGAAAAGGATGCAGAGTCATGGGCTCCAGCAGCCAATCCCAGTGTCTCCCCTGGGTGGTCGTCAAGTACAGTCGTTCTGGTTGTTCACTGACAACTCCAGGGGAGCTGTTTCAGACCACAGCGTGAACCACTCTTCCTCCTCGACTGGGGCAGAGGGGCAGCCTGCAGCACACCATGTAGCTTTTCCAAACCTGTTTCCACACCTGATGGGGGCCAGGGGGTAGCAATTGTGTCTCCTCTTCTGGGTGGGGGGAAAGTTAAAAGTTAACACTATGTACATGATGGCTGCTGAGAAGACAATGATGTTGCTGACTGGGAAGGGGACAGGGTCCAGAGAGAGGCACCAGCCTGTGCCTGCTGGTTTCCCACCCTCTCTCCTCCACTCCCCCCACCGCCCCCGTCTGCTCCCCAAGGCATGCCTCACCCTGCAGAGCTGGCCTATCTCCTGCTCCCAGCCCTCTGGCTGGGGTCCTGTTCACAGCATCCATCTCACCCTGGCACCCCCTCCCTCCTCCTTGTGGGCTCCCTCAGACTTGGAGCCGGGCCCCTCTGGGGAAGGGGCTCTCTCCTCCCATCCCAGCGAACACAGGAGGCTTCCTGGCCCCAAGGCCCAGAGTCCTCTGTAAACTAGCACCTGGAGGATTGACTAGTGGGAAGAGAGGGTCATTGTCACCCTGGAAACCCCAAGCTGGGCTCACCCAGATGTGTGACACAAGGGCAGAGGCTAAACCTCTTCACTTCGGTCAGCTGCCACCAGCACCCTCCACCCTCCAAGAGGCTGCTGGGGGCCTCTCTCAACCCAAACTTCCATCCTTCCCTCCCCTGCAGCCTCTCTGCGTTTTCCACTGTTTCTGTCGAGCTCCACACCCCCAGCATCCTGCAGGAAAGCCCACTCCAGTTCCCAGAGGACCTACTTGAGGCATCTGAGGTGACACTGGAGGGGGGAGGGAGGAATTTGCTTCTGGAACTGACATCGCCCCAGCCCTGAAGGCAGGTGTGTGTGGGGGGGTGGGGAAGGTGGAAATGAGTTCAGAGGGGGCAGCTGGGTGTGGGGGTGGGTACCCCCAGCTCAGATGGCCTCGAACGGCCCCTCCCACCTCCCACCCACCGCACCTTCCCCAGAAGCAAGGAGGTCCCCCCCCCCCCCCGCCTTCCCCGCCCCGCCGTGGTTCTCGGGCTGGCCGCAGTTTGCTTCCTGCCCCAGTCCCAGCCTCTTGGACCAATCCGCAGTTCCTGCCTTGGCGGCACCAATGTTCTCCACTGGCCTGTTCCTGTCCAGGGAGGGCCAGTGCCAAGGGATGCGGGGTTCCGCTGAAGCTCCAAGCCGTCACGGGAAGAGGCTGCTGGGGGAAGCAGATCACTGTGTCTGTTAACTCATGCGACCACCACGATAATACCGGGAGTTTGGCATGACAGCCTCCGTGTCACGGCTGAGTCTGAGAGGTTGCTTGCCCAGGAGCAGGAGCTGCCCAGTTTGTTTCTGTGGGGAAGGGGCTGCCTGGGGGTGGCGGGGGGCGAGGGTGTGATTCCTGCGGGAGTGTGGCCAGAGGGGAAGGGGGCTGAATGTGAGAGCTTCCGCACCCTTTCCTGTTTGTCCACTCGCTGTTCATTATGCTACTTCCTTCCACAGGACGACAGAGGCTCTGGATGGGCCCCAGGGGGTCCCTCAGCAGCAGTCAGTACGGACCAAGCTGGAGGCAGCGATGGTGGCGGCGTGTGTGGGCGGCATGTGTGCACACGTCTAGGGGTGTAGGTGATCCCTTATATTCACCAGAATACAGGTGCCATACAGCCCAGGATCTGCTTTTCTTCACTGCTGTGTTCTTGGGAGACTAGAACAGTGCCTGGCACAGATGAGGTGCCTATTTAAGTATTCATGGAATGAATAAATGAATAAACAAACGAATGAATGAACGAATGAATGAACAAATGACTGAATGAATGAACGAACAGACGGTGAGCAAACGAAGCTTAGCCCACAGGTTCCGGAAACTCCAGAGAGCAGCCAGATACCTGACCAGAGGCAGTGTGGCAAGCTGGGGAGGAAGTGGTGGCAGTCCTGGCCTGGGAGAGGCCCTGGGGGCTAGGCTGTCACTAGGGACACTAGCCACCCTCAGCACCTGGCTCCTCGGCCCAGGAAACCCACTCACTTGGAAGACCCCAGGGACGGGGCTGGAGGAGACTCTGCCAGGAAACAGGCAGGATGGGGGTCTGCCAGGGCAGGTCTGGAACATTCCAGGCTGGCAGACATTTGACCTTTCCTGCCTGCCCAACGCTGGCCACAGCTTAGTCGGAGGAGATGATCTGGGTTCCCTCACAGCTAAGAATGGACTGAGTGCTCAGGGGGTGGCAGGGCCTGTGTGTGTGTGTGTGTGTGTGTGTGTGTGTTTGTGTGTGTGTGTGTGTATGCACACACTGGGCTGACATCCGGCAGTACTTGCCTATACAGCCATAACAGTTACAAAAATACTGGAATATTTCTGTCCGCCCCAGGCCACCCTCTAGTCTCCCCCACACCTCCTGCCTATCCACAGAGAAGGAACTTACTCCGGTTCCAGTCTGGCTCCCATGCCCATAGTCAGTGTCTGTGCCAGACCAAGCCCCTTCCTGGACACGGTCATCGACTCCCCAAAGGACCCAGAGAGCAAGCAGTATCCTGTCCCCATGCTTCCTGCCTGATCCCAGGGAGCCATGGGTGGGCTCTACCCAGGGGCATCCTCGCACCTTCCTGCCCTGTGTCCCAGCAACCAGGCCACCATGGGGACCCTGTGGCCATCACCTGAGCCACATGTCCCTTGGCTAGGACATTCATGGCAGAGATGACAGCCTCGGAGTGCCCCTCACCCCCACAGAAGGCCTCACAGCCCCTCAGCTGGTCCAGCAGCCCATGGAGGGAGGCAAGAAGGATGGAAGCCCCAGGTGGGGGTCGGGAGGGAGGAGCCAACTTGGGAACTAGAGAAGCCGGACTCTGCTCCCTCCCTACGGAATCTCACAGGCCTGGGGACAGTGGGGGGTGGGTGGGAAGGAAGGCAGTGGAAACTGGCCCCTCCCCCGAGGTAGGAGTGAGGGACCTGGCAGACTCAGTGCTCGCAATGACCAGATGTCACCGAAGTCATGCCGAGGTCTGGGTCTGACAACACAGCCCAGCCTGGGGGTGGTCCCAGGAAGCCTGGGAGGCGGTGGAGGCAGGAGGAAGTCTTGAGTCAGATCCATGGAGTCCCAGGGCCGGCTCTGGTACTTTCCAGCTGCAAGGCACAGGGGACAAGCCTCAGGAGGAAGCTGGCCGGGGGTTCAGCCCATCTTCTTAATAACTTCTGACATTTTCTCAGCTTTCTTTAAAGTAGTTTGCAAACACAGATTTGAGCTCACCCCTGCTCTCCGTGACCCAGGGTCACATGGGAAGACTGAGGAATAGCTAGATCCAACCCAGGTCCCCGGACTCCCTGCTCTTCTGAAGAGCCAACCTGAGAAGCAACATGGACCCTCCCCAAGGGTGGAGATGTGAGGCCCCCACTAAGATGGCAGGACCCTCAACCAAAGGCTGGGTAGAACCTTCTACCTTCTCTCCTACCTGCCCAGCCGCAGGGAGGCAACCCAAGGCCACAGAAGGGATCTGCTGCTGACACCCACAGCTGGTCCCATTTAATTTGGGGGCCAGCAGGTGGCCTGGGACAATGGTCCCCCTTGCCTGCCTGCCACCCCATCCCCCACCCCCATCCTTGAGACTCCCAGCCTCAGCCCCAAACCCCTGGGCATCTTGGCCAGCCGACACCCGCCCCTGCTCTTTGGGTGGAGTTCTCAGCTTTCTGGGCCATCCTGGCATCCCCTTCTTTCCCCCACCCCAGCCTAGAGGGAGTAAGGAGGGGAGACACACATGGGGGAAGGGGCCCCCAGTTTCTCTGTGTTCATGATTGCTAGCCCCACCCAACACCAGTGGCCTGCTGGAACCCTGAGAGACCACGTGGACAGAGACCACAGTTTGGAACACACAAGCTCCCTGGTGCCTGCTTCTCCCCAGGTCTCATGCCTGGAGCTCCCCACAGCAGGCATCATGGAGTGGCAGGAAAACCCCACCATCTGGTAGCCTACACTCTCCTGCCCCATCACGGCCCAAGTCCTTCTCAGGGAAGCCCTCCCCGAGACCTGCTAATAGGGAATGGTCACGTGGGCACTGAGGGACCTCCGAGCTGAACTGGACTGTGTCCCCGCCCCACGCAGCTCCTCATCTAGCTGAAGCCCCGGAGTCTCCTTATCTGACTGGGGAGCCTGGCCTACAGCCAGGGACCAAGGCTTGTCTCTTAACTCAGCCTTTCTCCCTCTGGAAGGCCATCACTGGTGCAAGGGTGGCATGTGGGTCCCTCCCCTGGGCAAGAGGAGGCAGACAGTAAATGTGGGACGGCTCCCAACTCCCCAAGCAGCAGCAAAATGTGGAGGAAATTAGTTAACCATGTGTTCTTCATTGTCCTCATCTGTAAGTTGGGGATAATGAACATGGGCCTCCCAGGATTATAGGGAGTCAGTCAGTTGACAGTCAGGGGCACTAGAACCGAGCAAATGCTATTCAGGCCCCAATTACTATGTACAATTGTCATCCAATCACTTTGCAGGCATTCAATGGGTCTTCCTGGTTCCTCATTGGCAGATGCACAGCTTCTGTCCTTGCTGCCCTTAACCAGCACAAGGTCAGGCACAGGGGGCTTGTTTATGCCTTCTGCTCCAGTCACGAAGGGATATCAAAGTTTGTGTGTTTGAAGGTGGGCTTGAATTCTAGATTCCAACCAGCCACAATCTTCCTAGTAGCTAAGCTATGGAAGCACTGGGAAATGAGAGCTACAGAAATGACAAAGTTTCCCTTTTTGCTTTGGCCTCCAGGAAGCTCAGAGAGAAAATTACTTCAATTCAACTGAACAACTACAGTTCAAAGATGGCAACTGCTTTCATGTCCCAGGCCAACTGGATTGATGGACAGTACTGAACTGGTAAGGATCCTGAGGCTGCAATGAGTAACACCAGCTTGGAGCGTGGCCAGGGTGCCTCTGGGCTAAGGAAATGAGAACGGTGATCAACTAGTGATGTCTGCTGCGAGTACAGCAGTGAAGAACACAGGATGTGCACAGCGTGGATTCACCATCACCAGGTTGGCCAAGTCGGCTGGCCTCATTTCACCCATGTCTGCACTTCCTCGTAAGCTCATATTTTCCCTGTTACGGTTCATGTTTTATTACATGTACTTGCCTACAGAATGAGGCAGGTTATAAAGGAAATAAGCTGGAATGGCTTCCCTCCGAGCCCTCAGCCCTCTGTGCAGGCTGAGAGCCTCTGATTGCAGCAGAGACCAGGTTCCGTGGAGCTTAAGGGTTCTTCAGCCCCCTGGGGCTGACCCCATGTCCTTCGCAGGCCAGAGTGTCAGCCACAGAAAGTCTCTTGCAAGAAATTAATTAGGTTCGGATCAACAGTTGCACTGTTCCTAAGATGCGCCCCACCACCACCTCCTCAGTGAAGACAAGGCTGTCTGGCTTGCGTGCCCCTCCTCTGCCCTGCCCATCTCTCTTGGGGGAGCCTCTATAGCTACAACTTATTGAGACCAGAGAATCTAAAAGCAACATGATTCAGGAGTCACTTGGGAGAGCTGCTGAAAATGCAGGTTCTTTGTCCCCAGCCCAGATCTGCTGTATCAGAATCCCCGAGGCCTGGAACCTACATTTTCACCAGCGCTCCCATTGGAGTGAGAGACCCACAGGGCTGAGGCTGGCGAGGAGCCTGGAGAAGCCAGAGTTTGGGCTCTGCCAGGCTCCAAGGCTGGGCAGCAGCGCCACCTGGTGGGCCCTGTGGAAACACCTCCCAACCAGTGCCCCTTCCAGCCCCACTTCAGGGTAGACCACCTCTTTCCAGTTTGTCCTCGGGACTCCAAAAGCAGCACCTCCAGGCAGCAAGCGGGATCATTACAAATCCTCTTTAATGTTACTTGTCAAATCTTGGACATGTTTTATAGAACTGTGCACAGAGCCCCTTCCCACTCCCTCACAAGGCACAGTCTCACCCACCCATTCCCTTGGGGGCAAAGGACAGGCCCGCCTAGCTTCTCCAGGGAAAGCGTCCTCCCCGCTGCCTTCCCTGGACAGCTTGGGATCCTGGCAAATGCAGGACCAGCTCTGTGTCAGGTCCCGAGGGTTCATCCCCCCGATTCCCTAAGCAGCCCAGAGCCAGTCCAGATTCCCCGACCCAGGGGGCCCCTTCTTCGGTCCAGCTCAGAGCCTCATCCTCGGTTGATCTGAGCTGGCCTGGGGATGGGCTGCTGCTCCTAAGAATGTGAGGTAAATCCCACCCTCTCCCACTACCTTCAATGAAAATGTGAAAACCAAAGATAGAAGCCTGATAGTGGAAAAAAAAAGTTTACCCACGCAGTGGGCAGCCCCTGGTGCCTTCTCCAAATCCCACCCCCATCCCCAATGTACCTTTCCCCACCCCATGTACACAGCTCCCAAGGTGGGCAGAGACCCCGTGGCGCCTGTGCAGGGACGCTGCGGGAGCGTTCTCTCTGGGAGCCTACGCGAATCCCGGCAGGCAAGAAGCGAAGCAGCCACGGAGCCGCTGGGGCTCAAGTCTGGAGGCAGAAAGGTAGGGAGATGGGTCCAGGCCCCAGAAAGCCTCCCCTCTCCAGCCAGCACAGGACGGGCACGGGGAGTGAGGTGGGCGGTGAGCCTAGAGCAGAGCCTGGAGACCCTGAGGAGCCTG
The DNA here is from genome assembly GCF_963455335.1 of Martes martes. Lineage (NCBI taxonomy): Eukaryota > Metazoa > Chordata > Mammalia > Carnivora > Mustelidae > Martes > Martes martes. Next base: position 21,050,661 of record NC_137898.1, read on the forward strand.
GAGGCTGGGGGACTGGCAGGGAGGTGGGGGACAGCAGCCGCCTCAGTACTTGGGGACCTTGCTGTAGTCTTCAGAGTGGACGTGCCGGCACAAGCAGATGGACAGGAGCATCCCCAGGAGCTGTCGGGGCAGAGGGCAGGAGTCAGAGGGAGGACCCAGGGCAGCATCTGACTGAGCAGGTTGGCAAGGGTCCTGGGGCTTGAGCAGGATGGAGTGGACCCACAACTAAAGCCTCAGGACCAGCCTGTGGCTCCAGCAGCAGAGGCGCCCAGAGAGGGGACAGTGGTCAGGCCGGCCTGGCCTCCCTGAGGCCATCAGCGGGGATGGTAGGGGTGGGGGCAGGGCGGGGGTGCTGGAGGGGAAGGGATTCAGACCTCGATGACAGCGACTCCCACACAGATGCCTAGGATGATGCCCACGTTCTCCTGCAGCCAGGCCTGCACCTTCTTCATGCAGCCCTATGAGGGGAAAGCATGACCACGTCACCCCACCATGCAGCCTCACCCCACCATGCACAATGGCCGGGAGGCCCCCTCGACCTGGCCCAGAGGGCCGGCAGAGCGGGGTCTGTGTGTTCCCTGACTGCGTAAACCAACAAACATGTTGATGCAGGTACAAATGACAAGCAAACAGGTGAATCAAAGGCAGGAACAGCTAAGTGAAGGAAGGGAGGGGAGAGGGAAGGAGGGAAAGAAAGAAGGAGGGAGGAGGAGGGAGGGAAGGAAAGATGGATGGATGGATGGATGGATGGATGGATGGATGGAAGGGAGGGAGGGAGGAGGAGGGAGAAAGGAGGATGGAAAGAAGGAAAGAGGGAAGTAAGGGAGGAAGGGAGGGAGGCTGGAAAAAAATGGGAGCTAAGGAGCCGCCCAGGCAAGCCTGAGTGGCCTGAGTACCCAGACCCCAGGGTGCCCCAAGTCCAGCCCGGGCCCCACAGCCGTCCACATACCTCATGGTACACAGGCCAGTACTCGGGGTTGTTCCCGCTCTCAGTCCTGTTGCTGTCGAAAGCCTCACAGAAGCCCTTCCTCACCATGAAGCTGTCCTCCTCCTCCCTCCTGGCCTCGCAGGAGCAGGGGTAGGTGATGTTGGTGCGGTTCATGAGCTCTGCGTTTTCGGTCCAGTTGTAGAAGCTGACCCAGCCGCAGCACTTCACCTGCCGGGAGACCAGCTGCTCAAGCCCACAGCTCTCAGGCAGGCGGCCCTCCAGGGGGAGGCGGCATCTCCCAGGACGGAGGCTCAGATCGACCACTTTCAGACCCCTCCCTGGGCCCAGCAAACCACCGGGATCAGTTTAGGTTTCGCTCTGGCTTCTGGGAGCCGCAGGGAATTTAAAGGGGCGTTCAGGAAACACACACCATAAACATTAAAACAGCAAGAGACAAAAAGTCAGGGGCAGTAGAAATACAAAGCAGCACAGGAGGGACGTTCAAGTTGAAAGACAGGACACAGATAAGTGGGACAGAGCAGGGCAAACAACACACAGTTAAGAGTGTGGGGTCTCTTGGCAGGCTCAGTCCATAGAGCACGCAACTCTTGATCTCTGGGTCGTGAGTTCAAGCCCCACATTGTGTATGGAGCCTACTTGAAATAATTAAAAAAAAAAAAAAAGAGCGTGGGGTCTAGAGTCCAGCTACTGGGTTCAAATCCCAGATTTGCCACCTACCAGCAGCTTAACTTTGGTTAAAGTGCTTTCCTCAATCTCCTCATCTGCAAAATGGGGTAACAAAGGTTCCTAACTCAAAGGGCTGTTAGGAGGACTCCCCGGGACGAGACAGGCCAAGCTTCCGGCTCTGATCTGGACGCTCAGGAAAGGCCAGCTCCACTTTTAGGTGCTATGTACATGTTAGAATTGAGATCTGGCTCTGAGCTTCCTGGTTGTCAAGGTGAAAAAGGAGATATGGCCAATTCTGCCTTTTGGAAGAGAAAAGGTTCTAGCTCCAGAGGGGAAGAAGGCCTTTCGAGGCTCTCGAAGGGGACCCTGAGGGGCTGTGGATCACATCTGGGCTTGAATTCCTGAGAGGGCTGGGATGTGAGGAGCTAGGCCTGTGCTGGAAAGGCCCATGGGAAGGTGGAACCGAGTCGGGGAGGGCCTAGGCCAGCTGCCAGCCCCGGCTTCCTCGTGGAAAAGGGGATAGCGAGAGCCACTCTGCCGGGGTCCCTGGGAGGATTAAGTGGGCCCGCAGGGTAAGCTTCATGTCCCCGGATGGGTGCGTGGGTGGTCCTCCCTGCTTCCCTCCCAGCTCAGGGTGGCGGGTCCCTGACCAGCACCCCGGTGACCAGCAGGGGGCGAGCCAAGCTCAGGCAGCTGCTGGGACAGGTTCCTTCCTTCTGTCCTCCTCTCATAGGCTTCCAGCCTGGGCCAGAGGCCAGCACTGCTGAGGGGCGCACCCAGGCCCTCATACCCTCATCAAAAGGTGACAGCGCTCCTTGGCCACCACACCAGGCAGAGTCCCCAACCCCGCCTCTTGCCAAGATCTGTCCCCGGCCACCACGTGCCCTGCGTCTCAGGGGTTGCGTGGGACCAATAAACCCTCATCATCAACAGGCCACCAAAGCGCTGTGTAAGCGCCATGGGCTTCACACACTCCTCTCACATGAGCTCGGGTCCAAGGCCCTGTTTGCCAGACGGGGACCCAGGCCCTGCAAGCCGCAGAGCTGATAGTCCCAGCCTCAGGGGCCTGACTCAGTCAGCTTTCTTAACCACCGTGTCAAGCGGCATCTGACAGACATCTGAATGATCTAGAGGCCTCACCAGCTGCAGAAATCCCCCAACCAGTCAAGTGCTTCCCACGGCAGGGTGCGCACCATCTCTCAAGGGACCCGCCTCTCCCCCAGGCTCCTCGAAGGAGGGACGTGTTCATCCCGGGACACGAGGGTCCCCCCCAACCTCAGCAACTGTGGGTCAAACTGAACGTGTGAGGAAAACATCCCACAGGCACTGAGTCCCCCAGCGGACACAGGCCCCCCGATCCAGCTCCATCTGGTCCTCCTCACCAAACACTGTGAGGCAGGAAACACTACCCTCCCCTCTTCACGGCCCAGAAAAGGGATGCGCCCATGTGGTCTAGACAGAGTCCCGTCTCCAGACACCCTGCGCTCCTGGTGCCGTGGAGTCAGGCCTACTCCTGCTGCCCTGCCCCTCACACCCCACAGCCCCCTGTCAGGCAGCATTCAGTCAGAGCTGCAGGCAGGCCCTGAGTGACCGCTGTGGCCGGTGCCCCCTCGGGAGACAGGAGGCAGCAGCTGCAGCCCAGAGATGCTGGGTCCCCACCAAGGGCATACAGCCTCTGGGACCTGATCCCCGAGGTCCGTTTGTGGGTGTGGTCACTGGCTCGCCATCAGGGCATGCTGGGAACCCACTGGGCCAGTCAGTTATTCTGTCAGTGAGTCAGCTGGCCATTCATTCATTCACTCATTCATTCATATAGTCAGTCATTCTGTCTGCCGGTCAGTCCATCATTCATGCATGCATTCATTCATTCATTCATTCAGTCAGCCAGTCATTTTGTCGCCAGTCCATCATTCATTCATGCATTCATTCCTTCAGCCTGTCAGTCACGGAATCTGTCAGTCAGTCATTCTCTCATTCCTTCATTCAGTCAGTCTGTCTCTCTCACTTACCTGAGGTGGAACACACACACACACGCACACGTACAGTTTGATGAAGTTTTACACATAGAATGACATGACTGCCAGTTGGATCAGGATTTGGATAGAACATTCCTTTCACCCCAGAAGGTTCCCATGGGCACGTCCCATGCCAATACCCTCCCAGAGGAAGCCTCCACTCAGACTCGTGTCAGCACGTCAGCTTTGGCACCCAGTTCCTTAACCCTCAGGACGGACTCCTGACACTCTCCAGCCTGGCTTGAGAGGAGGGCCCTCCCGCTCTGGCCATAGACCGGGGGCACAGGGAGCCCCAGGCAGCCTCCAAGACCCTGGGCCCCCTGAGAGACTGTGGTGGTAGCTGGGGTGCCAGGCAGGGGGACGACTCAGAGGCCCTATGCCCCCAACAGATACACACTCATATACAAACTCGCTGGAATATTCAGTCAGGCAGATGACATCCAGACTCAGACACACTGGGCCAGGACCCTCACGCCACCCCCACCCCCGCCACCGTCACCTTACCTGGGCCTGCACGTAGTCCCAGGCCTCCTGCACTCTGTCCTCGTGACTGTCCTTGTAGTTCTGAATGAGGTTGGTCACAATGTTGCCCATCTCCTGCTTTAGCTGCAGACAGAGGGGAGAATAAGGGTCAAGGTCGGATTTCCTGAAACCCATTCCCCACCTTTGGTCACATCTACTTAAACGGCCTCTCTCCTCACCCACCCCAGCCCTGGGGACATGCTTACACTCAAAAGCATCCTACTGTTCATACCAGCTGCTTTTCTAGTGCTTCTAGGGTGCCAGGCCCCTGCTGGCCACCACAGGAAGCCCGGGGCAGTCGGGGCCTATCACTGCTGTGTGTAGTCTGTTCTGAACTCAGTGCCCTCCGGTGGCCTGTCATCCCTCTCAGGAAGAACACCGCCATCCTGTCAGTGGCCCACAAGGCCCAGCCTTGTTCGTCCCCTGCTCTTCCCAAACCATTTTCTGGTTTTTACCTTCTTCTGCTTCAATTACCCAGATCTCCTTTGCTGCCTTTCTGCAAGGCATGCTTGTGCCTCAGGGCCTTTGCACTTCCTCTTCCACCTGTCATCCTCTTCCCCCACATATTAACATGGCTCACTGGTCCACTTCCTCCAGGGCTCTGTTTAAAGGTCACCTCCTCAGAAAGGCCCTCCTGGACCATCCTACAGAATATAACCCTTCCCCATCCCCTCCAGCACCCCCTCCCAGGCCGTCGTCAACCTGCAAGGGTGGGCATGCTGTTTCATAGCACTGTCATTACGAGCTCATTCCTTTTCAGGATGTACTGTGTCTCCCCTCCACTAGAATGTCAGAATCATGGAAGCAAGGACCATACCTGGTGAGGCCTGGCCAGGTCAGACGTGAGCCGTACTTGAATAACGGACGGCTGTACGTTCACCGCCTAATGCCACACCCCGGGGCAGTACTCACATACTCTCCCCATTAGTCCTCGTGCCGGCCCCGTGGCCCCAAGAATTCCAAATCCTGACTGTGTGGGGGAATTCAGGGTCCCTTGGTGAGGGAGAGAAGCATCTGCTTTTCTCAGCACCACCAAGGAAACAATGATTTACAAAGAAGGCAGATGAGGGGCACAAGGAACAAAAGGACTCAGTCCCAAAGGCCCCCCAGGGGTGGCTCTCAACAGAGGATCGCACCTAGGCAGCTCTTCAGGAACAAGTCAGCCGTGCAAAGGGAGGCAAACCCGAAACCAGTCTTGAGTTCTGAGAACAGGGCCCCGCACCCCAGGTAGGAACAAGGCCCCCCCCCCCCCCGTTCCCCTCCACCCTGAGAGCCAGACCAAGCCTGGCCCCGCCTGGCCTCTCCCGTGGACCTTGTCCAGGGGCCTCCCTGGCACGCCAGCACAAATAAGCGAGTCACAGCCACCTGTTGTCACCACAGAAGCCCAGGGTGAGAGGCCAGGGTACTGAGGGGGCGGCCACAAAACTGTCCCTCGGTTCTGGAGAAAGGGGAATTAGGATAGGGGACAGACACTTCCTGCAGGGGTTTTCAGAGCCCAGCTCACCACGCAGTGACTGGGCTGCCTCAGCTCTCCACAGGCAGCTCAGAAAACCCACATCCTCTGGAGGGACCCTCGGCCCTGGCTCCTTGCCCCTCCCTTCATGGCCCTGGGAAACCAGCCCCGCTCCCCAGGCCCCTCTCTGCCCCTCTCCCTCTTGACAGAATCCCCAGCGTGGTACTCTTTGTTTCACTCACACTGAGCTTTAGGATTTACAAAGCCTTCCCACCAGCAATGAATCACAGCGGCTAAGTTTTATCAAACACTTGTTAGGAACCAGCCATGCTAAGTACTTTTTGCGCATTAATTCATTTTTATCCTCAGAGCAGACCTAGGGATTTACCTCATTCCCTCATTTTAGAGATGCAGGAAATGAGGTTCAGAGAGAGTGATTACACAGCAACATGGGTCACACTGCCAACATGTGAAGAGCTGGGATTTGGACCTGGAACCCGAGTTTTGACCCGTGAAGCTCTATCAGCACTGAAACCACTTGGCCACAGCTTGAAGGAAGTCCGAGCGTGTGAAGGAGCGGCCTGGGGAAGCTAAGCGGCTAGCTCCTGTCCTACAGCTGGGGCTGGCTCCTGCACGGCTTGGGTCTTTCTGCCCTGACCCTCTCTGCTCCGCCTCTTCTCCCCGGGGGGTGTGGGTGGATGATCCGGAAATGAAGGGGACTGTCCCCAGGGGCATTTGCATGGACAGCTGCTTCTCCCACAGCTGTCCTACCTGCCCTCCCTGCCCCCCCCCCCACCGACCTTGTCTTTATTTATACCCCAGCCCAGACTTCCCTATTTCGGGTCCCCTGATATGAGAAAAGTGATGGAAGCCCAGTGGTTTCCACCGAGGCTGGGTGGTTTCCATGGAAACACCACCTCATCCTGCAGCCCAGAAGGGAGCTGAGAGACCCAGCAAGGCCACAGGGACAACAGCCACCGCAGGGGCTGGCTCAGCTCTCAGCAGATGCCTTGGGATCCCCATGCCCGGGAGGCCAAGTCAGGAGCTCAAGGGCGGTCACCCTGGCAACCAGGTCGTGCCTGAGACAAGAGCAAGCGGGGAGGGGAAGGGGTAAGATGCCCACCCTCTCCCTTCGTCCCTGTAGAGGCCGCCTCTGTGGTTTCTCCCTGCACTGCACCCGATTCTCCCTTCTAGAAACAGCACTTCTTTTCCTTAGGGGTAACCCCACCAATCCCTTCATGAGCCAGGAAGCCCTGCCCCTCTCGTTGCCATGGTCAAGTCCCAGGCTGCCATTGGCCACCTCCCCCACCCTGGGCACAGGGAGTGCTTCAAGGATGGGCATGTCACCCAAGGTGACCTTCTCTTTCTGCTGATCCGGCAACACGAGGGCCTACGGGGACTGCCTGCCCAAGAAGGGAGCTGACAGAGAAGAGCCAGAGCTAGATCAAGGGACGGAGAGGGACAGAGTCCCAGGGGCAGCCTTCAGAAATCTGGATCCCGCAGAGCCTCCAGACAGCTCTGGCCCATCGCGTTACTATCTATGCAATGAAGAGTTGTGCCCAGGATTTAAAAAAAAACAAAACAAACAAAAAAAAACAGTCCTTCCCAGGACCAGCAGCATTAATTACAGCCCGGAGCAAAATGAAAATGCAGGGTCCCTTGCTTAAAAAGGATTATGAATTTCAACACAGCAGCATCAGAGTATAAACCAAGCATGGACCCTTGGAAGCGGAGGGCCCTGTGTAACCACTCAGGTCACACGCCTAGGAGGCCAGTCCTGGAAAGCTGCCCGGTCCCTCCTCCCCATTTCCCAGAACAGAGAACAGATCCAGAGGCACGACTTGCCAAGATCACACAGCTAGCCAGCAGCAGAGATGGGACTGTAACCCTGATCGGGAGGCCCCAGAAGCCTGCGATCTTAACCGCGGCCGACCCCCACTGTTTCCACACCCCCTGCCCCCAGATCCCACTGTCCCCTCTGGGGCAGCTCCCCACTACCACCGGGCTGTGCTCGAACTCCACTTTGCAGCCTGCTGTTTCACACAGAGGCAGGATTAGAAGAGACCTCTGTAAGAGCCCTTCCCATACCTTCCTGGGCTTTACTTAAATTCTCCCCGTATGGGGAACTCAGGACCCCAAAGAATGGCACATTGCAGGGGTGGGGAGGCTCTTGATACAAGCAATTCATTTTAAGTTCCAGAGGGGACCAGTTGAAACAAACAGGATCACTCTCTCCCAGGAGAAACCATTCGGATATTCAAGACCAGACTGTGTCTCCCTCCACCCCCTCTCCTCTCCGGCTCCTCCAACCATTCCTTGGGATGGTGTCCAGACCTCTCTCCATGCTCTTTATTCTAGGCATCAAATTGCCCTCGAGAACGAGGTGCTCCCCCCAGGCAACAAAATGGACCCACATCTTCCTGTCCTCTCCCGGGGATCCCACAGGACATGTTGCCAGGTGCTTTGCCAGAATGCAGACACAGCGGGTCTGAGGCTTCAGCCTGGGATCCCAGTAAGAAATGAGGGCCCTTGATGGTCGTGGTAGATGCAGAGGGGGGTGGTGTGTTTACTCCTAGTCACCACACCTGAGTCTCTCCTGAAAGCGGGCAGCAAAGTACATAACCAGCAACCCAGAACTCCCCAGGCTTCAGTAAGCTCCTTGAGGGCAGGGTCTGAGTCAGGCCCCACCCTCCACTGCCACAGAGCCAAGGAGCCACACAGGCACCCAGCACCCAGTGCCTTAAGAATCTTCATCCCAGGGCACCTGGGTGGCTCAGTCGGTTAAGCATCTGCCTTCGGCTCAGGTCATGATCCGGGGGTCCTGGGATGGAGACCCACATCAGGCTCCCTGCTCAGCCAGAAGCCTGCTTCTTCCTCACCCTCTGCCACTCCCCCTGCTTATCCTCTCTCACTCTGTCAAATAAATAAAATATTAAAAAAAAAAGAAGAAGAAACTCCATCCCGCTGCTCTCCATGATCCCCTTCCAGAAGGAACGCTGGACACCTTCTTCCCCTTCCCCAAAGGGAAGACAAAGGTCACTTGTCTCTGTCCTAGCTCCAGCTGTCCACCCCCAAGGCTGGTAGCAACCCGGGCCAGGGGATCAGGAAGTTTCCATCACAGGGTGCAGGCATCTCACAGAACAGCATTGTCCTCGGGGAACCCGTCTTACCACCTATAGGTTAGGGCGCTGGGACATATGCACACTGGCTCCTCTGAGCTTCTTCGGTAGGAAAGGGAAACAGGGCAGAGGGCATCACCGTACTCCTGCCCAGCCTCCCCCAGGGTGAGGAAGGGCACAGCAGTGTGGCTGGGCCACTGTCCCCAACCCCAATCCCCAGCCCCCACCCAGCCCCACTCGAGCTCCTTCCCCTCCAAGCCCTCAGCCCCCCGGCGTTCTGCTCAGCCCCCTGACATAATCCACCGAAGCCTCAGTGGCCTCACCCCTGTGGGCCATTGGGCAGGGGGGCAGCAGGGCCTGCGTGAGTGTGCCAAGGCCAGCGCCCGGCATGTCCCAGCAGAGAGGGCTCCCTTTCTTCCTCGTGACCCTCTCCCACTCTCCACTACCTGGAGAGGACAAGCCAGAATCCCAGAGCGTCAAAGCTGGGAAATGCCCCCGAGATGTCAGCTGGCACTCTGAGAGGCTGAGCAAATTGTCCAAGCCCCTGGGGCAGCCAGAGGCAGACCCCAGCCGAGAACATAGGGCCCTGGAAGCCCAGACTTGGGCCGGGCCCAACGAACTCGGGCTGGATACACATGGTCAGACGAGGAAAGAGCTAAAGGAATATCCACTCCCAAATCCTGGCCCATAGCTCTTGCTAAGACTAACACCAAAGACAACAGGAACAGTTGCCATTTACTGAGCCCTTACTAAGCGTTAATGAAGTTAATGATGGTGACCACCAGTGAGCCCTCCCAATGAGTCCAGGAAGTGTCTGCTCCGGGCCAGGCGCTACTCAGGCCCTTCCCATTGGCGGGGCTCTCAAATCCTCAGCAAAGCGCTAGGAGATGGCCTTGGAGAGACGGGCCTTGGGGCCTGGGTGCTTTGGCACTGAGCAGTGTTCCAATTTTAGAAAGGGATTGGGGTCTGGGTCACACCCCACGCTCTTTCCCATTCATAATTCCCGAGGGCCCCCTGAATGGGGTACACAGAGGCCACGAATAGCCTGGCTTCTCTTCGGGTTTGATTCTGCCTCCAAATGAGCTGCAAAGGGCATTTTTTACTTTTCAGAGTGGTTCTCGGATTTCAGAACTGCAGCTAAGGGGAGCGGACCTGTGTTGTTACCGCTGTCTGACCAGTGACATGCGTGGAGCACAGAGAGGCTGAGTAACTTGCCGAGGGCCTCAGAGCAGCGATTCCAACACTGGTGGTTGAGTCCTGGAGTTGAGGCCTTGGCCCCTTCCCTATCTTATAAAAGTGTTGTGGTCTGTGCTCCCTTCAACTCTGGGTGGGAGTGGGGGCCCAGCCGTTTTCCCTTCAATTTAGAGAGGCAGAAGCCCGGGCTCGAGAGGCCATGCGCCTTGCCCCAGGCCCCCAGCCTCCCCTGTTGCTGCCCCGGGAACCGTGGCTGCTGGGAACTCAGGGCAGGAGGGACAAACGGCATCCCCGGAGACCACTTCGGGCAGAGGCGGGGGGAACCCCAGTGGCTTGGTCCCTTCCACCTGCCCAGGAGGCCTGGAGAGTGAGAGAAAGGACAGCCCATTGCCTCTAGAAGTTCTCTTCCTCTAGGCTCAACAAGGCCCACCTCCCCAGCTGGACCTCATCGGCAGGAATAAACATCATCAAGGACATGTTTAGTCTTCCACCGGGATTTACAATGTGCTGGGAAAGAAAAAATAAATCATTCATTCTAACTTGAGTGAGAGAGCACTGCCAGAACGTCCCCAGCAGAGCCAGGAAATGTCCCTCTGCTCGCAGGAGAGGTGGACCAAGGTGAGGTGGGCCGGGACCAGGGGGCATGGGGTATGGAGCCTGGTGGGGAGGAGGAGCGGGAGGCAGGGGAGGGAATCACGGGGTAGGACGGACAGTTTGGACTGGAGTCAGGAGTCCCGATTCTCCAAACAAGCCTTGCTCTGGGGCCGTGGGACGCCACTGAGGCGTAGCTGCTGGCTGTCAGCCAAGCGGAGATCATACCAGCCTGCAGGGAGGCAGGGTGCTAGAAAGGGAGGCATGGGCCTTGGGTCAGAGGGATGGGGATGGAATTCTCCACCCTGAAGCATCTGAGCTATGCGTGGCTGTGGCCAAGTCATTTTGCTGCTCTCTGCCTCAGTTTCTTAAAACTGGAAAATGCTTGTAAAAGTGAAGTGTGTATCAAGTTACTAGCTCAGCTCCTGGCATGTGGTTGGCATTCAACAGGGGCCAGAGATGGGGGCCATCACTATTACTGTGAGGTGGGGAAACTCAGACAGTGAGAAGGCAGACTGCCGAGACCCCTACAGAGCCGACCGCCTTCTAAGTCATGGAACCCAGCTCACCAGGGCCCAGTTCTTATCCACCCTGATTATGACCTACCTCCAACTGGGTCCCAGAGAAGCCCCAGGTGCCACAGGGCAGAAATAAAGACCAGATCTTACAATCCTTTCACTGAGAAAAGAGCTGCCCTCCTTTAAATGCTGCCTTCCCATCTGGTAGCCAAGCGAGCTTCCTTTCATCTGCTGAAACCACTATTTCCCCTTTTGCCTTGGCTGCTGGGAAGGTCAGTATTCAAGTGAGCCCTCAGCTACTGTGTCTAGTGCCCTGGCATCAGGGCCACTGCTTTTCCTCTTCCAATGTGCATTCCAGTCCCTCTCGTTTTGACTTTAGTTACCCGGTGCCTGTGTTGGAATTCAACCCTACTTCTGGGAAAGAGGCTAGGAGTGGATTATAGAGAAGTAAAACAGACTCAGGTAGGAGCCACTGCGATGAAAAATCACACCAGTATGAACCAGGAGCCGCCTGGGTTCAAAGCCTGGCCCTGCCGCTTACTCGCCATGTGACCTTTGATCAAGGGGCCTCATTTCTGCATTCTGGCTTCCACATCTGAAAATGAGGGTATCATGCCCATGACCGCACAGGACCCCAGGGAGGAAAAACTCAGTGAGCACAGTCTGCCCGCCACAGGGGGTGGCAGCCTTGTTCTAGGCTTCATGAAGTGTTAGTTGTTGATGTTGGTGTAATGTTTTCTTGCCTTCCTTCGAAGAGCGATCTGAAGCAACCAGACCTTTGAGTGGTAAAATTGGGAGCCCACGAGCCACCAGCTCCGCCTCCCCAATCGCTGGGTAAGAACTGTAGTGCTGGAGGAAAGTGGTGGCCCCCAGGGGCATCCGAGGCACCGGCCATGTGCAGTGGGTCTGGGGTGAGCTCTCGGTCCTTGTGTGGTCCAGCCACTGGCTGACTGGGTGCCCCAGCCCCTCATCTGTCAGATAGGGATTCTCATGCTACCCTGAGAGGGAAGGCATGGGGAGCATGTGAAAGAATGAAAGCAAAGTGGCCAGCATCGTATGGTAGTACATGGTGTGTGCTGAACCAACCGCAGGGACGCCGGGGGTTCTAGTCCCTGTATTACTGTCAGTATTGTTTGACAACTCTCTGAATACCTGTCTCCCCTATCTGTCAATGAAACACAGCACCCAGCTGCCGGAAGGACAAGACAATGTGTGTAAAGCTTCTAGAAGATACTGTGTGCACACAGTAGGTGCTCCATAAGTGCTAACTTTGATAGTCACAATCAACTGGCTCACCCAACAGCTATTCCTGGCTTCCCTTCTCCCTTGTGCCTGTGTCGCTCGAGTCCCCTTGAAGCCAGGGTGCCTTTGTGACCCAATCTGGAGAAGACTGTTGGAGGACTTGCTTTTCTGATCAAAGGGATGGCTCGGGGCTGGCACTGCCCGTTTCCCTCTGTTCTGGCTACAGCTGCACAGATGGTGCTCTGGCAGCCATCTTGTGACCATGAGGTGAGTGGAGTGATCTAGTGAGTGGCATGGTGAGGATGCTGAACAGACAGCCAGAAGCATTGTCTCTGATTCCAGCCTGACTTCTGATTAAGTCAATAGTGAATGTCAGCCTGATCTTCTATTCCTTAAAGCTGAGTGCCTTCCCTGTGACGCAAAACTAATTTTTTTTATTGACAGCCTCCTCCCTGGGCCCCATCTATGGATGAGTGGCATGGATTTAGTACGTGCTGAGGTGCTTGAATAAAAACAAGAAGAACAACATCTATTGGGCGTTGACCATGCCAAGCACTATGCTGTGTTTTACTAAGATAATCCCCCTGAATCCTCACCAGAACCAGAAGCTAAATTTATTATTGCCCTCCATTTGCAGAAGGGGAGACAGGCCCCGAGAGGCAAGCGGCTTGCCCACCGTCCCCCAGCTACAAGGTGCTGGGGTAGAACTGCATTCAGGCCCATAGTGACCCTGCCCAAAATGCTGTCCCCTTACATCTCACTAGGAGATCGCAGGGACCGGACCTTCTGGGTTTGTCTGAAACAGCTGAGAAGCCCTTGGTCTCTCCCCTACCCCCGGGACCAATCCCCCTACAGGCCCAGCCCAGCCCAGCCCAGCCAGGGGCCAGGAGAGTGCTTACCTTGCCCATGTTGAAATAGAAGAGGGCTCCTGCGGCCACCTGGACGATAAGGATCAGGAGGAGGAAGGCAAAATACTGGGGACACAGAGGAGCAAGGAGTCAGCTGCACGCCCCGTCCCCCGGGGTGCACCCCCCCTGCTCACCCCTGCAGGCAGGCGCTCCCGTAGTTGGAACCAGGGAGCACGCAGGTGCCCCTCGGCTGGCCGGCGGCACTCACCAGCCCCAGCAGGCAGCGGACCTCCTTGATGGCACCGATGCAGCCCAGGAAGCCCATGAACATGGTGACGGCCCCCACGCCGATGAAGACGCAGGCCCCCACCTTGAGCGAGCTGGAGGAGGTCTCTGGGGATGGAGAGAAGGACACTCAGTCGGGCCCAGCTGCCTCACCCTCGTTAAGCACACCATCGGGGGGGAAGGCCGAAGGTCGAGCACTGCTCCCCTTGGGCTCAGCCCCCACCAGACACTGTGCTAGCTGCTGGGGAGACAGGAGTCAGACGACTGAGGTCCCCATGGCCAGGAGCTGCCACGCAGTAGGGCGGGATGTAGGGACAATACACAGCACAGATCCCCCAGTTGTGGGGAGAGCCACAGGGACACGGAGGCTAGCTCCAGTAGACAACCATGGGGCTGGGAGTGGACTGGGTGGCTGGGAAAGGGCTGGTGTGAGCAGAGGAGAACCTAGAAGCAGCCTAGTGAAGCTCTGAGAGGGGAAGGCATTGCAGGTGGGCGGGGAGGGGAGGGAGGGGCGGCGGGGTGGGAACAGCAAGGAGGAAGGAGCTAGGATGTACTTAAAGAAGGCGAGACAGAGTGGGCCTGTGTGAGTCTGACCTGTGATATGCCTGAGAAAGAGAGTGGTGCCTGATGACAAGAGACCCTCTCTGGGGCCGCCCCTGTGGGCAAAGGTCTAGCAGTTCCCAAGAAGCCCAGCACATCGCCTGCGAGAACAGGGCGCAACTCACGCCCACCTCCAGATGCCCTGTACCCAGAGGCTGTCAGACGCAGAAGAGCCAGGGCGGATGGGCCTCCCCCTGGCAGGGGCGGCAGACTCCTCCGACAAAAGCCCCTGCACTCGCCAGGAGGCAGCAGGGGCAGGATGTTTCCAGAAACCTGGCGAGCAGCCTGGAGTGCATTACTGGATCAGGGGAACCTGTTAGGGAAGTAGATTCCTGGGTCCGTCACAACTGCACAGACTTTCCTGGGAGGCCACCCGGAACCTGCAATTTTAATGTGCCAGGCAAGGCATGGCCAGAGCTGGCACAAGTGGCTGTCAGCAGGGAGGGCACTGGCCAGCTCCCTGGGGGTGGGGGGGGTGGTGGCTGAGAGAAGCTGAGATCCCCACCCCAGCCACTGAGGGCCCCTGAGCACCCTTAAGCAATCATTACAAAGCTGAAGTGTGGGTGGACAGGACGGCCGGATTCAGCCCCACTTCCTGGTCACAGACAGAAATGTTCTGGAGCTCGGGAGGAGTCCTGGCCAGCCCACCTCGATCTCAGGGGGCAGGGTAGGGCTGCCTACCCCCCAGCTCCACACAGGAGCCCCCAGGCAGGTGGGGCAGGGAGGGGAGTGGGGAAGCAGTGCCCCTGCTGGGGTGAGCATGGGGGGCTCCTGGCTCCTCCCAGGGATGACTCCCAGAGAAAAGAAATTTGGCAGAGTCTGGAATGCACCGCGTGCCTGCCAGAACAAGGCTCTTTATCCGGATCATCCCTTCATTTCCACATCGCTTCGTGTCCACGCCAGGCCCATGAGGGTGGATTTACATCCTGATTTGTCCCCAAGGGCCCTGACGCCCAGCCAGGCTAAGAGGTCACCCAGATGCCCAGCAGGCCAAGACCCAGGGCTGAGACCTCCCCAATTCAGCTTCTCCCCCAGGAGGCCAGCCCAGCTGCAGGGTCTCAGTTTCTCAGAACATCCAGCGGACACCAGTCCCTGACCGCACCCAGGATCTCAGGCTGGCCCCGATCTGAGCACCCTGACTTAGGAAGGGGCCAAGTGGACATTCTGGGGAGGCCCTCCACTGTGCACGGCAGAAACGTCTGGGTCTTGCAGGGCTTGGCAGGTACCAGAGAGGCAGAAGTGGCCCCTAATGAAAGGGACTGGAAGCAACAAGAAAGGGGTTCCCATCCCAGCTCTGCTGCGAACAGGGTCTAAGCCTGGGCAGGCCATCCTTTGGCTTCTGTTTCTTTATCTGTGAAATGGAACTAAATCCTATTTCTTCAAGATGTTCTTACCAACTCCATCACTTCCGTAGGGTTGACTAGTTACTAGGAGCTGTTCTAAACACTTTTCACTTCTCACAACCACCTTATAACATAGATTTAATGATTATCCCCATTTTCCAGATGAAGAGGCCCAGAGAGGTGAAGTAACTTGCCCACGATCACTCAGCTAGGAGGTAGCAGAGCCAGGATTTGAACTGTGGCAGCCTGGCTCCAGAGTCTGTGCTCCTGACCACAGAGCAAAGTCTGATTAAGGCAGGACTGCGTAGCGAGTGTGAAAACCCTGCAGTATATTGGGGTTTGGGGTATGGGGGCTCAGGAGCCATGCCCCTGTTCACATCCCAGCTCCCACTCCTGGCTGAGTGTCCTGGGACAGGTTAACTTCCCTTCCTGTGCTTTCGTTTCCTCCACTGTAAAATCGGGACAGACACACCTCGCCCTGCGGACTCCCAGTTAGGGAGTCCTCACCAATTAGGTTGAGGGGAGAGCTGTGTCACGTGGGCCTGGAACGTCTGTAGTAGGTCAGAGCCCTGGGTCCCAGCCCTGTGTGATTCTTAGCAAGTCTTCTCTCTGCTAGATCAGTGCTTCAGAACCCTGGCAGCCTAGGGAATCACCCGGGGACCTTTTTAAAAATCACAATGCTCCAGGCCCCCACCCGCACACCAATGGAGTCTGATCCCCTGGGGTGGGCCCGGGACTCTTGTATTTGTGAAAACATTCTGGGTGCATCTACCAGTGTATCTAGGGGACCTCTGCCTTCTGGCAGCTGGAGAGTCTTCCAACTGAACAGGGAGGAGGTAGGAGGAGCAGTAAGAGGTTCCTGGAGCCTGGGGCAAGGTGCAGGGGACAGATATGCAGGGGATGAGCTGGGCCTCGAGACTTTGCCCCCTGGCGCAGTGCCTGCTGGGTGTGGCCCAGGACAGGAAGTGGGGAGCTGGGGCCTAATCAGGGCAGAGGAGGGTGCATCCCAGGCCGGGAAGGCGTGGGGAGCATGGGCATCCCACTGGGGTGGGAAATGCAGAGCCTCACCCCAGAACAGGGGAACAGTCTGCAGCCCCCCAACCCCCAGCAGGAGGCAGGGCCAAGAGCCCCAGGCTGCATCGGATGTGGCTGGAGGGTGGCTCATCCTTGCTTCCTTTCAGGTCCGAGGGGAGGCCTAGCCCCCTGGGGCCACAGTGACAGGTGTGGCCTCTCTATCACCCATCCCAGCCTGGTTCCGCTTTATTCAAATCAAGCAGCTGTCATGGGCCTGGGTCCAAATCTGCTGCCTCAGCGGCAGCTGGGAGGGAACTGAGCCAAGGACACACTCACTGAGGGCAGTGGCATCACTGTGCTACTTGGGGCCCTCAGCTGTGCCTCCCGTCCACCTAAGGGCATCCATGAGGTCAGTGCAGAAAGCCTGGCAGGCTTCCTGGAGGAGGCTGGGGGTAGCTCGGGAAGGGCTCTTACCATCTGTGCAGGAGTGCCCTGGGCTTCTTTCCTCCTTCTTCAAGAGTGAGAGAAGGGGCTTCCATGCTGTGGTTCCCCTTACCACGGGCAGCATTTAGGATCAAAGCTCTGGGGGTTTAAGTCTCACACCTATCACTGGAAGCTCTGGGAACGTGAGCCAGGGACATCACTTCTCTGAGCCCCGTCTCTTCATTTGTCAGGCAGGACAGGAACAGTTCCTACCTCACAGGGCGGTCGAGGGATCAAGGCAATTTTCACGGGCTAAATGCTTGGCCCCTTGCCGGCCCCATAATGAGCCCAGACCGTGGGTGCTATGTCCGCGTCTTCTTCCTCAGTCCAGAGGCCCAAAGAACCTAGCTGATGCCAGGCACAGCAGACATATCTTGGACTCCTGACAATCTGTCTTTCCTGGCCTTTCCTACATTTCTCTGAACTGACCAGGGAAGGAGTGTAGCCCACATCTCGCTGAGCTGGCAAATGGAGGGACAGAAACTATAAGAGGCTTTCTCAAGGTCAGCGCCGAGGGAAGGGGTCCAGGCTGGGACAGCAAGCCTCCCTCAACCCCCAGTGTTCTCCGGACAACAGCAGCTTTGTGTGGGGAGGGAGAGAAAATTCCTCCCAAAAACCCCTGCAGAGGGGGAGCCCCAGGGCAGAGTGGTCAGCACAGGACCTGGGCGAGGCCTCAAGAACGGCTGGAAAAGCAACCCGCTTTCAGGTTCAAGTTCTTGTGAGCAGCCCTGAGGGCCGCTCCAGGGCCCCACTGCTCCAGGGCCAGCCGGGCAGGGGGATCGGTGGGAGGGACCCTTACGTAGCACAGAGATGAAACTGCTCTTGTCGGCCAGGATCCACACCCCGAAACCCAGGATCACCGCGCCCAGGATCTGGAAAGAGAAGGTGCAGTCAGTGGGGGCCTGTGGGGGCCCCTGCCCAGCTGCCCCTGCACGAGGCCAGGAGGATCCGGGGGTGGGGGGGTGTACCACCTCCATCCTCAGGCCCCACACCCCAAGTCCCAGCCATCCAGACAGCAAGGCCATGTGTGGGGAGTCCCTCATGCCTCCCATCTCCCCTACCCCACCCCCATACATGGTCAAACAAAACTTATTAGCTTTGAGGGGTGCAGCCTCCTCCCAGGGGTACCCCATGACTTTACCTCCTGGCCCTGTCCTGTGCTCACCCGCTCCACTCCAGGAGCCAAGCCCTGATAGGCACATTGCAATGCTGTTCCTCATCCCCAAGCGAGGACCTCACTCACCCTACCCTACCCTAGTTGGGCCCCCTTAAAGACAACAGCGGCAGCTGATGACCCTACATTCTTCCCCTGTGTCGCCCAGCAGGCCACCTGTCCCCTCCTCCCTCCTTGCCAGGTGGGCCCTGTTATCATCCTCACGTTACAGATGGGGACACAGAGGCCCCGACTTTGCCAAGGGTCACCCATTCCATCCTTCTGGGGCTCACAGCCAGGTCTGACTACTACCCCAGGCCAGACAGTGGCTCACACTAGCTGCAGGATACTTGGACCCGTCCTGGGACATCACTTGGAAAGCCAGTCTCTGGGGGCAGGGAGGCTACCGAGGAGTCATTGAGGGGAAGGGTCGGCCCTTGGGTGGGCGTGTCTCAGATGACACAGCTTGCTGGGATGAAGGGGGACTTCATAGAACCAGGGAGTTTGGTTCCCAGATTCCTGAGGCCCTGCCCACCCCGAGCCCACACGTCACGGCACAGCTGGCCAGTGGCCAGGCGTTGGGCCCAC
The DNA here is from genome assembly GCF_963455335.1 of Martes martes. Taxonomy (NCBI): domain Eukaryota; kingdom Metazoa; phylum Chordata; class Mammalia; order Carnivora; family Mustelidae; genus Martes; species Martes martes. The sequence goes on from NC_137898.1 coordinate 21,069,244, forward strand.
GGTCTGCTCTGTGCCCCCAGAACCCTGCAGCAGAGCACCTGACCTGCTCACCTCCTGCGAGGGCGGGACAGAAAATTCCCTCTGGGTAAGCACAACCCCAAGGAGATCGAAATCCAGGACTGCCCAGCTAACCTCCTCAGCTCGTCTCCAAGCACCCACGAAGGAAGTCCCCAGCAAGAACCCAGGGGGGCCTCTGCAGGTTTCCCAACCAGAGATTGCCATCTGGAGTGGCTGGACCAGCCCCGAGTCTGTGGGCCAGCCAGGAAGAGGCCCAGTCAGGCGGCCAGCCAGAACTGGGGAGGCACATGGCCCCCTCTTTCTCTGTGAACCCAGACTGGAACTATGGGGCACCCCCCGCCCCACTGCCCACAAATTGCCCCCCAGCTCCGCCAGAATCTCCAGACAGGGCTCTGCCAGGAGCTGGGACCCTCACACCGGTGTCCTTCCCCCGGAACAGCAGAGCCTCAGCAGCTCCTGGATTTCTGTGAACCTCAGAAAAGCTGACGAGGTAATTTTCTGGGGCGTCTAGGGCCAGGAATTTGCAGGCAAGGATGTACACGTGTACATGTGAGCATACGCAAGCACACACAGCCGCCAGAGCAAACTTTCCAAACCACAAGTCTGATCACGTAACTGCTTCCCGATGTGCGTAGAACAGAGAGCAGGATTCTTCCTGGAAGGCCGGCGCAGCAGGCACCCCGGAGCCCCACACTCCGCCCCACTCCCCGACACTGGACTTCGATGCTTCTGCTGGAACTCCCCCCACCGCCATTGCCTCTAACCCCAGGGAGCTTCTGCGGACCATCCCGACAAGGTCGGCTGCCTTATAACCTGCTCTCCGGGGGGCCATAACCTTCATGCCCAGCACCCTGCACAGCCACCAGAACCCATCCCCTGCCCCAAACAGAGCCCCCAGAGCAAAAAGCATAACTCCCCTGTTGGTGAGTATCTGCCTGGCACCCGCAACCGGGGTCTGCACGCACAGAGGGTCAAATACCCACTTGGTGAATTAGTGGTGAGTGAACAAGGAGATGAACCAACCAAGGTACACTGTCCCTGCCCCCCTCTCCCTGCACCCTCCTGTGATAAGAGCTCCCCCTCGCCCTGCCCACCCCTCCCCATATCCTGGTGGGCCATCTCTGGCCCCAGCACACAGGGAGTTAACACCGGACTCCAGCCAGCCCCCAAAGCTCTGGCCAGGGACCAGCTTTTCCAGTCTCTGGCTCCACGGAGGAGAAGGGACCCCCTTGGCCAAAACCATCAACCCTGTTTCCTTTCTCCACGAAGTCTCCACCCCCTCCCTCCCGCTACATACGGTGAGCTGGCTGTCTGGGCCCCTGGACTGCAAAGCCGCCTCTCTCCGATCTTAGGGTCCCTGGGAACAGAAGCACGGCACTGCGACCCTCCTGTTCCCCAGTCCCGGCCAGCTGGCCCTGGAAGCTGGGCGGAGGCCCAGGAGCCAAGCACTTGCCAAGAAAGGCTTGGCTCTGGCTGCATGGCCACTGTTTTCTAGAGCCCTGGTCCAGCCAGGAGGGACCTGACTATCTGGCTGGGGAAGCCCAGGTGCCCTGCCCCCAGCAGAGCTTCCAGGCCCGGCTGCGGTCCACAGAGGATGAGAGCCACAGCAAGGCCTTGGCCTGGTCCTCAAAGAGGGTACCAGGGCTAGAGCCAGGGCTGGACAGCGGCAGGGCAGGGGCACCTCAGGGGTCCATAGGAGTGCTGGGAACACACTCATGTCTGTGTGTTGGGGCATAGTTAGGAGGAGAAATTGAGAATGATTATTTCCCAAACTGTCTACGACCCTATGTAACTTGCAACGTAGAACAACTTTTCCCCAGGAATCCGTGTCCGCTGTAGAAAATTTGGAAAAGGGGCAGGAAAGCATAAAGAATAAAATCCAAATTCTCAGGAATCCCAAAATGAACATTCAGAGGCACTTTCTTCTCTCAAAAATATCCATGCATGTGTGCACTTTTTAAGAGTAAATCTGAATCATAATAAACATCCTATTTTTCAGCCTGATTTTCTAACAGTAGCGGGTAAACAGCAACCCAGAGGAGACAGCCCCCAGCAGCACCCTGCACCCAGGAAGGCCTCTCAGGATCTCCCCCAGCCCCGTCTCTCTCACACATACACACACACACTCATGCACACACACATTCACACATGTGCAGACTCACACATGTATCACACGCTCTCCAGCCCCATCATGCACACATTCATGCACATACACATTCACACATGTGCACACACACCCTACCCCATCACACACTTGCACACACATACATTCACATACATGCACACTCATACATGCATCACATGCTCTCCCTGCCATCACATACGCTCATGAACACTCACATGTACACACGTGCACTCACACATGCCTCACATGCTCCCCCTGCCCCATCACACATTCACATATACATTCACACACAGACATACTCATGCATGCATACACACACCCTGCCCCATCACATACAGACCAATGCACACTCACATACACACACGTGTACTCACACATGCATCACACGCTCCCCCTGCCCCATCAAACACACACATGCACTCACACACTTCACACATGCATCACACTCTCCTGCTGCCCCATCACACACTCAAGCACCCATTGATACATTGACACATGTGCACACTCACATATGCATCACACTCCCCCTGCCCCATCACACATACACTCATGCACACATATTCACACACGTGCATACTCACACATGCACCACTCTCCCCTTACCCCATCACCCTCATACATACATTCACACACATGCATACTTGCACACGCATCACACTCTCCCCCCTCGCCCAACACACACACGCTCATGCACACACATACATTCACACATGTGCACTCACACACGCATCACACCCTCCCCTGCCCCATCACGCACACACTCATACACACACACTCACTCACATACACAACCACACACATACACACACAAACTCCAAGCAAGAGGAGTCAGTGTCAGGTCTGAGAGGAAAATTGAGGTCGCAGGAAAACCAGTTTCAGATGTGCACCTGCCTTACACATCTGGGCAGCCCTATGCTCAGGGACCTAAGGAGGGGCCTGCCAGGGTGGGTCTGGGGGAGGGGGGTGTGTCCCCACTCTGGCCCCAAGCCTGCGGGTCTCTTGCACACCCTCTGGGGGGTGTGGGTTCATCCCCCACAGTGGGTGTGAGGGTGGGGGAGGGGTGACAGCTGTAACAGCAAGATCTTCAGAGGGGGTGCAGAAGGTTCGGGGCCGGCACAGAGAAGTCTCTGCTGATGAGTTAGGGGACACCCGGGGGGCTCTTCCCCACCCATGCCCACCTCCAACCCAGACCAGCCCAGCCCTCAGTGCCCCAGGAGAAGGGACAGCAGGGATGGGCATCCAGCGTTCTGCCACAGAACCAGCTGGAAAGCAGGCCATCTCCTGGCTGGCCCCACCCGGTTCCATTCACCGTGGTCTGTGCTCAGCCCCCACCCACCGCCCCTGACCACCACCCTGGGGCCTGGAATCTCTGGAGGGTCTGAGCCTGGGCAGCCCCAGGGGAGAGTCTCTGTGGGAGGCAGTGGGCTGGTGCAGGTCATACTTACAAAGAAGAGCAAGTTGAAGAGGAAGAGAAAGTACTTGGTGACTTTGATACAGGCTGACCCCATCCTGATGGTCCTGGAGCTCCCTGGCAGGAAGAAGAGAAGGCAGGTAGGTCAAGGCCAGGAGGGAAGGGGAACAAAGCTGACAGGCACCCGGAGTCCCAGAGAGGTTAGATGACTGGCCCAAAGCCACACAGCTAGGCAGTGTAGGCCTATAGGCCATCTCGGTTGCTTGATGTTTGACAGCTGTGAGTCTGGACAGGCCCCTCGACTGGGCAGGGCCTGGAGGGAAATGACATAAGACCTTCTCGGGCTTTGGAAATACCCAGATGGATGCTGGTCAAAGTCAGGAGGCCAGGAAGTTAGCGGGGGACTGCTGGAGACCCAGAGGGGAGACAGTGGCTTGTGGCACAGATCCGTAGCCCTCTCCGGGGCCAGGGGCCTGCTGGGGGAGAGGAGAGTTCCAGCCTTTCAGAAAAGGGACCGAGAGCTCCCTGCACCATCTCTTCACAAAGGGCACAAGTGTGCATTGTCGAACATCCACCGAACAGAACATTCAACAGAGTGAACACAAATTAAAAAAAAAATTGTTCTCTCACCCCAGAAATAAAAACTGTCCTCGTTTTAGTAGCTCAACTTGCAGCATGTGTGTTTCACAGATGGTTTTAAACAAAACTGGGCTCTTAGCGTATAGAGGGATTCGTAACCTGCTTTTTTCATTCGACAACACACTCTGCGTGTGCTGGTAAAATGTCCCACAACGTAACTTCACCTGCTGCGTAGGATTCCATCCTGTTGACTGTTTCACATTTTGGAGGGTCAGCTTCCTCCAGAAAATCCAGGTATGGGCAGCATTTTACATATAATGTCTGAGGGTTCAGAGGCCCCATTAAGCCCATTCAGAAGCCCCCAAAGATCCTAGGGTTAAAGTCCCAGATACAGATTTGTCCCAAAGCATGTAGTCAGTACTCTACGATTAGACACACGGCTGTTGCCCATTTTTCACTGTCATCCTGCGTGACACACTCGTGCTTTTGAAACGGCGCAGACCATGCTGGAGCGCACTGGTGTCTCTCTCCACACTGACGGACCCCAAGCCAGGGCAGAACTCAGGGAGGAAGAGGGAAGCTGGCTGCCCTCATCCCTTCCCCGAAGCCACACAATCCTGGAATGACAGCGGCCAGCTCTCGGACCCTGTGGGGTGACAGCAGCCAGTGCGGGGCAGCTGGGGACGGGACAGCTGCATGGGACAGCTGCTCAGGCAGAGCTGGGCTTGGGGGCGGGGAAGCAGGCATCGGGCCCAGTCCTGTTCCCACAGGCCCTATGTCGGGGGAGGGGGAGAGCAGGGCACAAAGCAGAAGAAGGAGAGCTAATGGGTCGGCTTCACCCCTTCTTCCTCCTGCAAGGGTAGAAGGCAGTCCTAAGCGATGTGAATCTCCCCTGCCCATAAGGAAGTCCCCTCTGCCTTTTTCTGAAAGTAATCACCTTCTATCATCCTTGCCAGGAGGAGCTCAGCTTTGACTTTTCTATACCTCCAGGGAGAGGGGAGAGGGCTGAAGGGGGGAGGGCTCACTACCTCCCAGGCAGTCCATTTCAGGGTTCTGACATCTCAATTCGGGAGAATTTTCTCTAGCTGCCTTGCTGGGGGTCAGATTGGGGCACAACATGAAGCAAAGCTGTCCAAAGAAGGAAAAGGCTGTCTGGGATGGTAGTGAGCACCTTGTCACAACCGGCATGGAAGCAAAGTGTGAGTTAATACTTTCGGGGATTCAAGTGCTACCTGGGGACGTTAGACTGAATGGTTCTTCCAGTCTACCAGGGTCCAAGGCTTGAGTCCAAGAAACGCAGGGACACCAGGGACTCCGGGAGCCAGGAAAGTCTGCCCTCGGTAAGTCCACCTGGGTCTGACCCCAGACCCAGGGTGGGGCAAACAAGGGCAAACCTGTGTCAGGAGATCCTGAACCCAGGCTGGCCTGAGGGAGCCCTGCAGCGAATGGTCCGCATAAAAAGGAGCATTTCTGGTCTCCCCCAACACAGCTCTGGACGGACCACAGGCTCTGCGTACACTTGCACAGAACAGCACAGCAGCAGAGGAGAGATCCTCTCACCGAGGGGGCACGTTTCTCATTCCTACCTGGACCGGCTTTCCTCGCCGGGTCTCCTCCCAGTAAGTGACACGGGAGGCCCCAAGAGGGTGACTCAGGCTGCACCCCAGTCTACACAAAGGTCACCCCTTTACTGGGAAGAACCTCACTGACTACGCTCTAGGGGCAGCCAAGGCCCTGACAGCGTGAGCTGGGTTCTTGTGCAACTGGAAAAGTACGCAAGCGGTCTTTGGCAACCGTTGCCTGCTTCTAGAAAGTACGGGAAGGGAGTTTCTACAGGTTCCCCTCCCACATCCGCTGCTCAGGCTGGCCAGCCAGGGCAGCCAGGGCAGCCTTGCAGGGTTGGGGATGCTCAGAAACGGGCAGTTTGTGGACGAAAGTAGATTCGGTTGGGGCCCCTGAGGGAGGAGTAGCTGCCGGTGAATGGGAGGGACTCCAGGCAGCCACCAAAATCCGTCTGTCATCCCCTTCAATCCCCCCAGGCCCAGGAGGTGAGGGAGGTAATCCTATCCCTGGGGGCCGAGGCTCAGAGAGGTGAAGTAATTCATCCAAGCCACACAGCTCGCAAGCAGGGGTGGGCTCCAGAGCCCGAGGTCTGTCCACCGGGAGGTGCCTCCTTCCAGAGAGTGATCTTGACCGTATAAAGGGATCTGCAGGGATGGCTGGGATTCCCTAGTGGGAAAGAAGGAGGCAGAGGCTGCCAAGCGGTTATTCCTTGATGCTCCAAGACTCTGAGCAACCTCTCTGGCCTCAGGCACTCACAAAAATTGTCCTAGGCATCGGGCGAAGCCCTTCAGTGTCCTATGAGCAAACTGAGGCACCGAGGGCTGAAGGAGCTCGCCCCAGATCAGCAGTACATGGACCAGCGAGGACAGAACCCAGGCTGCCTAGCCCCTTGGGCTCCCCGATCCTCTCCAGGAGGCATCTGTGTGAGCTCTGATGCCAGAACAGGAGTCGAGGCAGCCCCATGCCTGGCAGACAGTCCAGCCAATCCCGGCAGGTCCAGAGGCCACCTGGGAACCACCTAGAGGGGGAGAAGGTGCTGAGAACCAGAGCCTGGGGTCACAGCTCCTAGGCATGCTGGCCAACATCCAAGGATTTACAGTCTCTCTTCCCTCTAAGTACAGATGTTTCCCCCTCAAAACAACACGGAGAGGACGATGGGCAGTTCCAAGAAGGCTGGGGGGTCAGCTCAGGCTGAGAACATGCCTGGTGGCACCACGATGGGGCGTGGCGTCAACTTCAGGGACCCCGCCCCTGCCCGAAGTTGGATTCAGATGGCCTGGGGGATCTGAGCCTCAGTCTTCTCATCCATGAGGTGGCAATAAGGGCTGGTGTAGGGCAGGGGTTGGCCAACGGGGTCTTTCTTTTTTTTTTTTTTTTAAGATTTTATTTATTTATTTATTTGATAGACAGGAATCACAAGTAGTCAGAGAGGCAGGCAGGGAGAGAGGAGGGAGCAGGCTCCCCGCTGAGCAGAGAGCCCGATGCAGGGCTCCATCCCAAGACCCTGAGACTGTGACCTGAGCGGAAGGCAGAGGCTTTAACCCACTGAGCCACCCAGGTGCCCCAGCCAACAGGGTCTTTAAATCAACTTCAACCTGCCACCTATTTTTTGTACAACTTGTGAGCTAACAACAGATTTTACATTTTTAAACAGTCAGAAAAAAAATATTTTTAGCACAAGAAATTCACATGTTAATGGCCCTAACCAAAGTTGCACAGCCATGCCCCCCCGGCTTAGGTCTTGGCTGTTCTGGCATTGAGGTGGCAGAGTGGACATCACGATAGAGGCCACTGGACCCTCCTGGAACATCCACTCCCTGGCCTGTTCTGGAACAAGTCTGCCAGCCCGCAGTGCAGGGGATCCAATGACATACACCCGCACGTCTGTAAGAGGCAGCAAGGGTCAGGACCGCCATTAGCTTGAGATCTTTGGGGGTGAGCGATCTGGTGGCAAGAAGTGAATGTAAGGAATTTCAGTCGGGAGAGAGAAGACAAAGGGTCCCGGATAACGGTCCAAACGCTGGCTCTCCCAGCACATGACAGGGAAGGGCCTTGAAGGTCCTCGGCCCCCTCACCGGTAGAGTGACGGTCCTAAATGAACCCGCCGCTATGAACAGTGAGGTCGGTAGCTGGTACGGTCAGGGTACAGTGGGCAGGGTGTGGGGCAGACCCTTCTCAGCACTTGTGGAACCAGTAAGGCCTGAGGGTTTCATCCGCAGATGAAATTAAACAAAAGGAATGTCTCCCAACGTTATGCTTCCGGGTATACACTTTCTGTAAACACCGGAGGGTCAGCCCGTACCTTTCTGTGAGCTATACAGACCGCCAACAACACAAGGGAATGACACGCACGCATATCTGAGTGGAAAATTCCAGAACAGCCGCTGGCAACCGTCTGAGCAGTAGGAAGGAGGTCCCGATTTTATGTTATACTTTATAGTAGGTAAATTGGTAATTTCTAAGCAGCTACAATTTACATTGACCAAATATATCATTTAAGGCCAAATCAATTCATACAATGAAATTACTGCGCTGGTATTTTACTAACTCCTACTCATCCCTCGGGACTGACTTCAGAGATCACCTCCAGGAAGCCTCCTTTTCCAGCCAGCCTCGTCCCCATCACCCTGGCCCTGCCGACAGGCATGCTGGTTAGCCACACTTCCTGTCCGCCGCCTTCTAGTAGCTTTGGATACTGGATCAGTTCCCAGAACAGGCTAGGGCGTTGGGCTGCCTGGGTACGAATGTAATTCTCTCACCTCCTAGCTGTGTGATCTCGGACAAACGACTTACCCTCTCTGAGCTTCACCTTACTCATTTGTGAAAGGAGGAAAAGAAAACCTATTTAGAAGATCTGTCCAGAGATTAAATTAGATAATGTGGATAAAATGCCTGGCATGTAGTAGGCTTTCAATAAATGGAGGTTACTATCCTCGTCCCTGATGCTGTACAGTAATTCTCTACTTAAATTGTCCCATCTTCCCTGTGAACCGTGACACTTCGAGAGGAAAGACTATGTATTATTTACGAGAACAAAGAAGGCTCCCAGCAACGTTGCCTAGTGAAAGATGGGCTGGGTGGCTGGATGAAGCAATGGGTGGGGGGAGGGGGGTGGAGGGATAACTGGATGGATGGAGGGAGGGAGGGAGGGATGGTGGGTAGATCGATGGAGGGACGGAGGAATGAGCAGAGGAATGAAGAGATAGAGGGATGGAGGGGTGGAGGGAGGCTGGAAGGAGGGATGGATGGACAGAATGGAGAGATGGAGGGATGAAGGGAGGAGAGACTTCCACATAAAATACCAGGACTGTCATATGCTCGAGCCACCTGAAACGGGTCTGACACTCACAGCTGAGACTCCCCTTCCCGAGCCTGGGGTAAGGGAGCTACGTGAAGGCCGGGGACATGCAGGCCCAGAGTAGGGAGATGCAGGCTCAGTCCCCTGCTCCGGCAGAACACAAGGGATGAGACCCAGCCCAGGGACCGCCCTCCCTGGGCCAAGGACTGGCTGGGGCCAGAGCAGTGTTTTCAGGAGTGGCTCCTCAGAATAGGAGTCCCAGAAGATGCGCTGTTGAGGACAGGAGGGTTTGCGGTCACTCGCCCTGTGGAGGGCCACTTTTCCCCAAGAGCCACCTGCACGTCGCTGTTCACCTCTCCAAGACGCCCGGCAGCAAGCATGGCCGAGCTGAAGCCATTGTTCCCTTAACAGCCCTCAATACCGCACGGAGCACCTCTTAGGAAAGGCCCGACCAGAGGCTCTCGAGGGCACCTGGGGGCCGGTGCTAAGGAGTCTCAGTGCCACAGCGTTTCCGGCAGGGGATAGGGACAGGTGGGGGATGGCCCTTCCCCTTCCCCTCCCCCTCCTGCCCCCCGGGGCTGGCCCAGACCAGACACCTAGGAGCCCTGCTCACCCATACCCCCTCTCCTTCCTCCCTCTCATCCCACAACCCAGAAGTGTCTCCTCCAGTCCGGCACCTCACCCGACCCAAATCTCACCTCCCGCCTGGCCCAGTACGGCTCCCTGCTGGTCACGGGTTCCCCTTCTGTCCTCCCCAAGCCCTTATCCACACCGCAGGAAGAGGTTTGAAAGCTGTAAGCCAGACCTGGTCACTCCTCTACATACAGTCCTGTAACCATGAGACAGCCACACAAGTCCATACAAAATCCAGGCTCTTTTGGAGCCGAGGCAGCCCTGCCCGCATTGCCCTGCCCCTCCTCTGCCCCTGGCACACCCCCTGCTTCCCATACGCACACTCATTCCCAAGGCCACGCTTCTGTGTCGTGCCAGTACCCCAGGCCCTTGACCGGCTCAGTGCCTCTGCCCTGGCGGTCCCCTCAGACCCATCCACTGGCTCTTTCCCTTCCCATAGGCCAAGTTCTCTCCTCCCAGGGACCTTCCCCAAATACCTGATCTACACAGCAGGCCCAGCCTCCAGCTGCACAGTAGAATCAAAGCCTGCCAACACCCAGCTCCCGTCCCTGCCCCGACCAAGTCATCCATCAGAATCTCAGGGGTAGGGGGGAGGTTCCTCTGTTGACTGTCAGAACAGCACCCTTGATGGGGGGTGGTGGGGGTCAGGAGGGTGCACCTGCCACATGGACCACTCACTGCAGTTAGCTCACTGGTTCACAAGTGCCTCTAGAGCCCGGTTTGAACTTGAGTCCTTCGGGCGAGGGCTGTCTGTGTCTCATTCACCCTAGATCCCAGAGCCTAGAGCAGTGTCAAGCACATGCTCAGCACATGGTGTGTATTTGCAGAAAGAAGGACTGGGAAGGAGGTGTCTGGGGAGATCAGGAAGGAATTCTTAGAGGAGATGGAACAAACCAACTTTGATCCTGCAACTGGGGGTTTCTGGTCCTTAAAATGACATTGCTGGTTTACGGGAAGGGGTGGTTGCTTATTCCCCAAGAATGGATTTTGTTCTCCTCTGGGTCAGAAAAGTTGGTGGGAGCTGTGGGCCCTCTCCCTAGATGCAGACAGGCAGGCACATGCCTCCGTTGGGTTTCAGGGGAATCACTAACCCTAGAATGCCAAGAGGTTCCTACTTCTCCCATCCCAACTGCCTTCAAGTAGTGGTCCCCAATCTCAGCGATGTCAGAATTACCCTGGGAGTTATACAACTGCTCATGCCTGGGCCCCCCTCCCAGAGATCCTGAGTAAGTTGGTCTGGGGCACAGTCCAGGCATTGGGATCTTTTTAAAGTTTTCCAGAGGATTCTAATGTGTTGAGACCCACTGCCTTAGGCCAGGTCGTCAGCACGGCCTGGCCCCTCTGTTCCGAGGGGGAGGCAGGCAGGTCTGGGGTCCCCAGGGTAGCAGGGCCCAGCTGGAGAGAATCTCACATGAAGCTCGAAGCATCTCTGCTCCAACCTCAGCTTCCCAGAGGCTCACGCCCTCCAGGGTTCTTCACTCCAGGAGCAATATCTACTCTGAAGACCTTCGAGATCACTGCATTTCTCAGAGGGGGTGGCGAGAACAAGAGTCTGCAAGTCACACAGTAAGATCAGGGCCGAACACACAGCAGAAGACTTGGCCATCCCCGGTGCACCTGCTGCCCTGCCCTGGCTCCCCGGGGCCTTTTTTCTGCACAGAGAGGTACAGGAGAATCACAGAGCAACCTTTCCTTCCCACCCCCAGAGCTGCCCCAGAGCAGCCCCATAACCCGGGAGACACTGTGGAGCTGCCTTTCTCAGCAGATGAGGGCACTAACCACTCCCCCCACAACCAGCCCGGACAGGTAAGAAGAGGAACCACGATCAGGCTAGTTCGGAGTAGGGCTCCACGCTGGGCCCCTTGGCCACTCCTCCCACTCTCCCTGCCCAAAGATGTCAAATCCACCCCATCTTTACCAGCTGTGTGGTCTTTTTTTTTTTTTTTTTTTTTTTTTTTTTTTTTTTTTAAAGATTTTATTTATTTATTTGACAGACAGATCACAAGTAGGCAGAGAGGCAGGCAGAGAGAGAAGGGAGGAAGCAGGCTCCCTGCTGAGCAGAGAGCCCGATGCGGGGCTCGATCCCAGGACGCCGGGATCATGACCTGAGCCGAAGGCAGCGGCTTTAACCCACTGAGCCACCCAGGCGCCCCAGCTGTGTGGTCTTGAGCAATCACTTCCTTACGGTGCCTCAGCTTCCCCACCTGTAAAATGGACTTACTACTGGATTTACGGCAAGATGCACAAGAGCTTGTCTCTGCAAAGTGCCTGGCACCCAGGAAGTGTCAAATATATGCTACCAATCATAAGAACAATAACCATCCAGAAGTTGTTGACCGCCTGACCGACAGTCCAAAGCCCTCGGGGACAGGGGGTGTTAATTTAGTCTCCTAACGAATGCCAGGCCTGGAGGCCTCCATGCCAGTGATGACTGCCACTCCCTCGCAAGAGGGTGGGGGTTAAGTAGGGCAGGAACGGGCCAGAGAGTAGGGATTAAGCAGGGCGAGGCCTGGGCAGCCTAAGGAACAGGGCCTCTGCCCTGCACATGGGCAGAGCCTCTGTCTCCGGGCCTCTGGCTGTGCCCCAGGGGCCTGCCTGAGGCTTGGAGATCGAGCCGGTTTGGTGAGTTGACAACTGATCTTACCACGTGGGATCAGTCAGCCTGCTCGGGCAGAAAGTAGAATGAGAAAGTCTGGCCCGAATGTTCTGCTCTGGAAGCCTGCCTATCTGGGGGCTCTGCATGGGCAAGCTAGTTCTTAGCTGCTCAGCTCTCCAGTTCTCTGGACTTTGTCCTGGTCATCCATAAAAAGAGGCTGGTCACAGGTGGCTGTGTTTGTTTTCACGTGTGACAGGTGATATGTTTCCTGAACCCTCAGCTAGCTCTGGGGGCTGGCTTTTTGACCTCATCATGATCTTATTTTCCATTCTCGTCTCTTACCTTTTGCTGCTGTTGTTTAAAACAGAAAAGAAAAGAAAAAGTAAAAGGCAGTTTCTCTGGGCGACGGGAAGATCACGAGGCCATAGAACGGGATTAGGCTCAAGTTTCCTTCAAGACCCAGGTTTGAATCCCGGCTCCACTTCCTATTAGCTGCGTGACCTTGAACAAGGGAGTTACTGAATCTCTCTGAGCCCCCAAATCTCATTTCTTACACGGGGGGGCACCACCTCTGCCAGCCTGGGTCAGTAAACATTCGCCCAGATCAGACTCTCCCAGGAATCAAGAGGATTTTGAAGCCCCAAGCCCTACTGTTTGTCTTACAAATGCAGAACCCAACGCCCAGTAAGAAACACTACTGCCACACGATCCCACAAGCCAGGGTGAGAGGCTCTGGTTCTCCTGCGGACCTTACTTACTACCTGCAGCTGGGACTGACATTTGGCATTTGAGGGAAGATGGCCAGGGGTACCCAGGAACATAGGCAGCAGCCGACCCCCTCCTGGCCTGACTGTGGCAGAGGAATAACAGGACCTTAGAGTTTGGAGCCACACCATTTCCACTGTCTCTTATCTAATCTCTCTAACAACCCTCCAAGATACCGTTATCCTTATTTAACACATAAAGAAACAAGAGACTCAGAGGTTCAGTGACTTGCCTAAGGCCACACAAGTAAGTGGCTAAGCCCTGATTAAAATTCAGCTGGGACCTGAGACCAGAGCTCCCCCTACCCTCACCTACCATCTAAGTGAAAGAAGGGGATGGCAGAGCCAGCTCAGCCCACCCTTCTGCACTTTTGCCTGCCTGCCTGCTCCTCATCCTGCCCTAGCTCTGAGGCTGACTCTTGGCTTCTCGTCAGGAAGGAAAAGATGAACCCCACCAATCCAGGCCAGTATGTTCTTCCATGGGACCCTTCCTAGGAGGCTCTGCTCCAAAACCAAGCAACGAGCCTGGGAGGCCATTGGCACAAAGAAGGGGCCACTCCTACAGAGGGTGCAGTGTCGGGAAGAGCCGATACGTTGAGCTTTCCAGCCTCTCTACCTGGCACCATGCAGCCAAAGACTCAAACTGAGGCTGAGCCATAGCCTCAGACATCTCCCTCTCCATGGCCCCTTGCAGACCCTACTCCCTCCCAACGCCGGTTCTAGGGCTTACAAACTCCATAGCACCAAAAGGATGCTTTTGACACCACTAACTTCATCCCCATTTCTCCTTTGAAGAGGCTGAGGCCCCACCCTTTGGGGGAAGGTATGTGCTGAGTATGTATGGTGGGGACAGGGAGGGGACTGGTTAGAGCCATCTGTGTTTCACCTTGAGATACATGTAGAGAAGCATATCTGTTTGTTTGGTACTGAGGTGGACAGACAGAAACATGCCTGGTCTACAGTGACCAGCCCAGGGCTCTCCCTGTTCCCAGGGGCTGAGAAGATAACCAACCATCCTAACGTGTTGGGCACATTCAGCATCTCGGTTGGGAAGCCCTAAGTTAGAGGAATATTTAGAACTGGCTAAGAGGCTGTCCAGGAGCCCCAGATTCCAGGGCCTCCAGCAGGAAGACCCTGATTCCCAGGTGGGCCCTCAGAATTTAGCCCCCTTTCCCAGACCCCTCCCCAGCCCCACAGCAGGGGAAACAATGATGAACTGAGTCATTGTACAGCCTTTGGATTGAGAGACCTAAATGCCAGTCCCATTGCACAGAGCTGTGTGACTTTTGTCAAGTTGCCTACCCACTCCAAGCCTCGGCATCAAATGCGGATATGGAGGCTTGGCCAGGAAGAAGGTGGAATCAGCTTGCCATGCCCTTGGGGGCAGGCATACAGAGACATGAGACTGTGGGGGGAGGAGTCGGGCAAAACGATTACCCCACTCACAGGACAGGAGGTCCCTTAAGATGCAGGACACACAGAGGTTCCTACAAACTGTCCCCGGAAAGTTGCTGCCCCCAAGAACTTGAAACCGACGTCGGGCAGAGGGAGGACTGATGAATGGGAGCATTCATGGAAGTTCATGTAAATTTATGGAAGCATCCCCATACTAGCGCGGCTTCACGAATCTGGCCTCATTGAATCCCACAACATTCTGTGAGGTAGAGAGCAGGGCTTCAACGTCCCTGTTTTATAAGCAGGATCTCCGGGGCTCAGGAACGGGGCAGCACTTGCCCTTGTCGTGTGGCAGATGGGGGTCCAACTTGTGTCCCCCAAGACCCTCTGACTCTGGAGTCCAGTGTCCCGCCTACTTTGTGACCCTGCTCCACATTGCCAAGCCTCCTCACATGGGGTCACTAAAGCCTGGCGTGAGGGCGGCAGTTCCCGGCTCCTGAACTCATGGAATCAGAGCCACCAGGATGGGTCCAGGCACCTGCAGGCTTCATGCACAAGTGTTTCAGAATCCAGACCCCGAGCTAGCCTGCAGGGCCGGACTGAAACACCAGGACATGGACTTGGGCCTGATCAGCACAGGCGACCTCAGAAAGCCTGAGGGGCTGCCCTCCCAGAGCTCCCAAGTGGTCACTTCAATTCAGAGATTCCACCCCAAGCCAAGCCCACTGCAGTGCGTGGAATCCCCACTTCAGGCGGGCCCTGAGCTGGACATGGGAACAGATGAACGCACCCCGTCCCTGCCCTCAGGGAGTGCCCCGTCTGGAGGGACAGAGCCCTGCAAGGGAGCAATTACACACCAACATCACGTTCAAGTAGCACCCAGCCTCCCGCTCTCCCTCCAGGATGAGACAGGTGCTTGAGAACACAGTCCCTGGTACTGGACAATAACAATAGCCAGCGCTTAGGCCATGACTACTGGCCAGATTGTGTAAGTGCTTCATGTGGCTCGGTTCATCCTTGCAATGAGCCGACGAGAGGACGACTGCTTTGATCTCCAGTTTATGGGTGAAGAAAGTGAGGCTCAGGGTGGGAAAGGGACTTGCCCAAGGTCACAAAGACCGTAAAGCTAGGAGTTGAACCCCATGGTCCGACCCTCTGCTGTTACATGACATGGCCCGCAGAAACCAGTTTACAAATGGTCAGGTACTAAAATAGCCTCACCAAGGCCCAGACTGCATTCATTGGGTTCTACAGCCCAGTCTCTAAGCCCAGCCCACTGAAGACCTCCGGCACCACACGGGGCACCAGGGGTCAGCTTGCATACCCATCGCAGAGCCTGGCAGCTGGTGGTTAATAAAGGGTTAACATGTGGGCCAGGGCTGGGGTTCCCAAGACTGAGGGTGGGTGCTAACTGTGGGCCCCAGGGAGGCAACTGGGGCGAAGAAGGGGGCTCTAATCAGGAACCCCACATGGCATCAGGCAGGCCCTTCAATCATGGCATCCTCTCCCGAGGCACTGGGTTCAAGAAGAAAGAGAACGAGCAGCTGAGAGGCCACCTCCTCCCAGCAGCCTTCCCAGAAGACTCTTCTGCACAGACTCTCTCAGAGCACTGTCTGATGGCCCTAATTCTCTTGGCATGTGTAGTTACGGTGGGCATCAGACAGGGTGGGCATCAGACACATGGGGTCAAGCCCTGGCTCTGTCTGCCCCTGTTACTTGACTTTTCTGAGTCAGGGCTCTCTAGGGTCTCATACTCTCTCCTTCAGTCCTTCCCCCCACCTGCCTCTTCCCTTCTGTATACATCCCTGTCTCTGCCAGTGGCTTCCTCCCTGTGTCCAAGACCAGCTCTCAAGTCTCCTCCTCTTGCATCCTGAGAGCTTCTGACATCCAGGATGTCCCACGGCAACTGGCCAGCACACAGGCCCCCGGCTCCAGCCTAGTCAGCCTTCCCCAGGGCAGGCACCGAGCTCCAGGGAGGAGTGGCCTGGAGAAATCCATTTCCACAGCTGGCTGTGGGCATCTAAGGCCTAGATTCCCAGGCAGGGTAGGGGACACTGAAGCAGCCCAGATACCTAACAGCTGGTGCACAGCCTGATGGGTTTCCATCCCCACGGAGAAAGGGCTCCAGGCCTGTCGGGTCCTCTGGGATTGCCCAGGATCAGGGCCTGAGCAGCCTCAGCCAGGGTGCCCTTGGGTCTCAGCACTTCTGGAGACACTCTGGCTTCAGAGGTACTTGGAGGGCAGGCAGAGGTTGACTGGTAGGAGGCTGTTGTTGGGCGGGGAGTAAAAAGAGTAGCAGGAAAGGGCAGTGACCCAGACATAAGGAAAGAGAGACAGAATGACAGGGGTGGGCAACACAGAGAGAGATCCCAGGTGAAGGGAGCCTCCTGGGTATCCCCAACTCCAACCCACGGGCCTCCGGCCCTTTCAGGGCTGCACAGGAAGCCCCCAGGGGAGTCTAAGGCAAAAGCCACCCAGGAATGCAGGCCCTGCTCACCCAGGCAGGATCTGGCCCTGGGAGCCAGCCCAGCTCCGCCTCCCCCTTGCTCACCCCTCGCCTTCTTCTGTAGCCAGGAGAGCCTGCCTTCCCTGTGGCCTCCCTGAGAGACTGGCACCCTCCCATTCTTACCCACATTGTCCTCCCCCGACCAGTCATCAACAATGGCCCATCCCCTCCCCAGCACATTCTCCACAGCCTTGGCCTCCCCCAGATTCTGGGAGCACCAGGCAGAGCCCTGGGTGGAAACTGCCGCCCCCCCCCGATCACCCCTTCTGAGCAGGCTGGGTCTGAATCACCCAAAGGAGCACTGGAGCCACTCATGGACCCCTCAGATTGCCGACGGAGGCAGAGGACTTGACCTCAGCCAGCAGCGGCTCAGCCCAAATGAACACCCAGGTCCCAAACAGCCCCATGGGGTCCCCTAACTTGAGTCCCCAGGGCCCTTGGGAGGCAGAAGAGAGCAAAGGAGCCCAGCTTGCTCTACTCTGTAATCACTGCCCCTTCCTAAACCTTGGTTTCCCTATCTGTGCAATGGGGCAGGCCCTATGCCAGCTCCCAGAGTTCCTGGGGCCGGAATCTAGGACCGTTCACCCTGGAGACCTAGGGCTCTGCCATTTCCACCTCCTCTCAACCTGCTTCCCACTCCCATGCTAGGGCATGCCTCTGCAAGGCAAAACTTAGCCAAGAATGTGAGCACAGCCGAGAGGTGGGGAATGGGCGTGGGTGGAAAGGTCATGAGTCCCAGCTGTGGGCCTTGGCAAGCCCCCTTCCCTCTCTGGGCTAACAACAGTTCATTCCTACCTTACAGGGAGGTAGGAGATTTGAGGAATCAAAATGCTCTAACACAATGAAGGGAAGCACGTGATTTATTATCAGCGTGAGAAGGTTCCGGGCCACAGGGAATTGGGAGGAGGGGTATACAGACAGATAGACAGACATGGAAAGGAAAGGTGTTTGGCACTACAGGAAAGGGTCTGTGTCCCCAGTGGGCCCTAGGGGCCCCTGGCATTCCAAGAGTTCTCAGCATAAGGACCTGCAGTGACACCACCTTGGTCTCAGGCAGTCAGGCAGGGCTTCAGGCCTGGCCCCCCCCACCCAGGCATGCTGCTTCCCCCAGGTGACCCAGCACACCAGCACCAGAGCCAAGGGCTTAAAGGTCTGGTGAGCCTCCAGATGGCCAGAGAGAGAAGGGACTGTTTGTGATGCAGTAGGAAAGCAGACATATAAATCAGCCACGGCAGGCTGGACTCAAGGCTCCTAGGAGGCAGCCCTTGGGGCTTCGGGATACTGGGATTCCCACCCCTACCCCACCTCTACTGGGATCCCAAGAACAGAGAAGGTAGGAGTATCCCCCTTCTACAGATTGGGAAACTGAGGCTCAGGGAGGTACTGTGCCTGGGGTCACAACTTGGAACCAGCAGAGCCTGTTTAAACACATTTGTTTGCAGCTGATTCTGTCCTTCTGCCCAATCTGTCCCCTTTTATCAGCCTAGAACACCACCCAGGCTAGAGCAGATATAATGCAAGCCTTAGACCAAAGCCCAACCAGACACCTGCTCTAGGGTGTCAGGAGGGTGGAGGCAGAACAAAGCTTGAGCTGACTGCAGGGGAGGGAGGGACAGGCATTTCCTGAGTGCCTCGAACCCACTAGACATCAGGGGTTGGTGTTTTGCACGCTTTATCTCATGCAAGGCTCGCAAGTGGTCAGTGAGGAAAGTTGTGTTCTTATTTTTAGGAGATGGAAGCCAGAGGACAGAGAAGAGAGGAGACTTGCTCGAGGTCACAAAGTGTGAAAGCCACAGGTCTGAGGCTGACCCTGAGGGGGTCAGCCATCCCCAGCCCACACAGACCCATCACCCTGAGCCCTGCCAGCCTGGCAGACCCTTGGGGGGCTCAGACCCACAGCAGCCACAGCCCCTGCTCTGGGGGCTGGTTAACTAGCTCACCCAATGGACAGACCCAGAGACAGCGGAGTCGGCTGGGCCAACGTGCCACGGCTGGCCCCAGGGAAGACGGTGGCCAGAGCCGGGCCTCAGAGAATGAGGAAGACTCAGGTCAGGGGACAGGGGAGGAGGTGAGGGCATTCAGATGGAGCTTCGGGGCCCAGGCACCTCGGTCTGGGAGTCTGGAAGTTTCTGTACTGTTCGGGAGTATGGGAGGGCAGACACAATCCAGAGAGGAAGACAAGGGCTGAGGTAGGAGGCATAGCTGGGCCTGACCCCCTCTCCCTGGGCATTTGGGGCCCATCACCACCAGGGGTCCCAAATGCCCAGGCAGGAGCCCGTAACAGGGATGGCCCGAACCACCCTATCTTCCCTCCACAGGTTCGTGGCCCAGAGCGAGGATCCCAGTGCATTCCTTTTCTGGAGTCCCTTGCACCCCAAATCCACCAGACCCCGGGACCTTCAAAGCGGAGGCCGAGAATAGAGAGGAGGCTAGAGGTCCCCTTCCTCTCTAAGGAGGCAGCTTGGGGGCGATGGGCCAGGCTCAGGACAGGGAGAAAAGGTAAGAGGGGTTCCAGTCCTGGCTCCAGCACCTCCTTAGCTGTCGGATCCCAGGCATGTCACCCACAGCCTGTCATTATCTGTAAAATGGGCTCAGAAATAACACCCTTGCTGTCTACTTCACAAGGTGTGGGGAGGCCTGTGGGGGAAAAGTACGTGAGAAAATGTCCACGGCTAAAAGCTATAAAGCGTGTAAGGTATCATTAGCAGAAATGAGAACTCCAACACCCCGAGGAGGGGAGTGACTTCCCCAAGGTCACACAGCCAGGTGGCAGCACAGCACTGTGTGACCTGGGTCTCCAGATGGGTAGGCCAGGACCCTCCCCCAGCCAGACTGCGAGTCCCAGAGCAGCCGTACCCCTCTGGTGGACCCTCTTTGATGGGTGCAGCCCAGCCCCACCAACCCCAGCTCCTTCAGTCCAGGACCTGCTGCCACTCTAGATCAGGGACTCTGGGAACGGAAGCCCAGCTCTGAGCCCTGCAGCTGTGGCTTTGGGCACATTGCTACAGCCCTGGGACCCTCCACGTCCTCATCTGTAAAATGGGGGCCACTCGGTCACTGACACCATGGCTGCAAAGTGCCCAGGGTGGGGCCTGGCACATCTTAGCTGCCCAACAGAGGAGGGCTCTCTCCTCTTCCTCTGCTGTGCCTGCCTGACCACAGCCAGGCTTAGGCACACGTTTCCACGGCTTCCCAGAAAAATGCCCCGAACAATAACTGGGAATATAAATGGGCTGGAAACATTAGATCTTAGAAGAAGGGCACGTTACTGAATGGCTAGTAGGTGGCGGGGGGGGGGGTGGTGAGAATAAAAAGCAGAGCAAGACCCTGGTTCAGAGACAGTGTGGGGGACCCTCCCTCCCCAGCCCCCTCACTTGGGGTCCTCTGGGTCCCCCTCAGTGTTCACAGAATGCACCTCTGCCCCCGCACCAGACCCTCATGACAGAAGCCCAGAGTATATGATATAGTTTGGGGTGGGGGGTGTTGTTGAGGGGGAGCATGGAGAGGTGACAAGGCCGGGGTTTCTGATGGCTTTCAGGGCTAACTTGGACATGTTAGGTTCCCTGTCAGAGCCTCAGTTCTCCCTCCTACAAAATGGGGATGGTGATAAGCATCTTATCCTCTTGCACATAAATATATAATTGCACATCCTGGAAAAGCTGACGAGGTGGAGGCAGGGGGAAGGTGAGTTTAGGCCTCGCGCAAGCCTTTACCAGATGGGACCAATGGGTTCCTGCTGGGAGCTAAGATTCACCATACAGCCTCCAGTGGCCCATTCTACGCCTCCATTGGTTCTCCAATTGTAGTTCCCAGACCAGCAGCAGCAGCATCTCCTAGAAACCTATTAGCCGTCCACTTTCCTGGGCTGCCCCCTAGACCAATGGAATCAGAGGACTTAGGGGCATGAACTATGCGTTAACAAACCCTCCAGGAGACTCTGCCATATGTCAGAGTTTGGGAACGACCGCCCCCCTCCATGACCCACCTCCTACTCCAGACACACTTCCTCCCACGGACTCATCTTCTCATTCCTTGGCTCCCAGAAGGCTGCTGAGAAGGAAGGAGTCACCATGGAGAGAGGTCATTAAATACTAAAGAGATCTCATAATTAGTTAATGACACCACAGGCTCCTGGAAGGGAGACAGGAGGAGGGTCAAAAGTCAGATTCAGACTCTAGTTGAAGAGGAACAGCTCCCCATATCTGTCTTTTTCCTTTTGTCTCTTACCCGCGCCCCTGCCCTCAACACATATCCCAAGCACTGGCCCCTTTCCTTCTATGTGTTCGCTACCTAGCTCCTAGGGACACAGTACTCTCTCTCCTTAGTGGGGCTAGAGCTAAGTTTGGAGATACATTCTGGTGGGTATGGGGGAAAGGATTTTTCCCTGAGAACCGGTCCCTCGGACCATGAGTTTAAAAACCAGCTGACTAGAAAGCCACTAGGAATCTACTCCGTGGAGAGTATTAGATGTGAGCACAAGATATATGTATGAACAAGGCAGTCACTCTAGCGACGTGGGAGCTAATGAAAAATTCAAAATGGCCGAAATGTGCAACAGTAGGAGGATGCGAAACTGGGTCATGGTGGATCCACACAGTGTGATACTACAGGGCTGGGAAACGTGCTGAGGAAGAATATTGAATAACATGGAACAATCCTCCCTTTACAATGTTAACCCACTGTGGCAGCACAGGAAGTGGTTCGTGTGGTATAATCCCAACCGTGTGTGTGTGTCTGTGTGTCTGTGTGTGTGTCTGTGTGTACACCAAACTGTTCCCAGTACGTATTTCTGAATGGTTCTTGCTTCCTTTACATCGATCCCTTAACCTCTAAGGCTTTCCACAAAAAAATATTATGTCAGTAATTATAAAGTGTGTGTGTGTGTGTGTGTGTGTGCCCGTCCATTTGGTTCGGATGGAGAAGACGTTTCTAAACAGTTGAGAGAGATAGCCTTCCTACCTCAGAACCACCAGTCTGGGTGGCCTCTGCTACAAGGGGGACATGGCCTCTCCCAGGGATGTCCACATTCCATGTGGATGTCATCCCAGTGCACATGATCAGGACCATAAGTGGAAGCTAAGGGAGGATAGGTTTGCTCAAATTCTATAGCATTTTTTTTTTAAGAGTCAGATCTGGGGCACCTGGGTGGCTCAGTTGGTTGAGCGACTGCCTTCGGCCCAGGTCATGATCCTGGAGTCCTGGGATCGACTCCCGCATCAGGCTCCCAGCTCGGCAGGGAGTCTGCTTCTCCCTCTGACCCTTCCCCTTCTCACGCTTTCTCTCTCTCTCAAATAAATAGGTAAAATCTTAAAAAAAAAAAAAAAGTCAGATCTGTGCAGGGAAGAAGGACTATTTCTCTATAGCAGTGGCAGGCACAGCCTTCATTTACCATTCTCTGGCTTTTACTAAGGGGGCTTTCTGTGCTGAGCCCGCTGCTAGGCCTTTCACCCATACCCATTACCTCATGTAACCCTCCCGCCAGCAAGCCACGGGAGAGGTACCGCTATCATTCCCCAGTTCACGGATAAGGAAACCAAGGTTCTGGGCGGTTGAGAAACTTGCCCAAAGGTGAGCAGATGCTGGGAGGAAGAGCTGGCCCACACCTAGGTGCCCTACTTGCAGCTTGCCCCCGGGGGACTTCTGACACGCAGGGTTTGAAAAGCACGCTCTACAGTGTCGTGGCAAAAGAGGAGCCTGCCGCTCACCCCGCCAGGAGAGGGCGTGGGCAGAGAGGACGGGGATCAGGGGGCCTTGCCGAGAGCTTCTCAGTGTTCAGTGCAAGTAGACCCACACATCCTGCCTGCCTCAGTTACTCCCCCGCTGTGTGGTCAGAGAGGTCGGGGAGGTGAGCTGTCGACGTGACCCACAGGGACCCAAGGACTAGCCGCCCACTCACTCACACAGGACCTCAGACAAACCAATCCTCCTGCAGCCCCACGGACTTTTTATTTCCTCTACACACCACAGCATCTCACCGGGTCCCACGGCAACAACATTCCAATAAACCATCTCCTAAACCAGTGACTGTGAAAGTGATTTTCCAACCGTAGTAGAATTATTCATTGTTACCATTATTATTAGCAATGACAAATTAACACTTATTGAGTGCTTACTGCTTACCTGACATCATTCCAAGTGCCTTCTACTTATCAGTGGAACGCATATTGCCCTCTCCACTTGTTTCCCTAAGGAGGGACCTCTACCAGGAGAACACCTCTAGTCTCGCTCCGCCTCCTCCCTTACTTCCTGGACCCCAACAGAGGCTTCTGTGATTGGCTCGTCTCGAAGACGCACTGGGCATGCTCGGCGGGGCAGGCAGCCTTCCATCCCGGCTGTCCTCCGCTCCTACCACCTGCTCCTGCAGGGAGGCTGGACTCTGTCCAGCGCTGCTTGTGACCGGACAGGTAATTCTGCCAGTTCGGCGGCAGACGGTTGGAGAGCCCTCTGGGCCCCGGATCTAAAGCCGTGTTCTCCGGCCAGCTTTCTCAGTGTTGATGCTTCCTGTCCGAGCCCCATCTCTGTCATCTGTTTCCATTTGGTTCCAAATTCAGAAGAAGGGGTCTCTCTAAAACCTCAGCATATGTTAAGATCGTTTAATCCTTATAGCGTGGCCCCGAATTAGAGATTATTATCATCTCTATTCTATACAAGAGGAAATTAAGCCCTCTGGAGTCAAGGACTGTTGAAAAGCTTTCTAGGCAGGCAGCGCTCAGGGTGTATCCCCCGGGGATGGAAGTTGGGATGACACTCCCAACTATATCGGACTCTTGTCTCCCAGGCTCTGAGGCCAGTGGACATAGCCACTGCTTCCACAGACACTCCCTCTATCTTTTGATAAAAGGCTTGGCAATTGATACTCACATCAAACCAACACCCAACCCCTTTGGGTACAAATATGATTGATCAACAAAAAAAACCAGACTGTGATCCCGAGTTCAAATAATATCTTTCTGCTTAAATATGTATAGTAAGTTTCTCCATAGCTTTACTGTATAAGTCCATTCCTTCTTTCGTGAGCATAAGACTATGGAATCATTGCAGGAGATTCAGAAAATTGAGGAAGGAGGAAAAAATAAAGGTCTGTAATCTGATCTGTATAATCCCATTATTATATATTTAAATGTACTTATTCATCTACTTTTCAGCCTGGAGTACAGTTGTGGGGTGGGGGAAGCTCTGCTATTCTGTGTCTACAGAGCCCCCATGGGGGAACCAGGACCTGCCCACCTACAGTGGCTGGCTGTCTCGGTACAGGAGATGGACTGGGCACCCAGAGTCCTCTTTCTGAATAAATCCCTGAGACTGGGGGTGCCTGGGTGGCTCAGTGGGTTAAAGCCTCTGCCTTTGGCTCAGGTCATGATCCCAGGGTCCTGGGATCGAGCCCCGCATCAGGCTCTCTGCTCAGCGGGGAGCCTGCTTCCTCCTCTCTCTCTCTCTGCCTGCCTCTCTGCCTACTTGTAATCTCTGTCTGTCAAATAAATAAATAAAGTCTTTAAAAAAAAAAATCCCTGAGACTGCCGGCTGTGACGTCACGTGTGCCTCATTTACAAAAGTCAATTGCAGCAAATGCAGGATAACAGTTTCTAGTTCTGTAGCCCAAGAAAGGCTGTGACGTGTCCAAGGTCACAAGGCAAGTAAAGGACAGGCTAGGGTCTCCCGATCCCCACACTCAGGCTATTCACCAAGCTTTCCTGCTCACCCCCAAAGAATGAAATCCTGCTTCCTCTTAATAATAGCAGCACTACCAAAACCAGCTGAAATACATATATGTAGCACTCGCCATGTGCCAAGCACATGTCATAAGTGCTTCATATATATTAATTCACATCATTCTTGGGGCGCCTGGGTGACTCGGTCGTTAAGTGTCTGGCTTCAGCTCTGGTCATGATCCCAGGGTCCTGGAATGGAGCCCCGCATCGGGCTCCCTGTCCCTTTCCCACTTCCCCTGCTTGTGTTCCCTCGCTCACTGTGTCTCTCTCTGTCAAATAAATAAATAAAATCTTAAAAAAAAAAATCACATCATTCTCAACAGCCCTATGAGGTAAATACTATTATGATCCCCGTTGTGGAGGCCGAAACGGATGTGCAGAGGGGCTAAGACACTTGCCCAAGGTCTCACCCAGCAAGCAAGTAGCAAAGGCAAGAATCACCTTTAGGCAGTTAGGTTTGGGACATCACTTGCGGTTCCTTCCCAACTTGGGCCAACCCCAGCTGGTCCCCAGGCAGGCTTCTGGAGCACTGACTGCCTGAAGAAGAAAACCACCTTAGAGGCTCACCTCCCTAGACAAAGTCACTCTGCAACTTCACATCAGATCCAGGATGTGAACCCAGAATTCCGAACAGACTCCAGCGCTTCGTCCACTTTCCTACATTGGTTCTAGAAGCCTAGGTTCAGAAACAACCACTTCTTTCCCGGATCCCCCCTCAGCACAACAAAGAAAGTCAGGCACAGGGCCCGAAGAAGAGTCAGAAGCCCCCACTGTGGGGAAAGAAGCCAGAGGGGACAGTGAGGGGCCTCCCAGAGTGACACATCCAGTGGTGTGCAAAGAGACGATCAGGGATGGGCCTCCCAGAGGCCTCCCATTTCCCCAGCCTGAGCCTGTGCCCTCAGAGGACAGTAGCACCTTCCACAAATAACGCAGCCAAGCCAGGGTTCACGAAGGGCCAAAGTGGACCCTTCACCAGGCTGGAGCTAGAGGAAGTTGAGCTGTTCCCCTCTCAGGAGGGGAAAGGCCAGGCCTCACAAGGGAAGCTGAAGCCCTGACCGAAGCAGTCCCAGGCCAGCCAAACCATTCTTGCCTCCCTGGTCCCAGGTTCCAGGAGCATGATGGGCAGGCCTGAAGGGCAAGGCATGGGCATCTAGACCAGGCTTCCCAGCTCCACCTTTCCCAAGGAGTCGCCAAGGATCTGGCACGGAGCTGGGTCCTGCTGGGCCATCCCGAGGAGAATCACTTACTTATTCATTCAACTACCATTTCCTGAGAGCCTGCTGTGTACCAGGTCTTGGGCCAGGAATCAAGGATACAGAGATGGACAGGGCAATCCCTGCCTGCGAGGGTTCATGGAGTCACTCCATATGCCACCAAAGAGCAGCAGGAGAGTAAAATACTCAGTGCAGACAAGCACAGAGGAAGGGAGAGGGAAAGGAAGGGTTTAGAGAAAAGCTGCCATCCACGTTCAGACCTCCTTGCCCTCAGAAAGCCTGGGGTTGCACTGGGGAGGCACATGCCCCGGGGAATGCACTTTTTGTTCTAAGCTCATGTCATCCTATGGGGCTGTTCCCGTTACCCAATTTACAGATTCAGAAACTGAGACTCAGAGAGGGTCCAAAGCTGGGAAGGGCAGAGCCAAGATTCTAGCTCCAGAGTCCAGCTGTCACCATGCTCTACCATCTCCCTGATCCGGCAGACAGGCAGAAGGTAGGTAAGGCGGCTTCAGGTGGAGTAAGCAAGGGTAAGGTAAGGAGGTGGTCTCAGCTCTCGTCTGTGTGAGAGGAATCACCCAGTCCACCTGATGTGTGTGTGTGTGTGTGTGTGTGTGTGTGCATGCGCGCACACATGTGCTCACATGGGCTCTACTTTACAAACAACAGATTCCAGGCCGCAGAACTTCCTAAAAGCCAAGGAAAGGAACAAAGCGCCACAGAGAAGGGAAGCCCAGAGAGGAGAAGGAACTTACCCGAGGTCACACAGCCTATAAACAAAGGAGCCGGAACTAATTCCAAGAACGAGAACCCAAGGCCTCTTCTCTCCCGCTCAGCTGCTTCTCCATGTCAGCACAGAGTGAATCAGCTGCTGACAGGAAAACCAACGTGTAGGGGGAACCCCAGGGGTGAGTCAGGAACCAGCCAGCCCCCAGACACCAACTGGGCCGGTGACAGAGGCCCCGAGCCTGTGGTTGGCCTCCTCACAGGCAGCATCGGGGATAGGGTGAGGGGAGGAGGGAAGCAACACATACCACAGTGCTCATTGTGTTTACCTCTGGGCTTCCCTCCTGGCTCCTTGGATCCAGGCTTAGAGGAGGGGAAGCCGGTGGGCAGGGCAGCTCCTGCTGAGATGAAACAGGCCCCCCAGCCCTGGCCCCATCCTGTCCCACAGAGGGGCCCAGGCTCTTGCCTCCCTCCCACCTCTCGCTGAGCCAACTCCTGACTGTTTGATGCTCTTGATTAAACCCTAACCGCCCCCTCTCAGCTTCCCCTGGGGTGGAAGAAGTGGTTATAACGGTCTGGAGTAAAGGGTCAGGGCCAAGCCAAAACCAGGGGGTGCCAGCTGGCCCCAGGTGCTCCAAATCCACGGGAATGTTTGAGGCTTGGGTCTGCTCAGCCTCGGGCCAGGAGGGGGCTGTCTGGTCTTCAGGTGGAAGAGGGTTGGGTCCTCAGGCTGGGGAGGTATGAGGGGGAGGGAGAGCTTCTAGGCAGTGGCTCAAAAGTCTGAAGCTGAGAGAGAGAGAGAGAGAGAGAGAGAGGAGAGAAAGGAAGAGAGAGAGACGGGACTGCCCCACATTGCAGAAACTTGAGAAGAGCCAACCAAAATCCACACCCCCACACGTGGGAAATTTGTGTTCCCACCGCCTAACCTTTCACCCCAGCCCTCCTTGGGCTGTAGCCAGGAGGGGGAGAGCCCCAGGCACTTCTCCCCATCCACCCTGCTCTCAAACCCACCGCTGATTGGTGCAAGCTCCCACCACTTGCCCAGATGTCCCCCCCCCACCACCCCCCGCCCCGTAGGCAAGCACAGGGCCTACTGGGCAGCTTCGTCCCTACCACTCCATAGCACGCCTCACCCTCCCCAGCACTCTGAGCCCCTGCTAGGCACCAGGGTCGAGGTTAGGTGGGGGAATATGAAGAAAAATAGGGCACACATGGGGATCCTTCCTCTTCTCGCCGAGTCACCCTGGCTCCCCTCCCACCCCTCTGATGGCACCTTGTCCTTCACTCCCAGCAGCAGACATCCCCAAAAGCCCGCAGGTCCCTCCTTCCCCATTACCACAGCCCTGGGATCCTTCTCCCTTGACCACTGAGTCCCTCACCCCAGCACATCTGGCAAACTGGTTTCCTAAAGCGCCCCTCTGAATACGTCACTCCCCGGCTCAACAACCTTCAGTGGCTCTCACTTTCTGCAAATCAGATCCAAACATCTCACCTTGGCATTGAAGGCCCTCCATGAGTTGATCCAGCTTACCATCCCCCCCTTCACAGCCCTGCTGAGTCCCAGTTCTTTGGCCAGACTGATCAAACTAGCAGTTTCTTAAAAAGTCCCTGAACACGGTGACCTCCTGCTTTTGCTTAGGTATTTTCCTCTGCCCAAAACTGTCACTGCAGCAGGGGAAACCTTCCCAATTCTTAAGATCCACCCCAAATTCCACCTCTTCCATGAAAGTTCCCTGTAATACTTTTTTCATTGATCTCCTGTCAGGGTCACTGGTATCCCTTCCCAGACAGTAAGCAACTGAAGATGGGGGCAGTGTGTCATCCTTTGTCATGCGTCATGTGGGCTGGAGGGGTGGCGGGGAAGACTTCCAGTATTTGCTTCCTAACTACTCTTTGAAATGAACATCTTCTCCTTCACCAACCCCGTACCCCCCCCCATCCCCTGCCATAGGCCCCACGCAGTGACCCTCTTCCTCCCCCACAACACCACACTCTAATCTTGGGCTGTTCACATACTTGGACAGGGGAGACTGAGGCCCCAAGCTGATCCAAGCCCAATCGGGACTGGCTCCTGGGAGTCCAGGAGCCCCTTACCCTCTGCCCTGGTTCCTCTAGTATCTCACTGCTTCTAAGCACCCTCTGCTCCCAAAGGCACACACACTGTCTCCTCCCTATAGAGCAGGCTTCAGTCACACTCTGTCCCATACTACTTTCTAGCTGGTTCCAGAGTGTTCCAGGGTTCATCTCCCCAGGACATTCAGGGAACCGACATGCAGCACCCCCGGTCTCCTTCGGTGCCCAGCCTTGACTGAACAGGTTAACAAGTGCCCACATTGACCCTCACTTTCACCCCAAGCCAAGTGTTTAGTGGAATAGCTGGCTTCCAGACACCAGAGCATTACAGACCCATGAAATCTCATCTGGCTCCAGGCCCTGGGCGTGTGTTATCTTCCCCAGCAGGGGCATGATGGGGGTGGGGGAGCCTTACTGTCAGCAGCCCCAAATGAGGACAGAGCCCAGGTCTGTCTAGGTGGTCTCTGTATCCCCTAGCTCCCTTTCATATATAGTAGGTGCTCAGTAACCATTATGACTGGACAACCACCAGCCCCAAGTGTTATGACAGAAAACTCAGCCACACTTTGGTGCAGATGACACACTCCCCAAACGTGAAATGGACAAAGTGATGCAGGTGGCAGGTGGCAATTTCTGGCACTCACAGGGTCAAGAATGGCTGCAGCCTGCTCTCCAAAAACAGGCTCATTCCCAGGCAGGAAGCCAGTCCATCACCTGCCTGCCTGCCTCAGAGCAGCTGTCATATAGCGAGGGCTCACTGGGTGCCTGACGCCTTGCTAAACACTGTATATGAATTACTCTCTTTAGTCCTCGCCACTGCCCTGGGATTCTGCCAGGACTCCCATTTTACAGATGCAGAAGCTGAAGCTTGGAGGGAAGTGCAATCCTAATCAGTTTGGTCCCAGAGCTTCAGATCGTGTCCACTGAATGAGGCCGCCCAGCTGCTATGGCCCTGACACAGAGCACCCACTAGCACCAGGAACAGAAACCTCCAGGCCAATGAACTAACCCTGAGCATGCAGCAAGAGCCCTGGGCCCCAGGCTTGACTCTGGACCCAAAGTTTGTAGGGGTTTTCCCCTTCTCTCCCCGCCCCACCAAGAACTTGTCCCCTGGTTTCCAACCACCGCCTCCCAGGCCAGGTCACCTGGAAATGCCCCAGGAAGGGGACAAAAGCCCCTGCTGAGGATGTGGTCTGAAGTATTACTGGGATCTCAGTGTTGGGGGGAAGGCAAGACTGACGTTTCCTTGCTTTACGCTGCTTCCCCGGGGCTTGTGGGTTCAAGCCCCGTCAGAGAAACTAGTGTGAACTTTAAAGTACTTCGCTTAACTCTAGGGGAACGTTCCCTTGGCCCAGCGCCACCGCGCAGGGAGAGCCAGCCAGCGTGCTGTGAACACCGGTGGCTGAACTGCAGTCCGCTCTCACCTGCCAGCCCTCGCCTTCCAGGGCTTTTGTGAGAAAGGGCAACCGGAGCACGGAGTTCACCTGGTTCAACCTACTCCGTTTACGGAACCCAAGAAGCCCAGAGCAGGGTGGGGGAGTCGGGCCCGGGGCCACACAGCTGGTAGACGATACAGCCGGAAAACTGGGGGTCAGGACTCGGGGACTTAGGCTCCTTTCACCCACCAGCTGCTGCTGTCACTTGCTCCGAGAAAGCTGCCCAGGCGGGCTCTGGAAGTGGAGACGAAAACTAACTTTGCTGCTGTTGGTCCGGCCGGCCTCCCCCCTGCCCCTCTCACCTTCTGGCTTTGCTTTTTGCTCGGCGCTGCAAGCCCGGCGTCGCCCGCTCGCGCCCGCCTGCGTCCGACTGCGCAGCTCTGGGCTCAGTCACTCTGCAGTTCTCCCGGCGACCCTCGGGGAACGCAGGGGCTGGAGAAGGCCCCGCCCCCGGAGGACACGCCCTGGGCACGCCCCCCGCGCTGCGGGAATGTTGCTGCCTCCGAGCCCCCACCAGGCCTCCCTAGGAGATACCCGCCAGCCCCGCCCCCAGCCTGGGGGTGGGAGGGGCTCCTCTTGCCCCGCCCCTCCCGTTGTGGCCTCCCTAATTCACCCACCAGCCCCGCCCCCGCGCCCGCCTCCTCGCCACGCCTCCTCAGATATGTACTCTGCGCCGCTCCTGCCGCCCGGCCCCTCAAGGCTGGATCCTGGCTCCCAGCCCTACCCGGGTCGCGCTCGAGCCCTGCTGGTTGGGGGGAAGCCCTACTCACTGCTCTGCCTAGCGGCCCCGCCCCTTCTGGGCCCTCTTTGTCCGTCCCAGACTCCCCCCAGACTCTCCCGCCACCCCGCCCGGGTCACGTTCTCCTCTCCCCCTGACCCAGCCGCCTCGGGCGAACCCCCGCCCCAGGCTCGCCCTTCCCTGCCTCAGTGCCTCCCTAATCCTGTTCTGCCCGGCCAGCCCCAACCCGGGGCGGGCAGGCCTCGGCCCCCAAGCTGGCATTCCAGGGCGGGTGTATCCGGGTGCGGCTGGGGACGGCGTGGGAGCGGTTTGCGTTCCAAGTTGGAGCCCTTATCAGCAGGCGCCCTGGGCCCAGGCGCTTTTTGAAAATACTAACAACCACTGATTGGACCCTCGCCAGGGGCCGTGCTCAACGCCAAGCCATGTTAAAAGGACTGGCCCTTAAATTCACACAACTCTATGCGATGGTACTCTTGTTGCGCCCATTTCACGGGTGAACGGACTGAGGCTGGGAGAAGGGTAGTCGTGGCCTCTGAGTCTCACGCTGGAGAGGAGCCGGAGCCGGCCCCAAGCCCTGAATCACAAGCTCAGTGCTACCCCGGCTTGCCTGGACTGGCTCCTGAAAAGTGACCCAGGCCAGCCAGTTGTTGGGGCTGTGCTCAGCAGGCTGCCAGGGGTGAGGGAGGAGGCGTGGGCTGAGGAGGCTGGTAGCAGGAGGGGCTGCTGGCCTGAGCCCCAGAAGCTGGTTTTCTCCCTTAAGAAGTGACTCAGAATTAAGATGGACTGCAAAGATCTCCAGACAGCCGTGGTGCCCGGACCTGTGTCCCAGCCCTACGCACTCCCAGGCCCAGGGATCAGCCCCAGGCAGGTTTCCTCACTATGACCAGGACCATTCACCTTGCAGCTGACAAAGCTCTCTAACTCCCATTATCTCATTGGCATCTCACAAGGACGCCATTGTGGGGAGGGTATGATTATGCCCGTTGTGCCTGGGTGGAGTAGGGCGGGGAGCTGGATCCCAGCCCAGCACCGTGGTTCCCAAAGCATGGTGCCTTGGAACAGCAGTGGCCTCAGCAGCATTTGGGAACGTGTTAGGAATGTAAGTGTTTTGGAGTCCCGGGCCCCGACCGACTGAATGAGAAACTCTGGGGTAGAAGTCCAGCGATTTGTTTTAACAAGGTCTCTAGGTGATTCTGAATCATAAGCAAGTTTGAGAACCACCGTCAGGCATAATGGCGAAGAAGGCAGGATGGTGTGAGAACCACGAAGACAGGGAGCATCTCGGGAGCCTTGTGACCCAAGGCAAGCCAAGGCAAGGTACCGACTTCCCTGGGAGAAACCCATACAAGGGGAATAATAATACCACCAGTCTCCAGGGTGGCTGTTGAGAATTAAGTGTGATAATGTTCATGAAATGTTCACCCGCTCTTGCACACTGTGCATGCTCAGTAAATGTTCTCTTTCCAGTAAAAATTCTCCTTTATAGAATCTCCACACCAAGTCGGGAGAGTGGGGCTGGGGGGGTCTTTAAGCCCAGCAGGGTCCACTCTGTTGTCCTTCCCACAGAGGGATGCCATCTTTCCTGCAAATAGCCAGCAGCGTAATCTCTCAGATGATGCTGATGCCGGTGGTCCCACGGCCACTTTCAGAACCTCTGTGCTATTCCATCTTGGACTGACTTTCTAGCCAACCCATGCAAAATGGGCATAAAAATACCCTCCTCTTCTACCCTGTTCCGTGCCCCTCCCTTCAGGCTGGGGGTGTGTGATGGCGATTGGCAGTTAGCAAAACAGCTGGATCCCATCCGTCCCTCCTTCCCCACCAGGCAGACTTTCAGTCACATGAGTCCCATCTGCTACCCCTTCTGGTCTGTCACTCCAGATTAGAGATAGTGGCAGCTGTGGCAACATGGAGGGACTATCCGCAGGCAGATTCTAGAATCTCTGCCATACACCCCTACCACCCTCTAGAGCCCCCTAGAAAAGGGTCCTTCTAGAGGAGCTCAGAGTCTATCGGTCCTATGCCACAGAACTCCCCTAACATGTTGATATGAAAATTGAGGCCCACACAAATAAAATGTTTAAGAAATATTCTTTATCATGACCAAGAGGGCCATGTTTGAATTTAGAATTCTTGGACTCTTTAGAATTCTCTGTAGGAACATCGCAGTGTGGAGTGGGTTAGCCCTGACCCCTCAAACCTCAACCCATCTGCTCAGATTCTCTTCCCAGCCCCCTGTCTGTCCTGTGCACACATGTGGCCTAGGGCTTGGGCACATACACACCCTAGCCCATGTGCCCCAACTCTGTCCACACTTCTTATCTACAGCTATCCCTCACTCACCCCTCTAGGAGTGCTCCGTACCCTCGGAAGGATGGACCTGGGGAATTTGCTTTGTGGACCATTTAGGCAGAGGTTTCTAAGATCTTGGCTATCTGAAGCATGACTGTGGAAGGCAGTGAGGTGTAGGTTCTGAGTGGACACAGGTGGCCCTCTTGCCTGGGTCTGTGAGTGGCCCCGGTATTTGTCCCTGTCTCCCCAGCACCTAGCACACGGCCTGCTACCTATTGGAAGCTTAAGTCATTGAGGAGATGTGTGTCTGAAGTATTACTAAAATATCAGATTGGCTTGGCTCCCCCCAGTGTTTCCTCTCTTCCAGCCAGAGTCAGGTTCTGTCATGATCTACTCGGGGCATTTTGCCGGGCAGCCTCTAGTGAGAGAGATGACTTCCTTCTTTCGGGAAACTCTTCAGGCCATTCCAGAAGTGAAGCCTGGATTTTGGGAGCTGGGAAAAGGAACAGGAAGAACTACTCTAGAAAGACTTGGGAGAAGGTATCAGATGGAAAGCTTAGAAGTAGGGGAGATGGTGGTGTGGCAAGACTTTAAAAGGCTAAGGGCGCCAGCGTGGGTCAGTCAGTCAAGTGTCCACCTCTTAATTTTGGCTCAGGTCATGATCTCTGTGATCATGACATCAAGCCCCATGTCAGGCTCCATGCTGAGCATGGAACCTGTTTGAGATTCTCTCTCTCCCTCTCCCCCTGCCCTCCGTCTCTCCCCCTCTTGTGCTCTCTCTTAAAAAAGGGGGGGTATGGTATGGCTATGGGGTTCCCAGTCTCTCAGATGAATCCCCCACCTCAAAGGGGCACAGGAGCTGCAGAGCAGGAGACCTGAAGGTCCTTATGGTCAAGAACATAGGTGTCAGAGTCTTGTTGGTACCTAGGTACCTAGGCCTAGGTAAGACCCTAAGACTTTGACACAACTCTGGGAGGAGGGAAGGAGGGAGAGTGGTGTATCTGTTTCCTATTGCTATGTAGCAAACCACTCAATTATTTATGTAGCTCATAAATCTGCAATTTGGGGTGGGTTCATTGGGGAAGACTTATCTCTGTTCTATGCAACATCTGCTGGTTCAGTTGGAGGTCCAGGATCCTTCACAAGATGGTGCACTCACATGGCTAGCCAGTTGGTGCTAGATGCTAGCTGGGAGGTGCTAGATGCTAGCTGGGAACTCAGCGAGAGCTGCGGACCAAGACCTCACTTCCTCTCCACGAGGCCTCTCTGCAGGCTGCTGGGGCTTCCTCACTGCCAGACAACTGGGTTTTAAGAGCAACCAGAGAACAAGGTAGAAGCACATGGTATCTTGGGACCTCAGTCCGAAGCCAAGTGGCATCACTTCCTTTGTATTCTATTCGTGCAGGCAACCGCAAAGGCCCCCGGGGTTCAAGGGGAGGAGACATAGTCTCCCTCTGTTGAGGACAGGGTGGCAAAGTTCTAGAAGAGATTGCTGAAGAGAAGAGGCTGTCACAGCCATCTTTGGAAAACACAGTCTGCACCGAGTGGGTCCTCAGAATAAGTGGAGAAGTTCCTCCGGTGTGAACTGAGTGTCTGAATTAAGCCGATTTAAAGAGAAAGGTATATGAGGTCTCTTGCACAAGCGCTCATGCACAGATGGATAAGAAGGCTGGTGGACAATGAGTCTGGTGCACTTGGCTTACTTGGGATCTTTCTTCTTCCGAGAGTCCTCAGAATAGAGGTAAGACTCCTCACCATCTACACTGTCTCTTTAAAGCCGTACATGTAAACACCATTCATCTGATCCTCTTAACAATAGCTTCCACGGTCTTTTCAGAGATCTGATGCCCATTTCCAAGATGTGGAAATAGAGACCCTCAGAAGGTAAGTAACTTGCCCAAGGTCATACAGCTAGTCAGTGACAGAGGAGAGAGAAATGACAGTTTGTCACCAACCCAGTTTGCTGTTGCAGACACTGAGCCTGGGGGAGAAGCCCAAGTTGGGCAGAACCCAGATACCCAAATTCTGAGCACCCAACCCTGAACCACACAGGCCATCCCTAAAGACTCACAAATGGGTTAAAAAAAAAACAACAACAACAACAACAACAAAACTCCCTCTAGGGCCTTGAAGGGACCTTGCTTCCTGCCTAAGAAGCGGAAAGGATGCCAGTCCCCGCTCCCCGGAACACTAGGCTGTAGACCTCGCTTGGCACCAGTCTTGCTCCAATATCTGTCCTCAGAAGTAGTTAATAGTACTTTCTGAAACCTGAGCTCATTTGAATGCATCCAGTAGGGCCACGGACCTTTACTAGCTTCTCCAAAGGACTCTGCGAGGATCTGAACTCCAAGCCCCTGATAGCTGTTTGTAGCTGGGGAGGGCCTGTCTTCCCACCGGAGACACAGACCCACGGATTCCTTCCCAGCTCAGCCATTTCACAAAAAGCATTTAGACCCCTGCTCTGATCCCCACCTCCGGCCTCCTGCTACAACGCAGGGTCTGAAGGTTAATGCCACCCAGCCCTGGTCTCAGGGCCTTTTGGTACGGTGGGGAAGCTGAGGCATAAACAGGGGTGCACGGTAAGCTTACAATGTGAACTGCAAGGGGAAACCAGTAAGAACAACCTTCATGGGCACCTGGGTGGCTCAGTGGGTTGAGCCTCTGCCTTCGGCTCAGGTCATGATCTCGGGGTCCTGGGATCGAGCCCCGCATCGGGCTCTCTGCTCAGTGGGGAGCCTGCTTCCCTCTCTCTCTCTGCCTGCCTCTCTGTCTGCTTGTGATCTCTCTCTCTGTCAAATAAATAAATAAAATCTTAAAAAAAAAAAAAGAACAACCTTCATTTTTCAGGTAAGCTGTCACATTGCACCAGACATTTAAAAAATGACTTCAAATATATTTAACTAATTTGATAGCTAGCATTTGCGAAGCACTTTGCATATTATAAAGTTTTTTTTTTTTAACTGTTGGAAATGAGTCAGTGATGTCTCCCCATCCACAATTCCCTGGATACCTGTTTGTCCCCCCTTTCAGGCTTCGGCTCAACCCTGTGGCAGGGTGTAGGGCACCCCAAACAGTCCTGAGCCCACGCCCCAACGTATGTTAGTTTATGGATTTATTATTGAGACATATTACAATTTCACTAGCCATTTTGGATATTTTGATCCATACACAGAAACAAAATTTAAACATATGAGACAAAAAATATTTAAAATACTAAGTATGTACAAAAATAAAAATAAAGAATGATAAGCCTCTCTCAATTATATTTCCCTTGCAAGCCAGTAGCTCACACTGGAGTCCAGCTATCACGGCCTCCTTGCCCACTCACGCCCAGTTAAGAGTTGCTGGAGCAGAAAACGGAGAATGTTCCTCGGGGTGACCCTTAACTTCGGTATCTCCAGATACTTACGAGTCCCTCAGGTGGATGGGGAGATGCTTCAGGAAGGAGAACTGCCATTTTACACCTACCACTGGGTAGAGCTGCACCAAACCCATGTGAGATCCCTCTCTGAGTCAGGCTGAGGTCAAAGAGAACACTCCCGGGCCCACAAAGCCAGTGGGGTAGACACACTCCCCCTGGTACGGTTGAGAATACCAAGGCTCAGAGTGGTGAGTTGAAAAAGCTTTGAATTTGTCACCAGCATTTCAAAATTGGGAAATTTCACATAACATGTAGATTGACAGCTTCTGTTGAAAAATAAGAAAATCCGAACACCCTGATATACCTTCTGACAGGGGGACAACGGGCTGGGCCTGAGTGTGGCAGCCCCCTTCACTTATAATCTACACCCTGGAGCTGACCGCAGTCCCCACCACTCCCTGTTGCCTACCCAACCCGCTTCTCCTGTTTCTGTGAGCTCTGCGGGCAGCTGGGTTTGCAATCCCTGGTAGGACAGATGCTGGTTGAACTGTTGTTCACACTGAGAGCTTCCTGAGTAGGGGCAGCACAGAGACCTTTGAGGAAGACCAGGACACCCTCTTCTGTTTTCCCCTCCTCTCCACCATCCTCCCGAGGACAGCTGCAGGATTTGCACAGGGCCCCCTGGGAGAGATGGCACAGGCTCCAGTGCCCCTCTCTGCTAACTTCCTAGCCCTGAGACCCGAGGCACACGTCCCCTCTCCACCTCTCCCGGTCCGTTTCCTGCCCTGTAGGGTGCACACACACAGCATTTAGCTACCTTAGCGCTGTAACATGGTCAAGTCATTGCTGTCGCCCACAGAAGTGGAGAGAGAAAATACAAACAAAATGTCACCACACCCTTCCCTCCAAAATGAGCATGTATTGCCCCCTGGTGTCCACACTGCTCAGTGCAGTCAATCCGGAGAGGCAGGAGAGAGACCTGGAGACGGAAGGGGTGGGGGAGTGGGGGATATGTTCTCACTGCTCCCCACCTGCTCCTGGCTTCCGTTCAGTCAGGCCCCCAGGAGCAGAGTGGCGCCCTGGCATGAGGGCCGGGCTAGGGTAGACATGAAATTAGGTCTCCTCAGCAGACCCCAGCTACAGACTCCCCACCCGTCCCACCAAAGGAAGTGGGGTGTGGGATTCAGGAGGGGGTTCTTGGGGGCTTACAGTCCCCCTGGTGTCTGAAGGCCTCGAGGACCTGGTGACTCTGGTTTAACAATGGTGACAAAATAATATTAACCACAGCAGTCACTGTAAGCACAAGAAGTGGGATCTAGTTGTTGACATAGAAAACTTCACTCGAAGGCACTCGCCAAGCCCCCTAATTGTTGTAGGGAGGGGTGCGGTTGGCTGGAGAGTCAGGCTCAAACCCCACTGCAGAACCGGCCTAATAGGACAACTGTCACTGTCACCATGCTCTATCCGATGCCCCCCAGGCTCTAGGAATTCAACTTCGCTGCCCTTGGGAGGACCGCCCCCCCACCCCCCTGCAGTTTACCCCAGTCAGTCCAGTAAAGCACGCGAGCCCCTGGCAGAGCCCGGAATTCTGATGCTCACTTTGGGAGGTAGAACTTGTCCAGTGGGAATTTCCTTAAATATAGAAAGACTACTCAAAAGACACAGTGCAGGGCAGCTGTGAGAGTAACAGACCTCTCAGCCCAACGCTCTGCCCAACGGAAGGTCTGGGCGTGGTCCGGGCCCTGGGCCTAGCCTCTTCTCATCCACACTCCGTCCCCCTCAGGTGGAAACATCATCACATCCCTTTCGTGCAGAAGAAAGGTAAGGCTCAGTGAGTTTAAATTCATTCAAATAAGATCCCACAGCTGGTAAGTGGCAAAGCTGGTGGCAAGCCAGGGACTGCCTGATTCCAAAACTTAAAAAATATGCTATACAGCCCCCTTTCAGTGCCTTCTTTTTCAGGACCCACGTCCATTTACTGAGAATGAACCAGGGAGTCTAGAATGAGGGCCTAGAAGGGTCTTCAACCTAAATATTTCTCTAACACCCCCCACCGCTGTATTAGTCAGCTTTTCTGAGGTTATGCTATAGGAACAAAGAACCCCGAACATCTCATTGACTTACAACAGCAAAAATCTGTTTCCCTTGTATGTGAATGACTGCTGAAGGTTTCTGTGGGTCAGGTGGCCCCTGCTGCCTGTGTCTTTGTCATTCCCAGTTTCAAGATGAAAAATCGGCCCTTATTTGGGACAGGCTCTTCTCATGGCCAAGCCCCAGGATGGATCCCATAACTTGTGCTCGGATGTCACGTGTGTCCCTTCTGCCCACATCCCACTGGTTAAAGCAAGTCACACAGCAGAATTCTGCATCGGCTCCCACAGGGGAGCCCCAAACTGACCACACTTTAGCCCCTGCAATGCTGGAATCAGAGAAAGAACTGGGGTCAATGCTTTCCAGAGCGAGCCTTATGGTGATGATCAGCTTCATGTCTTTGAGGATGTACCTGGAGTCCGCTATAGTGGTTCAGTGGGGAGGGGCTCCAGGCCCACTGCCCTCTTCCTCCGGCCCTGCTTTCCACTCTTTCGTAGATATCAGAATAGGATTTCTTCAGAAGAGAGGACGGCACACGCGCACATGTGCACGCATGTGCGCACACAGGCTTGAAAAAATGTTTACCCCACATTTATTCTCTGCCTAATGAGCAAACAGCCTGCTCTAATAAGTCTGCAGAATGGTGACATCAGGATGTGTATGCTGTGTGGATCAGTGAGAAGACTCACGTGAGTCCCCACAGCATTTCCGCAGTTCTTCCCAGAGATCTTTAGCCAGTGTCTACACTGTCCAAGGAGTCATGAGCCACCAGGATCTTCAACCCTGCATTACTAAGTATAAATGTCTTCCCTGAGCGAGGAAAAGCCTGTGAAGAGAGGAGGTGAGCCAAGGGACCTAGAAAATCTAATCTACTAATAGAAAAGTCTGGTAGTGAAGGAAACAAGAGGCTGAAACCATTCCTTTGGCCACACATCTGCCTCCATCTACTGCATTTACTTTTTTTCATATATAAGAAAGGAAAAGACAATTATAAAAGTGTAGTTGGTTCTGAGATGCATTACCACATTTCCTGAGTATGACATGGTGTTTCTGAAAAACCTTGAGTGATAGACCCACGACCTCCACCCAGCGAGGAGGCCCTGGGCACCAGGTGGACATCACGCCTGCCGTGTGAACAAACAGACCGACTAATGGACCCACTGGAGGTTGAACAGTTAGGCAATAGCTGTTTTAGCTGCTTTATGTTATACATATTATTATGTATCTTCACATAACTTTTGGTGAGCTGGTTAGGAATTTTGGATGGGTGAGGAATGCATTCTTTTTCCCACTTAAAAAGAGTATAGTGCCTCACTCTGCAAAATTTACTATCTAACACTTCAGGGATGGATCAGATTTTTACACTGAGGCATACCTCTCTGTACAAAACTATAGACCTGGTCGTAGTGATAATGAGTATTATGAGTACTTCCCTTGTCCAGGGCACTGTGCCAAGTTTTTATCGTGTAATTTATTTCATGTTTGAAACAGGCATGTAGGTGAGATTTTTTTCTTTATCCTGATTGATGGTAGGTGACACAAGAGGAAAATGAAGAGAGAGGTCGAATCATTAACCCAAGGTCACAAGTCCTGGCTTGGGTAGACAGACACTTGTTTTTAACATTGTCCTTATAATGAACATACACAGTTTTATATTCATTGGTGTGTGCTCTAAATTTAGCCATGAATAATAAGTAAAAGAAAATGTAAACAGAGGGAATACATCCTAACTCATGCTATGAGGCCAGCATAAACCTAATACCAAAGCCAGACAAAGACATTACAGGAAAGGAAAGCTGCAGATTACATAGATTGATGGAAGAGAATAGAGAGTCCAGGATTAAATCCATGTGTGTATGGCCAATTAATTTATAACAAAAGATCAAGAATATGCGGTGGGGGAGGGACGATCTCTTCAGTCAGTTGTGCCTGGAAAATTGGACAGCCACAGGCAAAAGAAAGAATCTGTCTTATGCCATACATAAAAATTAACTCAAAATAGATTAAAGACTTGAATGTAAGACCTGAAACCATAAAACTCTTACATGAAAGCGTAGGTGGTACACTCCTTGACATTGGCCTTAGCAATGATTTTTTTAATCTGACACCAAAAGCAAAAGCAACAAAAGCAAAAATAAATGAGACCACATCAAACTAATAAAAACTTCTGCACAGCAAAGGAAACCAGGCAACAAAATGAGATGGCAAACTGATGAATGAGAGAAAATAATTGCAAATCACATATCTGATAAGGGACTAATACCCAAGATAAATAAAGAATTTAGACAACTCAATAGCAAATATATATATATATATATATGATTGCATATTTATATATGTGTATATATAAATATGCAATACAATCTATTTATTTTATTTTTTGCTGTTTTTAAATTTAAATCAAATTCATTAACATATAATTGATTATTAGTCTCAGAGGTA
Organism: Martes martes; assembly: GCF_963455335.1. NCBI lineage: Eukaryota > Metazoa > Chordata > Mammalia > Carnivora > Mustelidae > Martes > Martes martes. The sequence continues at coordinate 21,110,215 of NC_137898.1, forward strand.
GAGTTCAATGATTCATCAGTCTTATATAAGACCCAGTGCTCTTTATATCATGTGCCCTCCTTTATGTCTATCACCCAATTACCTCACACCCACCCCTGTTCCCTCCAGCAACCCTTAGTTTGCTCGTATGGTTTGTCTCCCTCTCTTATTTCCTCTTGAGTCTATTTTTGTGGGTGGTGTAAGAAATGGTCAGGTTTCATTCTTCTGCATGTAGCTGTCCAATTTTCTCAATGCCATTTGTTGAAGAGACTCTTTTTTCCATTGGACATTCTTTCCTGCTTTGTCGAAGATTAGTTGACCATAGAGTTGAGGGTCCTTTTCTGAATTCTCTGTTCTGTTCCATTGGTCTATGTGTCTGTTTTTGTGCCAGTACCATACTATCTTGATGATTACAGCTTTGTAATATAATTGAAGTCTGGAATTGTGATGTCACCAGCTTGGGTTTTCTTTTTCAATATTCCTTTAGATATTCAGGGTCTTTTCTTGTTCCATACAAGTGTTAGGGTTATTTGTTCCACCTCCATGAAAAAAGTGAAAAAAAGTTAATGGTATTTTGGTAGGGATTGCATTGAATGTGTAGATTGTTCTGGGTAGCATAGGCATTTTAACATTATTTGTTCTTTCGATCCATGAGCATGGAATGTTTTTCCATCTCTTTGTGTCTTCCTCCATTTCCTTCAGGAATGTTCTATAGTTTTCACAATACAGATCCTTTGCCTTTTTGGTTAGGTTTATTCCTAGATATCTTATGGCTTTTGGTGCAGTTGTAAATGGGATCAACTCCTTAATTTCTCTTTCTTCTGTCTCAATTTTAGTGTATAGAAATGCAACTGATTTATGTGCATTGATTTTATATCCTGCCACTTTGATGAAGTCCTGTATGAGTTCCAGCAGTTTTGGGGTGGAGTCTTTTGGCTTTTACATAGAGGGTATCATGTCATCTGTGAAGAGTGAGTTTGACATCCTGATTCATATGCCTTTTATTTCTTTTTGTTGTCTGATTGCTGAGCCTAGGACTTCTAGTACTACGTTGAACAACAGTGATGAGAGTGGACAGCCCTGCTGTGTTCCTGACCTTAGGGGAAAAGCTCTCAGTTTTCCCCCATTGAGGATGATATTCACTGTGGGCTTTTCATATATGGGTTTTATGATATTGAGGTATGTACCCTCTATCCCTACACTGTGAAGAGTTTTAATGAAGAAATGATGCTGTACTTTGTTAAATGCTTTTTCTGCATCTATTGAGAGGATCATATGGTTCTTGTCCTTCCTTTTATTAATATAGTGTATCACATTGCTTGATTTGTGGATGCTGAACCACTCTTGCATCCCAGGAATAAATCCCGTTTTGTCATGGTGAATAATCCTTTTAATGTACTGTTGGACCCTACTGGCTAGTGTCTTGGTGAGAATTTTTGCATCCATGTTCATCAGGGATATTGATCTGTAATTCTCCTTTTTGGTGGGGTCTTTGTCTGGTTTTGGGATCAAGGTAAAACTGGCCTCATTAAGGAAAGAGTTTGGAAGTTTTCCTTCTGTTTCTATTCTTTGAAACAGCTTCAGAAGAATAGGTATTAAGCCAGATGGCTTCCCAGGGGAATTCTATCAAACATTAAAAGAAGAATTAATACCTATTCTTCTGAAGCTGTTTGTTGGGAATTTTTTTTTTTTTATTGCTGCTTCCATTTCCTTGCTGGTTATGGGTCTGTTCAGGTTTTCTATTTCTTCCCGTTTTAGTTTTGGTAGTTTATACTTTTTAGGAATGCATCCGTTTCTTCCACCTTACCCAATTCATTGGCATATAGTTGCTCATAATATGTTATTATAATTTAACAATCTGATTTTAAAATGAGCATATCTGAATAGACATTTTTCCAAAGGAAACATACAGATGGCCAACAGGTACATGAAAAGATGCTCAGTATCACTCATCACCAGAGAAATGCAAAACAAGCCACAGTGAAATAGTACTTCACACCTGTCAGAATGGCTATCATCAAAAAGACAAGAGGTAACAGGGTGCTGGCAAAGATGTGGAGAAAAGGGAGCCCTCTTGCATTGTTGGGGGGAATGCAAACTGGTGTAGCCACTGTGGAAAACAGTGTGGAGGTAGTTCAAAAATTAAAAACAGAACTACCATATGATCTAGAAATTCCACTTCTGGACATTTATCAGAAGAAAATGAAAACACTGACTCCAAAAGATATATGCATCCCTATGTTTATCATGGCATTATTTACAATAACCATGATATGGAAACAACCTAAGTGTCCATTGAAGGATGAATGGATAAAGTAGATGTGGTATAATTACATGATGGTATAGTATTCAGCCATAAAAATGAATTAAAATTTGCCATTTCAGTAGTGACAACATAGATGGACCTTGAGGGCGTTATGCTAAATAAAATAAGTCAGATAGAGAAAGACATATATTGTGTGATCTCTCTTATATGTTGGAATCTAAAAGCTAACAAAGCAAAACAAAACAAGCTTTAAATACTTTTTTTCTGGATCTGAGAGGAATTCGTTTGCAGGTCTTTATGCATAGGGAGCTAGCCATTTATAAACTTTATCCTTAATTGCTATATTTAAAAGAATGTTTTCTGAGTTCTATTTCAAAGATTTCCAAGTTGTGCCCTTAAAAGTCCAGAAGACTAGCTTTTCCTCCTCTCCCGCCTCTGCTCCTTGCATTCCCATTGGCTAGAATACAGATGTGATGGCTCGAGAGGCAACAGCCATCTTAGACCTCAAGATAACAGTTGAATGTTGAGGGTGCTGAATAATAAGACAGAAAGCACCAGGGTTTCAACTGTGTACTCAGCTGGGCCCACCTACCTGAACATTCACACAAAAGAGAAATCTGTTTTAGCAGTAGCATCACTAGGACCACCACCGCCACTATCACTACCTCCAGCATCACCACTAATGTCGTCAATGTCATTACCAACACCATCACCTCTCGCCCAAACGACCACAATCCAGTACAACACCCTCCCAACCACCACTACCCTCCCATCACATTTATCATCTTCACTACTGTCATCAAGTTAGCATTTGAATCCAGGCTTTCTGACCTCCGTTTGATGAATGAGTGAAGGTTGCTGATGTCTTACTGTCAGCCTGCTCCCTGATCCAGAGAAAAGCCTTGAAGGGGGGCGCCTGGGTGGCTCAGTGGGTTAAAGCCTCTGCCTTCAGCTTGGGTCATGATCCCAGGGTCCTGGGATTGAGCCCTGCATTGGGCTCTCTGCTCGGCGGGGAGCCTGCTTCCTCCTCTCTCTCTCTCTGCCTGCCTCTCTGCCTACTTGTGATCTGTCTGTCAAATAAATAAATTTTTAAAAAAAGAAAGAAAAGAAAAGCCTTGAAGGTATGTCAGAGACAACAGGCCTAAGCTTTCTGAGCAACATTTTTCTCACACATAAAAAAAAGTAGGATCTATTGCATGAGATTAGAAAGGGTGTGTGTGACATTCTTGGCAATAACTTTAACATTTAGTAGTTACCAGATAAGCAACAGATTTTATTAATATGATAACTAGTATCAGTAGAATCCAAATTATGTTCTGGGTAGACGGAGACCCCTCTCTCTGTCTCTCTGGCCAGTGGGTGTGCAGAGAAGTGATGTATGTGACTTCTGTATCGTGTCTCCACAAGAGATGGGAATGCACTTCTCGTCCCCTACTTCCACTGCCCGGAATGTGGACATAGCAGTGAGAACTGGGGAAGCTTTCTTGGGCTGTAAATGGTAGCTGCAGGTTGAGGATGATGGACAAATGTGACAGGAAGTCTGGGTCCCCCTCAACCTGGAGCAGCATGCCACCCTGGCCCAAAACAGAGATAAATTTCCATCTTGCTGATGCCACTGGATTTTGGAGTCCTGCTGGCAGCAGATTATCTGTATCTTTGAAGTTTGTCTTAGAAAAAATTGTTCAGTGTCTATGGATTCTGAGGATAACCTTTTCCCCAAACTCATCTTCAAATTCTAGGACCCCTTACTCAAATCCACATTGCCAGAAGTAAAACCCGTCTCTTATTCCACAGCTGGTCCTCAACAAGGTTGTTCCCCTGCTTGAGTCTCCCCTCACCCCCATCTGCAAAGTAGGAAGCGTGAGCTCAACATCACTGAGGATAGGGCAGATGAGTGAGATCACACATGAAGGGCTTTTGGCTTAAATGGTAGAGTGAAATTCAAGAGCTAATAATGCTGAGGATGACAGTGATGGTCATGGGGGGGATAATGGTGGTGGTGGAGGGGGTGATGGGGGGATGGCGCTGATGGTGGGGTTGGAAGGGATAGAGAGGATGGTGGCGATGGAGGGGATGAAGGGGATGGTAGAGATAGAGGGGATAGTGGGGATGGTGGGGATGGAGTGGATGGTGGGGATGGTGCGGATGGTGGGGATGATAAGGATGGAGGTGACAACTGTAGGGTTATAATAAGGAGGACAATGTTATTGGTCGTGTTCATGGTGACACTGATGGCAATGGAGGGGGTGATGGTGGGGATGGCAGTAATGATGGTGTAATGATACAGGCTATAGTGATGAGGAGGAAGATGGTGGTGGTATGGTGTGAGGTAATGTGGATCATGATGGTGATGCTGGTATTGATGGCAAAGGTGGTATGGTGATATGCTGCTGCTACTGCCGGTGAAGGTCATGTGATTGAGTGCTGGTGATAGCAATAGTGGTACAGATGGGCATGCTGGAGACAGAGCTGATTATAGTCATAATTACAGTAATGCTGATGGCATGGTTAGGATGGTTGTGTTGCTGGTGGTGTCAACAGTGAAATTGAGAGTGGTGGTGGTGATGGTGGTGACATTGATGGTTATGATGCTGATGATGGTGGTGATGGTTATTGTAATTGTTGATGACACTGATAACTGTAATGTACTAACATTTCCATTGATCATGGTCTAGTATCGACATTGGTGGTATTAACAGTGATATTGATAAATGTATTATGTGCCCAGACAGAATTGTGAGGATCTTCTCCCAGTCCGTGGATTGACTTTTCTTAATGACAGCCCAATACATAATTCCAGATGTGATCTGTTCAATCGTTTCCAGATTCCTGCATCTGTATGTTTATGCCTCATCTTTTCTTCTTTTTTTTTTTAAAGATTTTATTTATTTGACAGACTGAGATCACAAGTAGGCAGAGGGAGGCGGGGGCGGAGGGGAAGCAGGTGTCCTGCTGAGCAGGGAGCCTGATGCGGGGATTGATCCCAGGACCCTGAGATCATGACCTGAGCTGAAGGCAGAGGCTTAACCCACTGAGCCACCCAGGCGCCCCTGCCTCATCTCTTCTTGCGGGACCACACGTATGCATGTTCTCCTCAGTCTCTTGCAGCACACCTCTTCTTTCTGCTTCCCTGTCTCAGCAAATCATGGCACCAATCGTCCATAGTCCAACCTCTGGAACACAACTATGATTCCTCCCTTCCCTGTGCACTTCTCATTTATAACCCATCAGTAAGCTCAGCCAAACCTACTCCAAATATGTCTGAATCCCTCCATTTCTCTTGATCTCTGCCATGTCCACTCTACTCCAGGTCACCATACATCTCCCTCCTGGATGAAAACAGTTGCCTCTTAACTGGACTCCCTGTTTCCACTCCTACTACCCTGTAATCTTTTTCTGCTCAGCAGTCAGAGTGGTTCTTTAAAAACGCAAATCAGAGCATGTCCTGTTACTGCCCAAACTTTCCTATGGTATCCTGTCACCATGGACAAACTCCAAGCTTATTACCATGTGTGGGATCTGACCCTGACCTACCTCTCTGACCTCCCCCCACTCCCATGCTTCAGTCATACTTTTGTTTCTCTAATATCCTAAACACCGTCCCACCTAGGGCCTTTGCATTTGCTGCTTCCTCTGCTAGAAACTTTCTGTCTCCAGATCTGCAGAGTCAAGTGGCAATGTGAGAATTCAGCAGGTCTAGCTCCAAAGTCTCTACTTTGAATTGCTACAAATATTGTCTTTCTGAACACACTGTCCTGCTTTATATGACCCATCTGCATTTATCTTATTTACTTTTTAGATTATTGCTGGACTTCCCCAACTATAGTCTCAGTTCTAGTAGAGCAAGACCTCGCATCCTTGTTTCCCACTCTAGAACAATGACTGACACATAGCAGGTGTTCTATACATAGTTGTTCTATACATAGCATCTAGAACAATGACTGACACATAGCAGGTGTTCTATACATAGTTGTGAATGAATGGATTGGTTCATGAAGTAAACGAGAAACATATTCTCCCTCCTTCTTAGTAAAGGAAGAGCTAAACTAGTGTCCACATGATTCTGCGACGAAGACAGATCACCTTCCCACCTCTGCCCTCCTGCCCCCTCTGCCTGTGGCTACTGCCCCAATTCAGCCCAGTAACTGCAATCACAGCTTTTAGTCCTGAGCCCCTTGCTCCACTCTGGAGAAGACCCAAATTACAATACAAAAATCTAATTGTTCCTCCTCTTCACTTAAAACCTGTCCATGTCTCCACATCAGGGATGCACTGATTTCCACACCAAGGTCAACAGCTGTTGATGGCTCCTTGGGCATCCAGAGGAGGTAAAGGACGGGCTGAACAAGCATGACTCCTAAATCATCCCCCTCCCTTTCACCAGAGAAGCCTCATTTCTATCAGCTCTACACAGAGGCTGTATAACACTGAAGTGAAGGTTGAGGCTTCTAGAGCCTGAGTTCAAATCCTGACTCTGCATCTCTTGAGCTGTGTGACCCTGGGCAGGTTACTTACCTTCTCTGATCACCAGTTTGCAAATGGAGCTAATGCTATTATTAACATGTGCATGATATGGTGTGTAGTTGGTAAAAATGGAGATAATAATCGTGCCTGCCTCCTAAGGGTCATCAGGAAAATTAAATGAGTTTGTTCACACAAAGCACTGAGGACAGTGTCCCGCGCTTAGTAAATGCTCGGTGAGTGTTGGCTATTAAAGTGTTGGCTAGTAAATTACACTCCCATGTAGGATTTCATTTGCTCTGATTAAAAGGAAAGAAAAATGTGAAACTTGGTTTTCATACTTTGTTTATTGATATACAACAATATTACATGCTGGAAGTTTCTCGAAGGTATCTTCTCCTATGTTGGAGTTTTGTTTTGTTTTGTTTTTTTAGATTAAAGATCCCACTTAGACAGTTCTACGCTCCTGACACCGTACACTGCCTGGCGCAGAGTACGGCTTCAACAAATAGGCAATGGGGGCGGAAGTATGGGAGTGAGCATGCGCAGGCCCCTTGTGGGGTTACTCCGCTAACTTGAAGCAGCGTATCATGCTCACATGAGCCCACCAGGTGTCGCCCGTGTCTCTGAAATGGAGCAGCTCTGGGTCCTGAGCACTGAGGTCCAGGCTCACCTAGGGGCGGGTGACACCTGAGGATGCCGCTGGCCCAGCAGATGGGGGGCCGGGAAGAAGTCGTTCTGAAGCCTGGAAGGCATGCGCTGTAGAGTCTCAAGGCCCCAGATTCTGGTCCCGGCGGGGGAACAGGGGGTGTCTACCTCTCTGAGCCCAGTTTCCTCATCCGCCAGGTAGGAGCCATAATGCTATGACTGGACGCAGGTAGGTTACCCGGCCACCCCTGATAGTCGGTGAGGGTTTGGTCTGCCTTCTTGTCGCTTGTTTTTAAGCTGACCTTTCCCCTGCATTTGCTGGCGAAGGCTGTGGCCACGTGCAGACCTCCCTCCTTTACCAATTCTGGCTTTCTGCATGGAAACGAAACGAAAAATTCACCAGCCCGGATTTCTGAGGAAGAAAAGACAAAGAATGAGGGATAAATGAGATGGTCAGGGTTGCCTAAAGGTGTCAGGAGAGCCAGTGGCCCAGGTGGGCCCTACCTCTGGGTGACTTCTGTGCCTGCATGAGCCCACCCGGATAGAGTAAGGGACTCTCTCGAGGGGCAACCATGCTAGAATTAAACGGGACAAGGGAGGTGGGGTTGGCGCTCCTCTCTCGCCTCTGTCCCCTCCTCGGCTGTGTGACTCCAGCAAGTCCCTTCCCCTCTCTGCACTGTTCTCTCTGTGAGATGGGAGGGGCTGGGTCCGGAGTTCTCAAGCTGACTTCAGCAGGAGAAGCCTGCTTCACGCCGCATCTCCTGTGGGAGTCAGGCGTGGAAGCAGATAAAGCAAAGCCACCGGGGGTCTGGAACGGCAGGACCAGGAGCTCTGCCCCTCGAGCACTGGCCCTGAGCACCTCAAAGGGCTCAAAGCACAGGCCATTTCCTCAAAGTCCCCTCCCAGTGCTAGTCTGATGACTCTGCAGGTCCTCCCACAGCCCAGACAGCCCCACCCTCAAGGGACTTCCCATCTCCCTGGCCTCTCCCCACACTCACAGGCTCAGGAGGAGGCCCCCAGAAGGGAGTCCACGGCTGCATCCGTCGTCTTTCATAGGTGGGTGGCAAACTGGCCAAGAGGTGAGCTGGGAGTAGTCCAAGGTCCTCAGAGCCTGGGGCAGAGCCGGGGCTGGAAGCCAGGTCCCCTGACTCCCAAGCTACAGCTAGGCCCTTTCCACCAGTCCGGACCCCACCTCTGTCCCTCACGTGGAGCCTCTCTCGGGCCCGCTTAAGAGTGGGCCGGATAGCGTGGGTGCTGGCCTGGTGTCGCGCCAGCAGGAGGCCAGCGCCTCTGAAGGTCACCGCCTGCACACTCCCCTTCCAGGGGCTAATTAACTCCAGGCCAGGCCTGCCACAGCTCCCAGGACGCTCCTGAGCTGGGACCTCGCCCCAACCAGACCAGACCTTCGCTCTCCAGAGCAAGGGTGAACCCAGCCTCTGGCGCCTGCCTAGGTCACAGCCTGGCTCCACCAGCCCCTGCTTCTCCTCCAGGCCCATCTCTCAACGCTCCCGGCTGCCTCTCCTTCAGCTCCCCTTCGTTTCCCACAGAAGGAGCAGGATCCTCTGAGTCAAGGTCACATAGCAAGGCCAAGGCCACAGTAGACCTGCCCCCAGTTCTCAGCCCAGCACACCACCTTTCTCACCCTTGGAAGGGTACCCTAGAGGGGGAGCCAAGGCTCTGCTCTTGCCTCTACCACTTCCCAGCTGTATGACCTTGAGTAAATCACTACCCGTCTCTGGCCCTCAGGGTCTTCATCCCTAACAGATAATACTAGCTGTTGATAACAAGAGGATCATTCCGAATATAGGGGGTGTGTAAACACCGGACACATTATATGTCACCAGCAGATCATTTTATTATTTTTTTTTCCAGGAACTCCCAGTGAGAAAAACTGAAATTTCACTTCTCAGCATTCCGAGCTCTTCACTCTGTCCCCAAGCCCTCTGTCTGAACTTCTCCCCTTCCTCCCCAACCTTCCCAACCACCCCTCCTCAGGTACCTGCCCCTTTGCTCTTTCAGCAAATACCCACTACAAATACCTGCTGGGCTAGAACATTCTCTCTGGCTAGAACATTCTCTCTGCACCGAAGCTTTTCAAGCAGGTCTCGTCTGCACCCTCCGTGTCCAGCTCAGCCAGGGCCCGGCCAGCAGGTGGTGTCCGTCTCCCAACTGCGCTCATACCCTCCCTCTTCACTCCTTGTCCTGCCTGAGCCAAACTCCCTCCCTGATCAATTCCCAAACAAAGGAATAGTAATGGCCATGGCGTTTATCACAGATGCTCACGTGTCTCGAGGACCCCACAGGAGCCGGGCCCTCTCCCAAGTTCTTTTTATGTATCAGTTCATTTAATCTGCCCAGCAACCCTGGTGAGGTGGGGGTTGTCACCTTCCCCATTGTGCAGATGAGGAAACCGAGGCACGGGTAAAGGAAGCAGCTCCTCCAGGGTCCCGTCTGGAACCCAGCAGAGCCAGGCCCCAGCCCCAGCCAGGACAGCTCAAGCCTGGGCTTTGAGGAGGTGCTGGTCACTCTGGGCGGGGAGCCAGGTGAGGTCCTGCTTGGTCTCCACTCACTGGTTAGCGCCACCGGGTGAACCAGAACTTGGACTCCAGGACGGGCTGCTCACTGTGCCACCCCAGGTGGCACCATTCACATGGAATGCAGTGTGAGGGGTGCCCCCTGGAGTTGGGTCACCCATTGGTCCAGCCTCCGAGTCCCCCCTGCCCTGAAGAGGCGGCTGTCAGCTTCTCCTGAATTTGCTGGGATTCTGCCATCTTGTGGGCACATTGGGAATTACCTGGGCTCGGCTGGGCTTGTATCTATTTTGTTACTTTCTTACACACCCAACAGGCCTGGCTTCTGGAGGGGCCAGCCAGGAAGACCCACCCTGCGCTTGAGTCACTCAGACCCCCCAAGACATCCATCCACAGGAGCACAGGTAGGTCCATCCAGAACTTCCATCACCCCTCCCTCCAAAAGGGTACCTGATCAGACCTCCCTCCCCTGTGTCCCACCTCCACCCCAGCCACCAGACCTTCTTACCTGGACAACCAAGGTTGCCTCCCTGCTTCTTCTGGCATCCCTTCCAGTCCATTCTTGGCCAGGACCCGGGGCCATCTGTTGAAGAAGATCCCACTCTACTATAACTGGCCAAATGCCTCACCCAGGCTCACCTTCCCCTCCCCGCCCAGGGGCCCTGCTCTCCTCACCCCTTTGTCACCTACTCCCCGCCTCCCCTCACCACCATCCATCTGTACTGGCCACCCTCTGTCTCCCACGCACCAGATTTGTACCTGCCCCAGGACCCTTGCACCGATTGTTCTCCTGGCCTGGAGCACCCCTTCTCCAGAGTGTCACAGCGTCCAGGTGTGTCAGCTCAACTGTCTCTTCTCAAAGAGGCATCTCTAAAGATGCTAATGGGGCCCTGCCCCTCCCCCCTCCCACCACAGTGTCTCTTCCCCAGGATCTTATCCTCTAAAACCATCTCGTCCTGTTTCTTGTCTCTCACCTCATCGTCTGGTGTGTGCCCCGTGAGGGCAGCACTGCGGTCGCCGCCTCCTGCTGGCTGTAAACCTAGGACAGCTCTAGCCACTCAGGAAATCCATGCTGCTTTATCGGATGAGCGCCTGCCTGCATGCACAGCTGCCGTTTTTCTCTAGAGCTGGAAAGGTCTGAGTAGCTCAGAGACCGGGCACTTCATCAGACTTAAAAGAGGAATTTCTGGGCCCCTCCACCCTGAGATTCTGGTTTAGTACATTACAAGCAGGACCCTGAAATCTGCGGGGGCTCCCCCACCCCACCCCTGCACTCATTGCAAGTAGTCCTGATGCTCTGGTGGTATTATCTTGTTCAACTTTCCACTCTTCCTGATGGGGAAACTGAGGCTCAGGGTGAAAGGGGGGCTGGCCTCAAATCCTATTGAGTAGGAGGCAGAATCTGATTCATGAGCAGTGTCAACTCCCTAAGCCTGCAACTCTTAAGCAGTGGACTGTTGGGAAGGGTGGGGGGCGGGGGCAGTTCCTTCTGCCCTGGGTGAAGCTGGGGGACAGGGCACCAGTTCAAGGGCAGGACTGGGCTGAAGCAAGGCAGACACCAGGGAGCAAAGTGTAAGGAGACACCTGTCTCCATGTGTGTAGGTACCCACTCTCCAGGGAGTGCTCCTTCCGCTCTGTGCCCTGAGTGCTGACTTGCCTCATCCCCTTCCAGCCCTTGACCCCCCGCCTCCCCTCCCCCAGTGTGGATCCTTCTGGAAAGAGGGCTTTGGGCACTGTCTCCCTATGCTGATGGCTGCCCGAGAGGGGAGCTTCGGACTTCGATTCCTCTGACTTCTCTGAGCATGTATCTGGTGCCATCTGGCCTCAGAAACCCCTCACCCCACAACCTTGAGCTTCTCTTCTCAACCAGGAGCCTCTGTAGTTCACTACCAGTGTTGTTGTCAGGGCGAGACACACAGGATGGAGGAAAAGGACAAGCTTTAGGGGTCCCACCTGTCCAGCCTAGGTGGCCAAATGTCTCATGACTTCCTAGCAGGAGGTCCTGTCTTGACTCCTTATGCCTCAGTTTTCTCCTCCATAAAATGGGGGAGTAACAGTCGGCCCGTCTGGAGTTGCTATAAGGATTAACTGAAGAAGAACATGGACGGACCTCCCTGATCAGGGGCCTTCCTCCTTTCCTGTGCTCATGGGGTCTCTGGCACAGAGGGTTTCCAGGTACTTTACTTGGAATTAAGCAGTCTGGAAGCTGGCTGTCCAGGAATGTCAGAGATACGAAGGGCAGAAATACAAATATGAGGTGGAAAGTAAGGCTCCTGGGGGTCCGTAGACCTCAACTCACTTGTGCCCAGCCTAGAAGCATGAGGAATCATGAACCTCCAGGGGAGGAAAGAACTCCAACTGCCCCAAAGTGAGCTCGCTGGGAAGTGGGCACGCATGCGATGGACAGGCCATCCCAGCAGCTCCATGGCGTGACTTGAGACGCCTAGAAAGACCCAGCAGTTCCCAACATTGAGTCACGGGCCCAGAGAGTTGTTCCTTTTCTCCTTTCTCTCCTTCTCATCAAGCCAGGGAGACCGTTTCTGTGTGTTGCGCCCCCCCCACTTAGCCCTTCTTGGATCCTCCTACCTTTCCTTGCTCCCAGCAGCCTCCCTGTTACCTCTCTGAGCTCAGCTCTGACTGTTCCCCTCCAATTCACTCCACACTGGGGTCCTTGTGATTCCCCTGACATACCAGCACCTTCCTGCCTCAGGACCTTGGCACTTGCTGTTTTCTCTCACCCGAATGGTCTTTTCTTAGATACCCTCATGGTTCGAGCCCTTGCTTCCTTCTGAGCATTACTCAAATTCACACGAGGACCTTCTCTGCCCCTCCTGGGTAAGAAGCCACCCCTCCTCTGTTTGCTTTCTTCCACGGCATGGGTTCCACCATCGCCCAGCCCCTAGGCTCCAGGCAAGCAGGGACTTGGCCTATTTCTTTTAAGTGTTTTATCTCTGGCATCAGAACAGTGCCTGGCACAGGAAAGGGGCTCAAGGAACATTTGTCGAGTGAATGAATAAAGCAGAGAACAGAGCGCTGGGACTGCAGCTTTTGACAGGGAATAATTTCCAATGACGCTAATAACATTATTTTGTCTTCATTGTATTTATTTTTCTGGGTACCTTTTATTTCTCATGGCAAATGTTACTGAGCTTTTTCATGTGTGGAACTGATTTAAAATTTCCTTTTAAAATAAATTCATCTAATTGGAAAAAGTACCTTTATTTAAAGCATAATATTCAGTTAATAGAGTTATAAGTGGTAGGTGGGCATGGCAAAAGTTGAGACGGTGGCACCCGAAACAACTCAATCAAGGGGCTGCGAGAGTCCCCGTCTCGCACTTGACAGATGGGGAAGCTGAGGCCCAGAGGCCAAGAGACTTGTTCAAGGTCACCCAGCAAGTTAAGGGCAAAGTGAACACTTCCACCCTGGTCTTCTAATTCCAGGCATGGCTTTTCTCTTATAAATTTCTCTTGTAAATTCTCTTATAAATTCTTGGTTCCGTCCCTCAGTGGACACTTAAGGGAGGCCCAGGAGCAGCCTGTGACAAAGGTGGTAAGATAGAGGACATTTTTTTTCAAAGGTTTTATTTCCATCAGCAGAATGGTGCCGGGCATGAGGCAGGAGCTTGACAAACCCTTGTTAGAGGCATGAATGGAATAGAGAGCAGAAGTTCTGGAACCCCCAGTCCTGCTCTGAGGAGCACCCAGGGCTGCTGGGGGGGAGAGTCCGAGTCTCCAGCAGCAGGTCAGATGGTGGAGGTCACCTGTTGGTATAAATTTCTGCGAGTAGCTGTCCCAGGAACAGCGGAAGTGGAAGGTGGGTGCAGGTGGTAGGACTGAGAATAGGGGGCTCAGCCTGCCCTTTGGGACGGAGGGAGGTCGGGCCCCTTGAGGCTGACGGGGTGGAGGGGAACAGCAAAGAGCAGGAAGTGGAGGTTCATGCTAGCCAAGGTCACCCACGGCCGCGGTATCCACAGGGAGGTAGTGAAGGTTCGGACTCCTTAACGGACAGCTCTGCTTGGAGTCCCGTCTCTGCAACACCGTCTTCTTCATCATCTTCATCATCTTCCTGCCTGTCCAAGGGGCTGATGTCAGGACTAAGTGAGAAAGTCCCCAGAGAGTGTATACTGTACCATCGGGACCAGAGACAGAGCTCAGAAATTGCTCATAGCTACCATTTTAGGGCAGGGCTCAGGTTCACGGATGGGTTAGGGACACCGAGATGTCTGCTATGAATATTTCTTGGTAACAAGTTTCTGAGACTGTTGTTTCCTTTTTTTTTTTTTTTTTGAGGAGAATCAGTGACACTAAAAGTCCGGTCTCTTTGGGTTTGGGGCTGGGGAGGAGGAGGGAGGCTGAGAGGCTCACTCAGGAGGCTAGAGAGAGCCCAGAAGTAAGAGTGGCAGAAACAGTCTCAGAGGGGTCAAACCCACTGCCATGACCACATGACTGGTTGGGGGCAGAGCTGGAAATAAAGACCAAGTGTTGGGGGAGGGGGCTGCTGCTCTGTGTTCTGCCCATAGTTCCTAGCTGCTTCCGGATTCAAGAATTAGAAACACACTTGCATTGGCATGCAAGGTCATCGAGACATGCCAGGTCATCCTGACATGGTTGCTGAGTTGGCCCTGAATGACTCAAGACTAAACCCGGGCCTCAGTTTACCTCTCTGCAGAAGGACAGAAAGGTACGCCCCAGTCTGTCTCACTCAGTGCCTGAGAGTGGAATGTTTCCCTTTCAGTCCTCCTCCCACTGTTTGGATTTTCCTAGTTCCTAAGCCGCCTGGCTCAGCCTCTGGAGACAATGGGACACCTGAGGACTCGGCTGACCCCCCCGCCTGCCTGGAGACCCAGGGATCAGGGTCTCAGAAGCAGGGCCTTAGGGCTCTGCGGAAGCTCGGGGCGCTCTTTCCCAGGGCCCCGCCTGAGAAGGATTTATGGTTTGGCCTCCAATGTGGTGAACTGCTAAAAATGCAGATTATGGGTACAAATCCGGGGGTGGTGGGAAAGGCAGCCAGGCGGCGGGGTGGGGGAGACATGCTGGAGGTCTGGCCGCTGGACGGTGTGTGCGGGTGGGGCCCGGCTGCTCCAGATGGGACTGCAGATGTGCCGGAGGCCAGCGCTTGGGAGGGGCGCCCCCTTCCCACCTCTGCAGCCTCCTCTGGGCCCCCATGCCGGTCCCGCAGCTCCTCCCCAGGCGGCGGCCCCAGAAACCCTCCACGCTGGCGTCTCAGGGTGTCTGGGACAACAGGAGAGCTGGGCGGAGGGGAGGAGGAATGTGTTCACTGCTCAGATGGGGAAACCAAAGCACAGAGACGTGGAGTTGCCTACCCCGTGTCACGGCAACTCAGTCTGAAACCTAAAGGCTGGTCACTTGACTCTTGGCCAGATGGGTCAAGACGGTGACACAGACCATGGTAGCTCAGGTCATACACCAGACAGCCCGGTGAGCCAGCGGCGGTCATCACTGTCACACACGCACAGGGAGCATGACACACCCCCCGCCTGAGGGCGCTGGCTTGGGGGCTGTAGAGTCGGGGTGCGACCCCAGCGCTGGCCTCACCGTGAGACTGGTGTGACCTTCTCGGCAGAACTGGGGAGGGAGGCCTCAGGGAGGACGGGTGAGCACAGGAACGCAGGATGCCTTCTTAGATTAGCTGGAGATTTCATGCAACACAGAGCTGGCTTGCCAGAGGGAAGAGGAAGCAGGATGTCATCTTATTTTAGGGGAAGATAAGAACACTGAAGGTAGAGAAGGTCTTACCGTCCCAGGGTGGGGACTGTATGAGGAAGGGTGTCATTCCTTCTGTTAATTTCGCTCGGGGGAAACAAGGTACAGAGTGAGGCTCTCACTCGCTCAAGGAATACAGCAGCTGGAGAGACTTCTAGCAAAGGGAGTGGTATCTTTGTTCCTTCCCAGGGTGGCTGGAGGGAATGAGAGTGGGGTAGAATGATGGGACCGAAAGCCCCTCTTGTCCTTGGCTAAGGTGCAGCTATGGCCAAAGTGTGCCCTCCTCAGCCCAACCCTGTGACTCCCTGAGGATTGTGCAGACCAGGGGTGACCGGGACTGTCTCCCCACCCAGCTAACATGCCTCCTTCCTGCCAGGAGTTCCAAACCATGGGAGCCCTCACCCCATGCAGAGAAGATTGGCCAATGAATGCGGTTCTCCCCAGCTCCCTGTTTCTGAGTCCTGGACCCCAATGAGCTTGCCCTAACCGGGACCAAGATGGCGGCTGGGAAGGCAGACTGTAGAGACTCAGAGTGTCTGGAGTCAGGTTGAACAGGCAAATCCATCACCAAGACACGAGAATTGAAATTGGAGACACTGGGACCCTGGGAAACAGACGCCACTCGGATGTCTGAGTGAACAAGCTATTCCCAGGACACTGGGGGTTTCCCTCAGGGAAAAATGGCACCACTCAGTCCTGCCTGGTACAGTGTGGGAACAGAATCCCTCATCCCAGGCAGCGAGGGCTGCGAGAGGAGGGGTGACTGCTGGGGCCTCTCTGACCCTGACCCTGCTCTCCCTCCGTACCCTCCCTCACAGCAGGATTCTGTCCTGAAAGACTTCCTCTGCTGCCCACTCCTGGATCCATGGATCGTCACAGTCTGCCTTTCAAGACTCCTTCCCATGCCGGGCTCCTGGGGAGACATTCTTAAGAGTGGAATACACTAACCATGACCTGGGATCCTGACAGACCGGCTCTAAATCTCAGTGTCTTGTTAGCTGTGTGACCTTGGGCAGGTAACTTAACCTCTCTGATTCTGTGGGGTAAGGTTGCTGTATGCCTGACGCATGGCAGGTGTTCTTTAAAATGGCCCTCCCCTCCTTTGTTTCTCCTCGGAGGAAACCTCTGCTAGCCAGCTCTTGGCATTGCCAATACCCGGTAGACTCGTTCTCCTCCAACTTGCTTCTTCCCTAGTAATAACGAGACCTTCAGGAATGCCTAAGTAGCCGCAGTCCCCACAGGCCCTGGGCTGGCTGTTCGCATCACTTGCAAAAACGGAAACAGAGAGGTGAAGATACCTGCTCAAGTCCAGATCTGCGTGAGCCCCCGAGGCCTTGTCTTTCCAGACCATGTTGCTGTCTGCCTCTTCTAAGGAATCCTAGACAGACTTCAGACTCAAAAGATCAATCAGGTGGGGGTAGGGTGGGCCTTGGGGCTACAGAGATGAGGGTGCAGTCTGGTGGGGCCTGGGGAAGGGAAGGCGTTCTCTTCAGGCTTTGTCACCTCCCAGTTTTGCAGACGGAAAGGTCTGCACTATGCTCCCGGGTGGGTCCTAGGCTGGGGGTGTCTCAGGGAGAGGGGGGGCCTGCCAAGGCCAGGGAAGGGCCGGAAGGGAGCCCACCTCTTGGACACCCACAGGCCCCGCTCTTTGCTCGGGGGAGAGCAGGAATTTCTGCCTTGCCTTTGAGGGAAGCTGAGCAGCTGATGCCCAGCCTGTTTCTGAGTTATCAGAGGGATCTCCAGGCAAAGCCCTGAACTTTGGAAGGCCCCCCCCCAACCCCCACCTCTGGTCCCTCAAGCTAGCCACAAAAAGAGGGCTTTGATTCTGGGCGGGGGGGACCATTTCCCTCCACGTCCTTTTACTGAATTCAGCAGAGTCTTTTATGTCTAATTCAGGAAGTGTCCTGACAATAAAGACATCATCAATATATTAACTCACTTCTTTAAAATTTCCAAGCCCGTTCTGGAGAGAGACTTTGCAAATGGAAAACAACAGGGCAGTAAAGAAAAGCTGTCCCTGCTTTCCTGGCTGGGCTTTGAGCAGGGAGGGCGGGCTGGGGGCGAAAAGACATGCGAGAGCCTGACCCACCAGCCTGGCAGGGCAGACCCCCACCGTCAGGGCGCTCATTCTAGAGCAGGCCTCCGTGACTGGGCACTGGTTCATTTTCATCGGCTTTTGCCAAGAAATTACAAGAAGCAATGGCTATTTGCTAGAGCCCTTGGCCATGCTTTTAACTCTATTTACAACCCCACAGGAGGACATTCTGGCTCATTCTGTGACGTCCAAAGGTCATTGATATCCGTGAAGCCTTTAACTGCGCCCCGGGGGCTGTGTTAGAATTTATTTGCAGGACTTCATTCAGTTGGGGCCTCCCAGCGTGCTCTGGAGGAGGGAGGTCTCTCCCCATTTTACAGGTGAGGAAAGCTGAGGTATGTCCAACGTCACACAGCGAGAAGGCCGCAGAGTCAAGATGGCGTCCCAAACGCTCTGACCCAACACTCTCTGCTGAGACAAAGGTTCTGGTTCTTGGCGGACAATTGGGAGGCCCCTCTAGCCCGACACCCCCCTTTTACCTTCAGTGTCAATGTGGGGCCAACTTCTTAGTTGGAAGAAGTAAACTCCTTAGGGGATATACTCATTCATTCATTTATTCAACAGAAAAGTATGCAGAATCTTCTAGAAGCCAAGGCTTGCCCTGGTACAGAGATAGAGCAATAAAAACAATAAGGCCCTTGGCCTCTTTGGTGTTCAGGGTTCAAGCCCCTTTCCTTGGCCATCCCCATGGTCCCTCCTCACTAAAGAAGGGGCAGCAGATCTGCCTCTGTTTTCTGACCCATCCCTGGAAACAGCCCACAGCCAGGGATGGGGCCCAAGCCTGTCCCCCTCACTCCTCGCCCCTAGCCCGCCCTGGGCCTCTGCCCCAGATCCGTATGTTTTGGGCTCTGCCTGGGACAGGCCGGGGGCAAGGGAGCCCCCCGGGGAGCCCAGATCAGCAACCATGAGGGGCGGGGGAAGGAGAGGGGGGCAAGCAGAGGTGTGTTTTGAAATCTGCTTCCTTTTGGCCACGCTTGAACTTCCAAGAGGCTGGCTTTGACTGACAGACTCCCTGTGGAGCCCAGGGCGGAGATGGAGGGGTTCCATGCTCTGCCCTTCCTCCTCTGCTCTCAGCGGGGGGAGGCTGGGGCCTGGGTGCCGCCTCGCTGGGCCCAAGAAGGCCAGGGCATGGGTGGAGGTCTTGGAGTCAGGAAAATCCCAGAATCACAGGGGGACTGAGCCCATCAGGGCCCGATGGACAATAGCAGCGCTGCCAACAAGGACCATCCACACTTATTGTGTGTCTCCCGTTCCTTCTTTACACAAATGCTCATGAAATGAGTTCATCTCTGCAGAAAGCAAGGGCCCAGTGCCTCGTAAATACTATATAAGCATTTGTGAGCGGATAAAGGAGTTGGGGCACGGGCCTGCCGTTTGTCTGTTCATTCTCAGATCTGGCCCCTGCTCTCTGTCCTACTCTGTATCTCAGGACTGAGCTGCCAAACTACATCTCCCAGACTCCCTTGCCGTTGGCTTCCTGTTAGCCAGGTACAATGGGAAGGACAGGTTGGGAACCAGAGGGCAGGATCCAGGGTACTTCTACCCCCAACACCTGCTTTCCTGGCATCCTGGGCAGTGGCTTTAAAAACTCACTTCCTTGGTTCCAGATCCCCGGGACAGGCCCTCTCTCCAAGTCCCAGCTCTTCTGGGCAATCCCTGCACAGCTGTGTTTCCAGTGTCCACCCCACCTCCTCCAGGCTCTGCTGTGATCACTTCTTCCCTGGTCCCCTGGGTCGCAGGATGTGGCGGTCTGGTGCTGCTGCTGCTTGTCTCTGGATGCCTCACCATCCTGCTCAGGCCTTACAGCTTTTCTAGCATCTTCAGAATGAGTGCCTTGTGTTAAATTCCCTTCGTTGAAATACCTGTTCTGGCTTCCTGACCTCCTACAGTGGGCCACGCTCAGGTCCCTGCCTTCAAGAAGCTTATAATCCAGTGGAGAAGAAGGGCATTCATCCAGTCATCCCATAAGTACATACAGAATTACAGACAGCAGTCACTGCTGCAAGGGCAGAGTGTGTGAACAAAGGCCCCACACTAGTTTTTGTCCTCATGGCAGTTCGAAGGTAAGGTACAGCTTTCTGCCGCAGCCACATGGTCCTCAGTCTGCTTGTTCTTTGCATGGCCACATGTTGCCTAAGGTCTGCGACTGACATTTTGCAGAGGTAAGAAGAGGCCTAGAGAAGGACGGTGACTTCCCTGGGGTCACCAAACTAGGAGAAGCCGGGTCATCTGGCCCCAGTGTCTGCCCTGTGAGATGTTCCACATCACAGCTCAAATGCACACTCAGCGCTTTCTTTCCGTCCCTCCTCCCCCTTCTCCAGCTCCCCTCCAACCCTCAGGCAGCCACAGCATCAGAAACCAGAGTTCTGGGCCTATAGCCAGAGCCTACCCCTTGGCCACCCCTTCCCACTGTCCTGAGTTTCTGGAACAAGCCCTCTGTCTCAGGGGAAAGATTTTGCAGCCCTCCTGAGGCTGTGTGTGTGTGTGTGTGTATACTTTCCTGGGGCATGTCTCCCCAAGATAGGAGGTACAGGGTAATTAAGGCCCTTTAAACTAAGGAACCCCCAACCCACACTGTGAGTCAACCCCCTAAAATTAATTACCGCAAGGACGGGCATGACCTCCTCTGTAGAAGGTGGATGGGAGTTAGGGAATGTGGGGTCCGGGGGGGCTCTGGGGGGCTTTTCACGGCAGAGCAGCCCCCCGGCAGGCATTAGGGGCATGGGGAGCAGCCAGTGGCTTTCTGGGTAAGAGCCAGCAGGGACAGAGAGCAGGCCCAGAACAGGCCCAGAGAGAGCCAAAGAGGCAAGACTCCAGGACATCTGGCTGGGGGAAGGTGCAAAATATTCACGCAGGAGGTGAAGGCCTGGCTGTGCATGGCCTTGAGGTCTCTGACGGGAAGTTAAAGCCTCGGGGAACAGGGAGCTTGGCTGGAAATGGGCTGGGGGAGGAGCCTCAGCCTTGGCAAGAAGCTGGCTGACGCCTCCTCGAGCAGATGAGGACACTGAGGCTGAGGGGCAGCTGATGTGTTCCAGGGGGAGACTGGAAAGGGACTAACACTCCGTGCTTTCAACTTCCCCCCCGTCATTCCTAAACTGAAGCCAATCAGGACCCACTTCTTAAAAATCCTCAATGCCGTGGCCCAGTTTTACGTGGAACCAGAGAGGCAGCACTGGGTGACAACAGCCGGGATTCACAGCCCTCACATCGCGGGGCAGCTCTCGTCTGCAAAAACCTGCAGATGCTTGTCCATGTGACCTCACCATTGCCCCACAAGGTAACTGCTCTATTCATCCCCATTTTGCAGATGAAGAAACCGAGGCTCAGAGAGGTTAAATACTTCCCCAAGATGGCTCACAGAGCAGGTGGCAGATCTAGGATTTAATCCTAAAATCTAAAGCCCCTTGTGGCATCAAGGCTTGCGGGAAAACGCCACCCCACCCCCTCCCTCTGCCCAAGGACCCTTCGGACAGCCTCCAGGGACTATGAGAACACCAAAAGGGACCTTATCAGTGCTCCTGGGCATCCTGGGCTCCTCATGAGCTGCACGAGCTGCCATTCCTCTGCCTCCGCTCATTCATCCACTCATCACTCATTCAAAGGGTATTTATCGAGCATTTACTATCTGCCAGGTGGTGAAGACAGAGCATGGGAAAGATAGCATATGGAGAAATACAGAGCACCAAAAACACATGCCGCTATTGAGTAATCAAGAAATGGGACGGTGATTGACAGGGTGGGATTTTAGACATGCAGGTCAGGGAAAGTCTCTCTGAGGAGGTGACATTTGAGCAGAGCTGTGAGGGGAAGTGATTTATCACAGCTGGAGTTGATTATTCTCTCATGTCCTGCCAGACTGTTGCTCTGTGAGCGCTGTCTTGTGCATAATGGCATCTCGATGCTCAGAATAGGGCCTCACACAGTATGTCCTCCACCAACAGTACCTTGCACACAGTGGGTGAACAGGCAGGTAGTTAAATGGATGAAGGAGGCAGACCCAACTTCTGGCCGCTCTCCCATCCCCAAGAGGTTGCAGCTTGTCAATTTCCTCCTCGGAGCCTCCCTTCCCTCCTAAGTAGCTGAGTGGATGGGATCTTGACTAATCCTTTGGGACAGGTGCTGAGAGTCCCAACTTGTTAAACATGAGAGCCAGCGAGCGGCGAGGCCATGGGGGTGTGGAGGGTGAAGGGGGAGACTAGAGACAGAGCCAGCCTGCCTGGCTTCACTCGTCCCCGACAGCCTGCGTGGACCATCACCCACACTCCTGCTCGAAGCAGAACCCCCACCGGGGAGGACAAGGTGGTAGGAGAGGGCTGCTTCCTACCAGCTGTGCTCACTCTGGAGCAGCAGGCCTGGACAGGAAGGGGAATATTGGCAGTGCCACCCCCCACAACCCCCACCGCCCAGCACAGAGGGCTGAAGGTGAGTAGGAAGTCAGGGCCGCTTGGGGGAGTGTCCCGGACTCAGGAGAGAACAGGCTGGCTGCTGGCCAGACATTTTATTCCACCGAAGGGAATCGTCCCTCCCAGACAGGGGAGGTGTTAGTGAAGGCCTGCACTTTGGAAGGTTCTTCTGTTTCCCCAGGGGAAAGGCTGAGAGTCCACCTGCAGAGTCCCTGCATGCCCCCCGGGTTGGCCCTCCTGAGTGTGGGGCGGGAGAGAAACGTCCAGTAGCCCTGGCTCAGCCAGCCGTTGGCTGGGGCCGTGACCCTGGTGGGACGCGTCCCTTCTCTGCATCTCAGTTTTTTCAATCTGTAAGATGGGTGAACGTCATAGGCTGACCTCACAGGACTGCTCTACGGATCAGTGGGAGAGGGTATGCCAAATTGGACTGTCACGCAGATGCAACAGTGGCCCTTGGGTGGCGCACTCAGAGGCAAAGAGAAACCTCCTTCCCCGTTGGCAGAGTACCCCCCCAGGCTGGTGCTTAGCTGAGTAGTCAGCGCCAGTGTTTAGGACAGGGCCAACTCTTTGACTCATGGCTAATGATGCTCTGAGCCTCAGTCTCCGTGCCTGTCCAACACTGGGCACAGCCGAGGGTGCCCAGGAAGAGCTCAAGAAATGGTAGTTTGGTTAATGTCACTGAGCACGTTCTGGAGGTGTCAAGGGGAAGAAACATGGGCTCTCAGCCCTCAACCTCATGGTCGTTTAGGACAAAGACCCAGTGATTGTGGAAGGGGTTGGTGGGGACTGGGAGGGGGGAGAGCCCTGAGAAGGAAGCCCCCCAAGCCTTCCTGACTGGAGCCGGGGTGTCCAAGGAGGCCTTCCAAGAGCAGGTGGCACAGAGGCCAAGGCTGCGAGGCCGGATGGGACTCCCAACCGAGCAGCCCGTGCTCGCACTCCAGGCAGAGGCGCCTGCGCGGGTCAAAGCAAGGAGCCCAGGGGTGTCACCTGGAGGCCCCCACACCTCTCCACCCTGACGCCCTCTGGGGCAGCCGACATAAGGAAGGCGGCCAGGCCTCGCCCTCTCCGTCCATGACCCGAGTCACTGCACCCCCCTCGGGGGCCGGCCCGGTTTCCCCTCCACCGCGCTGGGCGGAAATCCAGCAGGGGCAGCCGGGCTGACATCAAACCCTCCCACCGCAGGCCTGGCCGCAGCCCCTCTCCGGGCCCTAACGAAGCCATAAATCCCCACCAGCGGTGGGAGGGGCGGGCCCCCGCACATGTCCCAGCGGCCGGACAGAGGCCGGCATCTTGGGCTGGCGGGGACTGAGCGCCCCGACACCCCATCACTCATCCCCCACGCCCGGCCGCCCCCGCCTCGGCAGCAGCCCATCCATCTCCCCCGGAGGCTTTCAAGTCCAGCCTCGGGCCCTCTGCTTAGTGTTAAGATGAGCCCCGGCTCACGCGGACTGTTCTTATTTATCTTCAGGTCTGTCCCCTTGTGGCCATCACTCTGCAGGACGGCCCGGTTCTCAGGACAGGCCCCCAGAATGCGCTCCTCCCCCGGCTTCCTTTCCCGCCCCCAGGTGGCAAGGCTCAGAGAAGGCCTGTAGCCCAGGGCCCTTCTTGTTAGCCACAGGCCACACTGGCTGGGCATTCTGGCCTCTAGCTCTTGGCAGCTTTGCAAGAGCCTTTTGAAGCATTAGCATCTGTGCTGTGTACTGGGGGAAACAGGCACAGAGAAGGAAGCTTTTCAGTTCAGGGCTCTCCTGGCTGCCTGGCTTTGCTACAGGTACCAACAGCCAGCGTTTGGCCAAATTAGGCAAGGCCTGGTGGGGCCTGTGCTTTGCTGTCCTGCAGGCTGGGGCAAATCAATTCATGTCTGGTGACCTTTGCTGGGCTAGGAGGTTCTCCAGGCAAGACTCAGGGTGCCTCCCCACCCCCACCCAATCACAGGATCCCAGACTCAAGCATGGGAAGGGTTCAGAGGGCTTGTTCTGGAATCAGACAGGGCTTGAGCCCGGCCTCTCCCCATCCCAGCTCCTGACCTTGGGAGCTACTGACGTCTCTGAGTTTGGGTTCCTCCCATGTAGAATGAGGACACGTAATGGAACCTGTGGGGTGACTTCCTGGAACCATGTGTCGCACAGAAGGTGAGTTCCACAGTGACCTGTGACTGTGTTTGTCATCATCATCACCTCTCAGGGGCTTTCAGCCGGGGGTCCTCAGAGGGGTGCTAACAGTGGGGCCCCACAGATCCGAGATCCTTAGAGCCCCCCCTCTCGGGGACTCCTGGCTGGACAGAGAGCGTCCTGTCTTGGAGGTGCCTGGAATTCTGACAGCCCAGTATAGACTTGGCGGTCATCTCAGAGGATGACCACAGGCATGTTGGAGGGATAAGTAGAGGGAAATAAATTAATTATTGCTTTAAAACAAAGTTTGTTCAAGAGATAAGATCTTTCAAAACACAGGATAGTAAAAGCAGCCTTCCTTGGGGAAAAGGCCGGGAAACTCTAATTTGGTCCAGCCCCAAGCCCCACGCTGCCGCCCCAGCTCTGTGTCTGATGTCGCTGGGATTACCCCTCCAGCCATCTTCTGAGGGTGGTCCTCTTCTGCAGGTGGGGACATCGAGTGTTATGGAGGTAGCCTGAGTTACCCACGGTCCTACTGGCTGAGGAGAAGCCAGTCTCTCCTCCAAAGATGTAAAGGCCTTGGGGAAGAGGACACTTGTACGGGCTTTGGAGTCAGGTGGGCCTGGGTCCCAGCCTGGTTTTGCCTCCTGCTGCTGTGACACTCCCCTCCCCGTCTGGCAAGAGGATATGAAACCATTTGAGTGAGTCTAGGAGCAGTTCTGAAGGGGAGAGCTGGCTTGTGGGCACGTTTTCAGAGACGGGGTTTGGCACTTCTTGGCAGCCCAGGTTTGGGGTGATCAAGGTCCCCAGTCCCATACCCTCCATCAACAGCCACCGGTGTCTGAGGTGGAGCTTTCCAGAACAGGAGCCTTTGTCCTCTGTGCTGCCCAGATGTGGAATTCTCCTCTGTCTCAGAAGATGGGCTTAAAGATGCTTGGGTCTGTGATTCTCTGGTTATAATCCCCTTTGACCTTGGGGCAAGGGGAAGGTAGGAAAGAGAGGTGGAAGAAAACTCATAGGTTCATTGTCAAGCAGCACAGACACCAGGTCATTGTTCCTGAAAAATGGGTGAGAAAGAAGGCAATTAGGTGACTTTTAGGACCTGCCCAGTTAAGGACTGGGTGTGCCGCTTCCGAAAGCTGAGACAGGAGGAGGGCGACTTCTGGGACAGGAGGAGGGCGACTTCTGGGACAGGAGGAGGGCGACTTTCCTCCATCTCCCCAGGGGTTTGCAGCCCTCACAAGGTCAGAGCCAGGAGACACTTGAGTGACCACCTCCCTAGACCAGTGAGATGAAGAGAAGGAAAGGGACTTTCCCATGACCACACAGGATGTGTCTGGTGAACCCCGGGGAGGACCGTGGCCCCGGGCTCCCCAGCTACCCCATGCCAAGTATAGCATGGAGCTTTGCTGCTGAAGGAACATTCAAAAGCTGAGAAACTCCATTCTCCTCCCTCCCCTCCCTCTTCCCTTCCTTCCTTTCCTCCTCCTTCCTCTCCTTTGTCCATTCTCCCTCTCTCCTGCCACACACACCCACACCAAATGTCTACTGGGGTCAAGCCCCGCCCCAGATCCTGGGGCCACCCCGCTGAGCTGACCACATCCCCATCCTCTGGGGGCTCTCAGTCAAGTGGGCAAGATCCCCTTTGGAGGCCCTCAACCCTCACTGGCCCCCAGGAGTCCCTCTTTCCCTGTGCACCACGCCCAGGATGTGAAGGGGTTAAAACCCAGGGCGAAGCAGGCCCCCTCCCGGCCATTCTCCTGCCCAGCCGGCCAGGCAGCTTCTGGGGCTTCCCGTGTTTCTTTCTCTCTTCCTCCTGGCTCCTTTTTTTTTCCCCCCTTTTTAAGAAACATATGTCACTCGCCATAACTCATGCGCTTATTATAATCATGACCATATGCTTAATGGGATGTAATAGAACCATTGCTAACCTGGCCTCCCGCTCGCAGATCTCTCTCCCCTCCCTTCTCCCACTCCGCTGGCTGGCCCCCCTGCCCCAGAGCTACTCTACCGTGCTTTCAGGGCAGGACCAACCGGAGGAAAGGGAGCAAAAAGGGAGAGTGAACTCCGTCATTCACTTTTCCTCCGGTGGTTCATTCATGGTTCATCCATGCGCTGTTTACCGAAGGCTCACTCTATGTCAAGCCCCGAAGAGGGGCCACAGTGAGTGAGGACAGTCACAGCCTCTGTCCTCTGCTAGGGGAGGTGGATGTCTTGTCTTGTAAACAGGTAATTAAACAATTACAGCCCATTACAGAAGAGACTGCCTTACCGGGAGGCTTACCAGGAGCGGAACCCTGTTTGATGTGCCCGTGTGTTGACTCTGTTCCTAGTAGGTCCTGGATGAGTATTTGTTCGGTGAGTGGATGGATGGATGGATGGATGAATGAGTTGTAGGTCAGAAAAGGCTTTCCTGAAGAACAGGGGTTGAGTTCTAAAGTAATCTCTCCAAAGTGGGGTCAAGAGGATCCAATGGGGTCTGAGAGGAGATGAGCAAAACTTCGATTTATTTTTGTTTCTCCATCTTAAAAATGAGAAACTGACATTTTCTGTATATTTAATATACAGACTGATGGTGGAGTATGGGTCATATGTATGACATTTCTAAGTAGCTATACATCACGGGGGCAAGAGGTAATGCCCAGCGTTTCTACTGCTGGGGAGAGGTACGTGATCAAGAGTTAAGAGACCCCTTGTTCCAGCCTGCTTGGGCCACCCTAACAAAACCCCATAGATAGGGGGCTTAAACAGCGGATGTCTATTTCTCACGGTCCTGGAGGCTGAGGAGTCCAAGGTCAAGGTGCTGGCAATATAGTTCCTGGTGAGAGCTCTCTTCCTGGCTTGCAGACACCTGCCTTCTCCTTGAGTCTTCACATGGCCTTGTGTGCCTGTGGTGGGGGTGGGGCAGGGAAGAGAGAGCTGGCTCAGTCTCTTCCCCTCTTATAAGGCCACCCACCTTATTGAATTAGGACCTCATCCTCCTGACCTCCTTTAACCTTAATTACCTCCTAAAAGCCCTGACTCTGAATACAGCCACACTGCGGGTTAGAGCTTCAACATATGAATCTGGGAAGGATGGGATGGTGAAGCTCTGGGTGAAGGTGCTGGAGGTGAGGGGGGCCTGCCTTCTCCATTCTTCTGATGCCAAGAATCCCCCACCCACTCCTCCCTCCCCAGTCTCCCTTCCCTAGCATAGGTCCTGCCCAGATTACTCCCTCAGGCCTCCCATGGTTTGTCCCATCAGAAGCTAGCACATGGAGTAACTCTCTTAAAATGTAAGGATGAGTATGTCACTCCCCAGCCGAAACCCCCAGAGCTCCCATCACACTCAGAATATGCCCAGAGTCCCTACCATGGCCAACAGCCCCTGCATGAGCTTCTGGCCACCTCTTCCAACTTCACTTTTGCCCCATGGGCCTTCTTGTACTTATTTGAACAACTTGCGTGGTCCTACCACAGGGCCTTTGCACTTGCTGTATGGCTTCCTGGAGAGCTCTCCCTCCTTCTGTCTTGCTGGCTCATGTCCTCATTTTACTCCGGTATCTACCCAAATGGCACTGCCTCCTTGGGTCTCCTTGGGTCGTCCCATCTGAAATAGTCTCCCCTTTCATGCTCTATCCCTTATTTCATTTTCTTTTTATAACACTTACAACAGACTGACATATTATATGTGGTTGTTTATTTGTAGTATCACCTCTTTCCCACTAAAAATGTAAGCTCTGTAAGGGGAGGAGTTTTTGTCTGTTTGTTCCCTCCTTTAATCCAAGAGCTTATAAAAGTGTCTGACACCTGGGGCACCTGAGTGGCTCAGTTGCTTGAGTGGCTGCCTTCAGCTCAAGTCATGATCCCAGGGTCCTGGGATTGAGCCTCGGGTGGGGCTCCCTACTCAGTGGGGAGCCTGCTTCTCCCTCTCCTTCTGTCTCCCGGCTCATGCTCTCACTCTCTATCCCAAATAAATAATAAAATCTAAAAAGAAAAAAAGTATCTGACACCTAGCAAGTACACATTAAACATTCATTGAATGAAAGTGTTTTTGTAGCTTATGAAGCAAAGGCGGCAGGTGTGTACATGATGAGATGGAGAGAGGGAGAGGCTCAGACTACTAAGGTCCTGCTTGACTTGGGTACGGAGTTTGGATTTTGTACTAATTGCAGTGAGGAAAACTCATGACTTGAATATGATTTTGGCTTTTGTTTATTTGTTTGTTTGTATTTTGATGACCACTTCTCTTAGGAGCACTTGAGCAGAATAAAAAGGGAGATTTTTTTGACTACGGAATTGGAAGAAACTAGGGGCAATCTAGTGGAATTATGAAAAAGGAACAATTCCAATCTCAGTCTCCTCAACCATCCTCCCCGTCTTTGTCCCCCCAAAGGATCTCTTTAAGATCTCTTTCCGGTTTAAAAAAAGAAAAAAAAAAAAAAGAAAAAACCGAAGGGATAAATAGAAAAGTTGTAAAATCACCATCTGCCACGTCCAGCCCTCTGGGCGTTTCGTATCGGTTCCCTGCGTGTCTTCCCCATTCCCGAGTGTGTGAGAAGAGGGTCCAGCCCTGATTTATGCTGCTGACAGAAAATCTAATGGATTGAAGACATAAAAGCATCCAGGGCTCCCCCCGGGATAAATCCATTCTAGATTCAGGCCTTTGAGTGGGGCACGTGTCCGTGCTGACAGCCCAGTGTCCGTGATGGATGCGGCTCTGGACGCCCAGCTCAGGGGCACGGAGCATCTCGTTGGGGGTGGTAATGGGAGGAGCCGAGGTAGACTTAGGAGGGCTCTGAAACATCCCAAACTTGTAGCAAAAGGAGCTTAAGGCAAATCCAAAACGGAGATTCTAAGCACATGGGGGGTGCATGCTGGGCCAGTTGCGCTGCACCGGGAGCAGTGCCCAGAGAAGGTGAGGTGAGGGGTTGCGACCTAGCCCCCCTCTGCCACTAAATGTCACCGGGCATCACCCCCGGCAGGCACCTGTGTCTTTTTGTAAAATGGGTTAGGGACTGAAGATGTCAGGGCCCACAGAAGCCCAGGACACATTTTGCCTAAATGACAGAAGTAAGCTAGGTAGGAGCTGCAGAAGAACGGAGAGCATTCGCCTCGTGTGTAGGAAGCAGCCGCCACCCAGCTCCAACCACTGATCGTTGTCAGAGTTGGTCCTGGGAAGGGGGTGGGGGGCAGCTCTTCTGCTTATTGAAGAGAAGTCAGAAACTGGGGTTCACTCCTGAGAGCGATCTCCTGCTTTAAAAATGCAGACAGCTGCTTCAAATTGAATTTTAAATGATGCTGGCTGAACCCAGCCTGCGGACCACCCGCTTGGAAACTTCAATGAGATGATCATTCAGGGTCCCGTCCCATTTTAATTCAGTTAATTCAACGACCATTTCCCAGGGACTCGGTACCTGCCGGGTACTGGGTAGACCCTGGAGATGCAGACAAGACTGCCATGGGCTCCATATTCAACTATCTCCTGGGTAGGGCAGGGTGAAGAAGGTCTCAGAGTTCTGAGGGTCAGCGGCACATTTGGAAAACAGTCCGGAGGTGTCAGGAGAAGGCAGGGCTGGAGCCGGGGCCGCATCAAGCCGTGGCGGATCTGAAGGGCCGGGAAGGCTGGTGGTGGAGGGAGCCTTGGTCCTACAGGTTACCACCCAAGGAAGCTGGGGTGGGAGGGTCATCCACGTGGGAAAGCGCCCTCTGCTGGCCATATGAATGATGGCCAGAGGAGCCTCCCAGGAGACCATATAGGGGACCATCTCAATAAGCCAGGGAGAGTTGATGTGGCCTTGGATCCAGGCAGAGGCAGAGGGGAAGGAAAAGTCGGCACCGTGGGAGGACTGGTGGGTTTCCCCCTGTATTCACTGGCCCATTTACCCACCGGCTGATGCCAACTACACAGAGCTCCTGGTGGCAAGCAACAAAAACCAAACGGAGCTACTCGAAACAGACAAGGGCTGGAGAGCCGGACTCAGAGCCCAGGCCATGAGGACCCACACTCTCAATCACACTGTATTACGGGTCCGTGGAGACACCACCACGTTCCCTGCGTAGCAAAACCACAACTGCCTTTGGACCAACCGCCTTTGAGAAAGGGGGTGGGGTGGGGATAATAGTTTTCATTACCCTGGGATAGTTTTGAGGCCCAAAGGCAATCCTATCAGTCAGGCACTCAGCACAGTGCCCCAGTGCCTGGCACACAACCGCTTAGGAAATGGCAGCTGTCACCATGGTCTTCAGCACTCTTGTCATTGTCATGGTTACTTCCCGACTCTTCATCTCACCAAGCCCGTTAGACTTGCTCCTGAGGGCGGGTCCCTTATACTGTGCTCTCGTGCGTCCTCAGCTCTCCTCTGCACATGTTAGGGGTTCTGCACTCCAAAGGGATAGCAGGATCTGGTACGAATGAGTCCGGAACAACTGAATGGATGGGGGCGTGGGCTCTGTGGTAGGAGAATGAATGGCAGACAGAGCAAGTTAGCTATGTCAAGTGTGTTCTCATCGGTGCAATGACCACTCTCCATTTTCACTCACGTTGACCATACAAAGGGAGACAAAGGGAGAACAGATGTCCCCTTAGTCATACCAAGGATGCCCCAGAATTGGCGAGACACCATCTCTGGTCAGCTCCAGGTCTCCCACTGGGAAAGAGGAATTCCAGATGTTTCTGGAAGAGGAGCTGGATGTTCGGCGGAGGGGTGAGGGGTATAGAGCAGAGGCGGGGTCTCTGAATGTCAGCTGAAATGCGGATGTGAGCCAGAGAGAGAGGGCTTGGGTGCCTGCTTGGGGGCCTGCGCTGGGAGGGTGATACAAAGTCCCCCCCCCACACACACACACCATCACATCATGGAGTGTGTCAGAGACAGTTGGAACCCACCAAATAGTTAAAGGGCTCCTCCCATCTCCCAGACTCCCTTGCAGCTGGGATGGGGCCACAGGACTCTTTGGGCCCGTGGACTCTGAATGGAAACCGTGCTGTCCCTTCCAGGCAAAGGCAGTTAGAGCCGTTGTGCCTTCCCTCGTCTTTCTCTTCCCTGCTCTGGACCTCAGCGGCCACATGTTCCAGATGACACAGCTAACACACAGCAGGCACTATGCAAGCGAGAAATACACTGTTAATGCGGTACACCACCAAGATGTCAGGCTTTATCAGCGCCCAGCATAGCCGAGCCTCTCTTAATAGATTCACATTTCAGTAAGTCTCCTACATTTTTCAGAGCTACTCAAGGGCTCCTCTTTTTATTAACATGAGAAGTAACAGCAAGGACTCTCAGGACCTTCTGAATAGTTCAGCCCCTTCTCGTGGATGGGGAAACTGAGGCAGGCCCAGAGTAGAAGCGACATGCTCATTACTCTTACATACCATTCCTCCACGGCGGGATGTTGGGGATCCCTCTTTAACTGAGAGGACTCAGCTGGCCCAAGACTGAGTGCAGAGTTTGATGGAGAGTTTCAATGTATTCGTTGAACCCATGTTTACTGTGCACCCTTTTAGTGAACATGACACATTTCCTGCCCCTGGGAGTGGATGTTCTGGCCAGAGAGACTCCTTGAAACAACAGGTCATCTGCAAATGAGATGAATGTTATTTGTGAGATACACAGGGCAGTGTGGGAGCAAATGATCTCTTCTAGGGTAGGGTGGTGGTAAGAAGGCCCTCTTACATGGGATTTAATCAGATGAAAATGGAGGCAGGAGAGGTACTCTCAGCAGAGGCAACTGTATGTGCAAAGGCCCTGTGACAGAAAGGAGCTTGGGGTCTTTGATGAACTGAAAGAAGGCCACTGTACAGGAGGGGAGAGGAAAACTGTGGGGGAGAGAGAGACGAGACAAGATAAGAGCCTGGTCATCACAGGATCATGTCATGGATTTGGGACTTCATTATTTTTATCCTGAAAGCCACTGAAGGACTTGGGACAGAGCCAGTGACTTTTTAGATTGATGTTTATGTCTGCTCTGTGGATAAATGATAGTGGCAAAGCAGGAAGACTATTTGGAGGCCACTACAGTGGGCAAGGGAAGAGCTGAGACTTTGATTAAGATGGTGAAAGGGGGCTGGAAAGAAGAGGATGGATTCAGGACCTATTCCGAGGTGTGAATGGGCAGAACTTGGTGACACATTGGATGTGGGTCTCAGTGAGGGGTGGGGGAA
The DNA here is from genome assembly GCF_963455335.1 of Martes martes. Taxonomy (NCBI): domain Eukaryota; kingdom Metazoa; phylum Chordata; class Mammalia; order Carnivora; family Mustelidae; genus Martes; species Martes martes. The sequence goes on from NC_137898.1 coordinate 21,142,575, forward strand.
CAGTTGTCAAATTTCTGTCTTGGGCAACAGATGGATGGTACCAATTTCTAAGATGGGGAAGACCGGGTTGATGGGGTAAGTGATTAGTTTATTATTGGATGTGGGCTGGAGAGGTAGAAGCAGCTGGGCTGGAGGACTCTGGATGAGAACTCTCTATCTTGTAGGCAGGTGGTTGAGTGGTTTGTTGTCTAAGCCAATACCTACTCTCCTCTTCCTCCATTGATTCCTAGTTGGCATGTAACCACCTAGAATAAAGAGTATATTTCCCAGCATTCCTGTTAATAAGTTGTAAGTGGAAAGGTCAGGTTAACTACTGCACAGTGCACTAAAAAGAAGAAAGGCTGCCTTCTTTTTGTTTTTAATTCCTCCTTCTGGATAACTGGGACGTGTCCTTGATGTCTGGAGCTCCAGCAGCCATCTTGGATCATGAGAAGTGCGTCATGTGCTGAGAATGTGGAGTAACAACATGGAAGGAGCTGGGGACAGACACTGTGTAGTGTCACACCAGCTCCAAACTATGTACTTCTAGACTTTGCCATGCATCCGACCTCATCTTTATTAAGACTAGAGAATCTGACTCCTGACTATCCATTTGTCCTCACCTCCTATCCCTCTCCCTCTCCCTAACTCCGTGCCAGCTTTAGTGGCTTTCCAGCTCCTCTGATGCTTCAAACTTGTCCCCACTTGGAGACTTTGCACTTGCTGTTCCTTGAGCCTGGAATGCTGTTCCTCCGCGTTGTCTCATTGGCTCCACGCAAACATCCCCTCTTCAGAGAGAGTGGCCCTGATCACTTTCCTCATGAAGGTCCTTCCTTTAAAGTTTTCTGTCACACCATCCCGTTTCCTTTCTTCACTGCATTTCTCATGGTCTGAGTATTTTGTTTCTTTGTGTATTTATTTGGGATTCCTGCTTCTTCCCACTAGAATAGGTAATGTGTTCAAGCAGAGAGACCTGCCCTTTGTCCTCCTGCATCTCCCAAGACTAAACAGAAAGCAGCCTGCACTACAGGCTTCGTGTATAATCATTGACTAATGCAGGGAGCTAGAGCTAGTTCCTCATTTTACCAAGACGGTTGAGACCAGAAAAGGAAATTGACTTGCCCAAGGTCGCCATTCAGGAGAAGGACCTGAACCTCCAAAGTCCCGGCCTCCAAGCACCCAGTCGAGAGTGTGCCCTCCCCCCACATCTCAGCCCGGACAGACTCAGTCTTGGGGGAGGCAGTACCAGCTTGCTCATGGCCTCATTGCTGCCTACACATCCATGAAGTTCCATCAGCCTGGCCGGGCTGGCCTGGCTCCTAGAAGCCCAGAACACAGTCCCGAAAGGCCTTCGTCCCCCTCCAGCCAGCCCGGTATTGCCCTGCTCGGCCTCGGTGGGAAGAGGGCTGTGGAAAAGGACCCTTGCTGTGGATGGGCCTTGGGCCACATCTGGAATTAAGAGCCGAAAACCCGGCTCAGTGCTGATCAGGCTTTACTGACAGGAGATGAAAGTCCCGAGGCCAGTCCCTCTCCACGCTCCGGTTTGCACTGCTTTACGAGGTGTGATACACTCTGGTACCTTCGAAAGGCCTCCCTCCCCCCTCCTGCCCACCCCCTCCACTCACCTCCAGCAGCCCCTCCAACCCCCTTTCCTGCTCCGGGCCCACACTGAGCCATTCATTCCAGCAGGAGCCGCGGTCTGCTCTCTCACCCTTGGCCGGGGTGGGGGCCATTGGCCCTGACTCAGAAAAGACTACAGAGGCCCAGGAAGGTCCAGGCCTCCGCCCCAGATGTCTCACTCCCACCTCGCCCCATGGGAACTAGAACTGGGGATCTGCCCAGTGCCGGGAGCGGGCCCCGCTCCAGGCTGGGTTAGAGGTCTAGGAACGGAGAGCAATTGTCTTGGGGCCCAGGAGAATAAGGGAATGGTGGTCAGATGGGAGGAGGGGAACAGCAGCAGGGAGGAAGGAAGCAGAGGGAAAGGGATGCCCCAAGGAAGCAGGTTTACGAGTTGCCTATCTCTGCCGTTACAAAGTTGGCTGCTAGAGCAACACAGATTATTTTATGGTTCTGGAAGTCGGAAGTCCAAAATGGGTTTGACTGGGCTAAAATCAAGTGTTGGCAGGGCTCGATTTCCTTGCCCTCTCTAGCACCTAGAGGTCCCACAGTCCTTGGCCCAGGGCCCTCCTCCCTCTTCAAAGGCAGCCGTCCAAGCCTGCTCGCAGATGTCTCCGGGAGTCTGATGCTCACTCTCCCAGCTCCCTCTTTCACTTACAAGGTCCCCTGAGATTCCTGTGAGCCCACGTGGATAATTCGGCCTAATCTCCCCCTCTAAATTTAGCAGATTCATAACTCCTTTAATTCCTTCTGCAACCCTGTTACAGGCGGAATGTCTTATCCCCCAGAACGTGATGGCATTCAGAGTGGGGTCTTTGGGACACAACTAGGTCCTGAGGATGGAGCCCCCGACAGGACCGTGTTCCTAGAAAAAGGGAAAGGGAAAGAGAGCTAGCCCTGTCCCTCGCCCCTGGGTGAGATACGGCGGAAGGTGACTGCCTCCAAGTCGGGAAGCCGGAAGCTCTCAGCACAGCACCGGTCCCCGCGGTAAGTTCTTGGTATATGCTGGGTTTGTGGTTTTTGTTTTTGTCTTTGTTTTTGTTTTCCATCACTATTTTGATTTGGGAGTCATCATTTTATGTTCAAGTTTTATTTTCAGATATTCACACTCACAGTGCCACCAAGGCCTGAGCCTTCTATCCTGGACCCACAGGATCTTTGAACTTGGACTTGCCAGCCACCAGAACCGTGAGAAACAAGTTCATGTTGTGTAAGCCCCCCAGCCCAGGGCATTTCTGTGACAACCTGAACCAGGACAACCCTTACTCTCCCCATCACGGAACATAACACAGCACGGGGTCTGGGAATTAGGACATGGACCTATGTGGGGAGGGAAGCATTTTCTGCCCATCACACAGGGTCAGGGAGAGACCTTCCTGAGTGTGCATATGTGTGTGTGTGTGTATGTGTGTGTGTTGGGTGGGTGTGCAGAGAGCTGGACATTCTAGCAGGAACCAACTGAAAGCACGAGATGAACTAACCCGGCAGGTCTAAGTTTTACAGGCTATGAACCCCACGTGCTAATACAGGAAAATTTATTCTTCCGGACAAACTTTCATTTACCAGGAGCCCTCTTTCTGCAGACACAATAAAACTTCGTCACCCCCACACATCGATAGCAATGAGCTTCTGGGGCCCTTACTGGGCTAAAGCGGGAAGCAGGGATTCCTCAGCTCTGGCCACTGGCCCCCATCTTTCCTTCCTTCTGATGCAACTCTCAGCGCTCAACCCCTCCCGCTGGTAGGGGCAGCTCAGCCTCCTTTCAGCCTCTCTTTGCCAGGCCCTCCTTAGCTTGGGGCTCTCCCAATCTCCCCACCTTTCTGTCATTTTACCCACTTGAGCCCCATGGAGGCAGGGGGAGGTGTCTACAGATCCCCACCTGGAAGCTCTGCCACCACACTCTGGGCCAAGCCAGACATCTCTCCCAACCCCCGCCCCCCGCCGCCCCGCCGCATACACCTAGCTCTGTGCCCTGGCTCCAAACTTTGCTTGCTGGGGGCAGGGCGGGGGGGTGTGGTGTAGACACAGCCCCCCTGCCCCGGGTCACTGTCACACATAGAAAAATATGTATTTTTTCTTTCATTCATTTATTTTTTAATTTAAATTCAATTAATTAACATAGAGTGTATTATTAGTTTCAGAGGCAGCGGTCACCGATTCATCAGCTGCGTATAACACCCAGTGCTCATGACAACACAGACCCTCCCCAGTGTCCATTCCCCAGCCACCCCATCTCCCCATTCCCTCCCCTCCAGCAGCCCTCAGTTTGTTTCCTATGATTAAGAGTGTCTTATGGTTTGTCTCCCTCTCTGGTTTCATCTTGTTTCATTTTTTCGTCTCTACCCCTATGGTCTTCTGCCTTGTTTCTTAAATTCCACATATTAGTGAGATCATATGATAATTGCCTTTCTCTGATTGACTTATTTCACTTAGCATAATACCCTCTAGTTCCATCCACGTCGTTGCAAGTGGCAAGATCTCATTCTTTTTGATGGCTGAGCGATATTCCATCATATATATATATATATATATATATCTATATGTATATACTAAATGTTCTTTATCTATTCATCTGTCAATGGACATCCCAACTCTTTCATAGTTTGGCCACTGTGGACATTGCTACTATAAACATTTGGGTGCACGTGTCCCTTCGGATCACTACGTTACTACGTAGTTAAGGAAAATTCAAGTTAAAGAAAAATACGTTACTTAAGACATCACTTCTTAGCCTGCCACAATCCCAGTGTGATAATAGCACGGGCTCCTCTGTCCACCATCCCTGAAGCTCAGTCTCCTTTTCTGTAGAATGGGTACAGCAACATTGCCATCTATCTCTGACCGTTGTGTGGGGGCAACATGCGGGGAGCCCGCATGTAAAGGTCCTAGCCCCCAGCTCAGCCCTCCACACAGGCTGGGCTCTGGCCAGTAACTGCTACTCATGTGACAGGTAAGCTGCGTATGGATGGGACTTCCCACTAATAATGTGCAATCTGCATTAAGAATGTTTAAGAACAGCTTGTTTACATAGATTAAAATTTTGCTACAGCATTATAGATTTTTTGTGATATTGGTTATGCATTTTTTTTTTTTTTTAAGCTCAGACCTGGTGTAAGGTTGCAAACATGGAACCGGTGTGCCAGTGGCAACATCCCCATCTTAATGAACATCTCAGAGGATTACTCCAGCCGCTTCTCCCTCCCTAAGAGCAGTGACTGTTGCCTTTGGGGGCAGCCCACAGCGTGTGACTTGTTCCCTTGGGATTCTCTCCTATTTAAGCCCCAGAGTAGATAGCACACAGTGTGCCCCATGTGTACATCATCTATCGTTGAGGGTCCTTGTGGGGCGATTTTTCACTTCACGTTATACCTGCAGGGCGTTGACCTTTTAGAAAGACTCCATGGAATCACACAAGGACAGATATCCCCAGTGCCTCATAACCCCACCTCTGGGGATACTGGCCCATTTCACAGATGTGGACAGTCAGAAGTCCAGCTTCTTGGAGGCCCTGAAGCAACATGACAAATGATGTGAACTCTGGAGCCAGAGACAGTCAGATTTAAATCCCAGCTCTGACTTTCTTCGAGCTGGGCAAGTTCCTTTGTCACTCTCAGCCTGTTTTCCAATCTTCCTCCAAATGAATATAGTAAGAGCATTGATTGTTGAGGGAGATACCACCTACCAAACACTGGGGGAGCATTAAATGAGGTCATATGCAGATACATTTTACAGATGGGTAAATTGAGGCCACACCACTCCACCAGAGACTTACTACACCAGGTTACACAAGTGCCTAGAGAAGAAAAGAGGTAAGAGTCTGGGTCTTCCTATCAAAAGGTGAAAATCCTTGGCAAACGAAACTCTCCTCTCAGAGCTATGAGCTGGACAGCTTTCCATCGGAAACCTTCCCTGCCCCTTCCCCTTCTCTATCGGCATCCTCCTCTCCCCTTATGATGATGGCATCTGGTGTCCATGTCCCCCCGGGGCTTTTCAACTGAGGTGACCATGCAAAGACTCCGAATGGGGGTGAAGGTGCAGTATGTGCAAAATCCCTTAGTTGGAGGGACTCAGTGCTCTCAAAACTGATGGTGGAGCCCGGCGTGAGTGGCGGGTGGGGGGCCGGGGAGAAGGAGGGAAGAGAGGAAGTCGCCAAGCCCGGAAGTGCATGTCTTCCAGGGCCTCGCAGGCCATGGGAGGCTGTTGCAGAATGCCAAGCAGGAGCATGACAGGGCCCAAACTGGAATTCTAAAATATCCATCTTCTCTGGAGTGTGATGCACCTGTGGGTGGGGAGGAGAGGAGCAAGAGAGAAAGCAGAGAATGCAATTCAGGGATGTTCTGGTTTGCTAGTGATGGCAAAGGAGCACCAGCCCGCGGCTCAGACAACAGAAATTGACTGTCTGGCCATCCCGGAGGCTGGAATGCCGAGATCAAGGTGTCGGAGGGCTGGTTCCTTCTGAGGCTGGGAGGCAGCACGTGTTCCGTGCCTCTCCCCTAACTTCCTGTGGTTTGCCCGTGCGACTTCGGGCATTCCGTGGCTTACAGAGAACCTCCCTGATGTCTGCCTCCTCTTCCCCAGGTGCTCTCCCAGCGTGCCTGCCCGAGTCCAAATTTCCCTTTTTTATAAGGACACCAGTCATATTGGATTCGGGGCCCCTCCTACTCCAGGGTGACCGCATCATGACGAATGACATCTGCAATGACCCTACTCCCAAATAAGGGTTACATTCCGAGGTCTGAGGGGGCTAGGGCTTCGACACAGGAATTTAAAATTATTGACTTTTTCAACCCATCACAGGAGGTTACTGCAATATTCCGGAGAGATCGCATGTGGCCTGGCTCAGGCGGTGTCAGTGGACGTGGAGGTGGAGAGAGTGTTTCGACAGGGACATATTTCGAAAGCGGAGCTGGCGCGGGGTTGGACGAGTGGGAGAAAGTGGGGGTCGCAGGGAGGGAGGGGCCAGGCAGACTTCAGAACCTGGCTGGAAGAATTGGGGGTCCACTGGGTGAGGGGCGGGGGGCGAGGAGTCAAGAGTAAGGTTTTGCAGCCGGCAGACACATCTGCTGTTTGCCCCGGCTCACCGCGCGGGTCCACCTTGTCCTGGGCCGCAGGAAGCGGGCCCTAATGAGAGGCAGCTGCGGCCGGGCGGCCGGCTCCCATTTGTTCTGCTTTCGGCATCAAAGGCCTGAGAAGAGGGTGTCCAGCCCCGAAGGCCATGGCCATCCATCTTGGAGGCTGCACTGCCAAGAAGCCAGGTCCTGGTGGCCAGTGCCTGCTTGCTGGGTGCAGAGGCCCCCCCTCCCCCCACCCCCACACGATTTCCTGGCCGCAGCTTTGGAAACTTCCCCTGCACCCACCCTGACCCCCTCCCCGGGTTTGGCCCATCCCTGCCTGAGCAGATCAATCACCTGAGATAAAGAGGGGCACCGTGAAGGCAGAGCGGCTTGTGCGGCCATGGCTGACTGTCCCCAAAGGGGCCCCAAACACATTGCGTTCTACCTAACAGAGGAAGGAAGCCATTTAGCGTGACGGTTGGAACCAGCCATCCTACCTGTGTTATAGCCAGGACCTCCCTCTTACTGGCATCTGTGAAGTGAGGGAGAACCGATAGATGTTATAAGGTAATTATGAGGCCTGAATGAAGTGTAATGTACAGACAGTTCTTAGGTCTTGTCACACGGGAAGTTCTCGTTAGGTTTTTATTACAACCATTGTTATTCTTGTTATTTGGGAGAAATCATTTTATAGTAAAATTTTATATTCACAGGGTTCACACGAACAAACCAGCAAAGGCACAAACCCTCTACATTGATCTTCTGCTTCACTTAGAAATCTGGACAGGTAGGGTGTGAGACATCCTCAAAATCAGTAAAAAAAAGGCTTCGACCCAAGCCATGGGCTTCTCTGGAAAGATCACCTCCTGCGGTCAGCAGACCTGGAATCCCAGTCTCAGCCCTGCTCTTCACCAGCTGTGTGACCCTGGGCAAGTCACTCCACCTCTCTGAGGCTGTAAGAGACAGAATGATTATACGCCTGAGTATTGGAGGTCATATGTATAAAGGACCTGACTTGGGACCTGGCTCAGAGTAATTACACAATAATGGTCAGATGTGCGGTAGATCTCCTCCCCATGCTCTACTGCCAAATTCTTTACCCCTCCCTATATATATATATATATATATATATATATATATATATATATATACATACACACACACACACACACACATTTTTAGTGTCCTTCTTCTCTGCCGGTGGCTTGGACATAGGACTCGCTTTGACCAATGGGATGTTAGCGGATGTGACAGAGACGCACACTTAGAAAAGCGTCTACATATTTCTACTTCCTCCTCTGCACCTGCCATGAGGATAGGTCTGAGCTATTCTAGTGGAGCACATGCTTTGTGCAGCAGAGCTGAGTCGGTTCACCATCAGGGAAAAGAACATCCCAGATCAGCTGAGAGCTCGCCAAGTGCAGATAGGTGGGCAAACCTAGCCAAGATCGGCAGAGCCACCGAGACAACCCACACCTGGCCGCACAGGCATGGGTGAATGCAGCCAAGGTCAGCCAAGTCCAGCCAAGCCCCGGATCAGCAGAACCCTACAGATACTTGAGCCAAATACACGCTTATTGGTGTGTACCCCTGGGTCTTTGTGGCCATAATTCAGCATTATTGTGGCAACAGATAACAAATATAGATATTAATATGCCATATTCCTAATGCTTGCTTATGAAATGCAGACTCTTTCAGATGACTCTTAAGGGATCTGGGACCCAAAGATATTGACATTTGTAATGAGAGTTCACCCTTGTCCTAATCCCCATAAGATTATTTAACTGTGAACCCATAAATCTCAAAATCTAAAATATAATAAATAAGCTTCATTGTTTTGTTTTGTTTTGTTTGAGGTAAAGAGCCAAGAATAAAAATGCCAGAAACATTAATGATGTTGGCCAGACAGAGGAAGTGAGAGGGGAAAAACAGGCCAGGTCATTCTCTCTTTCTAGATCTTCTAACCCAAATGTTGTAGACTTCTTGGCCCCAGAATCATAAACTAAAGCCCTCCCCTGAGGACTTTTCTGTTGATTATACGGATCCGATTCTAAGCATCTTAATGTGATGGCTTTAGCTATGTCTTGGACATGATTGAAACTAGAAATCTCCTTATGAGTCTAGCAACTCGCTCCCACCAGCTCAATATGGAGGGGGTCTGGGCATAGGGAGGGTGCCCTGGACTTGAATCCCAGCTCCCCTGCTCTCCAGCAGTGCAACCTTTAGAAAATCACAGAACATCTGAGAAGCAGCACATAAGAAGTGCTTAATGGCTTGGATCTGTCCATGAGGAACAGGTCCATCTACCCCAGGCACGGCATGTAGCCTGTGTGCCCCAAACTGCCCAGAAGGGTCAGTCCTGGGGTCTGAAGGTTGTAATCAATGCACTGTTCCCTCCTTCATTTTCAGATCTGTTGAGGCTTCTCTCTGAGCCTCATGCCAAGTTTATATCTTGAGTCGGATCTTCGGGATGACCAGATGGCCAAACAATCACTGTCAACAATATCAGTTAAGGTACACAATGAGTGCTCCCCAAGATCTTAGTGGTTTAACAATAGAAACATGGCAGTGAGATACCAAGAAGATGCTAACCTTCTGTGCTCAGGGACTCAGGCGGATGGAGGTCCTGCTATCTTCATCCCCTATGTTCAAAGGTCATGCTGGGCCTCAACATTCAGCCACCAGACCCTAGAGAAACAGTATGGAAGAGGGATTGTATGAGCTGAGTCTGGAAGAAACTCATCATTTCTCCCCAGATTCCATTGACTAGAACAACGGCATGACTGCACATAGATGCAAGGTGGCTGGGAGATGTGGCTGGGCTGCTGTTTGCCTACCATGACTGTGTACTCCGGGAGGACAGCATGAATCTTGGTGGACAAGATGGCTTGTCAAGATGGCTTGACAAGATGGCTGTCCCCATCTCAGTGTCTGGTGCTCCCTGAGCACAGCTGCATGCCTGGCACCACGTGATGCCCTTTATACCTATCCTTCATGGATGTGCATCACCCCATCTTCCTTCCAGCTAAGGAGGCCCTTGCTGCACCTCTTGGTCTCGGAAGCAGCAGTTTCTCCTGTGTTCTAACTGTGATAGCAAGGCACCCGGGGTCTATTTACGGACTCTGGCTTGACGCCTGTCTTACCAACACAACAGCTCCATCCTGTCAGGTTCTGCATCTCACTGTCTCCATCGCCACCCTGTGCAGAAACCCTCGGCTAACCTTCCTGCCCAGCATCACCGCCACCACTGCCCCTCAGCTCTCATCAAACCATCAGCCTTTCGATGGCTCAAAGTTCAACATGGCCTTGCTCTGTCCTCTTTCTTGGCCAAGATCAAGTAGACCAGTTCACTAGATTGCAAACCACAGTGTGTAAAAGAACTATAGGCAGGGTTTCATGCCTGGCTGTCATGAATATATTGCCATATGTGGCAAAGGGGAATTTGAAGATGTGGTTACCTTAAGGATTTGGAAATGGGGGGAGAATCCTGGATTATCAAGGTGGGCTCAAGGTGATCTCAAGTCCACACAAGAGGAAGGCGGGATGGTCAGAGCTGGAGAAATGTGAAGATGGAAACAAAGACAGGACAGATGTACTCTGCAGTGAAGGAAGGAGGGTGTACTTCCTTTGCTGTAAAGTGGGTTGCTTGGTCCCATGCAGTAGTGTGCTGGGTCCTGTGGGGGGGGGGTGTACACGAACACACAGCTAGAATCTGCAGACTCGTAGGTATTGGCCAAAGCCCTGTGGCAGAATAGACAGACTAATTTCAGTGAAGACAGATCTGCTCATTCCTGGGTAGAGGGATTCAACGAAGTCACTTCCACTGAGTGGCTGTCTGGTCACCTTGAGGGACGGTGCCTCATCAGGGACTCAGCGCTGGCCCCATCGCTGGGAGGCTGGCTGTTCAGCAGAGGCAATAGCTAGGTTCAGCCTTGAGAAGTGGGTCCCTCCCACGCACACCCTCCAGCCCTGCCACCATGACTACTCTGGTCAAGTGCTTTGGGAGCTGATACCATGTTGGCTGACATCATCTGGCTGAGTCATTCTGTCTGCTCGATTGTTTAGTGCTCCATCTGAAATGGACGCTCTCTGGTGGATATTAACACGGGATGGAAAGGTCTTCACCTTTTATGCCCTCAAATCCATCTCCATATCTCTTCCCTATACTTCCTTGTTCCCACTCTTCCAAGTTTTCTCCTTCCAGGCTCCTGGACAACCAGTTAAGTCATTCACCACTGCCTGTGAGTCCATGTATATTCTCACCATGGGCCATTGCTTTTTCTGCACAGAGAGGATCCCCAGGTCACTGCCCAAAACTGCCCAGGGGAGAATACCCCTCAGCACTGTTTTTCAGCACTAACTCTGAGTGAGGCCACATGGAGATGGGATCTATCTGCGGCTTGCACACGTCCAACTACCCCAGCTATGAATGTTTTCCCTCCTCTGTCAGTTGTGTATAAGGTATCCCACATATAGACATAGGGTGAGAGGTGAGAGTCAGTAGGACAGTGTTAGTTGATGTGGGGATCTGATTTATCAGCTCGGTCAGCTTATTTGGACCCTCTGGCCCTTTTGGGTCTACCCAAGCTCACGGCTTTGCAGTAGTGTGTGAACTCAGCTGACGATGGCCAGCTCTGGCTGCACAGAGACCTGATGGTCCACGGTCAGGGGATCTAACCCTATTAACACCCAGGATCCTTTCAGGCACTGTTTTTGAAAAGTGTATCGTTTTCCACTGCAGATAACACAACCGTACTCCAGAACTTCAAAGTGGTCTACAAGGAGAGTATCCTACTGGAGCTTGCCCTAAAATCTACACAGCATTTTTTTTCCCACCATGGAGAGCTCCAGTAACACTACGAGTCTGTCGGTTGCATGGCCCAAGAAGCTGGGCTTCTTGCACTAATGTCTGGATCTGTTGCAGATACATCTCTGCTCCAGGCTGGCTACTTTTCCTATCATCAGAACATATGGGCTAGGACACCTGTGAAATATGCTGTCTCTAGAACCTGAAGAGGCCCACTGGACCCTGTACTTCTGTTTTAGTGGTGATAAGTGTAAGACGCAATACTGTGACTTCTACTTAAGAGGGAATGTCCTGGGATGCTGTAGATCAGGACCAGACTGCCTCCCCCAAACTTCACTAGTGTGGCTCCTGAATTTTCTCAAACTGCCTCCCGCTCCCCAGAGTGCCTGTTGTACCAAGGCTTCCAGGCTATTTGCTACTTAGTGTACCTCTAGTGTGATGAACACAATGCCATCAGCATGGATGATGGATGCAGGGCTCTGCAGGAGGCCCAGTGCCTCCAGATTCTACTATGGCAGCATTCACATAGCCCAGAGGGCAAGGCAATGCCTGTAGACTGTGGCTTCTTCTGAGTGAATGCAAACTGCTCCTGACCTTCTTATTTAATAGAAGGAAAATAACACATTCACTGGGTCCATGGTCATATATCATTTCCTGGAGCCCACTCTGATCTGCTCTAACAAAGAAGCCACATCTGATACCACAGCACCAGGAGCGATCATGTGGTGAAGAACACAGTGGCACTTGTCACCCTTCAGGGTCTTCCTGGCTTTCCTGTGGGGGCAGAACTTTTAGAGTGGAATTGATTGCTGCCAGCTCTCACACCCATTTCCCAACACTGAGATTTTATATATATATATATATATATATATATATATATATATATATATATATAAAATAATAATTATTATTATTACTACTACTACTATTTACTATCTTGGTCAGGGTAAGGGGGTCAGCTTCAGATGTTTACACTTGGATCTTACGCAATAGGCCAAGGAACCAAAGTGTTCTGCCCACTTCCAAGCATAGACATTCTAATGATAAATGTGGGGGCCAGGCAAATGATCTGAGTAAGGCAATAGACCCATGTAGACTGGACCTGGCTCCCACATGTCCCCACCCTAATGGAAAGTCCATGATGATGCTCTGAGTCCCCAAGTATTAATGTCAGTGTCACGCCCTGGGCATCATAGTCCTCAAAATGTTTAGTCTTCAAACCTTTCCTCTGGTGTCCAGTTACCCCAGTGCATGGCTGTAGGTCCCTCTGGTGGAAGGACTGGGGAAATCCTTATTACATCTGCCTGCACTGGTAATAAAGGCTTCTTCCCCCTGGACACCCAGGCTCTTCTTCAGCCAGTGGGCTCTAGATCTGGAAACTGGCTCAGGATCAGAAACTGCTCAAGGAATTGTGGCTTTTTATTTAGGTGGTTTTTCTTCAACTCCTGATTATTCATTACTTAATTTAATGGTGTAGATTAAGACATACCCTTGGTGGTGGGCCACCCAACCCCAGGGATGCTGTTTCCTCTTAGCCAACTCTGGCTGGCTCTCGTCCCTCAAAGTTCAGTCCCTGCCCTCCTTCGGCAGGGCCGGCACCCCTCCCCTGCCTGCCTGAGTTATGTTGTGAATCAGTCCTAGTTATCGGTCTGATGGTCAGGAGGGTAGGTAGAGGCACATCCCAAGGAAGGTATATATTGCCTTGTAAGTCAGACATTGTCTATATGTCTATAAGTCTGCATTGTCTATAAGCAACGACCAGAAAATCAAGGTCATCTGAAGACAGAAGATTTTCAAGTGTATCAACCCAGATACCCCCATCTCATATCTCAGGGTCCTACTCCTTCTTAAAGCTCTGACTTTCCATAGTTATTCCTTTCCTGGAGCTCTTCTACTCTTAAGCATAAATGTTCTGGACCAGATGCTCAGCTTTTCTTCCTTCTGGCCTTCAAGCTGCCAAAGACGCCCTCTGGCTTTCACACTAGCTCTTCACACTTAGCTCTTCATTGCTGGTTCAACACCCTCAGCCCACCCTTGTCTATCTCCAGTCCATCTATTGCCCCTAGCAACAGTTATTGAATTCCATCTTCCTTAGAATTACGACTTTCCCCATACTTGTCCCCATTGCATGGTCCAGTCGTCATTTCCTTCCAATCACGAGTCCTCTCATTTCACCACTAGCCAAAGACTGGTGATGTCATTGCTACCGTGGTCAAGTGATTGTCAGCACTGCACAAACCAACAGTGATGGGCCCCCCGCTGCCATTCAGGCAGTGAAGAATCCAACTCCAAACCCCACTTGAAAGTCTGCCTTCTTGGGTCTCTCATGGCGCCCCATATCACGAGTCAGGTGCCCTGGGAATCAGACTCCGAGACTGGGATGTGCTTGTAGCAGGTTTCTTGGGGTATGTTCTCAACATCAAGGTCTGAGAGGGTGTGTAGGAAGCATGTGTGAGCACAGGGAGAGGGTGGGCCACAATGCAGACACACCATCCCGCAAGGAGTTCTGGAGCTAGAACGACCCTGCAGAGTCGCTCCAGATTGGGGTGAGAAGGTTGGGTCTTCTTGTACCTCCGTTAACCAGTCATTGGCTATAGGCTGCCCCAGAAGGCAGGCACGACCTCAGGCAAGATGTTTTTTTCCAGCCAAGAGCAATCCCTGGGTGGTTGGGTGGGGGCACGAGGCAGCCGTGAGCCCCCAGCTGTCAATCCTCTCAGTAGCGGGAAGGAGCCCTGTTCAGTTCACCGCAGCGCGCACCACGCCACAGCTGTTCTTACATGAAAAGATCTGTATTAAGAGCCTAAAAGAGAACAGCAATGTATTCTACACATTTTGCGCATTTAAAATGTTTGTTGATATTGCCAAATTCCTCTCCAAAAAGCTTGAACCAATTTATACTTCTACCAGCAGTGTATGAAAATGCTGATTTCCCAACCTCTTAGCCAACTCTGAGTATTTGATCTTTGCAAACTGTCAGTGTGATGTGGGGAGAATACATTTCATTGTTCCAATTTTCATTTCCTTTATTATTAGAGAGATTGATCATCTTTTTGAATGCTGTTCAGGCTCCTTACTTTTTTTTCTCATCGATTTGGAGCAGCTCTTTCTATCTCGTGGAGAGTAAACCTACCTCTGTTGTATGTTCTCCTAAGCGAAGCTTGTCTTTCAACTTCATTGGCAATGTATTTTACTCTAAAGTCTGTAAAACCTCAAACTGCTTATCTTTTCCATTATGGCTTCTGGGTCTCATTTGCCACTTAGAAAGGCTTTATCCTCATAAAATATTCTTCCATAGTTTTTTTTCTAATATTTTTATGGTTTGGGTTGTTAGATTTAAATTTTATTCCATCTGGAATTGATTCTGGCGAGAGAAGTATGAATCCATCTTTTTTGTCCCCCAACTGGCTAGCTAGTTGCCTACATCATCTATTAATTTATATGTCTCTTGCCTCTGATTAGAAGTCTCTTCCAGTGTCCCGAGCTCCTGAACGAAGCCACACTTTCTGCTCTATTCTACTGACCTGCCTGTTTTCCATCCTATATGCAAGCATCCGTTTTATTCCATCTCTGTAATATGTTTCAACATCTGTGAGTGTAACTTCTCCCTCTCACCTCTTTTTGCCCCAGATATTTGTTCTCTCCTCTTTATTCTTCCGGATGAAATTCAGGACCATTCTGTCAAGCTCCAGAAATAAACAACCATGAATTTTGGTTGGGATTGGGTTGAACTGTTCAATACATTTTAGGAAAATTGGCATTTATACAATTTTGTGTCCTTCTGGATAAGAACAAGATATTGTATGTGTCTATTTACTCAAGTCCTCATTTCTATACTTTTGGGGATTTTATATATGTACGTGTATATATATAATAAATATATATAATTTTATATGTATATTTACATATTTTATATGTATAATATATATGTACATTTTATAAATATATGTATAGATTTATACATATACATACATAGATGTATATATGATATATATTATAGATATGTATGTATATATATTATAAATATATAAATACACATTTCATAAAAACCTGCAAGTTTTTAATGGAATTTATTCCCAACATTTCATTTATTATTATTGTTACTCTTACCTTTGTGAACGGATTTTTAATTTCCATTATACTGGTTATTGTTGCTATCTAAGAAAGCTACTGAGTTTTATACATTTAGTTTGTAACTACACAATGTACCAAGTTGTTCCATTGTTTATAACAGTTTTCCATTAATTATCTTGCTCTTTGTAGGTGGATGAAAATAATCTTCTTGCCTCTCAGATCTATGCTTTGGAAAGATCGTTCTTTAGGAAAAATTGGAGTGGGAGAGATGGGGACACAGGGTGGGGCCTTAGCCCTAAGTGGGCTAGTATATCAAGTATGTCTTCTTTCTTATAATCTGTTAGGACTGAAAACTTTCAGATGAGCTGACAAGAACCCAGAAGTATGGCCTGCCTGCTGCAATGGCAATGTGGTGAAATGAATCTGCAATTCCTTGAGATCAAATTTTGTCATGATTTGCTTTAGGATCATATTGTGGGAAATCCATCCTTGTGGATAAAGGACAGTATTAAAGCAAGCACGGAAACTGTGGCTAGATCCTGTCCTACGTGTTTTATATACATTGTCTCGTTGAATTTTCCAGCAGCTCTGCGAAGTGGGTGCCATTGCCAGCCCCATTTCACAGGTGGAGAAACTGAGACACAGAAAGCCTGAGCAACTGACCCACAGTCATACAGCTATTGTGGGGAGATCCAAGATTTGAATCCAGTGCCTCATACTCCATTGCCCATTTACTCCATTGCCCATTTACTCCCATAGCAATGGGAGTAAACCCAGTAGAAATCCGTTCCTTCTTCCAAACCCCATGCAATAACCTCCAAATCCCAAGTCCAGATTCACCCGAGTTTGCCTTCTCTTTTTTGCATCTCCTTTGACTCATCCAGCCCAGGAAGTCAGGGGCTCCCACTTTCCAGGCAGCCCTCAGGATATCAGACCAGCAGGGCAGAGCCATCTGGGCAGGCTCCAAGTATGGGGTGAGGAGTTGAGTTACGGGTCGGAAGCCGGACACTGAGTTGGTAAGACCAAACCCTAGAAGGTCGCAGTTTTTACAATGCAAATTTTCTCTGGGTGGCTCTCTCATTTCATTACACTGTGGTTGGTGGTTGGAGTTTTCTCCCTCTTTTGAAAAATGTTGCTAGTTTTTGGCCCTGACCTCTTGTTGCCTGGTCCATCAGCTGCAAGGTGGGGATGGAGGCTCCTTGCTTGTGTCGGCCTATTGCTGGGTGGGATTTCCAGGCCCCTAAGGCAACGGGGCTCAGCTCTTCTCTCAGAGAAACCCTATAGCTCCTACCAGCTGCTCTGGACCTACTTGCTTAAACTCAGTTCAACCACAGGGCAGCTAGCTGGGAGGCACAAGCACAAAATGTCCTGGGAATTCAGGGATGGCTTCAGAGAGGAGGTGACATCTGAGGCATTTCCAAATTAATTCCATATGACCAGTATTGGCATTAATCCCTTCATTTAAGAAAACCAAGCCCTTATCCTGTGCTGGGGATGGGGGTGAGCCAGAGGGGTCCTTGCCCTAAAGGAACTTACATTCTAGACAATAGCAAATAAACAAATGAATAAGATCATTTCAAATAGTCAAAAGTGCTATAGATAAGATAAAGGGATAGAAAGTGAGGCCTAGGAAGGGTGACTTAAGACAGGTGGTTAGGAGAGGCTCACCTGAGGGACTGAAATTTAAGGTATGCTCAGTTGTTAAGAAGGAGCCAGAGTTGAGAGGGGAGGGGGGCTCACTGTGGCCATGCTATGGAGAGGGGGATGTAGGGGACAGGGGCAAGCTGGAGACCTCTTAGGAAGCATGCGGTAAGCTGAGGGGGTGATGATGGAGAATTGGAAGGAGGGGAGGAAAGCCGACATGGCCAACATGGCAGGCCAACATGGCGGGCCAACATGGCGGCAGATTTAAGAAGTGGTGCCATTTGCACATGGGTCAGCCCTGGAGAGTAAAGAAGTGAGCTATCAAAAAAAAGGGGGGGAGGGGGAGACACTCACTGGTGACTCCTGGATTTTTGGCTTGAACAATATGAGTTAAGTGGTGAGGTTATTTTTCCACATGAAAAATAACAGAAGCCGGGACATGTTTTTGGTGCGGGGGAAATGAAAGTTCATGAATGACAACAATGACAGCCGTAACTACAGTTAATTGAACACAATGTACTTGTATTTGCTTACATCCATTCCATTAATTTATCAATAATCCTGTGAAATAGAACTTTCCCATTTCCTGGTGAGAACAGAACTTGGGAAAAGGGGAAGTGGACACTCTGCTTACCAGGGACAGACCTGGGATTCAAACCCAAGTTTGCCAGTTCTGAGCTCTTAGACTCAATAGTGGTTTCATAATTAAACTTTTCTCAGCAATAGGCTTTTAAGAAATCGTTGTATTTTAAAACATTTTTCTATTTTTCAACAACTTTCACCACTTGGCTAAATTATTTAACATCTCCTTAGAACACTGAAAGAATGGCCAAAATAAAATTAAATAGATAATGTGTCTGTGTGGATGTCAAAGTGAGGAATGGACATTAGACACACTGGGCATTAGGCGAGTTGCCCAATAGGCACAGGGACCCAAGATGAAGAGCTTGGGAGCCCTGCCGTGGTCAGGACCCAGATCTTTAACACATCTTTCAAAGCCTGATCTGCCTCTCCCATCCCTCCTCCATGGTTTTCTAGCCCATCCTCCCTGATCCTGTCCTCTCATCAACTAGAACTTCATTCACTTCTTCCAAATCTCCCTGCCCATTCAAACCTGGGATTCTCACTCTTGGTTAACTCCTACTCATATGACAGAACACAGGCTAGACACATCACCTCCTCCAGGGAGTCTTCCCAGACTCCCATCTGGTTCTTTGTTTTAAGCATCATAGAATCAAACTCCTCTTCTCCTCAGTACTTCTCTTGGTTTTAATTCCCACCCATCAGTGTGATTTCTCGCCACCTCTTAGCTCTGAGCGGGCCCTGAATAGGAGCTCAATAATTGGCTATGAATGCCTCTTGGCAGCTTTGAACTGCTCTGCCTCCTGCCTGTGCGTCTTCAAGGGAGACTCCTGGCTGAGACACAGCTGGTGCTCCCCTCCGGAAGAACTATCCTGGTCACCATGCAGCTAGACCCTTACTCCCAGGTCACCTGCTCTCCAGGCCTCAGGGCTCCAGGGAGGGCCAAAATGGCTGCCAGAACCAGGAGGGCGGGAGGGAGAACAGGGAGGGAGTTACTGGAAAAGGGAGTCGAAGGCCTTTTGTTGAGGTGCCACGGGGAGAGGTCCGGGGTCTGAATGTGGACATACCCCCACCAGCACAGCCCTGCTATCTGGAAATTACACCCCCCCCCCCGCCTTGGGGCTCCAGACCACCAGCAGTCCTGCTTAGCTGGGGAGCTGGGGAGCGCAGTTACC
Organism: Martes martes; assembly: GCF_963455335.1. Lineage (NCBI taxonomy): Eukaryota > Metazoa > Chordata > Mammalia > Carnivora > Mustelidae > Martes > Martes martes. The sequence continues at coordinate 21,161,504 of NC_137898.1, forward strand.
ATGAGGGAAAATGATGATTTCAGCGGAGAGCTCCCCTTTCCCCCGTCTGTAGCCCCGTCTGTAGGGTCCCAGGTCCCCTTCAGGAAGGTTTCCTTTTGAGGCCCAAGCTGAGGCTGAGAGGGGATAGAAGCTCCATGGTCCAAATATTTGTAAACGGAGCTGTTTTCCCAAGCAAAGCAGAAGCAGATGCCACCAGCCAGTGGCGGAGGCCAGGCCTTGGCACGGGGCGGCAAGCTTGAGGCTGGGAAGCTGCGACCGGGAGGCTGGCCAGGGATTGTGTCGTGGGGTCCTGGCGAGCTGCTTGCTTGTTAGATAAGATATTTGTGCGCTGCCTGGCCGGACTGCGAGTGGAGGAGAGCAGGGCCGGCATCTCACTCCCATCTGGGTTCCCAGCGCACACTGAGACCAGGTACACAGTAGGAGCTCAGCTCATGTCTCCGAAAAGTCCACCTGGCAAGCTCCAGGACTGGCTCCCACTGTCGAATCAGGCAGACCTGTGCTGGGCCACACTCAGGGGGGTGGGGATGCTGCATGGCCTTGGCCACGGCCCTAATGTCTGTGTGCCTCGGTTGCCTCATCTATGTAATGGGGATGCTGAAGCACCTGCCTCACAGAGTTACTAGAGGGGCTGAGGAGCCCAGGCTTGGCCTGGTGTTGGCTCTTGGGAAATGCTCCCTCTTAGGGACTCCCCTCCCAGCAATCTCGGGGAGCTGGCAAACAACTGGGGGAAATCCACAAGTCGGGAGACACTGTGCCACGGAGGTGGCAGCACGTTGACTCCATGGATATGAGGAACCTGGCCGGTGACAGGGTCATGGGATCGAGCCCTGCATCACGCAGCAGGGCCTCTGCTTGAGACTTTTCCCCTCCCTCCCTTCCCTTTGCTTCCACCCCCCCTCCTGCCTCCCCTCACTCACACTCCCTCTCTCAAATAAATAAAAAACAAGTGAAATCTTTAAAATAAATAAATTAATTAATTAAAAATGTGTGTGGGATGGAGAGGATAGGGGGACACTGGAGAGAAGCTGTCTAGCACAGTGGCCCAGCTATGGGCTCTGCCGTGGGCCAGGTTTCCTGCCCTCCCCCCCATGCTCTATTCTTCCCATCCGTTACATGGGCTCTTAGAGGTACCGGCATCCTAGGGATGTCAGGGGTCAGTGGCTATCGCTGCCCAGAACAGTGCCACACTGTGTTGTAGACGTTTCCATGTTTGCTTAAAGAGACAGCACGGCGTAATGGGTTTGGGTTCCAGGTCTGAGTTCAAGTCAAACTTTCTCTCCTCCCAGCAATGGAAGGAAGAGTCACAGCGTCACTGTGAACATTGGGCACATGCTCAGTCGAGGAGGAATAATAATGGTGGTAACAGGAACACGGTGATGCTGACGGAGGAGTACGTGGAAGCACTCAGCAGGTGGCTGCTCCTTCCAGTCTGTTCCCCATGGCTGTGATTACCCTGGGCCGAGACTGCCCTGGGGTATGAGGTCTTAGGTGTCAAGAGAAACGGATCTAAAGGCTGGGCCTTCAAGGACCCTGTGATGGTTAATTGCATGTGTCCAACTGACTGGGCCACAGTGCCCAAATATTTGGCCAAACATTATTCTGGTTGTTTCTGTAAGGGTGTTTTTGGATGAAATCAAGATTTAATTTGGTGGAGTTTGACTAAAGCAGATGGCCCTCTATAAGGTCGGTGGGCCTTGTCCAACTAGTTGAAGGCCTGAATACAACAAAAGACGGCTCTTCCCCAAGCAAGAGGAAATCCTGCCACAAGACAGCCTTTGCACTTGAACTGCAAGAATGGCTATTCCCTGGGCTTCTATCCTGCTGAACAATGTTGTAGCTTTTGGACTTGTTGGCCTCCATAATTACATGAACCAATTCCTTAAAATAAATCTGTCTCTCTGTCATTTATATAGAACATATACATGTTGGTTCTCTTTCTCCAGAGAACCCTTATACAGATCCTGTGTTTATTGATAAAGAAAAGTATGCCCAGTGCCAGCCACCTCAAGAGACAAAAAATAAGAAAGAAGCCATCCTCAGCAAGGTTCTTTCAAATAGAACTGGAAGCGCATCCAGTAGACCCTTGGGGCCCCAGACCCTGGGGAGGCTTGGAGTGTTGGGTGTGGGGGCAGGGGCAGAGCTGGGTCTGGTTACTTTGTGAAACCATGGCAGATCCATCAGAAGGCAAGAAAGCTCCATCTTGGGGAAAACATCAAAGTAATGAATTTGGTGAGATGTCTGAAAGGAGCCTAGACCTTTCTCTACACACAAGTACATGCCTTGTGGAGAAACACTGTGGATGGAAAGAAGCCTGGGGTCCTCCGCTGAGTTGGTGCCTATGTCCCTAGTCTCAGTCTCCTCATATATAAGGCATAACGAGGGCTAGGGCTCTAACATTTCCAAAGCACCCACTGGGGGGATGCCGCAGGGGGTGCTGGGCAGGACAGTGAGCCAGGCGGAGGGGCAGAGGGGACTGGGTAGGAGCACAAGAAGCTCCAGGGAGGTAACCCAAGAATCAGGCTGGGGAAAAGTCCCTTGGGGAACACATTTTTAATGGGGGCGGGGAGAGGCGGGTAGCTTTTGGAGAAAAGCTACTTTAAGTCCTGCTGGTTGGATCACTGAGAGATGGGAAGAGCCCCTCAGGGTTCAGGGATCCCAGAAAAACAAAGCTTTTTTTTCTGGGCTATCAAATGTTTCTCTAAAATTTGTCTTCAAAAACATTTGAAAATTATTCAGGTGCCCCCCACTCTAACCATCTATTTTAATGTTTTATATGTTGTCATTAAAAAATAACTTTGGTGTTTACTTCTGCTTCTTACGAAAAGAATAAGTATTTATTATAGAATGTTAAGAAAATTTGCACAAAGGGGATAAAAGAAGATTGCTCATGCGTTAATGAGGGCAGGCCACCTGCTGTTAATAAACCTCCAAATTTCAGCAGCTTACCATAATAGATTATTTTTCCTCATGCAAAAGTCCATCGACAGCGTTTGATACGTGGCCTTTCTCCTGATGATTCAGGACCCAGGATCTTCATATGTGTGCGTCCATCATCCTCTAGGGCCCCACGTGCTTTGTCTCTAGCCAGTGGTTGTGGAAACAAGAGTAAAGATTGTGCAGCGTGTCTTATGGGTTAGGCTTGGAAACGCCCCCCCCCCCGGGATTTCTACTCACATTTCATTGGCCAGAATTTGGTCACATGGCCACATCTCCATCGCAAGGGAGAATGGGAAACGTAGTCTAACTATGTGTTAGGAAGAAGGGTTGGGTCCTGGTGAGCCCACAGCAGTGTCTGCTGCATCCTGAACTTGGGTGCTCTGAGAACAACCATTCATGTTTTGAGGAACCCCCTTCTATTCGTTTTTTTATGCCATGTACATTTTGTGTCATAGACCATTCAGCTAGCCTTTGTCTCTAATTCCCGGGATGCAAACTCTATGCACTTGGAATTTCCTGAGTACTAGGAGTGACTTTACTATTCTCGGGGTGTCCCTCAGACCACCCCTGAGAGTTTATGCTAACAGGATGACTCAGGATGGGGGCTGGCCTCCTCTGAAAGACCAGCCCTGGGATTAGAGGGTTAGGGCTTTAAGCCACATGATATCTGCCCAACTTCTGGGGTGGGGAGGGGGTTCGAGTCTGAGTTGAGTCCATCATGGAAACTGAGTGAAGTCTCATGAAAAACTCTGGATGCTGAAGCTCTGGCGAGGTTTCTGGTTGGCAGTACTCTGTCACATCCTGATGCCAGGAGGGTACCGTGGTCCTAAGCACGACGGAAGTGCTGGGTTTGGGACCTTCCCAGACTGAGCCCCATGCATCTCTTCTAACTTGCATCCTTCTGCAGCAATAAAATGGTAATTGCAATGACAGTGCTTTTCTGCATTCTGTGAGCCTTTCCAGAGAATTACTGAACCTGGGGGAGTTCAAGGGGACCTCCAGGTTTGTAGCCCACTGGTCTGAGGTGCAGGTGGCCTTGGGGACCACCAGAGGCTGGTGTCTGAAGGGAGGACAGTTCTGTGGAGGACTGTGCCTTCTAGCTGTGAGGCTTGGCTCCATTCCAGGTCCGTATGGATAGAGATATGGAATTACACACATAAACACTCATTGAAAGGCATGTGTTTACAAAGATGGGACTGCTCTATAAATCTTATTTTATAAGATGCTTTCCCCCCGCCCCTCCTTGAATGTTGTTGCTGATGTCTTTCCAAGGACTTGACCTGAATCCCAGGATACTCCCGTAACCCAGCCAGAATTCTTGGTCTCTACTGGATTTCCCAAGTTTGAGACAGATAGAAATGGCCCAGCCTAGCCTTTTACCCTTGTCTGGCCCATACCTGGTCCTTGACAGCATCCAGAAGCATCTCCGAAGGAGGACTGGGTTAGCTTAGCACAGCTAAGCCTGGTCAGGGAGACCTGGGCCCATGGCAAGCCCTCCAGAGCCTGGGAGGTCGGGTGCCCTGGCTGGAGCTGTGGCACAGGGAGGTGTGTCTGAAACAGACCAGGACAGTGTGGGCTGAAGCAGTGGCCCCGCCCAGGCTCCAGGCCTCATAGACTTCAGGACTTGGGGCCGGGGCCAGCCAGTCGAGAGCAAAGATCCAGCCTAGAGGCCCCAGGGCAGCCCTCCAACTCCACCCAGGCTCCGGCCCTTCACCCAACGCTGTCCTGCTGCAGCGGCTGGGATGGCCTCAGCTCCGTGCAAGCCTGATCTTCTGCTGTTGCCTGTTCTCAGCCCAGGAAACTAGGGTGGGACTGGGGGGCGGAGAAGCAGGAAGAGAAACGATAACGCTTGCCACCTTACGGTCATGGTCACGTGCAGAGCCTGAAAATTGACCTCAGATGTCCTCTAGCTCAATGATTACCAAACTCCTCTGCTGTTAAAATTACCAGAGGAGTCTATTTAAAAGGTAGATTCCCAGGCATCACTGTCCAGGCAGACTCATCCATGAGGGCTTGGGTGGGATATAAGAACCTGCAATTATCACACTTACAGAGGATTCTGATATAGGTGGGCCCTAAATCACTTTCTGGTACACACTCCTCGATTTCCTGAGGCTCAGAGAGGGTAGGTAACTTTTTAATGTCACACAGCTAAGGGGGTTCAGAACTTGGGTGAGGATCTAGGTCTTCTGATCCAGCTCAAGACAGGTCAGTGGGAACAGAGCTAGATATATGGAGGGCAGAGGACAGTTTGAAAAGTCCCAGGAAGGATCCCATGATCAAAGACCTGCCACTATGTCTGAAATTCCACCATTAGACATTTATTCCTTTGGGTCTTAAAGATTTTAGATTTCCCAGAGTCCACCGCTGAAAATGCTAATCTTTCTGGGGTGGAAGCTTTCTAAATTGCTGCAATGAATACATTGACAGCTAGCTTCTTGGCACCTTCCACCAAGGATGAAGGCCAGGGAGAAGCAGAGACTGTATGCCAGGAGTTCAGGGCCCTGGACGGAGCAAGGGTGTCTGGGAAGAAGTGTGGGCGTAAAGCAGAATCAGACTTCACATGCTTTATTATCTTCGGAGACAGAGCATCCTGGCAGGGACAGCATGATGTCTCGGAGTCAGCCTGGCCTGGGTCTGAGCCAGGCTCTGTCACTTCCCAGCTCTGCGGCTTCATCCCTCTGAGCCTCAGTTTCCACATTTGTAAAACTAGGCTAACACTAACTCATGTCCCAATGAGTTAGTGTAAAACTGCAGAACGGTCTGAACACTTGAATCTGTGCCCTGGCCTCCGGGAGGCACAGAGAGAAGGACAGTCACCCAGCGTCACCTGCCTTCCCTCTGGGGGCCAGAATGAGCGGTGGCTCTGGGTGGCCAGCTTTGTTCGCTGAGGTGCCCTGGCTCCCGGCATCCCTAGGACTTGGGTACCACAGAAGAAGAGGCTTTGTGATCCCAGCAGGGCTTTCCATTCTTCCCCATTTGGGGATGTGGAAACTCATCTCCGCCTTTTCTTTTCTTTAGGAAACAACAACAACAAAGACGGACTCCTGTCCTGGGGGACAGTGCTGCCTCCGCCCCGCAGGAATGGTGGTGGGAAGAGCTTTTCCGCAGCCCCCCCTCCCCTGCTAACCACAACTGTACAGCCCCTGCCTTCCCTCCCTCCTTCTCCGGCTGGCGGCTGGCAGGGTGGAGGTCCCTGGGAAAATTCTCGGAGCCGAGGAGTCAGTAGACGGTGCCCGGGGCCTTGGCGGGCTCCTGGACTCAGGATGCCTCCTCCGCGGCTCAGCCTCCGGTCTGGATGCGCCGACGGGATGTCTGCTGGCCTGGCACTGGCAGGCGGAGCTGCGCCTAGCAGGTGACTCACGTGCTCCTTGGGGGTTCCAGAAAATTCAGTGCCCGGGGATGGGGATGGAGTGGCAGAGACAGCGGGGATGGGGGCCAAGAGAACTGGAACCTTTTGCCGCTGCCACTGTGGCTGCAGGAAGCTTCGGACCCAGGGTGTCTCCTACAAATGGGGCAGAACAGCTTCTCTCTTATGACTCAAGCCATGCATATGCATTATTGCAAAGCTAAAATACAGGGAAGAAAAAGAATTATCATCCCAACTCACTATTTAAAGAAAATCAATTTTGACCCTGGGTTACATTCCCTCCCAGACTTTTACATAAGACAGAAAACAGAGCAATGCCAAGTGGGGTCTGCCAACTGTTTCATGAAGTGCGAGAAACACGAGTGAGCACAGAGAAGCTTCTACTGCGATTTGACGTGGCCACCGCATTTGTATTTATTGTGTTTTCCAAAAGTATTGACTTGTTAACAGAATGGAAATGACAAAGCGGTCCTCCAAGCCTAGGTAGTTTGGGAGACACACATATAGGTATTATTTTAAGAAGCATCTTGTTTTGTATCCCGTCCCCTGTCCTGTCTTCATACTGGGTCTCCCTTAACCATCTCACATTGTGCCTAGTGGTCGTCCCGCTTTCATGGCATCCGTGTTCCCCAGTGTTTGTTTACCAGGTCTTAGTGCTGGACATTCTGATGATGCTCAAGGTCATCACCAATAGTTGATGAACATCCTCGTTCAGATTCCCTCTGCGTGTTTGTGCCATTACTTCCTGCAGATAAAGTTTCAGCAGTGGAAGAGCTGGAACGAAAGATGCCCATCTTTTTCAGATTTTAGGCACGTTGCTAAAAGGATCTGAAGAAAAGTTGACCCAATTCGCGGGTGAGTTAGGAGAGCTCGGGTTTTCAAGGCAGGCATCACTGGGTGGGGGGATGGAATTCATACAAAATAGTCGCCTCTTCCCATGACAGCATTTCAGGGATTTGGAGACTGTGACCATGGATCCCCTTCTCCAGGCTCCTTGTCCCCAAGTCCTTCAGCTGCTCCTCATATAGAACCAAGAAGGGCAGGGCCAGAAGTGGCCTTAGGGATCCCCAGCTCAGGAGCTCCCAATTTGGCTTCTATGGCGCACTGGTACTACCAGCCAAATGACGATTTCAAGCATCTTGAAAATCAGTGAATTAAGCAATCCAAGATGTTCACTGCAGGACTTTTCAGAGCATTTGATACGTTAATGTGTTTTGTTTGTTTGTTTTTTTAATCTCCAAAAAGGGGCTATAGTTTCCCAGGCTCATTCGACCATGGAATGCTTCAGCGAAGGGCGGCTCAGAGAAACAGCGGTTCGTGGAAACTTCCCCTGCACCGTGGTTTTCAAACTTCTAAAAAGACAGAGAAGGCTTTCTTCAAATTATTGTCTGTAAGAAATCTAACAGATTTTATGCAGAGCAGATAAAAACAGGAACAGAACAACACAGAGGCCTGATAATTCATTGTCCTTCTGAGGGTCTGGGAAGTGTCTCAGAACTCTGGGGACCCTGTACCACTATTTGAAGAACACAGCCCCCTGCTCTGTGTCCCCTCCCCCACCCAGGACCATTTGAAAGGTCAGTGACAGGGAAGAGGGCTATTCTGTGCATAGCTAGCAGCATTTGAGGAGCACTTCTGGGTCAGACCCTAGGCCAAGTGCGGGACTCTAGAGAAAAACAAGACACATTCCATTGTCCCCCCAAAGTCTCAATTCTGCTGTGTGAGATGCACACAGACACGTGCAAAGAGAATTACAAATAGAAAACGTATGTAATAAGCCCATTCAGTTTTTCATCTGCCACACAGAGCGTCCTTTGGGAAGCTGCTTCTTTCTCTCTTATTCCATTATGGACAAGATACAAATCACAATATGCCAGGTTTCTGGTCTAACAGATGGTAATGTGATGCTTGCCTGGCCATCACTGGACCCTATTCTCCTGGTCTCAGTATCCAGTTTGGGTCGGCACATGATGCAAACCCAGCCAATCAGAATCGTTCCCTAGGGCCGTAGCCCGAGGCTCTTTCAGATGGGGCCACTACGTTGGGATGATGGGAACCTGCTGCTGAGAGTGAGTTCTTCCCCCCACACCTCCCTATGGAGGTACTCCCCCTGTAGCAGGAAAGAATAAGGGCACAGCTCCCACAAAGACAAGGATGTAGCGATGAAAGGCGAGAGAGTCCTAATGTGTTCGTTTCTGGGACCTGCTCTCAGCCTGCACTTTGCAGACACGTGAGCCAATTAGCTCCCCTCGGGGGCTTACACTAACATGAACTGCATTTCTGTTGTTCGTTATCGAAGGTGTCATTGACTGATGCAAGGAACAAAAGTCGTCAAGGAGGGAGAGGTCTCTTTCAGCCGGAATAGCCAGAAGAGATACCTCAGAGGATGTCCAGCTTGAACTTGACTTGGGGGATGTAAATCCTATAGATAGGAGGGGGCAGAGCACTGCGGGTGGACGGGAGGGTGTGAGCAGAAACTGAGGGTTGGAAGAGTATAATAGTTGACTAGAAAACAGGGGAGTACTTAGAAAGACAGGTTTGGGCCATTTTGTGGGATGGCCTTGAAAATGAGGGTGTAAGTTTTAAATGTTATCTGGTTGGCATCAGGGAGTCACAGAGAGTGTTTGAACATGGGTGATGGGCATAGAGAAGGTATGGTCTGAGTGGTGTTTTAGGAAGGCCCTTCTGACAGCAGGAGACAGCTGGGGCATGAGGATGAGGGATGGGGAGGACCACCACGGAATGAATGGGAGCACTGAGCTGCCACCAGTAGCACAGAGAAGTAAAGAGGAAGTCCTGACCTGGGGACAAGGGGACAGATTGGATCAAGCCACTATGGACTGAGCCGTGACCCCCCCCCACCCTCAAAATTCACATGTTTTGAAGCCCTAATCCCAGTGTGGCTGTATTTGGAGTAAGGAAGTAATGAAGGTTCAAGGAGGTCTTAAGGGCAGAGCCCCAAACCTATAGGATTAGTGTCCTTCCAGAAAGCACCCCCCACTCTCTCTCCCTTTGCCACATGAGAACGAGAAGGTCTGCAAGGCAGGGAGAGAGTTCTCACCAGTCATCCGGTGGACCTGCCCCTTGATACCTGGATCTTGAACTTCCCAGACTCCAGAACTCTGAGAAATAACTCTTGTTTAAGCCAACGAGTCTATGGTATTGGGTTACGGCAACCGGAACGAAGACAAGACCACATGGGACATCCCATGAAGGCATCTGGCAGACAGGTAGAGACAAAGAAGTGAATTCGGATGAACCTCCCTCCCCCTGGGGGCGCTCTTCTTGGTGGTATAGATCTGCCTGCACCCGGGGCCAGGTACCGAGACAGTCAGGTGCGACCATCACCACCATCTATAACAAACCTTTTTCATCATCCCAAACAAAAACTCCAGGCCCATTAAATAAAAATCCCCACTGTTCCCTTCCTCCCAACCCCTACTAACATTGATTTCATTTTGTCTTTATGAGTTTGCTTATTTTAGGTACCTCGTATTAATGGAATCACGCAATATTTGTCCTTCTGTATCTGGTTTATTTCACTTAGGGTAACATTTCCAAGGCCCACCCATTTTGTAGCCTTTATCAAAATTTCTTTTCTTTTCTTTTAAGATTTTATTTATTTATCTGACACAGGTCAGAAGTAGGCAGAGAGGGGGAAGCAGGCTCCCTGCTGAACAGAGAGCCCGATGCGGGGCTCGATCCCAGGACCCTGAGATCATGACCCGAGCTGAAGGCAGAGGCTTAACCCACCGAGCCACCCAGGCGCCCTCAAAATTTCTTTGCTTCTAGTGACTGAATCATATTCCGTTGTACTTACACACCCCGTTCATCTGTGAATGGACTCGTGGGCTGTTTCCTCCTTTTGGCTGCCGTGAATAGGCCGCTCTGAATACGGGTGTCAGCAGCTGTAATCTTGACCACTAGGTTCAACCAGTGCCTTTTTTTTTTTCCTCCCGAATCACTGGAAATCATTTCTAGGTACAAAAAACATAAAAGAGGAGTAGAAGAGGAATAGTGTTTGAATTGGGGTTTGATTTCTCCCACAATCTCCCCACATTTTGTGGCAGCTCCGTAAACCTGATACAGCTTCCTAGTGTTCTGTGGAAACCTGAGTCTGGCCCTCAGGTCTAGCTTCCCCTTGAAGGTGGTGCTACATTGACCTCCACCCCCAAGGCAGCAAATGGACATTAGCATTCAGCCTGCTGCTCAAGCCCCAAATCTGAACCCTCTACTTATCCATCCTCTTACATCTATTCCACGGGCAGCTCAACCTTCCAGAATAGAGCCTGACTCTGCACAGTGCTTTGCCTCCCTAGTCCGTGCCATCATCCCCCGGGATGGAACTGAAATGGACCCACAAAGTCTCCTGCTTCTCCCACTGCCCTTCTACAGCCCCCGTTCCTCCTACTGCTGGTGGACTTCGGAACACAAAAGCCGGATCACACCATGCCTCTCTTTATGGCTCTCTAGTAGCTTCCATTCCCCTTGGCTACCCTGACTTATCTGGCTCCATGTCTATGCAGCCACTACTACCCCGCCAACTACATCTGGTGCCCCTTTCCCCTGTTCACACCAGCCACTCTGCCCTTCCCTGCTTGCTCCTTCTTCGGGGACTTTGAAGTCTGATGGGTTTTCTGTTCAAAATACCCTTCCCTCTGACCTTTGCATGGTTGGCTGTTTCTCATCTCTGAGAGATCCATTCTCACGTCACCTCCTCCAGGAAGCCTCCCTGACCACCTGGTTGGAGCAGCTGCTCCAGGCCTCCAGGCCCAGACAACACCATCCCATAACCACACTTCAGGTCTTTGCAGCATCTGTTGCTATCTGGAAGTATGTGCTATCTTTCTTTATGTCCTTGCTCATTGTCTCTGGTCCTCCCTGTCCTGTTTGCCATTCCACCCTGCCCCACCATCCTGTTCCCAGAAGAGGGCCTGACCAGAAGGCACTCAAGTCTTATTTAACAAGCAAGCAATCAGTTGCACAAGGAAGTGTGACTGGAGCTATCTCGAGTGTCTCCCCATGTGTCTGGGGTTTGCCATGGGATCTAGGCTCTGCCAACACTTCCTTGTGGCCCGGCATGTCCCAGGAACAAAAGAAGCATCACCATCTTCCAATGGTGGCTGTTTGAGGGTTGCCTCCCTGTCACCACCAGCAGCTGCAGGAGGAGGGTGTCTAAGAGAAAGCGAGCAGGCACAGACAGGGACCCCTTTCTGTGAGGCTCTGGGGCTCCACCAGGGAAACCGGTCTACCTGGGGTCCAGCCTCTGCTCCTAGCAGTTCCAGGAAAACCTCAGGGTCTCCTAACATATGGTCTTTTCTGCTCCAGCGAGGAGGGCGATGCTGCAGAGACAGCCTCTCCCTGTCTTGTGGTCGGGCTATTCTTGGGCCCTGGAATGTGCTTCTGCTCGGTGCTGACAGCTGCCACCTCTCCCAGTGGTGCCAGGCCTCGGGAGCCCCGCTCGCTGGGTGGCGAGGGCTTCCGAGGGCCCCACGCCCACCTGCGCGCTGGCAGGCGCGGTAGGAGGACGTCAGAACATGTGGCACTGGGGGCTCCTCAGGGTGCAGCCTGGCTTTTCCCCCTCCTGCCAAGCAAAAGCTTCCTGCTCCAGCAGGGACAAGGCCCGTTTCTAATTCTGGAACAAACAGGCCAAGCCCCTTCTAGCAGGAGGAGAAACAGGGATACCCAGGGCCTCTGCCTGATTGGCTTGCTTTTTCCGAGGACTGGAGCGGGACAGGAGGCCATGGTGGAAACATCCACCATCACGAAGAGTCAGAAGAGTCCCTCTGGTCTAGGGGTGGGACTGCTTTCTCTGCCCCCCACTCTCCCTCCCTCCACTGGCCACATTCCCTGGCACCAGAGCTCCTACCCCACTGTCTCCCGCCTGGTGTCGGGACCGATGGTCCCTGACCTGTGGGCTGCCATTCGCTCTTCCCCCAAACACCCAGCTGATCGTGTCCAGACTCTTGCGGAAACTGATAATAACCCCCTTTTCTTCCTGCATTTTTTGCTGAGTCACCAAGCTTTAAGTCACCGTTCCCATCATCGCCATACTAGGCGTGCCATCACCATGGTTACCACTTACCTACATCGGCATTGGTGCAGTTGCTATGGGACCAGCACCACGCCAAGCACTTGCTACGTCCCATTTACTCCTCGTGAAAGTAGTTTTTATTCTCCTCTTCATTCCACAGAGGAGGGAACTGAACTCAGAAAGGTTGAGTCCTGTGTCCGGGATCACACAGCTAGCAGAGCTGGGATGCTCACAGGATGCCGATGGTCTACTCAGCCCTCAAGCCCCAAGGCTTCCTGTGGCCCCAGGGGTTAGCACCTGATTCTGAAACCAGGTTGCCCGATCTCTTCGAAGCCCAGTGCCAGCCCTGCCTCTTCCTCGCTTTGTGACTTGTGTCACTATTGACCTCCGTTTGCTCATCTGTGACATGGGAACAACAATAGCGCCTACCCCCAGGGTTGCCACGTGCATTCAAGGAGTTGATAGATGGAGAGCGCATAAATCGTTTTCACCCAGTGACTGGGTATGACATCAATGCGCTGTGACAGGTGCAGAAAGTGCAATAAAACGCAGCCTCTCCCCTTGTGAGCTTCCAGTCTAATGGGAACAATTGTCACGTTGTCGGATGAATTGAGCCACAGAAGGGAAAAGAAAGGGGCACACAAGTGTACATGGCAGGGACACTTACCTGCCTTAGGACCTCCCACTCGTGGCAACGCCTGGGCCAACTTCATTGTGTTTTCTAGTACATTTTTTTTTAAAGATTTTATTTATTTGACAGATAGAGATCACAAGTAGGCAGAGAGGCAGGCAGAGAGAGGAGGAAGCAGGCTCCTTGCTGAGCAGAGAACCCGATGTGGGGCTCAATCCCAGGACCCTGGGATCATGACCTGAGCCGAAGGCAGAGGCTTTAACCCACTGAGCCACCCAGGCGCCCCTCTAGTACATTTTTGATTTTGGAATAATTTTAGATGTATAATTTTAGATGTAGAGAAAAGTTGCAAGGGTATTACGGAGAGTTCTCAAATACTCTTACCCTGGCTTCCCCTGATATTAACGTCCTACACAACCACGCTCCATTTGTCAAAACTAAGAATTTAACATTGGTACAACCCTATTAACTAAACCACAGTCTTTATTCGGATTTCACCAGTTTTCCCAATCCAGCACTTAATCCTGGAGAACATGTCGCATTTGGCCAGCTTAGTTTTGAAGGATGAATAGAAGTTCGTCGGGGCCTAGCTCTAGGCAGGGGAGATTCTGGGCCTTGTAGAACTAGATGGGCAGGCACCTGGACTTTTGAACACATACCTGAAGAATGTGTTATTTCCCCAGAAGGAAGACAAAGGAAAGAGACCACGGAAGATGTTCATCCTAATAACTGTTCCCAGACATGCCGCCCCAGCTCTGACCCCACGGAGAGGTTATAGGAAGAGGTGAATATTGGGGAATGAGGCCAAGACCACGTCCATGGGCCCGTTTCCTGCATGGAGGGCCCAAGTGAGGGATCTTACAAGCAAGCTCAAGAAGGAAAGAGCACAGTTTTCCAAACTGGGATTGAGCCCTGCATCCTTGGAATGAGGTGGGCATGGATTGGACACCCCAGGAAGACTGCTGAGGTTGAGTTCCCGGCCTTGGGGTGCAGTTAGGTATGTTCAGGAGGAAGGTGGGGGATCTGTGGAGGGCGGCGGCAAACCAGGGTGTCCTAAGTTCAGGGAAGCCTCTTCTAAGAAAGAACTCCTGCTCTTCTCTTTGACTCACTTTTTCTATCTTGGTCTTTGCTCACCGTGGGCGTGGTGAGCCACAGAGGATCCTGGGCTTGGGGGCAACGAGTAGCGAGGTAGCCTGCTCAACTCTGCACCCAGGCCAGTCCCAACCTCCACTTACGGATCTTTGTTGGGCTTCTGGGGACTTGTCCTCAGTCTTGGAGCCAAAGCCTTAGCTATTGTAGTGTATTACTGGTCTCGTCTTCCCAGCTGGCAGACCAGGCCAGAGGATCAAGGAATCTGTGTTCATTTGTCCTTTTATGCAACATGATACATTGAACAGCAGTCCTGAGCTAGGCACTGTGCTGGGCAATGGAGGGGGCTTCCCGTGGAGCTCTGTTCTCCCAGTAGCCTACCTTCAACAAGAATTACAAAGGATATAAAACTTTTTGTAACCCCATAGACTTGCCTACCGCTACCATAACAAATTACCACGAATGCAGTGTCTTTTTATTTATTTAAATTCAATTAATTAACATACAGTGTATTATTAGTTTCAGAGGTAGAGGTCAGCAATTCATCACCTGTGTATAACACCCAGTGCTCGTGACATCACTCACCCTCCTTACAGCCCCTCACCCAGTGCCCCCCTCCCCCCTTCCAGCAACCCTTGGTTTGTTTCCTATGATTAAGAGTCTCTTACGGTTTGTCTTCCTCTCTGATTTCTTCTTGTTTTATTTTTCCCTCCCTTCCCCTATGCTCCACCGTTTTGTTTCTTAAATTCCACATGAGTGAAATCGTTTGATAATTGTCTTTCTTTGATTGGCTTATTTCACTTAGCGTAATACCCTCTAGTTCCATCCATGTCATTGCAAATGGCAAGATTTCATCTTCAATGGTTGCGTAATATTCCAATGTGTGTGTGCACGTGTGCACGCACGTGCATGTGTGTGTATAACATCTGCTTTATCCGTTCAGCTGTTGATGGACATCTGGGCTCTTTCCATAGTTTGGCTATTGGGGACATTGCTGCTATAAACATTCAGGTGCATGTGCCCCTTCAGATCACTATATCTGTATCTTTAGGGTAAATACCCAGTAGTGCGATTGCTGGGTCGTAGGGTAGCTCTACTTTCAACTTTTTGAGGAACCTCCATGCTGTTTTCCAAAGTGGCTGCACCAGCTTGCATTCCCACCAACAGGGTAAGAGGATTCCCCTTTCTCCGCATCCCTGCCAACATGTTGTTTCCTGGCTTGTTAATTTTAGCCATTCTGACCAGTGTGAGGTCACAAATACAGTGTCTTAAAACAACATAGATCTAGTATCATACAGATTTGCAGGTCTGAAATCCAAAATAAGTCTCCCTTAGCTAAAGTCAAGGGATCGGGAGGGCTTGTTTCTTCCAGAGGCTTCAGGGGACAAGCTGTTTCTGCATCTTTGTCAGTTTCCAGAGGTTCCGCCCGCATTCCTTAGCTCCTGGCCCCTTTCTCCACCGACACCAGCAATGTAGCCTCTTCTCTCCTCCCTGACCCATGCTCTGTCCTTACATCTTTCTCTGTTATAAGGATCCCTGCAATTACGGTCAGCCCACCTAAATCGTCCAGGAGAATCTCCCCATCTCAAGATCCTTAATAATATCTGTGAATTCCCCTTTGCATTGGAAAATAACATATTCCCAGGTTCTGGGGATTAGGACATGGCCATCTTTGGTGGACCATCTTTCTGGAAGCAGTGAAGGAGCCCAGGCTCTAACATCCACAGTCCTGGGTTTGAATGCATGCCTTGTATTTCCTACTGTGTGCCCTTGACTTACTTAATCACTCTGTGCCTTCATTCCCTCCTCTGTAAAATGAAGCTAACAAGGGAAACTTAGCTCAAGGGTTGCTGTAAGAGATATATAAGCTAGACTATGAATTCTAGCCCTAGAACCTTAGCTAGAAACAACAGAAGTTGCCTTTCTGCTGCTTGAAGTAGAAAAGTAGCCACTCACAAAGTCAATCAGGAAGGCTGGAAATCTAGGGCCAGAAAATGTCAGGAGAAGGCAGAGTTGGCAGCCACAGTGCAAGCCACGCTCCCTGAACCCACCCAACGAGAGTTTCCAGATCCCTCCCCCAGGCCGGTGCACCCAGCGCCTGTCGCTGCCCACTGTCCCTTGGGTTCCTGCCACAGGACGTTGGCAGCCCCGGGGCTCAATCAAGTGCGGGAGGGTGTGATTGGGTGGCTCCAGTCACATGGCCCCTCTCGGTTGTCAGGGCCCCTGGGAAAGCTAGGATTGGCTCTCTTGGCCCAGGGCTGGCTCTCCTCCCCCTCCCCATGCATGGGATGGGGAGGGGATGGGGAGCTCTTCAAACCCAGAAAAGTGTTCAGCCCCCAAACGGAGCACTCCCTCAAGGCCACTTGGGATGCTCGTGAGCCCAGGCTTCATGCCGAGGGATGCAATACCATTGCACCCATTCCCGGGAACCGCAGAGGGAATAGAGCTGACTCCCAGTCCCTGGCCAGAGTTGCCCAGATGCAGCCTGACGTCCCGGGTGCTCTCGTCCAGATGCCAGCCAAACCCCGAGGACGACAGCCACCCCTGGGTCGGCATCTGATCATCGAGCCCTTGCTTGGGCTGGAGAGCTCGCAGAGCTGGCTAACTTCATCAGCTTTTGTTGGAAGGAGAAGAGAAGCTCAGAGAGCGAGAATGAGCGTGAAGCAAGGCAAAGGCGTCCGAAAGATGTTTTTAATGTGCATCCGATTATGCAGCCCAGCTTCCCGGCACGTTCCTGCCTGAAGACAGCTTGATGATTTGAAGGCAGCCGCGGTCAGATTGTATACCTGTCAACTGCCTCTCGGCGCTCGCAGGAGCCTGGGCTCTAATGAGGCCTGACACCTCAGGAATCCAGCAGGATTCGAAACAGCCGCAGAGGGCAGGAGGGGAGGCAGGCGGGGCTGGCTCCGGCCACTTGGGCCCTGCCTGGAATGCACCAGAGGAGGACGGGAGGGAGCCTGGAGGCTCCAGCTCCAAGATGTGCCATGGCCATTGCTGAGGGGACAAAGGGAATGTCACATCGCCGCTCTGAGCCTCAGTTTCCCGGTCTGTAAAGTGGGTCTTCTTTCAAAGGTTCATCAGGAAGATCCCAGATAGAGTATACACAGTGCCTAGCTCACAGCAACACCTAATGAATGATCATAATGGGTCTTATCTACATTGTCAACACCCCCATCGACCTGCTCATTCTTGACTGTTTGTTGACTGGCGAGGTGCTTAGAAACTCTATCTTCCGAACACTGACCCACCGTGATATATTCTTCCAGCTTCCTGGAGATATAACATCATGTTATATGTCAAATAAGGTGTACCAAGTGTTGATTTTGCCAACATTTTTTATTTTAAAGATTTTATTTATTTATTTGACAGAACAGAGAGAGATCACAAGTAGGCAGAGAGGCAGGCAGAGAGAGAGGAAGGGAAGCAGACTCCCCGCTGAGCAGAGAGCTCAATGCAGGGCTCGATCCCAGCACCCTGGGATCATGACCTGAGCCAAAGGCAGAGGCTTAACCCACTGACCCACCCAGGCGTGCCATATCAACACTTTTTATCAAGTTTTATCAACTTGATAAATTTTCAAGTTTTACCAACACTTTTTATCAAGTTTAAGGTGTACAAAGTGTTGATTTGATCCACTTGTATATTGCAAAGTGATTACCACAATAGGGTTAGAAAACTCTCCATCAGGTCAAATGATTAACTTTTCCTTTTCTAGCTGACATTTAAGATCGCTCTTACCAACTTTCAAATATATAGTACAGTATTATCAATTATATATGTACCATGATTCATTGGTTTACTTCCATGAGAGCCTGCTGGGAGATTGTTTAGCCTGAGGTGAAATGTTAGAGATGAGCTTGGCCCACTTGTCCATCTTCCTGATGAGGAAACCCAGGCTCAGAGCGGGTAGATTACTTACCCAAGCTTTAACTGCTTGGTGGCAGAGGAGTTTTGACAGCAGGGAGGGCAGACAGAACATCAAACTCCCTCTTCTTGGAGCCACTGCCATGACTGTGACCCCCAGGCATGTCTGATAAATGCAGAAAAGAGCCATAGCCAGGATTCTGGGGTCATCAACATCCTTCTGGAAAATAGGGATTGAGCATGTCCGAGCCCTCAAGGAAGGCACAGAGATGTACAGGCGAGGTTGGAGAGTGCCAGTCCCCGTGTCTGATAGAGAGAACAGTCCCATAAACAGGTGGTCCTAGACACCTGCTGAGAACAGCCAGAGTAGGCGAGATGAATCCTTCTTAGGGGATGGATGTTTTCACAGGAGCTGGCAGTGACCTCAGGCTTCAAGAAATTCACAAGATGAGATGAGGAGCACCTGGGTGGCTCAGTCTGCTTCGGCTCAGGTCATATTCCCAGGGACCTGGGGTCCAGCTCCACACCAGGCCTCCCTGCTCAGCCGGGGGGATGCTTCTCCTTCTGCCCCTCCCCCGGCTCATGCTCTCACATGCTCTGTCTCTCAAATGGATAAATACAATCTTAAAAAAAAAAAAAAAAGGAAAGAAAAGAAAAGAAAAGAAATTCACAAGATGAGATTCAGGGAACAGGGTGTGGGAAGAATCATGTCTGCTTAAGGGTTGAAGAGGGTCTTCACCAACAAGATGGGATCCACCCGACACTGCGAAGATGCAATCAGATTTCCACAGACAGAAAAAGGTAGAAGGGCAAAGCTGGAAGTGGGCACAGCCTGAGCAAAGGCATCGAGATCAGAAAGCACAGGCTGTGCTTGGAAAAGACTACTTTGATTTGACCAGAGAATAAGGAGCAAGAAGCAGGGCAGTGGATGATAAGACTAGTACCATGTTTGGGATCAGACGTGGGTAGCAAGAAGTGCCATGTCAAGGTAAATTGTACTTAGTGCCGGGGGAAGAGGGAGCCATGGAAGGTTGCGGGGCAGGGAATTGGAGCAGGGAGAAGCAGGGCGAGGTGAGCAGGGAGTGGGTGTTCCCCCATCACCGAGACTTGCCAGCACTCCCACTGACTGACATGCCCTCTTGGTAAATCTGGCTTTCCAGAGAACTCTGCCTGGAAGGCTGGTGGGCAAGCTCGCTTGGGCAGCTCCAGCGGAGTACTGACGAGTAATGAAAACAGAAGCTGCCCCGCCCGATGTCATGAAGGAGACAGAGCAGCCTCCTCGAGGGTCAGGGGGCGTACCGCCAAGGGGAGTCCAGATGCCTCCTCATGAGGGGTTTGGGAACCATTCACCGTGGCAACCAGAAACCAGTGCGGGCCTGGGCAAGTCCTGGTGGCCCACGTCTCATGTCTCCGTGGTTCGTCCATGCTGGGAACTGGGGCCCCAGCTACCGAGAGCTGGCTCAGCGTTCAGGTCCTCGAGGGGAAGGGCGTCTGCCCCAGGACGCTTCCTCCATCAGTGGCGTGGACCACACTTGGGCTCCTCCTAGTTTGCTCCTGCTCTATTCCCGGGCGGATGGCGATGGACTCAGTGCTCCACTCACGTCTGCTCTAGAGTGTTCTTGGTTCTTCCCTTCCCTGTACAGGAGCATCCCTGTGAGGGCGCCCAGCCGGCCAGTGAAGGCAGGGCTCCCCGGCCAAGTGCTGCCTCGAAGGCCCGCCTTCCCTCAGGTGCCCTCCTCCCAAAGCGCTTCTCTATCTCCCAGACAAGTGCTCCCTCAATGGCAGCAGCTGGGACATGAAGCTGTCCCTTTCTTCTGTGCTGGGGTTTACTGTTTAATTCCTCCGTGCCTGCTTACTCCTTGGCATATTCCCACCAAGTCGTGCTGTCCCCACTAAGCCCCTCCCCTGCTCTCCGGCCCTGGTCCTGCCTCAGTCTGGCCAACTTACCCACCAGCACCTCCCAGGATACCCATGCTCCAGCTCTGTAACAACGGCATTATTCACGTCTCCTTGGTTGCAAGTGACAGAAACACTGGCTGGACATGCAGACAGCAAAATGCAATGGAAGAGAATAGAATAGAATAGGAATTAGCTAGTACAGCTGGGAGCTGTGGGGATAGGGACAAGACTGACTCCGGAGTTCAAAAATGCTAATAATTGATTTTCTCCCTCCTCTGCCCCCCATGGTCAGTGTGTGCCTCATTCTTGCCTCTTGCAAATGGGCTCCTGTACAAGATAAAGAAAGGGCCTGGGATTTCCAAATCTCTGGCTTTCCAGTCTATCAAGCATAGTGGGAATGAAGCCAGCAGCCACTCCCAGTCCCTTACAGGGAAGAGCTCTGGTGGGCCAGGGGCAGTGGGACATGGGGAGGGGGCATCGTGCCTGACCCCATTGTTGGGATTGGATGATTGGCCCAGCCTGGGTCTGCTTGTGCTCACCTGTGAGGCTTGGGAGCTGGGATTGTCACCACCATGAATCACTTCTTTTTCTAGGATGGGAAGAGGAACAAAGTCAAACAAAGTCAAAGGAAAGAATAGTTTCCACGTACCAGCGCCCAGAAGCGGGAGCGGCGGGCATCAGGGTGCCCTCGCGTTAGCCCAGGATGGTTTGAATAAGGGGGCCTGCCCCCACTCCTTGGGGCCATCCTGGAAGCTGAAAGGAGAGACATGAGAAGGGTCCCCATGGGGCGACAGAGCAGTGGTCTTCACAGTAAGGGGGGGAGCTGGAGGCCCCCTGCCGGGAACTTCCCAGCTTCCCCAGCGGGGAGATGCCAAGGGGCAGAAGCCAAAGCGAGGAGAGGAGACAGAAGAATCTGAGGAAAGCAGGGACTGTCGGGTGGCCGTGTATGAGGGGCTGGGCCCAGGGCAGGGGTGCCTGGCCGCTCACCAGGTCAGCCTCTTGTCTGCCCACCTCCTCAGGCTGTGTGGGAAGATCCCTGGCTGGTCATGAGGCTCAGGTTCGCATCCTGACTGCACCATCAGCTGACTCTGGGCCCTGAGCCGTCACCAGCCTCAGTTCTGCCCCCCGCCCCAGTGACATGGGGAGGTTGGGTTGGAAACAGCCTCAGCCTTCCCCAGAGTCAGCCCTGGCTCCTCCCATCTCCCCAGGAGTGCGAGCGCCCCAGAAGGCCCTCAGAACCCGGGAATGTGCCCCCAGCCTCGGCTTCCCCTCAGTTCCTGCCCGAGGAAGCAAGGGGAGCGGTTGGCAGGGTAGCCAAAGGTCCCCTCACCTCCCCCTCTTCTGCCTGAACCATTTCTGCTTCCCCCTTTCTTTCCTCTTTTGGCTGCAAAGCACATACAGATGTGGGGCTGTCGGCCACAATCAGGGGGCTCAGGTGAGGAATGGGGCCTGGCAGCCCTTGGCTTGTACTCGTTTGCCTGAGTGCAATTTCCCCATAATTACACTTCCTAACTTTTCAGCATCTGTGAAAGATCATCTTCTGACACAGCGGAGTCAGGCTCGCGCCGGCCAGGAGGCGAGGCCCTTCGTTCAGAATCATTTTCAACAGGCAGAGAAAACACATTCGTTCTTTCCTTTCCGGCATGTACGTTGTTCCCAGGAGACCGGCCCGGGGGCCTGCTGGTGGCTCCGAGCGGCCCGAGCCCTGGCGCCTGCCACCCGCCACCCGCCTCCGGCCTCAGCTGCTCCTGGGCGCGCCCACTCACAAGCTCCCCTGCGTGAATTCCCAGTCATTCCCGGGGACACGTGGAGGCTCACCTCCGCCTCGCCCTGGTAGCTCCATGACCCTGGTAGCTCCACCTCCCCAAACCATCCCCCACCCATGTTCTCTGCTGTCACCCTGTCACCCACAACCACGCTGTCACCCACAGCAGACATGTGCCCAGATGCCCCCGTAACTGCTCTTTGCTGTCTCCTCAGAGCGACGCCGAGTCTGGCCCACCGTCATACATGTGCCCTGTGTGACATCCAACCCCACCACCCCACCGCCTGCAAAGCACTCCTCTTCCGTCCGGGGCCAACAGAGATATCACCCGACCGGAGATCCCGCGCCACCTCTCCTGGGATCTCAGAGGAAGACTTGGGTTGACAGAGAGGGGGACCAGAAGGAGGGACAGAGAGAAGTGAGAGCCATGGACACTCTGGGAAGGGAGGATCCACCGGGGACCTCATAAAGGCCTTGATGATGTGGCCAGGTCTCTGGCCATGAACCACATCTCAGGGGACAGTAATGGACACAGCGTGTGCAAAGGACGGCATGGGGACGAGGCTCTAATCTCCCCACCTGGGGCCTGCTGGTCCCCAGGGCTGGCGACCCCATCCCACCACCCCAGAGTCAATAGACTATGAGCCAGGCAAGGCACTCCCACTGTGCTAGAAACCTAATCTCCCTGGGGCAAGTCGTGCCCGGGTCCTCAGACAGGGCCTCCTGCTCTCTCAGGTCTGTAGGAAGTATTCCTGATTCCAAGACCAAGAATCTGGAAGGAGCCTGGGTCTGGGGTGTGGTTGCAAGCAGGTTTTTCTTTTGTCCACGGAGACCCCTATGAGGCATATGTCTCCTATTCTGAGCTCAGGGCAGATGTTCCCAATCAATCACGACACAGAGAGGTTAAGTAATTTAGCAAAGGTGACGCAGCTGATACATACATAAGAGGAACCAACTTTTGAGCCTGGGCTGTCTGAATTCAGTCCTTGGTCCTAACCACCGTGCTATACTGTCCCATACAAGCTCTGACCCCTAGCCTTGGAGGGGTCCCGTGCAGCCTGTTTAGCTCGCCAACAGAATAAGAGACAAAAGCAAATCCCCCGGTGAGGAGGTAGCAGAAAGCAGGATTAAATGTGGGGGTCAGTGCAGACACGAATCTAAAGTCAGCCTCTGCTGCATACTAGCTACGGGGTTTGGGATTCGGGGCGGGGGTTCGGGACTTGGGGGGGTTGGGACTTGGGGGGTTTGGGACAGGCGACATAACCCTTTGGAGCCCATTTCTTCCACTCTAAAATGGCAACAATCGTAAGTCTTTTAGAAAAGTTCAGGGTCACCTGGGTGGCTCAGTGGGTTAAGCCTCTGCCTTCAGCTCAGGTTGTAATCTCAGGGTCCTGGGATCAAGCCCCGCATCGGGCTCTCTGCACAACGGGGAGCCTGCTTCCCCCTCTCTCTCTCTGCCTGCCTCTCTGCCTACTTGTGATCTCTCTCTCTCCGTCGAATAAATAAATAAAATCTTAAAAAAAAAAAGAGAGAAGTTCAAAAGGCCCCCAATTGTAAATGAATATATGGCGCCATTTCATTTATCTGGGAGGCAGAGTCCCGGCTGTGTCACTCACAATGGCCAAAAGGTGGAAGCAACCAAGTGTCGATCCAGAGAGGAACAGGAAAACGAAATGTGGACTATCCATACAAAGGAATAGTATTCAGCTTTAAAAAGGAAGGACGCCTCTTTTTAGGAGCTACCCTGAAAACCTGGTGCTTAGTGAAATAAGTCAGTCATCAAAGATTCTGTGTGAGCCCGCGCATTTGGGGTACCTAGAGTGGTCGTCAATTCAAAGAGACGGAAGGTGGAATGACGCTTGCCAGGGGCTGGTGGGGAGGGGAAATGAGGAGTTGTTGAGTGGGTATAGAATTTCAGAGTCGCAAGATGAAAAAGTTCTGGAGATCTGTTTTACAACAACGTGAATATACTTAGCACTCCTGAAGTGTACACTTCGAAATGGTCTATTTCGTGTTTTGCAGATTTTACCACAGTTTTCAAAAAAAAAAAAGCCAAGTCCTGCAACAGGCCAATAAAGTGTGAGTTGGGTGATGTGGGTGAACGGAAGTGGTGGTGACCTCCGCTGGGGAGGGTTCGAGAAGCTCTGAGAGGAGCTGGCTTCTGAGATGAGGTTTTGACAAGGCCACCTGGGATGGGGCAGGTCAAGAGCGAGGACAAGCCCATCATCCACTGTCCAAGAAACAATCCCTTGGTCCCTGCTTGACCCCTAACCCCCACTTGGCTCAAAGGAGAGAATGGGTGGTTGGGATATCTTGAGGGGAAGGGCTCGGAAGGGGGGGGCAGCAAGCAGGCTCACAGGAGGCCAGGGCCGCACTGAGGTCTCCGTGAGCCCTCATGCTGGCCTTCCAGGCACCCCTTACCTTAGAGAGCTTGTTCTCAGGGCAGGCACCAATCCCACCAAGGGCCAGTTGGCTTTCTGGCAGCCCCTGCAGTGTGTCAAGCCAGGCAGAACAGCGCAGGGAAGGGGAGGGAGACCGGAGACCGTAGACCCATTCCAGCCCCAACACAACAAGGCTTAATAACACCATGTGTTCCAGAGAACCCCAGAAATCCTCATGGGCACCACGTGCCCAGCACAGAGAGGCTCAGCCTGAGTCTGGGAATCAGCAGCATCCTTGTTCCTGCTCTGTCAGTCTGATGAAATCTTTATCTTTCAAGAGCCTGCATTATCCCATTCATTTGGTGAATTCACTGAGGTCCTCTCTGCGCCCCACCCCAGGGAGGGGAGTCCCTGCCTTTGCCGCTCCTGCCCCTACACCTGCTCACGGGGTTTGTCCTGGGTGTGAATCCTGGCTCTGCCACCTCCTAGTTCTGTGGCCTTTTAGGGCCTCGGCTTCCTTATCTGTAAAAGGGGTATTTAATAGTACCTGATTTATGAGACTGGGAAGGGCTTCCAACCATGCCCGGCACATAGTGAATGCTCCGTAACTCTGAGCGTTTCTTATCTTTGTCACTATGCTGTCCTCTTCTGTCCTTTTCCTCTTCTTGTTCACCCTGTTTATCTGACCCGAGTAAAAACACACGTATTTACTTTGTTCTGAGCACAAAGGGTGCCCACTCAGAGCAGGCAGCTGAGTTGGATGCCCTCCTTCAGTGGGGTCACTGCTAAGTCCAACAAGCATCCTCTGATATGCCCGGGTGAGCTCACAGGGTGCACTTGCTGCCCCAGTTTGCACCCTCTTGCACGTCCCCTTCGGAAGAGAGGCTACTCCTAAGGACACAGGAACTTGACAGACTTGCTTGTTGCAGAGCCTGGGCCAGCCCCCAGGGCTCCTGAGCCCTGGCTGCATGCTTTCCCACCCAGAAGCAGTGACAGCTAGAGGATCGCAGCCCAAGTCCGGCTGATGGGGGCTCCTCCCTCTCCGCCCCGCCCTGTGCTCTCGGGGAGCAAGAACAGCAGCGCGGAGAAAAGAGCCGAGGGGTGGGGGTTTGGCCGAGTGAGCCGGTGAGCGGTTGAGCAGGTGGCATGGGAGAGACCCCACCGTGTCCTTTCCCTGTCCTCCCAGGGGCATCACCTGCTCTGACCCAGAGCTTGGGCAAAGGCATTGAGCTCACCCCGGGGCTGTGGCAACAGGCAGTGTCGGCTAAAGGCGTCATGTTCTCCCACGAAAGAGGGAGTGAGGGCCGGGGTGACATCTGGACGGGACTCCAAAAGGCCTCCCGGGCACCGGCACTGAGGGCTGGGAAGCCCGGGGCTGCCCTGACATGCCCTCCCTCCCAACACCCCGCACTCCCGGCCTCGCTGTGGTGCTTGCTGGGAACCCAGACCTCTCGGCAGCCCTGTGGGCACCCTGCAGCTGGACAAATGAGATTGGGCTTGTCGTTTTAACACATTGCCCACTTGGGAGCTGCCGGCTTGGAGCCATTCCTGTCACTCCTTGGAGCAAGGGCAGGACCGCTCAGCTCCGTCAACTGGCCAAAACATCACCATCCCGGTTTTAGGAGCTGGCGTGGTCATCAGAGACATGCCGTGTCCTGCCATGTAGCCCCTGGGCAACCTTGGGCAAGGCTCTTTTCTCTGGGCCTCAGCAACCCCATCTGCAAAAGGGCTTCATCTTACCAGGACCTTTTCAATGATGAATGCCCTCACCCCTTGCCAGGGAGCCAGGGGGGGACCCCAACTGAGAAGCAACCATGATACAACCCAAGGCCCCGGCTCCAGCCGAATGTGCATTCCCGTCGGCAGGAGGGACAGGACAAAAGGAAAGGGGTGACAATTGTCAGACAGCAAGAGCCACCAGAAGTAAATAAAAAAATTTAAAAAATGATGTGATAGAAAGGCAGGAACATCCGTGGTATTTGGGGGGCCCAGCAAAAGTACAAATGCGGGGCCTAGCCCGTGCCCCCCTCTCTTCTACCCGGTATCCCCCACCACAGCCTGAGGGGCGTCACAGGCAGCGGGGACACGTCAAAGCTCTGTCGGCCTCCTCTGTCACCCACACCGCACGCACCGCACATCCGCCACGGCCACCCCTCGGGCCAACAGCCTGGGGTTGCTCACACTTGCACCACGGTGTCCCGCCTTAGAGGACAGACCAGGGCAAGAGGTCCCCGCACCCAGAAGCGGGCTCAGAATGTCCGCACAGGGCATTCTGGAGTTCGCAGAGCCCTGAGCATGGTCTGGGCAGGAGGATTGTTCTCCAGGTACACCCAGCACATCTGCCCATGGACTCCACACCTCACGAGATGGGGGCGAGGGGTGCCAGGGCAGGCCCTCTACATCAGGTCTGGGGGCTGGTCCTAGAGGTGGTCACAGGGCAGGGGTACTGATGTGGAGTAAGAGACGAGGGGAGGCCCGGGAGAGGGGAGCAGCCAGTCCTGATGGCCCCGGAAAAATCCTCCCGGGGCCGTTCGAGTGGCTCCTCCAGCTCTTCCAGCCGAAGGCCCAGGCTTCCAAGCCTCCAGGCCCACCCTTTGCCCCAGCCAATCCGGGGGGGGGGGCCCGGGAGGCCACCTGGAAGCAATCTTCCCGGCCTGCTCCCTGAAAGTGAAAGCCACTGCTTTGATAGTCTCCAAATTGCCTTTCTCCCTTCCTTCCAGAGAGGGCGGCTGCAGAAGGCTGGGAGGGGAACGAGGGAGGAAATTAGCCAAAAGCAAGCGGCCTTGGGTTCTTCAGCATTGGAGACGCAGCCCGAGAGGCCCGTAGGGTTGGGTCTGGCCCCTGCCACCCATTTTCTCTACCCCCGGGGACAGAATCTCTCGAGACCCAAAGCAAGGGGTCAGTTCCTCTAGCCTGGATGCCCTTTACGACCTTTGACTTGTCAGGTTCCCTCTCTGGGCCTCTGTCCTTCAGCTCCCGAAGAGGAGAAATTCCAAGATCCCATTTCCACCTTCCTAACAATGTCGCAGGCTTCCATCCCGTCCCTGTCACCTCCAAGGGCATTTCACAGACTGCTCTGGTAAACACCCAAACAGTAACACTCCATTATAACTCATGGGGCCCCACATTCTCTAGCCTTTTGCAAAGCATCTTCGAATGCTTCAACATCCCTCCCACCAAGAGGTGGAAACCACGGCCCCTCCCCTGGAATCTGGGCCAAGCTTAGCAACTGACGGGCCCCTAGACTGGAGTGGATGTGACACCAGGTGACCTCCCACGGTGCGTCAGAGGAGGCCACGCTGCTTCTCCTGGGTTCACTAAATACTCCAGCGGAAGCCCTGGGTCCCCTGCCAGGTGTCTGGCCACAGTGAGGCCGCCCAAACTGGCTCTCCTGGAGAGAGCCCTCGGAGAAGCTGGGGATTTCTAGAAGAAACAGGTAGCTGGCCAGCTCCCACCCGCTAATCCAGCCCTTCACCCCTGCAGCTCCAGCCACCGTCTGTCGGGGACCAGGAGAGGCCCCAAGCCAGAACTGCTCCGCAAAGCCCTTCTTGGGCTCCTGACCCTCACAAGCTTCAAGAGACTGTGAATGGATTGTGCGGAGCTACAGGGAGGTCTCTTCTGCAGTACCAAGAACTGAAAGAGCCACAGTCCCCCGCACGGCCTGGGCTGGACATTCTCTCTTTGCCCCCAGATCCCTCTCCACTCCTCTCCTGTCTGTCTGTCCCCAGAAGGCCCCCTCCCCTCCCTCCGTCTTCTGTGTGAACCCCATCATTGGGCTCCCCAGGCTTTTGGCTTCTGGCGGGCCTTAGCTGATCGACGGGCACTGAGGAGAACGGGTTGAGGCCTTTACTTCCTGACTTCCTTCTTGCCAGGTCCTGGTGCTCAGCTCCTCTGCCAAAGGCCACAGGTCCTGTCAGGGTACCCCCCGCTGGACGGCTTGCTTTCTAGGTTCTAGTAACACCCCCTCCTGTTAGCGCTCCAGGCCTGAGGGGTAACACCCTGATCCCCCCAACCCCTGGGCTTCCCCATCCCATTACCGTTCCCTTAACGCTCACCGTGCCTTTATAAAGAGCCCTTTGTTAAACTCCCCTCTATTTACCTGCCCAAGAACATCCCCCAAGTCCCACCAGGGTCTCCACCGATGGCTGACGGGAGCCCAAATCACAGCTCTGCTCAGTCATATGTCCCAGTCGGCCACCCCACGTTGTCCTGACAGGAGGCAGCACGCCGGCGTCTGCACATTCATTTATTCCACAAACATTTCTTCACCCCCTGCCAGGGAGTGGGCATTAGTGGGGGGAGGGGCAGGGGACACAGATGATTTCAGATACCATGAGTGTATGAAAAGATAAAGCAGGTCCTAGATGGAGAAGGACACACAGCATCAGACACCCTGCATGGGAGACGCAAATCTGGGGTGTGGTTCGTACGGAGTATCTTCCAGTATCAGAAGAGTGGTGCCCACAAATCATATGGCATGGTTTTTGTCACACGACAGCCTTTCCCAGCCACTTTCGGATCAGTCAGTTGGAAGAACAGAGCAAGGGATCAAGCTCACTGTCATTTGCATTGGTGAACTTCCTGAAAGGCTTTCAACAGGTGGACTGGTCAGACGGAGCACCAATATGGATGAAACCAAAATGGCGGAAGTAGTCTCTAACACTTGTCTAGAATCCACATCCGACACCCGGCCTATTGCTTGTGCAGTCAGCTCTGACTTGGGCTCCGCTTGCCTTGGGAAGATGATGGAGAAGGACAGAGAGGGTCTCTCGGGAAATGGCCAACTCTCTCTCAGCAAAGAACAGAGGCGCCAGGCAAGGCCTCAGAGGCCAGAGCTCCCTTCTCTCCTCAGAAGCAGAGGGGCAGTTCCCATGACACCCGCCCTGGCCTGCACCCCAGCTGGGCACACACAATACAGCCACTTGTTTGAGACCCCAGAGAGGCCATAGGCCTTCCTTGCCCTGAGATGGGCTGGAATGAGCGAAAGCTCTGGGCCACTTTCTCCAGCTCTGAGGAGCTCGCTTCCGGCATTTCTGGACATGGTTCCTCCACTTACTGACACTTTTCTTGGTCCTGTCAGAAGTGTGCAATGCTTCTTCCCACCTGGAATTCTCACCCTCTTCTCTCTGGTGTTTCAAATCCTAGAACACTAGGGTCAGCAAAGATCCCAAAGCAGCCACCACTCTCGCTTTTCCGGATGAAGAAGATGAGGCCCAGGAAGGAGGTTGTGTTGGCCAAGCTTGACGGGTTATTATGAGAACCCTAGCAGTTGGCCATAAGGGTGCCCATCTCATTTTCTAGTTGGTCTTGTGCGTGAGCTTAGCCCCCTCCCCCCACTCCGGTGAGAGTGGGGCTCGTATTTGCTTTTCTCATCTCCATCAGATTCCCAGCAGAAGCCCAGGTACGCACCAGCTCCTGGGTAAATGCTTCCGGCTTGGTTCATTCATTAATGGGTGGCATCCTTGGCTTTGCCCAGCTGAACTATCCCCCCCGACCCAGGGGGAAGGACAGAAGTTTCAACTGCAGAGCTGAAGCAAGCACAGAGAAGCTCAGACGTTCCCCGCCGTGTCCGGTTCATTCCAATTTCCAGCATTCTCAGGGAGGGAGTGGGTAGGTGGGTGGTACAATGTCCGGTGTGGTCAGAGGGGCTGCCCCAGGGGTCCCCGCTCTTGGAGAAATGCCTCTGTGGGGAGCCCTCAGAGGTTGGCTCCGGGGTTGGATTTGGGTAGTGCCCAAAGCCTAGGAGAACTCGGTGTCCATGGTTACAAGATACGAATCAGCCATTTGCCTTGGCCCGGAGCACCGACGCTAACCCCAGCCTCTCCTCGACCCTGCCGCAGACCAGAAGAGAAAGGTGAAGGGACAAGGGGCTAGGATTCTAGTCCACAATGAGCTGCCTGAGCCGCACCTGAGAAAAGCAGAGTGCTTTTCTCCTGTGATTTTCAGAGTATTCTCCTTCTTTCTTTGGTTTCTTTTAGCTTGTTTCTTTGGTTTCTTCCTGGTTGGTTCGCAAATGGTATATACAGTGATGTCAGCCCAGCTTGTCCCAGAAGAGCTCCCTCCTTGGTTCTCGGCTCCTTTGCCCATTCCCCTGGGTGACCCATTGCTCAGCTGGCTGCTGCCCGGGGGTAGGGAGACAAAGGCCCCCTCTTTAGATCAGGCCATGACCTGGGCTCACTGGAGCTTTTACGCATCTCTGCCATTCCTGCCTTTATCAGATTAGCTTTAATTAGACAAATGAAAATCACATGGAGCTGAGGGACAGGAAGCCCTGTGCTTTCAGGAGCGCCTTTCAACAAAAGGATGGGGGCTGGGCAGCCATTAGGGAGGGAAAGGGACGGTGGGTGGAGGGATCCACTCATGCCTTCCCCGAAGAAGGATCCAGACAGCTCTCACTCACTTGGAAGGAACTTTGGAATCTTCTATCAAGAAAAGCTGGATCATTTTTGTGTCTCAGACCAGATCCCTTTCGGAAATCTGCCGAGGGCTCTCAGAGCAGTGCTGTCCAACAGATACATCACGGGAGCCGCACTTATGGGTCCCATATATAATTTTAAGATTTTTAAGTGGCCCCATTAAAAAAATTCAAAAGAGACTAATTCACTTTAATAATTATTTTACTTTTATTTAGCTGAATAGATCCATGTAACTATCATTTCAATGCATAATCAATAAAAAAATTTGAATGAGATATTTTATATTCTTTTTTTCCCACCAAGTTTTCAGCATCTGCTGTGTTTTACACTTACAGCCCATCTAATTTGGACTAGACCCATTTCCAGTGCTCAGTAGCCGCAAGTGGCCACTGGCTGCTGTATTTAGGGTAACCAGGGTCCCGTTTTGCCCAGGACAGTCCTGGCTTCAGCACAGACAGCCCTGTGTCCCGGGAAACCCTTGGTCTGGGCAAACCTGGTTGTGCTTGACCCAGTAGCCTCGGTTTAGACCATGGCTTCTCCCCAGAGCAACGCACAGACAACAGCTGTCCTGCACTTTAAACAAGTTTGGTCTCCTCTCATGACTATTAGTTGGGGGAACTCCTGATTGCACTTTACAGATACTTTTTTTTTTTTAAGATTTTATTTATTAGAGAGAGAGAGAGAGTATGACAGGGGAGGTCAGAGGGAGAAGTCTGCTTGTGGAGTCTCCCAGTGGAGCTGGTAACCTGATGCGGGACTGGATCCCGGAACTCCAGGATCATGACCTGAGCTGAAGGCAGTTGCTTAACCAACTGAGCCACCCAGGCGCCCCTGCCCCTTTATCTTTACAGATAAAGGAAGAGCAACGCAGAAAGGGGAAGGGACTCACCCAAGGTCATACAGTAACTGGCAGTTCGAGCCACAACTAGAACGCAGGCTTCCTGATCTCGGGATGCTCTGCAGCAGGCCAGGGGAGGGGCCTGGCAAGAACTTGAGGGTAGGGGCTCCTGAGTCTAGACAGGGGTAGATCTGGTCCGTGCAGCTCTGCAGTCCTTTCCGGCAAGCGGGCAGTTCCTCTGCCATGAAGCAGGACTATCTGCGGTCTGTCCCATGCAGGGCAGCAGAGGCAAAACCGAGGGCAGCTTTTCCCAAAGAGGGCACAAACCCCACGCAGGGCACGTGAGGTGCCTTGGTGGTTAGTGATTTTGACTCCTGTAGTGGGCCACTGGGCTCTTTTCAGAATAATTCTCTTTCTCACCTTCTGATTAGTTAAGGAGAAAGTCTTGGAGGGGGGTTAGGACATCTGTCACCAACACTTGCCGGTTCTTCTTTACAATGAGACCCAGCCTCAGACTAGGAGAAAGCAACCATATGCTTAAGATTTGTTTTAACTTTTTATTATTTTTATTCTTTTAAGATTTTATTTATTTATTTGAGAGAGATTGAGTGAGAGAGAGAGCATAGGCTGGGAGGGGGTGGTTGTGGGGCAGGGAAGGGCAGTGGGAGAGGGAGAAGCAGACTCCCCTGCTGAGCAGGGAGCCGGATGTGGGGCTCGATCCCAGGACTCTGGGATCATGACCTGAGCTGAAGGCAGATGCTTAGCAGACTGAGCTCCCCAGATGCCCCCCAGATACTGTTTTTAAATGCTTTATATGTATCATTTCATATAACATTAGCAACAGGTCTCTGAGTTAAGTCCCAATATAATTATCCCATTTTACGGATGAAGAAAGTAAGACATATTTTAAAAGTTTAGAAACATTGACTTTTTTACAAACACACAGAATCATTCATAGTTTACAAACATGTAGCATACTGTACCTAGCAACCTGTGAAAACCCAAATCAGACTACACAAAACAAATGAGGACCCAGCAAGCAATGTTGCCATTTAGGGGCCCTGAAGATCACGGTGTAAGTTGGGGGCATCCAGGTAAGCCTTACAGACCTCCCCTCCTGGCCCTTCCAAGCTCTGCTTCCATTGAGGGGGGCACTGCCATGTTCTGCCTGTCCGATCGCGGAGGGCACAAGCTCCCATCCTCGGGGAGAGTGGGCAGGTGGGAAGGAGAAGTGAAAACCTCTTGGCCTGGAACCCTGGGTCCTAGGTCTCCCCAAGATCTACTGTCAATCCCCTAACAGCCTAGGAAGCTAAAGGATTTCAGGGTCATCCTGGTTAACTAGCTACACCCTGATCGAATCCTAAAGTGTTCGAGCTGGAGGGGCTGCAGACATTCTTCCCATTTGATGGAGGACAACAGAGTGGCCAGAGAGGGAAGGGGAAGGGTCCAAGGTCACTGTACAGGCAGTCATTGTACAGGCAGACCCTGCCTACCCACATGGAAGCCAAGGGCAGCCTCACCTGCCTAAGATCAAGGCCAGACTGCAGCAAGCGTTTGGTGAGTAAGCGGATAATCTAGGTGCCTGAGCTAGCTGTCACTTCCCTGCCATCATCCTCCCTCTCTTCCAAAGTAGAGGACACAAAATGTCAGCGGCACCAAGGGCTCTTAATAAAGGCACCTTCCTGGGGCCACCTCCGGAGACTCTGACTCAGGAGGTTTGGGGAGGAGCCCGGAAATCTGAACTTCAGACAATGCTTCCCCTCTTCCCAGCCCACGCCAACTTCTGGATGGATACAAAGGTGATGCCGAGACAGGTGTTTTGACCGGTGCGTGGCTTCTTCCGCAGCCCCGGCTGCACAGCGTCCCCTGGCGGCGAGTCCTGGCATTGTTCAGAAAGCGGGGGCTCCGCCCCTCCTTCGGAGCCATTCACCCAGCCAGGGGGTTGGGCAGATGGGCGGCCTGGCTCCCCTCAGCCTCTCCCCTCCAGGGCCCACAGGGGCTTAGTCGGGGAGAGCTGATGAATGTCCATTACCACAGCAGACCCCATAAAAAAGATTATGGGGTGTTGCTGAGTTTACAAGCCTGTTCTTGTAAAGCTGCCAGACTTGGGGTGGCCATAGCCCGTATGGAAGAAGGACGAAAAAGAATTTTCCCTCGGCCTAGTGCCACACACCCAGTTGTTTTCGTGGGAACTGCGGTAGCCCGATAGCAAGGGCACTAGACCGTGAATCCGAAGACCCCGATCAGGTGGACAGACTGCCCCACTGGGCCTTTTGGGGCCTCTACGTTGCCATCTGTGAAGTGGGCCTTTCTCTCATCTCCCTAAGGCTGTTTCCAGGAAAACTCAGGCGAAGCCTTTGGCCCCCATGGGAGAATCAGAGCACCAAGGATGTCTCTGTTTGGCAAAGTTGGGGAAGAGAAGTGGGATAGCGCCCTCTGCTCCCATCATTGCTGGCCCCTGTGGCTGAAGAGCTTGGCCTCAGAGGCCGGGGCCAGGGTGGTGGCCCGGGAGAAGAGAGGTCCAGGGGCAGCCCCAGAGCTCCCCAGCTTCCTTGGCACCTGGAAGTCTGGCTTTCTGGCTGCCCTCACCCGTGTTCTGGCCTGGTTCGTGTCTGGTGAGAAGCTCCAGGCTAGCGTGGGCTGCTGGCCCCGCGCAGGGGGCCAGCCAGGGTCCCTGGGGCGCCCCCGGATGCTTGATCTTCAGCACGCTTTCCCGTGTTGGCCTCCAAACCTGGATTGTCTGTGTCAGGCTCTTTCAACATGATCAAATGCAGAGTCTGGAGCCAGAGCAAAGACTGGGAAGCATGAGGCGCGACTGGCGTTTCGCAGGAGCACGGACGCTGTCAATAACCAGGCAGCCCCAGAGCTGGGGGACCCAGCCAGTGCTCCCCGCGGAGCTCCAGTAACATTTCTAACCCATGCATGCACACCAGACACGGTCTGAACCTTGTCGGCCAAAGACCAGAGAAGCAGGCCGTTAGTGGTGCCGGCAAGGCGACAGGGGCCAGAGCTTCGGAGTGGGGGTGCAGTCAGGACCGTGAGGACCACGGCCCAGGTCATCTGGGCCCTAAAATGAACAAGAACTGTAAAGAGCAGTGAGCAGGCATGGTGTCCACCCCGGGCCGAGGGAGCACTCCGCACTGTCCTCTGGGGCAGGCCAGGACAGCGCTGCCCCTCCCACAGACAAGGACATGGAGGAGACTCAGACTAATGACCTGCCCAACAGTAGCGACCTGGGCCGTGGGAACGCCAGGGCTCGTGCCCAGGGGTGAGGCCCCTTAGGAACATACCCCACTAGCCCAATGGGAGAGCATCTGCAGAGTGAGGAGCAGGCGAGGGGTAGAAAGCCTAGAATGCCTTCCTGTGCTTTTGCCCACATGTTCCTGGTAGGTGTGGGCCCCTCTGCCCATACCAAAAGCATCTCCCTGTCCTTCCCCCTCGACTCAGGACTCCCACGGGCACACCCTGGACGAGATCAACTGTGTACAAACTTAAACTTACTAAAAACATTGTTTTTAGTAAATAGAAACTAAAACATTCACTCTCCATAACAGGATTTGGCTCATAACATATTCTTTGGGGTCCCCATATTCTTTGGGCAAGTAGCTTCAACATTCTTTGTGCCTTGGCTTGTCCCTCCACAAAAGGGGGTA
Organism: Martes martes; assembly: GCF_963455335.1. Lineage (NCBI taxonomy): Eukaryota > Metazoa > Chordata > Mammalia > Carnivora > Mustelidae > Martes > Martes martes. The sequence continues at coordinate 21,196,381 of NC_137898.1, forward strand.
ATAGTGACTCTTACCACGTGGGGTTACGTGATCACAGCCCCGTACCTGGCATGGAGGCGATGGTCAACAGAAGTGAGAGCTGCCGTGGCGCCTGGGTGGCTCAGTGGGTTAACCCTCTGCCTTCAGCTCAGGTCATGATCCCAGGGTCCTGGGATCGAGCCCCACATCGGGCTCTCTGCTCAGCAGGGAGCCTGCTTCCTGCCCCCCCCACCCCCACCTGCCTCTCCACCTACTTGTGATTTCTCTCTCTGTCAAATAAATAAAAATTTAAAAAAAAAAAAAAGAGAGAAGTGCTACCATTGTAGTCGCAGGCAGGCAAGGGGCTGTGTGGATGGACCCAGCTTCCAGAAGCATCTAGGAACACAACACCAAGGGGTTTCTCCAGGATAAATCTGTGGAATCTTGCCTCTTTGAGGACTGCCCATGGCTCGGTGGCCCAAGATAATGGGGGACTCTGGTCAAAAACCCCACTGGGGGAGCAGAGGTTTGCAAGAGGAGGCTGGGGTCAGGCAGGGCCCCACCTTAGCAGGAGCCTGAAGAAGGAGCAAGGTGCCCAGGCAGAGAGGTATCAAGGGCTGGGCTAGAGCCCAAGTTATGGCGATTCTGGCATCTTCTCTCCTCCCTCACCTCAAGCCATGTCCAGACCTCACTTGGGGGCAGCCTCATTTGCTGAAGGTGCCAAAGCTTCTAGAAGGGCTGATGCTGTTCAGGGTCGTCCAGACGCTGGAGGGGAGGTGGTGATAGGTCTAGCCCAGGGCTCCCGAAACACAATGGTGTGCTAGACCCATACCAAGTCATACAAACTTTTTCTAACTAGCGAACCTCACAGTTACGTTGTCAAGAATTTCGCCAGCCATCATTAAAAATTAAATGACATAATTTATAATACATAATAATACATTATATAATGCCATAATAATACAGTTAAGTACATTATATTCAAACAAAGGTAATAAATAACCAAAGCTCATCATTTCCTAAGCATTTTGGTACATTTTTACTGTTATGAATGACATGAGATAATTTATATCTACGGCGTGTGCTTGGGGGTTACTCCCGCTGTGACACAGAGCAGCAAACATCTTCCCAGCTCCGCCTTCCAGAATATCGCCTTGGAGGCTGGAAAATGGCCTAGGGAGTCTTTCCACCTGGGAAATCAGCAACCCCTCCAGATCAGGGCTATTCCCCTCCAGGGCTGGTTGTTACACACTGAAGGGCAGCAGCGCTTGCCCCCCAGGGCGCTGGAGAGCCCACCCCCAACAGAAGGATGCAAAGCCACTCTTCCCTAGTGGGATTTGCTTCCACCCCCAGACCTCCAGGACTTATTTTAGAACAACTAAGGAGTCTCCGGAATTGATTGGACCCATTGTTCCCCCTCCAGCCGATGGGCTCCGCCTCCCATTGTCCCCCGCCCCTCCCCAATGCTCAGAGGCTCCTCCAAGACCAGAGCTGGGAGGGGCCTCGCGGTCAGAGCCTTGGACGGTGGCCCTGTGTCTATTGTGAGCCGAGGATCTCGGGGTTTCCTTGTCCCTGGGCCTCAGAACCCACTGGGGAGCGGCCTGTTTATGGTAAATGATGCCTGTTCGCTTTGATTTCTAGTTCAGCCCCCGGGGCCACTACTATGTCCCCATAAATTAAAGGCTGCTTGTATTTGGGGGAAATTAAGCAATCCTATGAAGCCCTGGGAACGTGGAGGCCTTCAGAGAGAGCAGCCATGGCCTGTATCATGCCCACGGGGAGGCCGGACCCTCTGGCTGGTGTCACTGAACTTTGGGACTGGGGTGACACCGCACCTGCTCTAGAACCCTGTACTTGTTAGAAAAGAAAATCATAACAAAGTTCCATCGCCACTGGCTTTTCCTTTCCCATTTCCAGTCTTTGCTTAAACTCTTCCTCCTGCCTAGGAGGGGACCCCACGCATCTAGTGTACACCCCAAATTGACAGAGGTCTCCATCTTTACCCCTCAGGGTCCTGCCCAGGATAAGAATAATAAGTCTCCAGGACGCACCAAATCACAAAGTGTACAAAGCATTCTCCCATGCTTGATTTCTTTTCTTCTTTTCATTGTGTTAAAATGCCCATGACATCAAATGTGCCATCTTAGCCGTTTTTAAGCATATGACGCAATGGCATTAATTACATTGACACTGCGGTGTGACCATCCCTATCGTCCATCCCCCCAGAGTCAGTCTTACCAATCTGAAAGGCCACTTGTTAAACACTAACTCCTCATTCTCCCTTTCCCCACCCCGGCACCCGCCAACCATTGTTCCACCTGGGGGCTTCTTGTTTTTGACAACTCTAAGCACCTCCTGTAAGTGGAATGATACAATATTTTTGAGACTGGTTTATTTCACTTAATATCATGTCTTCGAGTATTATCCATGCTGTAGCACACGGCAGAACTTCCTTCCTTTTTTAAGGCTGAGTAATAGTCCATCGTAAGTGGACACAACGTTTTCGTTTTCCATTCTTCGGTCAGTAGATACTTCTGTTGCTTTGACGTTTTAACCATTGTGAATAATGCTGTTATGAACGCAGGTGTGCAAATACCTCTTTGAGACCCTGCTCTCCGTTCCTTGGGGCATCTACCCAGAAGCAGAATTGTTGGCTCACATGGTAATGTTATGTTTAATTTTCTGAGGACCCTCCATACTGTTCTCCATAGCAGCCATACCATATAATACTTCCAAAACAACAGTGCACAAGGGTTCCAGTTTCTCCATATCTTTGCCAACGCCTGTTGTTTGTGGTTTTTTTTTTTTTTTAAGATTTATTTATTTATTTATTTGACAGAGAGAGAGAGAGAGATCACAAGCAGGCAGAGAGAGAGAGAGGAGGAAGCAGGCTCCCCGCCAAGCAGAGAGCCTGATGCGGGACTCGATCCCAGGACCCTGAGATCATGACCTGAGCCGAAGGCAGAGGCTTAACCCACTGAGCCACCCAGGTGTCCTGTTGTTTGGTTTTTGATAGTAGTCATCATCATGGCCATGAGGTGGGCATAGGCATTGAGGTTTTGATTTGCATTTCCCTGATGATGAGCTGTGGTGAGCATCTTTTCATGTGCTTGTTGGCATTGGTTTATCTTCTTTGGAGAAACATCTGTTCAAGTCCTTCACCTATTTTTTAATTTTTCTGTTGTTGACTTTAGGAGTTCTCTCTATATTCTAGATATGAATCCCTTGTCAGATGTATGGTTTGCAAATCCTTTCTTACATTCTTTGGGGGAGGCTTCTCATTCAGTGGATGGTGTCTTGTGAGGCACAAAACTTTTAATTTTCATGAAATCCAATTTGTCTATTTTTGCTTTTGTTGCCTGTGCCTTTGGTGTCATGTCCAAGAAATCATTGCCAAATCCAGTGTCATGAAGCTTTGTCCTGTGATTTCTTTCAAGAGTTTTATTGTATTAGGTCTTACATTTAAGTTCTTGGTCCATTTTGAGTTAATTTTTGTATACAGTGTGAGGTAGGGGTCCAATTTTATCCTTTGGCATGCAGAGCTCCAGTTTTCCCAGCACTCTTTGTTGAAAAAACTGACCTCTCCCCATGAAATGGTCTTAACTCCCTTGTCAAAAATCATTTGATTGTGTATGTGGGGGTTAATTTCTGGGTCCTCTATTCTATTCCATTCATCTCTATGGCTGTCTGTATGCCAACACCACACTGTTTTAATTACCATAGCTTTATAGCAGGTTTTGAAATCAGGAAGTGTGAGCCCTCCAGTTTTTTTCTTTTTCAAGATTATTTTGGCCATCTGGGGTCACATCCCATGTGTGATATTATTCCATATGTCAATTCAACAAATACCAATTAAATTCCCACTCTTCACCATGTTCCAGGCCCTGAGGATTGGACATGTGTAGTCCTAAGCTCTGGTGTGGTAGAGTTATGCTCTGGGGCATTGTCAGAGACAGGCAGGGTAAAAAGCACAGTATCTCCATTTCACAGATCAGCACATGGAGGCTCAGAAAAATAAAGGAACTTGCTGCCAAAAGCTGGAGTGAATGGAGTCTGAAATTTCCAGCTTTCTGACCCTCTCCCCCACCCCAACCAGATTCTCTAGTTCTCTATCCCCAGATGGTGGAAGAAGGAGGAGGGAGAGAACTGGGTAAGGCTGCTATGCCCTGGGATTCCGAAGGGGCCATGCGAATGTCTAGAAGGAGTCTGCAGGTAGTTTGCTATCCACATGTGATAGACGTCCCCTTCTAGCTCAAGAGACTTTGGGCAGAGATTAACATTGCTGTGTATGATCTGGTGGCAACAGCTCCAAGTCCCTTGCCAGTTTCACTCTATCCCTTTCTCACAGCCTCTTATCACTTTTTTTCTTGTGTTACAGAGATCTGTGGGCAGGACCTGACATCCCGGTGGCTCTTATGCTTCCTGTAGGCGGCAGCCCTGACCTATGGCCTGTAACTCTTATGGAACCCAGAGCAGGGGCCAGCGCACATAAAAGCTCCAAAATATTAGCGTGCAAAAGAAATGAGCGCCCTTCCCCTCTGTCCACAAGTGGCCTGGCTGCCTCCATGAGATGGAGGGAACTTCTCCACAGTGACCTGGGAAAGTTAGAAAGCCTCAGGGCCAGCTGTTAATTTGAAGAGCATGAGTCCATATCTTTTCGGGCTCCAGATGAAAGGAGAGCACAGAGCCCGGCTCAAAAGAGAACCTCCCAGTCCATCCCTGGGGCCAGGGCATTCCCAAGATCTGTGGGTCTGGGGGCACCAGGTCACAGTGGCACCCATGTGTGGGCACAATCCTGGCAGGGAGGCCTGACACCCACCCCCCCCAGCAGAGGGAGAAACCAAGGCTGAGAGGAGAGAAGCCACTTGGTTGAAGTTTTAGCCTCTCTGAGGCAGGCACTTTTCCATTCTCGACCATGTTTACCACGTACGCATGGATGGATGACCATCTGCTCTCAGTTCTGCAAGGTCCATACCCAGATGGGAATTGTGGGATCATACTGTAAGTCCATTTCTAATCTATGAGTAACCACTGTACTGTTTCCATAGGGGTTACCCCACTTTACATTCCCATCATCAGGGGCTCCTTGTGTCCCTGGAAGGGATATCATCCTGTCGCGGGTGTGCACACTGAGGCTGACCTGCCCAAGGCTCCCGTGTGTGAGGCGGCCACCAGGCATAAAGCAGCCTGGCTGCAGAGCCCGTCTTCTGTCCATGCCATCATGCTGCCTGCTCTGCGTTGGGGTTGATCACCCCCTCTTCATGGGCTTACCAGCAGGATTAAAACAAGAGAGTTCATGGAACACTGTCACCCCATGCCAGGCACAGGGTGATGCCCAATAAGAACCCTTTCTTCAAAGCCTCACAGAACATTCTGGGGTTTCCAAATCAGCATCCAGATCCCAAGGCTGGATGAGTCCTTTTGGGGGTCAAAATGATTAGTGAGATGTGTATATATGTAGCCTACACGAAGCAAAGTCTTAAGCAACTCAAGTGGACAGCTCGGTGAATGTTTATATTTGCGTACATTGGGATATCCACCCTTCGGATCAAGAAATAGGATATTTCCAGCACCCCAGAAAGTTCCCTCTGTCCCTTCCCAATCAACGCTCTCAGAAAAGTCACCATCAACTGAGAAGTATATACGTACATACACTCAACATGTGCGGGCTGTGGTTGTTGCTGTTGTTATCGTCCTTGGCCGCCTGTCTAGAACCTTCCACCAATTCAAGGTCACACAGTGAGGCATGTAACCCTACATGGGAAGCCCCAAAATTCTCTTGTCAGTACCCTCAGCTCTTATTTGGGGACTTGGAGGATCCCTGGTCTTTGGAGCATCCTCTGGGAAGATGCCTGCCCTTGGGAATGGACAAACTATCTACTTTTGCGAGTGAAGCTGTATCATTCATTCCCATTCTTCAGATTAAGAAACTGAGGCTTTCTTGGAGTTCATGGCGGTACAAGCTGCTGCGGCGCTAGGAGGTCCCTGGGAGTTTTGCCAGCAGGTCTTGTGTCTCCTTTGGGACACAAGAGCTGTGACCTGTGTGGCCAGAGCCCAACACCTGGCCCCCAGGACTCTCCTCTGGGCTCCCTCCTGAGGTCGCCATCCCAGGGAGTGGCTGGAGACAAGGCCACTCTGCCAGGACAACCTTAGCTCCACACGGCCCCCCATCGTTACCACTCCAAAGGGCCTCACCCTCCCTGTTTCCCATCAACGCCTCAGCATGCATGAAATATTAGGAAAATGGGGCTGAATATTAGGTAATGACTGTCCAATTTATTCTGACAGCAAGAACCAGAGGGAGGAAATTGACATTGGTGATTTTACTTAGGCCCTGACAACCTTAATTAATCTTCACTCCTTTCCCAGAAAGCAGGGGCCTCCGACAGCTGTGCTGAGCTCAGGCGGAGGCCTCGAGTGTGCTGACCGCCCTTGGCGGTGTGGACAAGACCGCCAACTTGGGGAGCCCTAAAGGACCCAGCCTGGCTCCCAGTCAAACCAGGAGTTCATCCTGGGTCCGTCCAGGCAAGCTCATCAGCTGAGGCCAGTCTCCAAGAGAGGCAGAGAAAACCAGAGAGCCTCTACCCCCTTCTCAGAAGGGAACACTGAGGGCTGGAGAGGGGCCACATCTTGCCTGAGGTCCACTGTGAATCCATCCCACGGTCCTCTAACAACACGGAGGGCACCAGCCCTCAGCAGTGAGGATGGCCACGTCCTGTCAGTGACCTTCAGGGGACACATCCAGGAGAGGACAAGATGGCCGGGCTTCCTGTTGCCGTCCCGGAGTCCACTCCTTGAGAGTGCGGCAGCCCATCCAGGTTCTGCCAGGCCTCAGGGAAGGGACTCAGGCTCACCTGCCAGCCTGCCCATGCTGATGGCCTCGCTGGGAGCTCCCACTCCTCCTCGATCATCAACAAAAGCTTTACTGACGTTCAGGACTCCCCCAAATGGGGTGACATGCTTCCACTGGCTTCTCAAACCAGCTCTGGGCACCACCCTTCAGCGCGTGCCTTTGAGCTGGTAGAAGGTTCTAGACATTGGGCCAAGGATGATAACAATAACAGCCAGCATGTACAGGGGGTTTCCATGTGCTATGCCCTTTCTTTTCAGGTAAGCGCCATGGGATTGGGGTCTTTCAACACCTCTGTGAAGGATACACCATTATTAGTCCTTTTCTCAGAACCAGCAGCCAAGATTCGGTGAGGTTAAGTCCATCCGCCAAGGTCCCACAGCTGGTATGTCAGAACAGGACCTCGAAGCCAGTTCTGTCTGTCTTCCCAGCCAACCATTCTCCCATGTGGCCCCAAGATACTGTCCTGGACTGTGTCTCAGCTCATCCATCCCTGCTCCCTGATGAAGAGAACCCTGGGGATCCTAGGGCAGGTGACACAAAGGCAGCCACCCTCCCTGACCTCATCGGAGTCACTCCAGCCACTTGGCTTCCCAGCTCCCTGTGCTCGGGGCCTGGACTCTCTCAAGCCCCCGGGAGGCTGGCCAGCAAGGCCTGCATACCTGTGGGCAATTAGGCAAGTCCCCTAGGGGTGTGTGACTCATCCCCCAGCTATGTGGGGAGCCTGCAGGGAGGCCAAGGATGAACCCCTCCCACCTGTCCACTCTAATTTCAGGTGGTATTCTCCAAAGTCCCCATAGTTCCCAGGCTTGGCATGGTTCCAGGGGAAGAAGAGAGAAATGGACATTGGGCCATCAGTGGGAGGGTATGGGTAGCATGCCTCTCGGGTCCCTTTACTGGTCCCCTGATCCTCAGTGTCACCCCACCCCCATGAAATGGGGACATCTGCACCAGCACCACTGGGAATGTCCAGAGACTCCAGCGACAGGCCGCTGAGCATGCTTTGTGTTGTGTGCTCCAGGAGCTCCCCAACAGCTTTACTAATAAAATGTAAATGATGCTTCCATTAATAGCATTAACTAGAGAAGTTTCTGGATGGAGCAAAAAAAAAGAAGAAAGAAAGAAAGAAACAAAAAACAAAAACCTACAGGCTTTGGAGGCCAACCATGCAGGTTTGCATTGGGCTGTGCCCACCCCCCCCTACTGTCTGGGTGTTTCTTAGACTGTAAACTCAGTTTCCTCATCTGTAAAATGGGCTTAATAACCCTGCCTTGCAGGATTGTTCTGATTCCATGACATAAGAATATTTGTAGTTTCAATAGAATAACATATTCTAATGAAAAGATGCCCGGAATGGCACCTGGTCAGTAACTAGCACTACGTTTGCCCACCAATTGGCTTATTTCTGAGCGGTCCATATTCTATGGATGAGGAAATGAAAGCCCAGAAAGTTAAGTGTCTCATCCCAGGTCACACAGCTGGTGAGCGGCTGAGTCAGAATTTGACCCCAGAGCCGGGGCTGCTCTAGCCTCCGGGGTTTGGGGGAGAGCGCCAGGGTGCTGGAGGTAGAAAGAAGCCGCTGGAGTCTCAGCCTTTTCCTCGAGGCCCAGGCCCAGGGCCTCCTGGGGTGCCCCGTGGGCCTCGTCCTGTCCCACCCTTGGCCTCCCTGCCCAGGCCGCCCAGGGCCCCAGCGTCCAGCGAGGGGGGCCCGCGCCAGCCCTGGCGCCACATGAAAGGTCCCACGCGGCTCTGGGAGCCGGCTTCACACTCAGGGACGCCTTCCCACAGAAATGTGTCAAAAAGTCAGTTTGATCCCGTCTGCTCTGTGTGTTCCCACAGCCCCGTCCCGCCTCCCGCCCCATGGGCCGCCATCTGCCGCTCCCCGCCTGAGGTCTGCGGCCTCCCAGTGGCTCCAGAGGCGGGGACCTCACTCCAGCATTTTCCATGGATTCATTTCCAGCAAGCAGAGGCCTCACCTCCCCACCTCACAGGGCTGAGGGGGCCCGGGGCGGGCAGTGGGCCAGTGGCAAGTCTCCCCACTCCTCACCTTTCAAGTTGGGAGGTTGGGTTGGGAAGAGTTACGGGCTTCACCCCTCAGTTCCAGCCCCTCGGCTCCTCGGGCTGCAAGCTGTTCCCTGGGGGAACCCTGCTGCTGCCCTGGGTGTTTTCCACTGGGAAGATAGGCTGCAGGCTGTGTTTGCAAACTCTGCAGATCTCAGGAACAATGCTCCCGAGCGGGCGACCCTGTTCTGGGGAAACACAAGTGAGACCTCAGCTCTCGACACAGGTAGATGGCCCAAGGATCCGGGGAGAGGCAAAGACACAGAACCGCAGTCGAGACTTCTGGAACATTTCCTATGCTCACCTTGCGAGGCCTTAGGATGTGTTCCCACCCTTCCTACCTGCACCCAGGGCCGGGAGAGAGGGGGACTGCCTGAAGGGAGCTGGCTCCACCAGGAGATGGGGTGTCCCCCCAGATTCTGATGGGTGTTGGACATTAGCAAACCTGGCCAGGGTCATTTCCCCTAAAATGTTCAGTTTCTTCAATGATAGCAAGTTCCTAGCCGTGGAGCACAGAGAGAGGCAGCGGGGCCCAGGGAGCCCAGAACCCATCACTAATTCCTTCTCCAGCAGAGGCCAAGGTGGGCTCTGGGGAGGGAACTTTACCGAGGACTGCCAGGTGTCATTAATGCTTCCAACAACAGGGAGCTATTGTATCTCTTTTTCGAAGAGATTAGGTCTTGTTTGTTGCTCAAAATCACGTGGTACTTAAGTGGCAGAGTCGGGATCTGTACTGCACTCCATCTGACTTAAGTTCATGCTCTTTCCACCTCTCCAGGGCCTCCCAAGGGCAGCACGTGAACCTGGGGGCTCCCAACACCATGGAGGGAGAGGAAACCACCCCCAGATATCGTGTCACCCTGTGAGACACTAACTCCTCAGAGTTCAAAGTTCATCTGTGGCATTCATGGTAATTATATTAAAATAATCATATTGGCCGCTCTCACTTCTTGAGTGCTTACTATGTGCTAGGCAGTGTTCTAGGCATGTTCCATCACGAACGAATCGAATCATCGGACAACCTTGTGAGCACAGTATTATTATTATTCCCATGTTAAGAGCTCAAGCAATTTGCCCAAGGTCACACAAGTGGGATTTGAGGAAGACCTGGGCAACTTGAGCTTTTGTTTTCTCAATCAGGGTCCCGAGGGCTCTCTCTGGACCCCACTGTTTCATTCATTTTCCCAGCATTCAGGGGAGTCTGCTCTGTGTCACAGAAGGGGAAACAAAGGCATCTCAACCCTCAAGGGCAGTTCTGAGCATTGGTGGAAGCCTGTGAGCTGTCCACCCCCGTCCCCACGCCTGCTCTTCCCTCTCTTGGTGGTAATATAGTCGTAACTAGGCACATGGCTACATTTCCCAGCCTCCTTTGCAACTCAGTCCAGCCACGTGACTAAGTCTGACCAATAACATGCACACAGAAGTAACATGTGCACTTCTAAGTCTTGCCCTAAAGATGCTGAGACTATGGACGCTGCCCTCTGCCGTCCTTCCACCCTTTTAGTGGAGAGGTGGCTGGAATTTGAGCAGCGGCTAGAGAGTCATATGGTAAAGATGGTGAAGCTGTCACATCAGCCAGCCAGCTACGTGAGAGAGGGATCTAACTGCTGGCAGTTTAAGCCACTGTGTTTTGGGGGCTTTTCGTTAGAGCCATTGATCATGCCCTCACTAGTCCAAGGCTGAGAGGAACTCATTGTCTGTTTCTGCTCCCCCGTTGATCATTCATTCAGTCAATGAACATTTATTGAGCAACTGCTGTGGGCCAGGCACCATTTGAGCCCCTGGAGAAAGAGGAGGAGGTAAGACCTACTGGAAAGGGTCCTGTGCTCACAGATCTGCCATTCCAGTGGGGAAGGTGGGCAAACAAATCAAAACAACAACCAAACAGAGAGGATCCTTCCAACTGGTAATGACAACAAAAACAAGACAGGCTGGGGGTAGCGGAGATCTATAAATGGATGAGTCAGCAAGAGCCTCTCTGGAAAGGGGGCACAGAGCTCACACCCGGAGGACCGGAAGGAACCAAGCAGGTGAAGGCAGAAGAGGCTTCTGACAAATGAGTCTGCGGGTTTGAGGGGCCGAGAGAAGGGAAGTGGCTGGAGGTGGATGAGGGGCAGAGAGAGGGGAGGACGTCAAGGGGAAGGCAGGGACCAGCTTTTATTACCCAGGAGGCCACGGTAGTGAGGAGTCTGAGTTGTACCCAAGTGTGAGGACAAGCAATGGAAGGTCTAGCAGAGTGGAGGGGTGATCTGAGATACATCTTAAAAAGACTGTTCTGGCTGCTTTGTTGAGAATTGGTTTGAGAGTGGGAGTGGGGGGGAGAGTGGAAAGACAGAGACCAGCAGTAGGCGCAGCAGGAAAGAAGCAAGACCTGTGAACTTGGGCGGGAGGTGTGGGGGGAACCCAGGAGGAGAGAGACACACAGGCATCAGACGCATTTGGAGCGGGCACCTTCTGTTGTTCTCCCTTTCCAAGTACCCCCAGGGCTATTTGGAAAGGCAATACTCAAGAAATACATTTCCTGCCAAGAGGTGGAATTAAAATCCAAGTCTGTCAGCCTCGAAGTTCAAGGCTCATGCTCCCCAAATGCCAGGAAGTTCCCCATTAGAGATTCCTTTCCCTGAGGCTCACTTGCTCTCTGCAGAGATATGCCAAGGGCCAACCTCCTCAGTGTCAGGTCATTCGCAGCAAGTGGCTTAAACAAAAGGGAACCAGGGTCTTGTCTGTACCCAATCATTCATTCATTCATTCATTCATGGGCCGATTATTCCCAAGTACCCCCTGAGTTTCATCTACTGTAGTAGGCACTGGGGTTCCAATGGCAAAAGCAAACAGACATGGTCCTACCTTCTGGATCACACCATCTAGTGGGAGAGTCAGAAGTTCATGAAATCATCACACACACAAATGACTCCTGGGTGAGCACTTCTGAGCAGAGGGGGAGTAAAGGGAAGATCTAACTCAGCGTGGGAAGGCTTCCCTGAGGAAGCAAAGCCTGAGCTGACAGCTGAAGGCACAGTAATGAAAGGTATCCAGGCCAAAGAAGCAGCACAGGCAAAGGCAGTGAGGCTGGATGGTGGGGCACAGCAGGCATTCAGGAATGGAGAGATCTAGGTGGCTGGAGGGGAGTGGGTGTGTTTCAGGAAGCATCTACCAAGGCAGACAGAGACCAGGCCATGTAGGGACTCAGGATCGTGATGATGATTGCAGATTTTATCCTCCGAGCAACAGCGAGTCACTGAGGGGTTTAAGCACAGTGGGGCAGCATGATCCAGTTTCGGTTTCCAGATCATTCCAGCAGCCAGGCAGAGAACAGATCTGAGGTACAAGATTGTAGAGGAGAAAGCCCTGGGGAGAAAGGCATTGTCAGTAGCTGCCACTGTCCTGTGAGTAAACCCCCTCACGGGTCCCTAGACTTCATGCAGAGTCAAGGATGTCTGAAAGACGAGGGGAGGTAAGAAGTGAGGAACAGGACTGGACCCCAGGTGTCCTGCACCCAGTCTAGGCCTCTCTGCATTCTCGGGTGAACAAGACCCTCGCAATGGGACAGAGTTTTACCACCATCCCCACTTTACCTGTGCTCATTCCGGAAGGAGGTACTTTAGTTGGAGGTGAAGAAAATGTAAAGGGGTGACAGGATTTGGTAAAATGTCATGAGCCCTTGCTGGGTTGAAACCAAGTTGTTTTTTCCCCTTGTTTTCCAAATTAATTCAACATTCCAAATGAATCCAGAGAGACGTCGTGGTGGCCCTTTCATGTGGATTGAAACTCATAAATTGCAATTTGCTGAGTTGCAGGAAGGCGGAGAATTGCGGCCCACCTCCTCCCACTTGGCACCACCCTGCAGGGTCTGGAAGAGAGAGAAAACTTTTGGGACCTCTCCCAAGTGGCTGTGGGCTTCATGCATCAGACTTGGTGAAGGGCTATAGGGAGGGAAAACAGAATCTGGGAGCAGGGAGGATGGCTAGAGGTAACAGCTACTGACGCCACAGGGGAGAAAGCTAAAACCCCAAAACAGCAGGACTGAGCTACTGCGGAGCCCTTCAGGCTCAAGAAGCTAAAAATATGGAGAGGACCCTCCCCAGTGGGTTTCCCTGATGAATGTGGGAATGCAGCTTGGAGGAAGGGAGCCTCTCCGACAAAGAAGAGAAGGCTTTATGTCTGGGTCTGAGGAATTGCTCTTTCTGGATGGACTCACTGTCACCAAGAAGGTATAGACAAAGTATGCAGAGAACCAACGACTTGCTTTAAGGAAGATATATGCTGAGATCTGAGGGATTGGCTCCCATAGGTTTAATATTGCTATAGTCATCAGTTGGCTCTCCTGGACACTCCTGGACACTCCTGTGCAAGCCGGCTTGGGGTGATGCATGGCACAGACCCTAGATGAATCCAGCACTTTCTTAGGAAACACCTAAAGGGGGCACCCTAGTGCTCCATTGTTCATGTCTCTTCTCAAATCTGGAACAATTTGGAAGACGCTTTAGGCAAGCAACATTAAGGAGATAGGAGGCATTTGTACATTGTGGGGTTGGCTATGGGTCCAACATATTACCTGAAGGAAGGAATGTGAAGGCCTGCTCTGGAGGACACTGTTCACTCATGGTAGTTATGAACAGACCCAGTGTCCATGGGGCAGAGGAGTGGGGACGGGAACTCACACACCTCTAGATCATTCTTTAGTCATCCTGATTATTGTTCCTATCCAGCTGTTATGGACTGCATCGTGTGTCCCCCAATCCCCACAATTTATATGCTGAAGCTCTAACCCCCTTCCCAACCGTGCGACTGTATTTGGAGATAGGACCTTTAAAGAGGCAATTAAGGTGAAAGGAATTTGAAGTGTGGGACCCTAACCCAGTATGAACAGGTCCTTATAAGAAGTAGAGAAACCATGGATACACCTGTCCTCACAGAGGAAAGGCCGTTTGCAGGGGACATGGTGGAACAATGGCCATGCACAAGCTGAAGAAAGATGTCTCAGAGAAAACCAACCCTACCAGCACCCAGATCTTGGACTTCCAACCTCCAGAACTCAAAAAGTTAGTTTCTGTTGTTTAAGCCACCAGGTCTCTGGGATTTTGCAGCCCTACCTGATTAATATACCAGCTTTGGCTCTCCAGATGTGAACCTCTCCTTCCTGCTGTTACCTATTCCTACCAAGAGTAGCAACCTTTGTGCACCCCCAAATACTTGGAATGCCTCCAAGTTTTCAAGCCTTCTCCACTCTGGGGACGAGCAGTCAAGGAGTATCAGGACCCTTTTAGTCAGCCCAGTGAGTTGAAAATGGCCTTTCTGTACAGAGGTGATATCCCAGATGTTCATAGTGATTCTGTATGAAAAACTGCCTTGGGAAGAATTTGTTTTTAGCTTTCATAATACCACTGCTAAAAAATTTGCACCAAGAAGCATCAGTAAATGCCAAAGCGAGTATGTGAAAGCGTGAAGGTTAATAGGATATTTACATAATCTCCGAGGCTCTCACCTCAATACTTACTAATTACAGACAGAAAAGTAGTAACTGTGTACCAGAGAAAACTGGCACTCACTTACTTCAAGAGGATAAAGTCAAAATCCACAATAATGCAACTTTCCTATAACTTCACAATTATTTCAAAATAAAAGGTTTTATAAAAAATCATGCACTCCACAGTATTGCCCATAAAATGATCCATGAGACAGCTCTAATTTTCTTGGGATATCAGACTCTTTCCCTAGCACGAAATGTCATCATGCTTCCTTCCAACAGTTAATGAAAAGTGCATAATCCATTGTGTTCGTTTCTTGCCTTGATGGCTAGGAAACCATCCTATGATATTATATGCATCAACTTGTCACAAATGATGGGAACAGAAAGAACAGCAATAGCTTTAGAGGCAGACTTACTAAAATTCAAATTCTATCCCTGCCAACTCACTCGCTTTGTAAGTGAAGTGTTTGATTCAGGAAGGGCTCAGTTACATTGCAGTAACAAATATCCCTGAGACCCAGGGGCTTAAAACAATGTCTGTCTCCCACTCAAGCTACACGTCCCCTGCTAGCTGGTGGGAGGCAGGCCCTGCTCTCATGATATCCTCCCCCTAGAACCAAGACTGTCAAGAATTTCCAGCCTCTGAAATGCCACTGCTTGCCTGGGCCATGGAAGGAGTGCAGCCCTCCCATTTTGTTGGCTAGAGCAAGTATCTGGCCACAGATAATTCCAAAGGAAGGACAATCCTACCATGTGCCATAGAGTTCAACCAAATACATTTGGTAAACGGCACTCATGACTGGCACAAACCTTGGACAAGCCTTTATCTTTTCTGAGAGTCTACTTCCTCTCTGTAGAAGGAGGAAGAATATTTGGACCCTACATCTCAGACAGGTGTGATGACGGAATGGAAAGAGCCAGAAGAAGCATGGAGTAACTTGGTATCATGGTCCTTGCCCTCTTCCCCCAGGTGTCCCAAAGGAGCAAGATCCTTGTGGATTTAGACTGATGGGTAGATGGATGGACAGATGGACAGATAGGTAGCTACATAGCTAGTGATTACTGTTCAGGAAAAGTGAAAGCCAAGAAGACCACAGTAAGAGAGACAATGTGTCTCATAGGTGAAGAGTATAGACTCCAAGTTATTCTTCCTCTAGGGCCCTTTGGGTTTCAGGACCCATCTGACACGCAGCGGTCTCCAAACAGGATTGTGCTAATGTGGAATTTGTAATTACTGAGTCCCTACAATGTCCCAAGCCCTATAGAAAGCATCATGTGGCTCTGACCCCAGGAGAGCAATAGGGGTTTGAAGGAGGATTAAATATATGAAAACACTCACACACAAGAGGTGGCAAAGGGACGAGAGCAGCAGCAGTGGGTGGGAGCAGGAGGAAGTTTGCACGAGCCCCTGCAGCCTGAGCGTGCTTTTCTTTCCAGGTCTCCCAGGGGAGTACCATCCTTTGGCCGGGCTCTGCTCACCTGCATAGGCTCACCTCTGCAGGCTACCTCTCACCTCACTCCCCTCCCCACCCTGGGCTGTCAGCTGTGCACAGCACCTTCCCATGACGTGGAGGCGGACTCTAGCTGTTCTTTCCCTGCTTACCTCAATCACCCAATTTTTCTCCAATTAATATGAAAGCGTTATTCCTCATCATTTAAAAGAAATTTTTTTTAATGCCTAGAGGCCCTGGATTCCCTTGCACCCGTGTTCCACAATCTCCAGTCCCCTCTAACCATATTCACGGTGTCCCCACTCATACTCTAATTAGAATCCAATTTAGGGGCCTCTGGGTGGCTCGGTGGGTTAAGCCTCTGCCTTCGGCTCAGGTCATGATCTCAGGGTCCTGGGATGGAGCCCCACGTCGGGCTCTCTGCTCAGCAGGGAGCCTGCTTCCGCCTCTCTCTCTGCCTGCCTCTCTGCCTACTTGTGATCTCTGTCTGTCAAACAAATAAATAAATAAAATCTTTTTTAAAAATCTGATTTAAAGTCATCCATCATTAACCTTCTGATTTTTTTAATTTTAAGTCATGTATCTCCTTTGGCCTCATTTTATGCAATAACATTGATGAAATAACAAGTTCACCGTGTTGGTTACTTTTTTCCTACAAAACAATGAAATAAATAAGGATTAAAATTTCTTAACTCATCCCCAGTGGAGCGGGGACCAAGCGTTGACAAAACGGTGCTTGGGCCATGTATGAAGAGAGCAGACTGCTCTGGAGGAAAAGAGCAGAGGGAGCTCTGCTGTAAATGAGTTCTGCAGCCTTGTAAAAATTGTAGAACCTCTCTGGGCTTTGCTTTCCTCACCTGCGAAGTGATCAGACCACGATCCACAGCTTTGAAGGTTGTGTGGGGCTGAAACGAGATGATGACCGCAAAGCATGTACTGGGGAGGCTGGTGGCTGTTTCTCTCTCTGATTCACTTCACAAACAGCAGGGAAGCCCTGTGCTGAACACCATGGAGGGTTTGGAAATGAATAAGACACAATCAGTACCATCCCCCGCGTTTAGGACCCGGCGTTCCTGTACAAGGACACTTGCAACATAAAGCAGGAGGATCTTAAATGTCTCTTGAGCAATGCAAGCAAAATTTCAAGAGAGTGGGAAGGAGGAAAAAGCAAGTCCCCCGCCTCTGCCCTTCCCCACCCAGCACTGAGAGATCTGGGAAGGCTTCATGGAGGAGGAGCCGTTCAAACTGGGCAGTGACAGATGGGCAAGGCATGAGTGTGCCGAGCCTCAGAGAGGGCATTCCGGGAGGAAGGGGAGAACTTAAGCAGAAGCACAGAGATGGGGAAAGGCCGAGCACTGTTACCCTCTGGGCGTCCCTCCCACATGGGAACAGAAGACTTTCTTCTCTGCCACCCTCCATATGTTGGCAAAGGGCTTCTGTTGAGGTGTTATCTGGGCTGCCAACATGCTCTTGGATCTTTAAACCATCCCATGGATCCATTCCTGCTCACCGGTGTCACTCTATCCTGCTCTGGCTGACATTTTCCCCTTCTGGTTATTCTTGCCCCCCTGGGGTCCCCTCAGGGCAGGAACCAGGACTGGGGACCGGGTAGAGAAGGAAAACCTGCCAAAGAAGGGCTTATGGAAACATGATCACCATCTTCCCGTGTCTGCCTGGGGGGGTGGAGGGAGTGGAGGGATTAGGCTTTCTCTGTGAGGCCCCTGAGGGCAGAAGTAGCTTGGGGCCAGGGGCAAAGGCCCGCTTTCCCATGTGCTCTGTGCTGCCCCCTGGGGGCGGCTGCCTCCCCTCCGGGGAGGTGAGGAGGGCATTTGGCCCCCACGTTTTTCAGGGACTGCCTGCACTGGAGAGAAATTAGGGCAGCCAAATACTCAGAGTCATTTTGCCTCTAAAACTCTTTGTTCTGGAAAAAATCACTAAAAAGGCAACAGAAAATCTATCCCCGTCACCTGGTTTCCTGTTGGCCCCTGGCTAAATCAGCTTGTGGGTCTGCTTTTCAGGCTGCCTTTGGCTGCTTTTGGCACATCAGGGCCAGAAAGGGCTCCCAAGACCATCTTCTCCAAAATCCTGGAGGTCCGGGATATGGTTTTTTTTTGTTTTTGTTTTTGTTTTTTCATTTCTGTCCACAGACCCGAGCGCGAAGCTGGGAACGGGTTCACACCGGCAACAGTTTGCCGAACTGCCGGCAGAAGCATGGGCTGCGGGCAAACAGGACCCAGCGAGGGCCAGGGACCTGCCTCCGTCACCCTGCACGGAAGAGCCGGAACGAGGACAGGGCTTTGATTTGGTTGCTGGACCACGGCTGCCCTGTCACCCATCTCCCTGGCCTACTTTCTTTCAGGCAGTGACCCCATCTACACATGTGACATGTGTGAAGTCTGCAAAGAATAAATGTCAAGTTCAGAAGTGGAGCAAGGCCTTTTTGGACACAGCCTCTCTTCCTGGGTCCAGGGGACGGTCGCCCAAGGCTAGGCCGGGCAGATGAAGGGCAGCCTGGTGTCTCTGGTAGGAAACTTAACACGGGTCCCTAGCATCAGACGGGAGGCACAAGAAAGCAAGCCCCAAACAAAGAACACACATCAAATGCTGCGCACACGTGTTCTGAGGGGAGAAAATTCTTGGTATTTCATTAGTGGGGGCTGGAGCCAAGAAGCGAATTTTCAGTCACAGCGTCTTCTGAGGGTCACAATGTCTGTCTTTTCGTTTTTGATCTAAAAAAAAAAAAAAAAAAAAGGAAGAAAGGACGGGAGAGGAAGAGGGGGGAAAGAAAGGAGAAAGCCTCCTAGCTATAATTGAATTACTGAGTTGGCCTCTGGGGCTGATGCTGGAATCCAAGAGGCCTTTGTGCAATGTCTAGAGGGAGCCGGGACAGCAGCAAGGATTTCAAAGGGGAAGAGGAAGAGCTGGGGCATCCAGGAGGCTAACGGGGATGGACTAGGCTGAGGGAGGGCCCGGGGAGCTGCAGAAATTGAAAACTGAAGACCTGTCTTGCTCCAGGCCCTGGCCTGACCTAGAATACCTGCCCCTCCTCTTAGAAACCCCAGGCAGACGGTAGGACAGGAGGCCGACTGCACAAACAGAGAGCTCCCAGCAGAGACCAAGGTGTCCCCCGGGATGGGGCAGGGGGACTATGCCTGACTGGGACAAGGGTGGAAGGAGTGGACACCCCAGAGCACTTCCCACGTGCCAGGTTCCGCTCTCATACCTGGGACCATGCAAGTAGCACGTGCTCAGTGTCCGGTGTGTGCCAGGCACGGAGCTGGGAGGGCCTCGGAGCATCCTCAGAACAGCGCACTGAGGCAGGTGCTGTAGTGTGCCCCAGTTTACACCTGAGGAGACCGAGGTCCAGAAATTTCCGTGATTTGCCTCAAGTCTCACAGTGGTCGAGTGGCAGAGCCAAGACTCATGGCTGCGTCGGTGGGATGCCACAGCCAGGATCTTACACTGCACTCTCTTCATTTCATGTCATCCCTACAACCACCCTGCTAAATAGACATGGTTCCCCAGGAGGAAACTGAGGTATAGAGAGGTTAGATAACTGGCCAAATCTCATACAGGCAATGAGGGACCCAGACAGCCTGGCTCCAGAGCCCAAGAGCCATCCATCTCACCTACTGGGGTGGGGTGGGCAGCCACCCTGCAGCCCTTGTCCTGACTGTGTGAGTGTCTTCTCTTGGTCCCCTGCCCAGCCAGTGAGCAGGTGGCGGAAAGACATGGAAAGGAGCAGTCTGGTGACCAAAGAAGGGGTTACACATGGCCAGACCAGCACCCAGATGTCTGAATTGAAGGCCTTTGGATGCCCCTCTAATTCTCACAGACACAACCCACTCCCCCACCAAGCTAGCAGCCATCACCTTGATGAGCAGGTTGGAACGGGTAGGATGAGGGCAAAATTGCTCCTACTTGAGAACCACTGGCCTACAGACAAGCCGACACTTGGGTACTTCTCACACTTGTGCCTTCCCTCCTATCAACCCACTCAACACACCCAAGTTCCAGTCAAACCAAATACTCACATGCCCAAACACACCTCATTCTGGTGTGCCTCAGGACCTTTGCACATGCTGTACATATGCCTGGAATGTCCTTTAGACTCCCATGCATCCTTAAGGACCCAATTCCAATTTGCCTGCAGCCTTCCCAGCCTTTACTTCATCCCCTCCCAAGCTGTGTTGTAACCCCTTCCATTCTGATTTCATAACACCCAGAACATACCGCCGGTACAATGTGTTTCCAATGGTCTCTCTTCATGTCAGCCTGGATTCCTGGACTCTTGGCCCCCTGAGGGAAAGGAGCAAGAATTTCACATGCCTAATAGGTAGTAGGTGCTCAGCAAGTATTTGCTGAATGGATACACACAGTGTGTTCGTTTCAAACAGCCTCGCCTAGTGACAAAAGCAGATTTGGTGGACCATAACTCGGGCAGTCCCTGTTTTTAATCCATGAATACTTCTCAGTCACCCGCTAGGTGAACAAGACCAAGTCTCTACTCTAGTGGAGCTCAGAGGCTAGTGCAGTTGGCCACGACACAGCTGATAAACTTACTGACTGATTTACTTACTTACTTACACAGGATTGCTTGGCTGACTAATTGAGGGTATGTGTTATGAAGGCTATGACAATGTTGTAGACGGGCCTGGTGGCCATGTCTAATAGCGGGGCCCTAAAGGACTTGGGAATGGTCAAGGATGCCCTCCCTGAAGAAGTGACATTGAAGGGAAAACCCAAAGGGTAAGTCGACATTGACCATAGAGAAGGAAGGAAGGGTGTTCCAGGCAGAGGGAAGAGTATATGCCAAGGCCATGAAGGAGGAAGGAGCAAGATCAATAGATAAACTGAAAAGTCAGTCAGCAAAAGCACAGTGAGTGTGGGGGGTGATGGGGGGAGGATCTCCTCACTGGTAAAGCTTTGGCCATGACCGTAGGTGCAAGGAAGAGACCCATGAAGGGTTTCTGTCCCTGCTGCCCGATGTGTTGGTGGGCTCTCTCCTTCCCATCTCTCCAGATAATAACCTCCCTGAATTTCTCCTGTACCACCTCCCCATCTGACACAAAGCCCCACAGAGTCTGATCCACCAAGACCCAGCTGGCCCTGGGGAGAGGGACCATTTGTTAGGAAATGGGATCACTGGGCAGGTGACAAGCAGTCTGTCGGCAAAAGTTTGCTTCTTGCTTAGCCTTGTCCTCGAATGACCATGACTGGGGTGGCAGGGGAGGGTCCAGGAGACAAGCTAGGTCACCTTCTCCACTCACAGGCAGGAAACTGACCAACATGACCCGCATCAACTGGGCCCCAGGTGCTCAGACTTTACGGGCGCTGTGTTACGAGTGACCTGGACTTCCACTGTATGGATGACAGAACAGGGACAAGAGGGGATGAGTCTGTGCCCAAGTTCGCATAGCTAGCAATGGCTGGTGTGGGAAATGAACGCAGGCCAGCGAGACTCCGTGGCCTGTGCTCTTAGCCGCAGCAGCATGTAACTCTGGTACAAATGTGATGCTCAGAAAAGAAAAGGAATGGCGACAGCTAGTGTTTACTGGGTGCCCGCGATACCCCGTGTCCCAGCCTCTGCTTCACACCACCTCAGGGAGATAAAGCCTAGTAACACGCCCCTTCTTAGAATAGGAACACCAAGTCCAGAAAGCTAGGAAGGAGCACAGCTAGGATTTGAGCTCGGGCCGCCTGACTCCAAAACCTGTTTTTTTAATTGTTACATACCAAGCTCCCTCAGGGAGAGCTGGGACTAAACCCCCTCCCTCTCCTGCCCAAGATGAGTTTACAGAAGCAGTAAAGCCCATTCACCCCTGGCGAGCATGTAGACTTCCACAGATAACCCAGAGAGGTGACATATCTTCTGAAATTCATACTAGCATGTCAATGACTGCCCTGGAATCCTTCCCCCAGAGGATGTTTTATCAGGTGTCACGAGCACGGCGGAAAGGGAAGCTTGAGTGTGCCCGGGGAGGAATCTGTGGAAGAAACACACTGGCTGGAGGCGGGTCTCTGGCCTCTCTGAGGAGCTGGGTCTGGAGGGCAGGCCTGAGTGTGGTAGTGATACACGTTGCCCTCCCAAGATCCTAGGGGCCCCTTAGGAAGATGGTTTCCCATCTCATCCACGCCTCCGTTCAGCTCCTGCCACACGCCAGCACCATTCATGTCTCCGGGACAAGAGCCGCAAACAGAACACTGATATTCTAAGGGGGAAAACATTAAAGGCAAACAAATAGGGAAGAGACTTTAGAGAGAAAGTAGCAAACTGAGGGTCAGAGTCAGGCTGACAGGCCCCCTCAGCCAGTCAGCAGCCACCCCCACCAGGCTTATGGGGACCCTGCATCCCAGGCAGCAGACGTGGGGACGCCTGGACCAGCCTGACCTGTCCCTGCTTTCCGGGAGCTCAGGGTCGCTCGCGGTCCAGGGAAGACAGCGATGTGTGTCCCTCAAGGCCCACCTCTGCTCCCTAGAGAAACAGACCCAAAGGGCCTTAGATGGGTCCTAACAGCTCACTGTTTGTGGCTATTTTAAGCCCTCATAATCACTTGAAGTGACTAACACTGATTAAGGTTTTACGAGAAATGAGAAAATTCCTCCCCAGCCCCTCCGCCCTGGTTCCAAACCACCTCAGAGCCACTTTATTAACTTACCCAGCCTGGAACCAGCCCCGTCTGGCATGATGGGGGTTTATTTTTCCACTGGGTCGCGGCTCTGTGCCGGCTTCTCTCTAATAACCAGCCCGCCGGCTCTGCCACCGCAGACAAGCCCAGCCCCAGCAAGCCAGCTCCCTTCTCCGCGCTGGGATGCGTGCGACCTTCTCAGCGATGAGGAACGAGAGCCACCTGGGTCTCCAGGTGGGCGCAGCTGGCCAGATGTCCTTGCTCGTCATGCCCATGGACTAGTGGCCCCCATGACATAGGCCACTCCCCCCTCCTGCTACCCCCTACGTGTGGCACACGCTTTCATCCACTTCTCTATCTTCCACCACCCCCTCCAACACACACACACACACACACACACACACCCGCTTCCTGCACAAACTCACCAATCTTCCTTAAAGATGGATCTGAGCCCCTATTGTACCCTCTGCAAAGCACCGAGGCTATGGCAAGGAAGCAGGCACAGGCTGCCCGGGGTGGGGGGGTGGCGCATGCAGAGCCAGGAATTGTGTTGCAAGGTAAAATGACCAAGGTGGTAAAGAAAGATGTGAGCAATGTGCTTTGGTGCATAAAAGTAGTAACAGTTCAATGAAGAAGTCACAGAAGCCTCCCGGGAGGAGGTGGCTTTGAGCTGAGGAAGAAGGATAGGGAAGCATTTCATGGGTGGATGGGGTTTATTATTTATTTGTTGAGCACTCTGTTAAGCGCTTGAAGGCATCCTCTCATCTCATTCTGATAATGGTCCAGTGGAGGAGATATTATCCCTGTCCCCATTTTAGTGAAGGGAAAACCAAGGCTTAAAGAGCCTTAGTAGCTTTCCCATAGCCAGATGGTTCTAAGTGGGGAAACAGGAGTGCTTGGCACTCTTGACTTGGACCCTGTGCTGCCTCCGATAGGATAGGGAAGAGGGGAGAGCAACTGGAACGAACCCATCCTGAGCACTTCCCAACTTTGCTTGAAATCACCCATGGTGACAGTATTCGCACCACAGAAATTTCCAAATGCTATAAATCAGCACTTTTTTATTTTATTTCTCCCAGAGAGCTGGCTGGCCAGCACACCACTTGCATAGGAGATGGCAGGAGGGGCGCCTGGCGCGCTCAGCTGGTGGAGAGTACGACTCTTGATCTCGGGGTGGTGAGTTCAAGCCCCATGTCAGGCTTAGAGATTCCTTAGGAAACAAAAAGTCATAGAGAAGGCGTGAGTACCTGTGGCAATAAGCTGGAACCCAGAGTTCTGAAGACAAGATACAATGGAAGAGGGAACTGAAAAGACGCAGAAGGAAAGAAGCTTGAAGTTTATCCGGAAGGCACTGGGAGCCACCGAAAGTTGTTGAGCAGGGAAAGGTCTTGATGAGATTTATGCTTTAGCAAGACCACTGTGTGGATGGGTGAGGGGGGAGGCTGTTGGACAGAAGGCTGTTTCCTGAGGCATCAGGATTTCTGTGACTCCCCTCCCTGAGAAGAAATGTTGCCAGCCCAGGGAGAAGCCCGTGACATCACAGCAAATCCAAAAGGTCCTTAGACGTCCCTTCTTGACCATCAAAGCAAGTTCCTAGATCACGGGGCCTTCTGAGGAGATGGAGCCCAAAGTGGAGGATCCCGAGCCTCCCACCATCATTAACAGCCACCTCCCCGCCTTCTTCCAAGTTGACAGAGCACAGCCGGGCCTGTCAGGGCAAGGCCATCTCCTGTCCCTCCTTATAATCCCTGGAACACTGTAATGACTTTAAGGATGGATAAATGGATGGACAGATGGATACAAGGAGGAAAAAAGAAACGAGAGAGTCAGGGAGTTCCCTGTCCCAGGGAAGCTCTGAGGAAGGGTAGGAGGTCACAGAGGAGCCTGGGAGCCTTGGCAAAGCCAGTAGATTAATGACCAGGAGACGAATGGAGGAAAAAATGCAAGAAGAGAAACTCTGACGAACACAGGCTTCCAGGGGACAGAGAGGAGCGGGTTTACGAGCCTGTGTCTCTTGTCGCGTCAGCTCGTAAACCCACTTGGTTTCCTCTCTGTCTTCAGGCTGGTGAAACCAACGGAGAAGAATGTCCTTGTCATACTGTGGGGGCATGTGGCTACTTTTCTGGCGGGCAAGTGGGTTGGCTTGGGGACGTGCCCGACGTGTCTTAGTTAACCACAAGGGTGTCTCCCCTTTGGATCGGTCTCCCTGGCCCATGCTGCCCTCCCCCCACCCAAACGGGGAAGGGTTCGAGGCTCTCCAGGCTCTCTGGCTAGGAGGGCAAACCCTCCCGATGTGTGAGCACTTAGTACAACACTGGACTTCTCTGGGACTCAGTTTCTTAGCTATGAATTGGAGATAGTGCATGACCGCCCTCCCCTCCCTTAGGAAGCAGTTCCAATCAAGTGGAAAAGATACCAAAATATCCTACAAATTGTGAAGTGCTGCTCCCAGGTAGAGCATCAAGGTATTATTCTATCTTATTCTGGACTCCGAGGGCTTCGTAGATGAAGGAGAGCAGCGGGGGAGAGTGGGAGGGACGTAGAGGTGATCAGGGACCATCCAACCACTGGCCACTGAAATCACTGCTCTCGCCCCTGGGGTCCCCAGCCTTCTCTCAACAGCAGCACGAGCAATAATTCAATGGCAGAAATCATCACAGACTTGCTCTGCTCTCTGACAGAAACTCGGTCTCCCTAACCTGGGCTTGAAAGGTCTGTGGTAGCTGGCTGCCATTGACCCTGAGGCTGCCTATTTTGCCAATGAAACCATGGCCTTAAAGCCAATGAAACCATGGCCACATTGCCTTTCTGTGTGCCCACCATGATGTTCTCTAAACCTATCTCATTTAAACCCTCCTCCTTCCTCAACTTTGAGTAACTGACTACTTTTTTGGTGACATTTGTCTTCCATGTCCCCGTTCTCAGAGATGCCCTTGAACCTAGCCAGAGTAAGTCCCACTTGTTATTAGTCCTGCAGCACCCCATTCGCTTCCCACTTTGTCTGTATCATGATGTGTAATTCAGTGATGGGTCTACTGGTGTCCTTGTGATCTTTCCCCAATGGAAACATTAGCTCCACAGAGCCCAGGCCTGGCACAAGGAGATCAATCCCTGCTTGTTAAATGAGCAAATGGCATGTCTCTGATATAAATGCTATTATTGTTGCCCCCATTGCTCAAATTATGAAAAGGACTGAGACCCAAAGAATTCAGGGCCTTTGGCCAAGGTCATGCGGCTATTAAGTAGTAGGTCTACCAGATGACATCTCTTCCTGGTGGTCTGTTCTTAGGACAGGATTGGGTGGCACTTCAAGTAGAAAGAGCTGGACTCTGCCACCATGTAGAATACAATCTGAAGTCCGTCCAGTGGCCACACTGCCTCCTTGCTCTTCTTCAAGCATACCAAACACACTTCTGCCTCAGGGCTTTTGCACATGCTCCTCCATCTTCCAGACACCCACGGGGCCCTAATCAGCTGCTTTCTTATTAAAACCCTCTCCAAACCATGTGTATTAAGCAGCAGTCTCATTCTCGAAGACCTTAAATCCTGCTCTATCTTCTTCATAGCAGTTCTCACCACCTGACAATCTATTATGTATTTATTTGTTCATTTTTGTCCGTAATCCTATGGCTCTAAGAAGGTGGGGACTTTGTGTTTTCCGTTTGGTTCACTGCTAAGTATTCCCTGTATTTAGCCTGTGCCTAGCTCATTGTGAGTGTTAAGTAAGTTCATGGTGAATGAATCAGTGAATGAAGGCCCCAGCCTCCTGCAGGAGGTGGTCCACCTCCATCTCCACCTTCTGGTGATGATAAGAAAGGACTAGAACTCAGAAGCAGGTGGACAAACAAGACCAGGCTGATGGATGACGCAGGGGAAAGCGAAAGGGAGGCTTAGGCTGGGATGAGGGCATCGTCTGGGACAAAAGGGCAGAGCTGCAGAAGCAAGCAGGACCCAGAGACAGAAGAGCTGACAGAGTTGCAGCCAAGAGAACATGGAAGTCAGAGTGTGTCCAATTTCTCCAGACCTTCCTCTCTTCATCCTGTCAGGTGCCCAGTGAGCAGGTAGTAGTGGGAGCTTGAAAAGCTAAAGAGGCAAGAAAACCACGTGGGCACCCAGGTGTGGGGAATGTCCAGGCCTGGGCATTTGTGTTCACCCTCTTGGTCCCAGCCAACCTCTACAACTGCAGCAAACATCTTCTAGGGAGAGAGCAGAGGATGCCAGCCAATCAGAGGTTTGCAAGCCAGGCTCGGTATCAAGGAATCCACACAGGGTGCTAGAGTGCTATATTCTTATGGCCATTAAAACCCAGCCCAGTGAGGTCCTGAATGACACTCTGGCTGGACTGTTGACATGTACGGACACGTTGAAGGTCATCAAAGCTCTCCTTCTGCCTATGTGCCAAACTCCACTAAGAAGCACTTGAAAGAATAATTCTTGTGACAGACACACCCTAAGGTAACTCTTCCCCTCTGCCCACCAATACCAACTCATGCCTTTTTTAATATCCTCCCCGTAAGTGTGGGCTAGAACCTGTGACTTGCTGCTAGCCAACAGAATGTGGTAATGGGGTTGGGATGCCATTTGCATGGTTGTTTCATTATAAAAGACTCTTTCTTAACAGACTAGAAAAAAAGTCCCTTGCAGGCTGTGACCATGTAAACTTCCATGTTGTTGAGCAAGGAACACGTGGAAGGACCTATGGGTGGCCTCCAGAAGCAGACAGCAACCACCAGGAGACAACCAACAAGAAGATGAGGACTTCAGTCCTGCAACTTCAAGATGAATTTGACCAACAACTTGAGTGCATCTGCAAAAGGGTCTTACCCCAATCAATCTTTTTTTTTTTTTTTAAGATTTTATTTATTTGACAGAGAGAGATCACAAGTAGGCAGAGAGGCAGGCAGAGAGACAGAGAGAGAGGAGGAAGCAGGCTCCCTGCCTGGCAGAGAGCCTGATGCGGGACTCGATCCCAGACCCTGAGATCATGACCTGAGCTGAAGGCAGAGGCTTAACCCACTGAACCACCCATGCACCCGCCCCAGTCAATCTTCTGATAAGACTGCAGCCCCAGCCAATACCAGGAGTGAAGCCTAAGTAGAGGATCCAGCTAAGTTGTCCTCGGACTCCTGATCCACAGAAACTGAGATGATAAATGTGTGTGTTGTTTTAAACCACTCAGTGTGCAGTTGTTTGTTATGCAGCAGTGAAAAACAGTAGAATTCTTCTTTAAAAGATCTCTAGGGGCGCCTGGGTGGCTCAGTGGGTTGAGCTTCTGCCTTCGGCTCAGGTCATGATCTCAGGGTCCTGGGATTGAGTCCCGCATCGGGCTCTCTGCTTGGCAGGGAGCCTGCTTCCTCTTCTCTCTCTCTGCCCACCTCTCTGCCTACTTGTGATCTCTCTCTGTCAAATAAATAAAATCTTTAAAAAAAAAAAAAGATCTCTAAAGAAGGCAACCCCATGCAATGCCTTTCCATCCCCATGCCTTTACAACATTGCCTTCTATGCACAATTTGACCAGTACTCATTTGCACCACAGGGCAAGGTCTCATTGGATTTTTACCTATAACTATCCATGTCAAAAATTATAAATTCAGATTTTTACATCTAGGCAACTTTAATTTACTTTAGATGGATAGATGATAGATACCTAAATAGATGGTAGACAGATGATAGAGAGAGAGAGAGAGAGAGATGATAGATAGATAGATAGATAGATAGATTGCTGACCAAAGAGAAAACTTGAATTTTATTTTATTTTTAAAGATTTTATTTGTCTATTTGACAGAAAAAGATCACAGGTAGGCAGAGAGGCAGCCAGAGAGAGAGGAAAGGAAGCAGGCTCCCCGCTGAGCAGAGAGTCCGATGCGGGGCTTGATCCCAGCACTCTGGGATCATGACCTGAGCCGAGGGCAGAGGCTTTAACCCACTGCGCCACCCAGGCGCCCCATTGAATTTTATATTTTTTATAGATTTTATTGATTTATTTTTGAGAGAGAGAGAATGTGCAAGCACACATGGAGGGAGGGACAGAGGGAGAAGTAGACTCCCTGCCAAGCAGGAAGCCCAATTCAGGACTCGATCTCAGGACCGTGGGATCAAGACCTGAGCTGAAGGTGGGTGCTTAACGGACTGAGCCACCCAGGTGCTCCAAAACCTGAATTTTATATATATAAAGGGAAGTATTCTGGTATCTTCTGGGGAAGTTTATCTCTCTCTGATAAGAGCCAGGTTTGCAAGAAGAAAGAGTCTCACACCCTTGGTTTTGAATGCTTTTGTGTTGTGGAAGCCACCTTGCCACTCTAAGGTGAAAAGCCCAAAGACAAAATTCAGTACAATAATCCAGGAGAATGATCAAAATCTGGGTCTTTGATGATATTGTTTAACTGTTGCACCAAATTTAGAAATACCTGCTTCCAGATTTTTTTGGTTATGGGAGATAATTAAATGTCTTTAGTGTCAAAATTTCGTTAAGCTGCACTTTCCATTACTTGCAGGTGAAGCATTCCTAACAGAGACAGAGTCATATATGCGCCTCTATAAATGGCAGCAGGAAGTTGAAGGATGCACATCTCTCCCCGGATTACATGGAATGGGGTGGAGAGATGTCCCCCAGAGGAAAAGGAAAGTGTGACATCAGCAAAAGGGCAACTAAAAAGACATTAAGCCAACAAATCAGTAGCTACCCATCACCCACTCCTGTCACCTGCCCACTTCCCCTCATCTCTCCAAAAGACTACAGGCTCCCTACAATGAAAGAGAGGATCTAGAAAGACAAGGCTGCAATCCTAGGTTATGGCCTCTGGCTAGCCCTTTGTCCCTTATCTCCAACACACGGGGGCATCTGTGACTGCAGCCACCGCCTTCCCTACTGGAAGCACCTGCAGCATCTCATCATGACCCCCTGGACAGTAATGGCCAGGAAAGTGAGAGAAGTGGGCTTTAAGTCTTGGCTTTGCTATTTGCTAGTGATGACCTCAGACAAATCAGGAAGGCTCAGTTTTTCCACCCATAAAATGGGGCTATCCCATTAAAGAACAAGTTAAGTACAGTATGTAACTAGGTTAAATAATAGGACCTACCTTATAGGGTTATTTTGAGGATGAAGGGGAATATTTATGAGGCCCTAGATGAGGCTTGCCCGGTGGTCATGTGCCATAAAGGGTAGCCGCTATTCTTATTGATCTCCAAGGGCTTGTCTGGTCTGAGCATCAGTGACCTTGAGATTTTAAGTGGAGACCTGGGCTCAATGGCCATCCCTTTTATAACAGGACTCCCTACAACAGAAGGACTCCCTCTGCCATCTTGGATGAGGAGGCCAGCTCATGCACCAGTGATGCCTCAGCCCATGGATTTATTTTTCCAGCTGCAAGAGCTGCTCTGCTTAATAGCTCTCATCCAGCTTCCCTCCATGATTGAACTTGAGAGAGTGTGTTTGCTTAACACCCACAATGTTCCAGCTCCCACAAAACATGGAGAGAACATGAGGCCCACTCTCGGGGGGGATCTCGCTCACTCCTGAAATTGAGTTGGACAATCATAATTTTGGTTTAACTGAAAGAACCACAGGTCTCTCTCTCCCCATTGAACCCTGACCAAGGCTTCCCATCTCTGGATCGCCTTCCAGGTCCTCGGCTCTGGGCAGCTCTCTTGGTGTGCTGGGGCTTTGCTCCTCAGCTACTGTCTTCGGGCCTGCACACCGACACTCCCAGGAAGATTAAGTCCAGTGCCAGGCAAGGCCTCCCTGGGCCATTCCCTTCATGTTCTCCCCATTCCTGTTGCTCTCCTCTCCCTGACTTCTTTTCTCTTCCTGTCTTACTCTGCTTCTGGCTTCCTCTGATCTTCCTCTCTCTCTCCCTGACTCTGCTTTTCCATCCCCATCTCTCTGTGTGACCATGTCTCTTTTTCTATCTCTATTATGTTCTCTCCTATGTTTCTGTTTCCCTCCTCCTTCTCTCTCTCCCAAGGCTGGTTCCCTAGTCTCTGGCTTGCATACAAGGCCCCAGCCTCCTGCAGGAGGTGGTGAACCTCCATCTCCACCTTATGGTAATGATAAGAAAGGACTAGAACTCATCCTCAAGCCACAGTCTTATCAGCATGTGTTCTTGCCTGCCATTGGAGGGGCACCTACTGGAGAATTCCCTGCTGTGTGTTTCCCCTGGGACCCAGGAACTATGCTGTCAAAACAAGGATACTGGGAAAATCCAGGTGGGTGGAGGAAACAGATCAGCTGTGTGACTGAGGAGATGTGCCAGGCTATGGGGACCTGTGGTTCATGATCTGTAACATGGGAGTAGCTGTTGTGAAGATGAAATTTCATGAGGACGAAACCTCACCCCACCACAGGCCGGGTACCTAGTGAGCACTCAGTAAGCTGATTCTACATTAAGCATCATGATTACTACTACAACTATTAGGGATGGTGGAGCAAAGAGGTTCTGGTTCTTTCTCGGTGTTTTGCAAATGGAGCCTCCTTCTTCACCTGATCTGGCAGAGAACTTTCCATTCAGTCCTAACCACCACTGGCCTTCAGTTCACACCCCCAGACACCTCTCCAAGCTCTCCCATCCCGCCCCACCATGCCTGCCACCTCTCCCAGACCAGAGGCCAGTTCAAAGGGTTTCCCCATCCCTCCCATCATGGACACAATAGCCCATTCCCCCCGGACCCCAAGCCAGCAGAAGAAAGCACAGGCAGGAGATCAAACGTGGGCTGAATGGAAGACAGAGGAGACAGAGAATGAGAGGCAAGATGGGACGGCAAGAATAATGACTTCCATCCAAGCCTCTTCCCATAAACCCACAGCTCTTTGAAGCCCGCTTTCTTTTAATAAAATGCACTATTATTAATGACCCAAGTGGAAGCTTTCTGGGCAGGACAATGCCACACTCCCTGGGGCCTTCATGGGGCCTTGTGCATGGGAAAGCGCTCCATGGCCCAGTGGATGCCTCCACATGCCAGATGCCAACTGCATGTCACAGGGGCTTGGGAGCTGGCTGGTAGCTGCCCAGATGTCCCTGGGTGCCACCACTATTTGGGGCTGCCACTGCCCTCTTGCTAACAAGGCTTTCAGGCTGGGCCTGGGGCCAGCAGACTCTGTACTGTGGCTTTCCGGTAAGTTCATTAATTCGATAAAGATTTATGGAGCACCTACTATGTGCCAGTCCATGTGTAGGATCAAGAGAGCAAGGCAGACACAACTCCTGCCTTCACCAAGCTTGTGGGAACAGAAGACAGCATTTAGAAGAAGACAGAAACTAAGGCACTGGAGGGTATGAAGACCTCACGTTCTATATTTTTACCTCATGCTTCATCCCCTTTCAGGAAGCACCACCTCTTTCCTTGGCCCCCTCATTGTCACAGCAGGGCTTTCCCTCACTGAACCCCCTTGCACTGCCGTTCAGGCTCCCAAGTCACTTGGCACCTGCCAGCCACCTCAGGAACCCTTGGCCATGACCCCCTGCTGCCCACTCCCCACCACCATCCCAACCTCCAACTAGAGGGACTGTGGAACTTGTTCTCTCTGCCACCTTCGTAGGCAGCTCATCTGGGGGGGAAACGACCACCCCAGATGGTAAGAAAATATCCTTACTGGAAAGAAACAACTTCATGTGCTCTAAACTTGGAAGGGAGCTTTGAACTAGAGCTCCCTCAATGCAATGGATCAGAAGACCCAAAGCCACACACCCTGAAACCAAATGGGAGGATTTTTCCGACACCACAGAGGGGATGGACACAGTGTCTTGTGGGACTCATGTTTGGGTCAAGGGAGGACTGTCCATGCTCAACCTCATGTGGGGACCTTGAGAAAAACACTTTCCTTCTCAGAAGCTCTAACGTCCATTGGTGTGGTGGGGAACCGCTTGGCCCAGTGAGCAGACTTAGTGTCTGCTGTTCAGCAGGGAACCCCACAACCTGCTTGTTTCCTATGAACACAGACCCATGGGTGTGAGTACTATTGATCCCCAGCTACAGAGGAAGCTGGGTCCAGAGAGCTCCGGCATCTTGACCAGATCCCACAGCTGATGAATGGCTGACCCAGGATCCCAGCATGTGGGGCTCCGAGGGCTGGGGTGCAGGGGAGGATGAGAAGACATCGGCCACCACGTGCTGGGGACTCAGGTGGGTTCCCGGACCACTCTGGGCAGCCATTTCCCCATCTGTAAAATGGGAGGGCTAGTCAGTCAGAGGGTCTATGGAAAGATGCCAGAGGTTGGGACTCTCCCAAACCATATGGAAAACTGAGTGTGTGGGGATAGGACTCAGCTTCTGAGAAATGGACCATCCCCTTTATCAGATTCCCTTAAAAGTGTCTTGCCCGAGAGCAGTTAACAGCATGGAAACAAGGGGTCTCTAAGTGTCTTCATCCTTCTAAGTCCAAGGGCACTTTCACTCCTTCCTTCAAGCAAAATTTTATCAAGCATTTTGTGTCGGGCCCATAGGGACCCCTATGGTTCCCACATTCCCAAGATGGTCCTTAAAGTGAGACGACAATATATATGAATGTGGCACCTATACGTTTCTTCCCACTGTCCATGCCAGGTCCCATGTCACTCCCCACAGACCAGAGACTGGTCTCTCCAGGGAACCCCTCCCCTCGTCCCCTGCCCCTGTCCCTGACCACTGCCCCTGCCATGGGCTTTCTGCAGGCTGAGCAGCAGGGCAGTAGAAGAAGAACTCATGTCTATTCTGACCTGTCTGCTCCCGAATGGCATTTGGAAATAATTAGTAACAGGCCAGAGACCCCTCCCCAGCTCATCCATCCCATGGGAGCCGGGACTGGGGAGAAGGGCAGGGGCTTTGGGAACAGAACAAAGGGATGAAATGAGGAGGCAGAAGATGGAGCAATGAGGCCCCAGAAGGCCCTGCCGGGCCCTTGATGTCCCTGTGGAGGGTCTGGGTTCCAAGTTGTGGTCCAGGGGCGGGTGCCTGGCCTCTACAGCCAGCTCCGGTGAGAGCCAGCAGCTGCGGGCCAACTTTCCATGACATCAGGACTGGCCTGGGCTGAGTCTGCCTGGGCAGGGAGGTAGCCCCACACCCTGCTTCCCTCTGGTCCACAGGGGGTCCCCATGCCCCAGCGTGGGATGGCCCCTGGGGTGCGTCCCACGGCAAGCTGCCGGGAACATGAAGAACGACCACCAGCTGCCCCCCAGAGGGAAAGAGCCCAAACCTCCAACAAGGGAGGGATAACTTAACTAAACAAATTGTTATATATACATGCATTCATGCATACAACGGAATACTACACAGTACTTTAAAATGATATTTTAGAGAAGTCGCGCTCCAGATCAAGGGAGAGGAGAGTGGGGTGGAGGTGGGTGGATACACATGGTCTCTCTTCAGACACGTGTGCCTCCCAGTTAGAGCCGTCCCAGTTACAGCCGGTCTGCACAGGAAGGGTATGAAAAATCATCAAGGACACTGACAAGGCTGCCCCTCCAGGCCCGCTGCTGTGGCTTATCTGTCCCCTCGCTCAGCTCCATCGGCCACAAAGGCCAGCTATCAGCAATTCCGCATAGCCAGACCCATTTTCCGTCCCCCGCCCTGTCCTCCGCAGCTGTCCTTCGGGCTTCTGCTGACACAGAACTTTCTCAGATCACCCTATCCTCAATGCTTACAGCAGTGTTAATTCATTAGCATATAATGAATTTGCCCCCCACCTTCACCCTGAAGAGGCTGTAAACTGACCCCAGGCCAGGGAACGGGCTTGTTTTATTCACCTCTGTAGACTGAGTTCCTCAAATAGTGCCTGGCACACAGTTGGTGCTCAATAAATGCTGAACGACTGAGTGAGTTGGACACCACAGGGCCAACGTTTATTCCGTGCGACCGTGAGCCAAGCTCTGTGTGCCTTACCTCGGGACCTCCTCGCAACCATTCTCAAGAGGCGGACACTAGGAGTAGGTGACCGCCTCCATTGTACGGACCGGAGAACAGAGGAGTTCAGGAATTTGCATTATGTCGTGCAGCTAGCAAAGGGAGAGTCAGGATTGTAATTATGGCTGCCAGTCTATAAAATCCATATTCTTTTTTTTTTAAGATTTTATTTATTTATTTGACAGACAGAGATCACAAGTAGGCAGAGAAGCAGGCAGAGAGAGAGGAGGAAGCAGGCTCCCCGCTGAGCAGAGAGCCCGACGCAGAGCTCGATCCCAGGACCCTGGGATCATGACCTGAGCCAAAGGCAGAGGCTTTAACCCACTGAGCCACCCAGGCACCCCTAAAATCCACATTCTTAACTCTTCTTCTCCTCAGCCCCTTCTGGGTGAACAAGGGAGGAGGGGAAAAGAGTAGAAGGAAACACGGCAGGCTGCGTGGTACCCGGGAGAGCTTTGAGTGATGGGTAGGGGCTTAATGATTTTATCGTGTTCTTTTCTACAATGGGCATGCATTTTATTTATAATCAGAGAAAACTAACAGTACAATAGAAAGTATTTTTTTATAAAAGATCACCAAGCAGCCTTGATGGAAACCCACAAATCCTCCGAGGACCCCCAGCAGCCCTCTGGGCATGGGAAGCCAGTGTCCGAGCCCACCCCACCCCCATCCGTGAGGCTGCACAAGAGATCACCCAGCATCATTGGCAAGTTCCGACTGGAAGGGGGGACCCCCTAGACCACCTGCACGGTCCACACGTCCTCACTGTCCACCCCGCCCCATGTTTCTTAAATGGAGAGCAAAGAGGCGAGCAAGGAGACAACTGTTCCCCCTCACCTTGTCTCTCTCACAAACCCAGCTCCGCCTCCAGCCTTGTCTCGTGCCCCCATGGCCCCCCAGACTCGGGATGAGCAGCACAGCCCACCCCAAAGATCTCACACGTGATTCCATTTTGCTTTATGCATCCCAAATGGTCTGCCCTTTACTGGCAGGGCTTGCAGCAAATTATTGCTGGTGAAAACAGGAGGCTGGGGTTTGGAAACCAGATGAAGCTTTTACTTTTACTGGCTGTGGGGCCAGGGTGATTACCAATAGGAAGCATCCTGTAGAGCGAGCTCCATCCATGCATTCACATAACAGGCATGTGTTGTCCATCCATGGGGTTCCCCCACCTTCCCCCCCCCCGCCAGGCACGGTGCCCGCTGGGGAATGGGAGGGAAGTGAGGTATGATCGAGGCCTTTATGCAGCTGACACCATGGGCAGAGAGAAAAGACAAGGTGCTAGATGGAACTGGGGTGGGCGGTGGGTATGGAGACAGTGCTGATCTCTCTAAAACATCATTTTGAACCACTGTCTAGTACTCCGTTGTATGCATGAATGTATAATCACTTCGCTAGTTGCAGAGAAATCAGGTCCCCAGGGGCCAATCCCTCGGTGGCTTCTGATCCCATACATCGTGCACCTGCGGCAAGGCGCCCGGAGCTGACGGGTGTGCGTGGGACAGTGCGACCCCGCTGCCCCATCGAGGAGACTGGAGGACATCCTGCCGCTTTCTCTGGTTGATTCTTGGCTCTTCCAGGAGGCCTGTCTAGACAACTGTTCAAACAAAAGAACAAGGTAAAGTTTGACATTCTTAAACTTATAGGTAACGCTGGCCCGAGCACATATAAATGCCAACGGTAGAAATAAATGCCGCCATCAAGAATGCATATGTGTTTTGAGGCACCTGGGTGACTCAGTCAGTTAAACGACCAACTCAACTTTGGCTTGGGTCATGATCTCAGGGTGTGGGATCAAACCCAGCATTGGGCTCTGTGCTCAGTGAGGAGTCTGCTTAAGGATTCTCTCTCTCTCCCTCTCTGTCTCTCTCTCTTTCTTCCTCTGCCCTTCTCCCTGCTCTTTCTCTCTCTCTGTAAATAAATCTTTGGGAAAAGAATGTGTATGTGTTTTAATAGTTTGGGGTTTTTTGTTGTTGTTTCGTATGGGGTGAAATAAAATCCCCCGAACGTTGGCATTTCCATGTATTCATGCGCCCCGTGGTTCACAAAATGTTTTGAGGTGATTGCTTCCTAGGAAGCCCATGGCTCTAGCGAAGCTGGCTAGTGATGATCGGAACTTGTACCTGTACCTCGTCAGCCAGACTCCACAATAAAGAGCCCACCCACTCTCGCCTGCAGGCTCCCTCCCCCACCGCCCCTGGTGCTGCCGCATCCCTGTCCCTGGCACGATTCAGAGCAGCACTCCTGGCCCAAGTTCAGAACTGGCAGAGGTGACCGTGGAAGGGGGAAGTTCTGGGCCCTTCCTGGCTGCACGCCCCAGGGCAAAGCAGGTCGGCAACGTCCCTGGGAAACCCCATGCTGTGCCAACAAGACACGTGCAAGGTGACAAAGGCCGGACAACACCTTGGCCGTGTGCATCCTTAAGGGTTAGCTCAAGTTCAGTGTCTGGACAGAGGGCTTGGTCTGAAGCAGAGCTTCCCTGTGTGACCTCTGGTTCCACGGTGTTGACTGGTGTGACAGGAGCATGTCAGCTGCTTACGGGCTAGGGTTTTGTCCTCTTCACTGCTCAATCCCGAATCCCCAGCCTCTGGAAGTGCCTCTGACACTAATTGAGTAGCCAGGTGTTGAATGGTGGGAATGGGAGTCTGGGAGTTTGATAAACTTGTGACAATGCAGGAGAAACAGGTTTCTTCTACTCAGGCCTTCTCAGAACCTCCCATATGCTCCCATGTGCTATGATGCTTAGGAGGATGCAGCAGGTAGAATCTTCCAGATGCCCTGGGCCATGGACTCTTTTCAACAGAGAATCTTGTAGAACACGGGTTCTACAGTCTACAGACCACAACGATGTCTCCTTCTTTAACCTCATCTGAGTCCCTCTTGAGGGAAAGAAGACAGATACGTGTTCATGACTCCCAGTTCAGGCGGGTTCTCCACAAGTGATGTCAAAGATATCTGCCAGCTTCTTCCGGTATACATTCTACCTGGGGCAACAATCCCAAAGAAAGAGGTCTAGACAAATCCGGCCAAAGTCCCAGCTAAGGCTTTCATTGGCCAATCTCAGATCACATGACCATCCCTGAACCAATCACTTGGCTAGAGAATGCAGTGTTCTGATTGGGCTGGTGGATATGATCACGTCCCCAGTCTTGGAACCCAGACAAAGTTGAATCTCAAGGACCAGTATCTCCCCAGAGAAACATCTTAATCCAGTTATCAGAAAAAAAGGGACAGAAACAACGCAGGTTAAGGAAAACAAGGAATGCCCCCAGACGTCAATATTGGTACTGGCACATGGCCAGGCCGGCCTGGGTTAAGGTTCTGGGATGGAGGTTAAATGCTCCCTGCCCTACTCCCATCCTCTCCCGCCGAGGATGACACTACACGGAGAATGATGGTCACAGGCTTGATTTGGAGCAAAGAGGAAAGAAAATGAAAATGACACATCATTGCAGTGAACCCTCACGAGGGCCCTGAGAATTAGGTACTGAGATTATTCCCATTTTATAGATGCGTAAACTGAGGTTAAGAAGAGAAGTCACTTGCCCCAGGTCGTGAAGCTGTTGTGCAGGGTGCGTGCGTGTGTGTGTGTGTGTGTGTGTGTGTGTTGCAGGAGTGGCAAATCAACAGAGAAACACTCAGGCTTGAGGCTGCACCTTCCATAGCTCCTGAATCCCAGTTTCTGCACATTCTGTAGATCCCGTAGCTTCTGAACCCCAGCGTTCTTTCTGCCCTGTGCCAGCAGCTACTCCCAGGAGGAGACGAGTGGCTCATCAAGAGAGGCTGGATCCAGAGGGCTGCTGGGGGGGTTGGGGGGGGGAAGGTTTCGGAGGCCTCAGGCCCAACAGCACCGCTGCCTCCATCTGTGACTCAGGGTGCCACCAGCACGACTGGCAGAACAGGGAAGAGGAAAACTCTGCCTCTCTCTCACCAATGAACGCCTCCTCCACACTGCCCCGGAGGGTTCTGGCGAGCTGGAAAATGGGAAGGATCTGGATCTCCTGGGGCATCTGCTCTGGGGCACATGGCCATGGGGAGCTGGTGCCCAAGAGGAGCCAGGAGAGGCGAGAGAGGCAGTGGCCATACAAGCAGACAGCCCTGGGCTTGAGCCCCAGCTCGGCAGTGACCGTCAATGAGACCTTAAAAACCCTCCTTAGCCTCCCCATGCTTCAGGGTCCTCATTTGTAAAGTGGAGCTGTGGCACTACCTGTGGCACGGAGTGCTTGAAAAATTAATGATCCCGAACATAATGTGCTTCATGCAAATTGAATATATTTTCAATTCCCTCCCCAAATCACCTGAGAACATATGGAGCATCTTGGAAAGTTTAGAACCTTCCATGGTCCTTTGCCAGGAAAACTACTTTGGTACAGTTTCTTTAGCTGGTCCTTTGACCTAAAGGCCTCTTGGGGGGCATCGAATGTGAGATCCCAGAGGGTTCACAAGCGACCTCTTCTTGTGAACTACGGTTTCCCTCCTATGCTCAATATCAGGGTCGCCAGGCCTCCCCAGCCCCACCCTGCTTGGTTGGTGCCCCTGTCCCGCCCCAGGCCCCCTAGGCATGGAGAGGGCAGCCTGGCCCGGAGTCCAGAGTCAGGGCACATCCTGTCTCAGTGACTGGCTGTGCTCCGAGGTCTGGGAAGACGCTTCCATTCCTCCTTCGCAACGGGGAGGTGGGACGCTGGCCCAGGACATCGCTTTCCTGCTGCTTGTCCTAAGGCCCTGTGGCCTTGCAGCTCTGAGGCCAGGCTGGGTGGGCAAGAGGGTGTGGGAAGAGGTCCCTGAGGTGTCGCCTTGGCCTCCCGCCAGGTGCAGGCACCTCAGAGTGACAGCAGCGGCTCCTCCTCCCGCTCCTTCTGGGGAGCAGGGAGCCCAGTCCCCCCGCCCCTTCCTGCTCCTGGCCTGCCTGCGTGTGGTAAACGCTTGTGCAACTTGGCAAGGCAGCCCGAGCCAGCGAGGTTCCCAGGGTGGGATCTGACTCTTGGAACAGACGAACCCCCTCCAAGAAAGTGAGCTTCGCCGCGCAGCGTGGCCAAGAGCAGGAGGTCCGGGAGGGGCTGAGCTCCATCCAGGGAGTGCTCCCCACCCTTGGCTCGTCCTGGAACACCAGCACGGTGGAGCGGGGGGCTTCCAGCCAGTCAGGGCCACAGCCTCCCTGCACCCCCTGGATGGGATTTCAAAGCCAAAACCCAAGAGGGGGGTCCAGGGAGGGGAACCATCGCCTTCCATCAGGATTGCCTCATTAGTGGTTTTGCATTGTTAGAAATCTCTTCATTGGAGGCCCGGATTGCAGCAACATGGGGCTTTAATCTGGGCTGGGCACGGGGACTTGTGGCCAGGAACCCCGAAAGGAGAACAATTAATATTGCCAAAGCGGGTCCATCTGACAGGCTCCGTTCCCCCTTGAGCCCCCATCGGCTCATGTTTGGGAAGGCTTGGGAAGAGGCATTTCTCTCCAGTTCTGCCAATGTCTCTTGGCCTCTCTCACAGGCAGAATCATGAACTTTCCATCATCATATGCTGAGAGTGAGCAGAACCGAGGCTTGCTCACTTGACAGGACCTGGAAACCACGGTGCTAAAATGTGGCCTTCGGCCTGTCAGCCCCAGACGGTCCTGTTCCCCACAGAAATCACTGCTCTGAGCCTTGGTTTCCGCAGCTATAAATGAAGGGCTTGGAGTCATGCGATCGCTTTTCAGGGATTTTGAGCCATGGATACTTTTAACCAGGTGACAACTTGTAAGAAGTTTGGATCTAGTGGGCCGGCCCGGTGCTCCTACCTCCTGGAAATGCTTCCTCTCCTTTGTCATCAGGCCACCACCTGTCACCACCCCCCACCCCGTTTCCTCCAGCCTCACTGGCTGCCCCTCCTTGATCTGTTCTGCCCCCTTCCCTTTATCCACACTCATCCTGACCCTGCAATCTGATGCCTCTAAACCTCTCAAAGCGGCCCAGCTCATCTTTGAAACACTGTAAATCTGATCATGAACCTCACTTTCCTCTACAGACCGAACTGTATGCCCCCAAACTTCATATGTGAAGCCCTACTCCCCAAAAGTGATGGTTTTGGAGGTGGGACCTTGGAGGCAATTAGGTTTAGATGAGGTCATGAGTTGTCCTTCATGATGGGTTTGGTGCCCTTATGAGACACCAGAGAGGTTGCTGTCCGTCTTTCTATGTCTCCACCATGTGAGGTCACAGCAAGAAGGTGGCCAGTGGCAAACCAGGGAGAGGGCCCCTACCAGGAACTTAATCTGCCATCGCCTTGATCTTGGACTCCCCAGCCTCCAGGACTGTGAGAAATAACAATTGTTTAAGCCCCCAGCCTACGGCATTCTGTTATGACAGCCCAAGCTAACACATCCACTGGGAAAGCTTCAGTGCCACTGTCTAACTCTCCAGGCTCCCCTGCACATTCTTGGTCCCAGCTCTGCAGGCATCTACACCCCAGCCAAACACACCCGGTCTTGCATCCCAGGCATAGAAGGTGCTTTAAAGTGGCTCCCAGTGATCAGGGGTTACCACCTTCTGGGACTCCTGGCCTCTGGAGTTCCTACCCCTTGACAGTGGGCTGGACCCAGGGCTCCCTTCTATCCAGCAAAAATGGTGGGTGTCACTTCCAAGATCAGATCATAAAGACAGTGGCTTTTGTCTTCTTCTTTTACCAGCACACTCTGATGAAGCCTCCTGCCATGTTGTGAGCTATCCCATGGGCACACCTACATTGCAAAGAACCAACAGTTTCAGCTGCTTAGAAGGAACTGAGACCCTTGGTCCAACATTCCAGGAGGAAGCGAATCCTTCAAAAACCTGGTTGCGTGAACTTGGAAACAGATCCATCCCCAGATGAGCCTTCAAGATAAGCCCAGTCCCGTCTAACAGCCTGACAGGACCTAGGAGAGACCCAGAGCAGAGGACCATAGATGCTATTGTTTTAAGCCACTAGCTAGGTGGGGAGGGCATATTTGTTATGCAGCAATAGCTAACTAATACACCAGACTTGGCACATCCATTCGCTTCTGCCCGGGAACGCCACTTTCCAGACAGGCTCATCCTCAACAAGATGGCCTAATCTCCATTGGCCATCAGGTGTCGCTGTAATCACCACTTTTTCAGTCCCCCCTCCCCCACAGAGTTGTATCTGTTTTTTTCTCTAAATGTTCACCCTACATGACTGTAACAACTCACCCTTTAGACTTTAGCTCTTTGAAGACCGGGATTCTACCTGTCTTGTCTGCTACTCTCTCTCCATGATTTTGCACAATGTCAAGCTCTAACAGGTGTTCAGTGAACACAAGGGCTATGAGTGAGTGAAATATGATGGAAGAGACACCCAGAAAGACCCAGAGAAACTGATTTGGGGAACTCCCAATAAGCACTTGGGTCCCTCCCCAATAATACCACACAAACAATTATATGACTTCACATGGCTTATCCATGAACAATACTTACATAGTTATGATCACGAAGAGTTGAATAATGGATTTTACCAAAATTTGTAATAAATCAGGGAGGATGGAGGGAAAGGTTGCCCTGAGTGTGCATGCACATTGATATGTGTGCATAAAAGTAAACCATCAGGGGTGCCTGGGTGGCTCAGTGGGTTAAGCCTCTGCCTTCGGCTCAGGTCATGATCCCAGGGTCCTGGGATCGAGCCCCACATCAGGCTCTCTGCTCAGCAGGGAACCTGCTTGCCCCTCTCTCTCTGCCTGCCTCTCTGCCTACTTGTGATCTCTCTCTCTGTGTCAAATAAATAAATAAAATCTTTAAAAAAAATAAACCATCAGTAGAGCGGCCATGGATTATGAATAAAACACAAAAATCAAGAACTTCTAATACAAGCAAATTATTTACAAATATACAAGTAGACTAGAAGTAACAGGTGAAAGAAGTAAAAATGCTTATTTCTGAGAAGCAGAAAGGAGAGGGGCAGGAGATTGCTAGATTTTGATATAAGCTTTGACTTTTAAAGCTACATACATCTTTAATAAAATAGACATTACACCTCAAAAAAAGTAAATAAAAAAGAGAGAAAGAAAGAAAGAAAACAATTTCACATTGTCAAAGACTATAAAGAACATACAGTGTATAATGGGAGTGACTGGTGTTAGTGGAATGCTTCTTGAGATGGAGTGGCCATCGACGGCTACTTCAAGTTGGCCATCTTTGAACTTAGCCCTACCTGAAAAGGAGTTAACCCCATGAGGTGTGGGAAAAGCATTCCAGGCAGAGGGAACAGCAGGGGCAAAGCCTCAGAGATAATATCACGCTTGGTATGTTTAAGGGACGGAAAAGCCCATGTATATGCAGTGTGGACAGCAAGGACAGGGGTTGGATTGAACTGAGAGAGAAGGGGAGACTCTGTGAGATGATGTCAAGAGGTGGCCATGGAGACAGAGTCCAGAGGAGACACCAGAACTGGAGAAGTTACATGGGAAATTCAAGCTTTCAGACAAATGTTAAAAGCCATGGGGCCAGAGATCAGCCAGGCAGTGAGCAAACATCAATCAAAAAGAAGACATTCAGGCACAAGTGTCCTGTTTGCAATCTATACTGATAAATGCCAGAGAGATGAGCTAACCATCCCTAATGAAGTTTCATAAATCACTTTCCATTGCAAGTTTATCTTACTTTTTAGAGCAACTTCCCATCTACTAACATTTCACTCACTAGATGAGCAGGTTGAGACTAGAAATACAACTAGAAACACAACTCGTTTACTCATTATCCAACCTGACCAAGAGCCTCATTAGCTCTTTTCCTCAGTGTCCACAGGCTCAGCCTCCCCTGGGTCCCACTCCACCTCTTAACCTCTTGACCTTCTTTGGTTCTCTTAATCTGCACTCTAGAATTCTCCTTCTTCCACCTTCTTAGTGAACAAGGCACTTAAGACACCTGTTCCCTCTTGCTCCAGCTGCAGACTCCTACCTCCTGAGGTTCAAATCCTGGTTCTCTAGGTTTCATATCCCTCCCATCAAAGTCCTAGGCCTAGCATCTGAGTCCTCAGCCCTATATGAGCTCTGGACACTGCTTTGTGGGACAGGTCAGCCATTTTGATAGAAGAGTGTGGAGAGCACAGGCTGAGGGCCAAGTGTGGCTCCTTCTCCATCACTCCCTGGCTGTGGGAGCTCTGCCTTCTTCCTCTTCACATTGCAGGGGTCGGGGTGTATCTTCATCCTGAGGGAACTTTTCCTTGGGACAAGGAACTCAGCCTAGGGTTGCCACACAATTATGGCTCAAAATGTCTTATATGAATGAATAAGAAACCCTTATTTTCGTCCTACAGTTAGAAATGGGGTACCATATGAATTTCACACTATGGTGTGAGTGACTGATATGTCAGAGAGTTTTCTCGTGTTTTGTTGTATTCTTTAAGGCCTAGCTCTAGGTCCATGTCCTCTAGAAAGCCTCTATCAGTCACATCATCCCACAGGGGTTTCTTTTTACTCTGAGTTCAGGTCTCCTGAATTTACTCCTGAGTGAGACAGTGTCTACAATACCCATAGATTGATTTATTCACACACATCCAAAAAACAGGCAACAAAAAATAAACAAACCCCCTCTTCTCAGCAGGATGGAAATTTCTCAATGGTGGGATTAGATCTTCTGCTCTATAATCATGCCCAGTTTAAAAGCAGGAGACTTAAGTTCAAGTGCCGGCAATGCCACACACTGCTTTGTGACCTTGGGCAAGCTATTTATCCTCTCTGTGTCTGGTCCCCCATTGATGGAGTGGAGAAGTACTATTAATTTCATGGGCTCCTCTTAGGAATGACTATGTAACTGCTTTGTAAACTGTCAAATGCTGAACAGATGTGAATTTATTAATTGTGATGAATACAGTATTCAGGTTGTTCATAATCTTAAATATTTAAATAAAGAGCTTCCAACCACCTTAAGGCTGAGATTTCACCAGGGGCCCTGCCCTCCGACTCTTTCACACCACCCAAGGAGGGTGGCCCAGAAGGAGGGAAGAGCTGGGGAAACCAAGGCCCCCAGAGAATATGCTGTTCTTGACCATGGGGCGGAGCTCGGAGCTCTACCCAGACATCCCGACTGCGCAGGCGGGGGGCCAGCAGGGAAACTGCATCTCTGATGTGGCTTGGGGTATTGTTCAGTTTGGGGTTTTTGTTGTTTGGTGTTTTGTATTTTTATTGCTGTTGTTCTCCTTCTAATCCTAATAACAGAGGCAAGAGGAAGCCTGGGCAGAGGAAAGACATTTTTTGGAAACTCTTTGGGAGCTCTGAAACCCCACCCCATGACTGGCGGGTCACTCTGACTTTTCCCTGGTAGAGACAGGGATGGAATGGGGGACAGATCTTGGCCGGAAGCC
Organism: Martes martes; assembly: GCF_963455335.1. NCBI lineage: Eukaryota > Metazoa > Chordata > Mammalia > Carnivora > Mustelidae > Martes > Martes martes. The sequence continues at coordinate 21,241,006 of NC_137898.1, forward strand.
TCCTACAGAATAACCAATCCTCTTGCCCACCCAGGAGAGGCTGGTCTGGGAGGCAGCTGTCTCTGGGGGTTTATCCATCATCCATGCCTAAATTGTCAAGATGGAAGGCACCTTCTCCGCCAGCTTCCAGTCCAACACTTCCCAAAATGGGTTCTTCAGGAACCAATTACACTAGATATTAACATGTGTTGTACAGAAGTAACATACCAGAGTCAAATGCACTTGAGAAATGCTCACAGTCAAGTGTATTCTTTTTAAGTACGGGACTTCTCATAATCTTAACATTTGCACATGTAGTGTTGTAACTGTCCAAGAAAGGGGCATAGGATGTTTTTGACCAAAAATTTATTTAATTTGGTGAATATTATCTTTGTATGTGAGGATTATCCAAGAGCTCTACTGTTCTCCGTGGGACAAGGATGCCAAGAATATGTAGTTTATTTCTCTAACATTACTCTAAACTCCATTATGAGCCTGCACCCAGAGGGTGGAAAGGAAGAAGGGAGGAAAGGAAGGAGGGGGTGAGAAAGGGGGAGAGGGGGAGAAGGAAGTTGGGTTTTGTTCAGTCTGGTATAAAACTCTTCCCAATCCAACCATCTTAACATTTAATTAAGATCAACTCACTCTCTACTCATTCTTTTCAATTCCTGGCCAGCTCTCCCTGCTGCCCCCAAGATAGTGGTTGGGTGTTTGGGGAAGGGCCTTATAACCTGGCAGGGGGTGGACACAGAGCCAGGTCCTTTGGGGGTGGGCCAGCTGATGCCCAAGGTCCTGTCCCACTAACAGCTGTTCTGGACCTTTTCCATGGTCAGAGCATCACTTAACATTCCCTTTGAACGAAACCACAGTTGTACCTCGTTAGACCTTGTCCTAAGCAAAAATATCCTCAAAATGGCAGGTTTGATGCATGAGTTATCTTCTCCTGGGACCCATTTAAATCAGTAAATAACAATTTTCTTAAGTTCCTGGGGTGCCACCCAATAGCATCTCATGAATCACTAGTGATTCGACCCCCACACTCAGGTCAGTACGGGTCTGGACCGTTCCTGGTATTCTAGAAATACCAGCCAAATAGAAGTGGGCCTTCTAGTTTTTTCCACAAGGATTGCCTCTGCAGAGATACTTGCCCCAGAGAACTGCTAATGTGACTCTACAACTCTATGATGGCTGGTCAACCTTGGCTGAAGCTTTTCTGCAGGGGTGGGAGGTGGAGGGGAAGGCACAGCACTCAGGGAAACTTACCTCAAATCCTCTTTCTCCATCTGTCCTTCCCCCTGCGCCCTCTTCCTGACAGGTGTCAAATCGCTTGCCCAGTTCCACCTCTCCTTCCCCCAACAAAAATCAACCTTATTTGTTTTTTAATTAAAGCTTTTGAAGGAACACCTAGATGGCTCAGTCAGTTAAGCAACCAACTCATGATATTGGGATTGTGCGATCGAGCCCCATATCAGGCTCTACTCAGGGCAGAGATACTGTTTTAGGTTCTCTCTCTCCCTCTCCCTCTCCCTCCTTGCTCCCTCGGTCTCCCTCTCTAAAAAAGAAAAAGAAAAAAAGCGTTTGAAAACTCTCAGCTACACAACCGCCCCCAGAAATCTCCCCATCGTCCCCAGACAGAGCATTCTGACCAGTCCTCCTTTTATCCACCCCCCCACCGACAGACCTTTACTTGTACATTAACTTCTCAAGTGCACTTGACCATGGAGCCCCAGAGAGAAGGACCGCCACCTGGAGCATAAGAAAAGAAAGGAAGATGGCCAAACTTGTCTTTATTTTCAAATCCTTGTCACTTAGAAGACCGAGGCCCAGAGGAGGTAATGGGGCAACTCCAAGGTCATCGTGAATTGATGGCCAAGCTGGGACTGACTGTTGCCTGACTCCGAGTCGGGGCCTTTTCTGCCCCTTCCGGTTTCCCCAGTGGAGGCAAGGAGCACAGTCCCAGGCCGGGCAGTGGGGGAAACCTGGGCTTTCCTCTCCAGGAAATGAAATGACCTCCTTTTTTTCCCCCACCCCAGTGCTTGCCTGAGCCATGCTCTAAGTCCCCCACCTAAGAAACAGGATTTACAAGCCAGCTGCTATAATCCCTTTAAAATGAGGTTTGGGGACTATAGGGACTCTTTGGGCGTTTCATTTTTTCAAAACAATATTCCTGGCTCAAAAGCTAAGATTTCACCATTCTCGGGGGAGTCAAGACAAAGGCTGGCCAGGGCGGCCCAGGGCCCTGGCTCCCCTCAGGGGTGAGAGGACACCCCCTGAGCTTTCCCATGGGCCCCTGGGGCAGGCTCCATGTGAATCCAGACATCTCCTTCCAAACCCTGCCACCTAAACACATAACTATCTCCCCCACCAGAAACAAGTCACTCCTTTCATTCTTACCCAGGAGACTGCTTCAAAGGCGAGGACCCTGGGGAGATTGGCTCACAAATTTTTGCTGAAATTAGTTTTAAGGTATAACTGAATTCTCATCCTTTCCTGGGAGAGTCAGTCTAGATGGGAGCACAGGAGGCAGGCGTGGGACCCCCAAACGGTGGAAATACGCCTAAGGAGCAAATGAGGAGGGCAGGGCAGGGAGATGGGGGGTGGGGTAAGGCCACCTAAGACAAATACTGTGGCATGTTCCCCCTGCAGAATTCCGAAGACCCCCCACTCCAGTGGTTGTGTGACCTGGGGCAAGTCTCTTCAACTGAGCAGTACTCTGAGGTTTAAGCTCTAAGGCCCTGCCTGCCAGCCATCGCCCTGGAGAGCTATTCTAATGAGACGCTTACAGTGACCCCCTCACCCAGGTTTGCCCAGGACTTTCTAGGTTGGTCCCAAGCAAACAGGGATGAGTCATTTGCCCTAAGCACCACCCTCCTTCACGCTGGCCCTACCCCGAGTGGCCCTATTGCCCAGTGAGCTCTGTATAGCTGGCTCAGCCGGTTTGGCTTCAGGCTCAGGACTGTGCTTTTTTTTTTCTTTTTTTTGTATCGTAGTTGTTTATTTTTATATATTTTTATTTTATTTATAATTTAGTATATAATTAATCAACTATAATTAATATAATTAATTATAATTAATTAATTATAATCAATTAATTTAATTATTTATAATTTATTTATAATTAATTAACATTTAGTGTATTATTAATTTCAGAGGTAGAGCCAGAGATTCATAACACCCAGGGCTCATTACATCCCGTGCCCTCCTTAACACCTGTCACCCAGGACCCCATCCCCCACCGTACCCCGCTCCCCTCCAACAACCCTCAGTTTTTTCCTATAGTTAAGGGTCTCTTATGGTTTGTCTCCCTCTCTGATCTCATCTTGTTTTATTTTTGCCCTCCCTTCTATGCTCCTGTTTTGTTTCTTAAATTCCACATGTAGGTGAGATCGTATGGTAATTGACTTTCTCTGATTGACTTATTTTGCTCAGCATAATACCCTCTAGTTCCATCCACATTGTTGCAAATGGCAAGATTTCATTTTCTGATGGCTGAGTAATATTCTGTTCTGGGAGTGTAGGGGTGTGTGTGTGTGTGTGTGTGCACGCTACATCTTTATATCTTCTTTATCCATTCATGTGTCGATGGACATCTGGACTGTTTCCATAGTTCAGCTCCTCTGGACATTGCTGCTATAAACATTGTGGTGCACGTGCCCCTTCAGTTCACTACATTTGTATCTTTGGGGTAAATCCCTAGTAGTGCGATTCCTGGGCCATAGGGTAGCTCTATTTTTAACTTTTTGAGGAACCTCCCTATTGTCTGGAAGTCCTAGCCTCAGCAATCAGACAAAAAAAAAAAAAAAAGAAAGAAAAGGCATCCAAATAGGCAAAGCAGAAGTCAAACTCTCACTCTTCACAGATGATGTGATACATTGTGCAGAAAACTCAAAAGACTCCACCCCAAAGTTGCTAGAACTCACCCAGGAATTCAGCAAAGTGGCAGGTCATAAAACCAATGCGCAGACATCAGTTGCATTTCTCTACACTAACAATGAGATGGAAGAAAGAGAAATTAAAGAATCAGTCCCATTTACATTTACATTACATGGTCCCAAGGACCAGCCTTTTTGTCATGCTTTCCCCACCAGGGATTCTTATCTCCAGAGACCTGGGCCAATACCGACTTACAGGAGCCTCTAGCAAGACACTGAATAAACATGCCCATTTACTGAGCAACCCCTCATGCCCACATACCCGGCACTGAGCTGATTGCTACAATCCTCAGCACAACCATATAAGGCAGAGTGGAGAAACTGAGGCTCAGAGAAGTTAAGTGACCTACCCAAGGTCACGGAGCTAGGAAGTGGAGTTCAACCCAAGGGATTCCTCATTCTGGAGCCCAGGTCATTATTCTCAAGTACAGGCTAACTTTTTCTGGAAAGGGCCAAAGGGTTAATATTTCTTAGCTTTGTGGGGTCATCAGAGCTTTGTCCCAACTACTCTCTCTTTGGTTACAGCCTGAAAGTAGCCATAGACAATACATAATAGAGTGGACATGACTATGTTCCAATAAAACTTTATTTACAAAAATAGGTAGCAGGTGGGACTTGGCCCATGGCTTGCTGTTCTCTGGAGGAAAGCGTGTCCACACACCATCACCCCCATCAACAGCAATACCAAGAACAAGAACACAGAGATAATTCCAGGTTATCTCACATACCTGCCCACCATATCCACAGCTGCCAACCCCCACTTTTTCCCTGTGGACCTGAAGGTTTCCTTCTTTGAGGGGTGTAGACCTAGTCCCTGTGTGCAGACATGCAAATCTGAATGTCTCCCTGCTGAGGCCTGGGTTCTCAGGCCACAGACAGCTCTCTCGGCCTCCTGGAACCCCTCATGCTCTGCATCCCGGCACATCTCAAACCCAGAGGGGCCAGATTCTGGGACAGAGTCACCCCAAAGATATAGAAACCCAGAAAATGGTAAACCCTTGAAAAGCCATTGTCACAACCTACAGAGGAGGTCTGTGGCTGCCTGCCAGGCCCTCTCAGAGAGGGAGGACCAAGCCTCAGAAGCCTGCTGCCTCCCCCACTTCTACCCTGGGCCACAGCAGCTGAGGCCTATGGCCAAGACATGACAGTACAGGAGTGTCCTCGATAGCTCAGGCTGCCCTCAGAAAACACCATGGGCTGGGGGCTTACACCGGGGAATTCATGTTCTCCCAGCTGTGGGGGCTGGGAGACTGAGATCAAGATGCCATCAAGATTGGTGTCTGGGGAGGCCTCTCTCAGTGCCTTGCAGACCCCCACCGTCTCACTCTGTCCCCACATGACCTTTCCTCTGTGTGTGTGGACAGAAGGAAGAGACAGATAGAGACAGAGAGACAGAGACCTCCAGTGTCTCTTCCTTTTCTCAAAAGGACACCAGTCCTATCGGTTGAGTGCCCAACCCCAAGACCTCATGGAACCTTAAGGTCCTATCTCCAAAGTCAGTCACACTGCGGGGAGGGGGGAAGGCTTCAGCGTATGAATTTGGGGAATAGGCGCCATAGTTCTGTCCATACGCAGAGCTAACCACTGCACCAGACCCCCTCTACAGCCATGGCACGGGCCATAAGGAGGAATGATGACTTCTGTCCTACAAGTTAAGGGAGCAGAGGACCCAAGGGCTGAGCTCCGGGTCCCTTGCAGGTAAGGAGGACAGCGACAGGGACCTCCAGCCCTGTGTGCTCACAGCGGCCACACCAGCCCCCAATGTAGAACTGCCCTCTTCTGAATCTCCATGGGCAGGGACCTCCTGGAGGACAGGGGCCACTTCCCCTCCCCACTCCCACCATCCCCTCATGCTGGTGCCTAAGGATGGAGGGAGGGGAAGCTTTGACTCCAGAACATCCGTCCTTCCCTGGGCATGTTCTACAGGTTCCATACTTAAGCCCCATCACCAACAGTGATGGAAACTTAGTAATTCGCCCTTGACCGAAGCCCTTCCTTTTCCTGTCTTGCTGCCCGCTCCTCTGCTGGTGTTTCCTGGGATCGGCTTCCACATAAACCACTGGTACTGGGTTCCTTGCCTCTGAATCAGCTTCTGGGGAACCTATACTAAGACTGAGAGACCATCCCCCCCGCCTCTGGAAGGGAGACTTTCTCCTCCGATAGACTGGCAGGAGCTGGTCTGGACCCCCATGAACTGGCAGAAGCAGGGGTAGTGGGCACAGACCCCTCATTGAGAAGCTCCAGAGGGATTGACCTCTGCTTACTGTCTTGACCAAGTTCCCAGACCCCAGGTTGGGGAGCGCCTCAGCTTCAACCTGCATCATTTCTCACATCGGGATGTCCCCCCAAGTGGTCCCAGAGCATGGCCGGAACAAGCTTGACCCGGCTGATTGTGCCAGAGGCTTCGCTTCATAAGACTTTCCTTTGCGTGTGGAGCTGCTCATTTATGGGACCATAAATGGTACCACATCCAGCGGGCGCCTCTCTTGACCTGCCAGGTCCTGCCAGACAATGGGGCCTGGAGTTTCTCTTCTCGAGGGAAAAAGGAAAGTTGGAAGGTTCACTTGCTCTTCTGTTCCCCTGGAGCCCTCCGGGGCCTCCCTGACCACCACCCAATAAATGAAGATCTTTCTACCTCAGAAAACCCCTTCAAATCTTCAAAATGCTTGGGATGTGCTGACCCTGCACCCACCCTGCTAGGCCCGGCCCTCGGCAGACTCTGCTCCTGGGAACATCTCCCTTCTGTGGCGGCCGAATTTTCCTGGCCCTGCCAGGGACAGCCAGTAGGTTTCTTCTAACTCAGTTTCTCAGCCCATGTCCCTTTTTAACATCATAAATTTTTTTAAAAGGCAGGGGGTGGAATAAGAGGGGGGAAGAAAACGAGCAACTATAAACAAAACATAAAAGTTGTTTAATGGACGGCATAATGAGGCCGCCAGGAAACAGCCTGGCATTGATTTTCCCTGACATTTCACCTATTAAATTATGAGCTTCTTAAGGAAGAGCTCAGATTTTTTTTTTCTTCTTCTTCAGTCAATTAAGATTCTTTAATGAAGAACAAAGCTGCTATTGTCTGAGCCCTACGTGGACCCAAGTTCCTTGACGGGCAAATGGTGGGGCTTGGGGTGGGTTGGTGCTGGAAGTGAACATGCCTCTTGATTTGGGGGACCTAGTGGTGGACTCCAGGCCAGGACCCAACCCCATTAGCCTCTCTTCAAGAGTCTGGTCCTGCCTGGTTCTGTCTCTGAAGTTCAGGAATGGTGGGGGACTCTCTCAGGTGGGGTTCCATGAGAACACAGAAATATCTAGAACAATCCAACTGCTTTGGGGAAAGTTTACTCTGGTAGGCCAAAGGGTCTTGAACTATAATTCACAAATTCTGATACTAACCCGGTCAAGGGGGCAGAGGACCCCCATTTAACAGAAGAGAAACCTCTAGGTTTCTCAGAGGTCAAGTCACTAGCCCAAGACCAAACATTGTGTTTAAGAGGCCAAATCAGGATTCTCACCTAACTCTGAATGTTTCCAAAGCCCACCTTCTCTCCGCCCTACATGCTGCCCACATCAGCACAGTCCCAAGGAACAGAGCACAGCAGGGAAGTGTGTGTGAGTAGCTCACACTCCAGGGCAGTGCCCAATGGAGGAGGCATCCACGGCCTCCCTATGATACTAATTGTCCCCATTGGTATGGCCCGAACCCACCTCCTTTTCTCTCCAATACCCTCCTTCCCTCCCTCTTCATTCCCCTTACAAATCTGTTGTCAGCTCCTTCATTCACAAAGAGGTGTCAACTGTTATGAGCTTCGTAAAGTTGAACCCCTCCCAGGAATATTTATATCTTGAAAAGAATGAAAGTCTAAAACTTCA